>NW_026991713.1:102371695-103049293 GCF_029215605.1 Mirounga angustirostris | reverse complement strand
GAGGTAAACCATCTGGCTTCATGAAGCCAGAGCAGCTGGGCTGAAGAAACCAAGACAGACAGAGGACAGCAGAAGCTGGGAATATTATGGGAAAGAAGCAGTGTCCAGAGCTGTGCTGCCCAACATAGCAGCAGCCGGCCACATTTGGCTATATAATTTTAAATTAATTAAATATATTTGAAAAAACCAACCCTTCGCTCTACTAACCACATTTCAAGTGCTCAACAGCCACAGAAGGCTAGTGGTTATATTGCAGACAGTGCATATGGAACATCGCAGGAAGTTCTATTAGACAGAGCTGGTCCAGAGGCCTCACTTCATCCCCTAGGTTTGAAATGCCTTGGGGCCCTAATTTGTCCTGCAACATGAGAGCAAGTCTCAAGGCTTTGGCTGCTCTTATTCAAGAAGGCTGAGGTGCCAGGAAGGTCAATGAGTGATTTCATTTTGGTTCTGTTCGCCTCTCAGTCTGGGAGAAAGCTGAAAGGGAAGACCAAGGTTTTGATCACAGGGAGCTGCCAGGGTCAAATCCCCTCCAGCATCCTCCCCTGGGGGGAGATACGGAGTGGGCAGCAGCCAAGGGGCACGAGATACCTCTCAGTAATAGCAGACCTGCTTCTTCATCCCTCCATGACCCATGTGAAAGTTTATAGGGAGCAGAGCAGTCAGGAGCCTTTCACTGGTGGAACCCCTGCCTTCCTGGGGCAAACCAACTTCTGCTGAGGAGGGCAAGCCTGGAACCCCTCCGCTCCCTCCTCCCCTCTTCATTGTGCTTGCTGAGTCATTGTCAACAGCAAATCCCAGCCAACCAAGTGACATCATCAGCCCTTCTGGTACTAAAACCTGTAGTTAACAGTGGAGTATCTGTGCCTGGCACTGCTTCCCGAACCAGGTTCTTGCCTCTCTCTCTCCATGGTGATGTCAGAGCTGCCCAAGTGGGCTGAAGCCTTGGGACCACCCAGGGTCATCCTGTCAGCCAGAAAGGGTTTGCTGGTGGCTTCCCTTTCTCTTGCCATTCTCACCTTGGGTAAAGTCCAATCTGGAGTTTACACTGGGATTGTACAGAATCTATGGATCAGTTTGAAGAGAACTTACATGTTTATAATATTGAGTTTTCCAACTCATGAACACAATATATTTCTCAACTTACTTAGTTTTCTTTAGTTCCTTTCTATGAAATTTTATAGTTTTCTCTGTAGAGATTTTTGACATTTTTTATTAGATTTATTCCTAGGCATTAGATATTTTTTCAGTGCTTATCATAAAGTATATCTTAATTTTTTTTCTGTCTTTGCTGATGCTTTCCAATTCCCTATAGGAGAACAACGCAGTTATCTAGTTACCTTCAGACAATTCTAGCCAGGACTTTTCCATGCTGACCAAATTGGTCTTACACATGTAGGACTCAGGTACCATTCAGTGTCTCTTACTCTAGGGAAGGGATCTCCTCTGGTTTGCTATTAGGTGTTGAAATCAATACTACTATTACCTACTGCATTCTGTTCAGACATCCCCACAGATCCCTCACGTTTTGGTGGGGGACTGAATTGCTCTAAACTGGTTTATACTCACCCATAGTTTTTGGTGTGTTTGGAATAGAGTGTCAACTTAAGGAGTGGGACAGTTGGATTTAGGGCAGGGATTTACTTGAGTGAAGTCATTTTCCATGGTATGGTGAGGAGAACAGAAATGAAGAACTTGGCAACATCAATCACCACGAAGACAACAAAAGAATGAAACAAGGTACAAAGTGACCAGCCAACCAACTGACCAACCAACCAATCACAGAGACTGAAAGGATAGAGAAGAAAAGTCAAGCACTGAGAACTTCCGGTAACGTTTCCCTGGCTACGGTTAATGCGTCTTCTACATCCTTGCTGCCTAACTGTCCTTTTATACATAATGCTTACAAGTGCAGACTCGTTCATATCATATATAAAGAATCATGCCAGTGAAATAAAAGGTGCTGAAGAGAATCTCAGTTAACGGTGAGATATGAAAGCTGTTCTGTATTTCAGAAGCTGCTGGTGCTTGGGCCACACCCAGCCAGATATTTCTACCAGGTCTTCAAGTCATTTTTGGTTTGATTTGCTGCCTGAAATTTTGGAGGATGCTTTTCCTGGGGTCTATTCCCTAAATGAAGAACATAGCTTAATGAGAACCCAGGGCACCCTGCTCTCCTTAAGTCCCAACTGGTCAACCTTCTTTGGCCAGCCAGGTCCAGTGACCTTTACCCCTCTATTGCCAGAAGTCCCTTTAGAGATATTCACAGAAATTATCCATTTTACTTTCTCTTTACAGCACAGATTGACCCTGGCATATGTGAAATGCAAACGGTCCCAGGATGGCTCTCTTACTTCTTTGGGAAAAGTCTTTCTTATTTTACTCCATCTTATCACAGCAGGAAACTAGGGATTGAGGAAACTAGGAAACTCGCTTTATGGTTTAGACGACCACAGCTAGCTACTTCCGAGGAAATGGCTTATTCCTTGATCTGCAAACTTAGGTAAGGGGATCTTTCAGGCTGAGGCCCCTGCAGGGATCAATTTCATTTGCTTCGTAGGGCAGGCCTGCCCAATATATCTTCTGTGGTCATGAGGAATAACTCACAAAGTCCACTGCATGGCTCTGCAGACTGCATCAGACATCATCAGAGACACATCTGAGTCAACTGTGGAATGATTCAAGGCTTTGAAATATTTAAACCATATGTCTCGTGAAACTAGGTGAAAGTGATGCCAGTTTCCCTACGAGAGGCTGTCATCTGCGACTGAAGCTCAACTTGGCAATAATCCTGCATTCCCAGCCTCACCGGTCATGTTGCTATGGGCTATGAACCTGTTAGTACTGTGGGGCCACGTGGTTTGGAACAGGACCACAGGTAAGCAGAGGTCCCATGGGCCCTATGGAAGGTGACCAGGGAGATTCAGTGGTCTTCTTTAGGTCAGGACAAAATTTATGCCCCTGAAAGGGACTGGGCTTGGAAGGGAAAGTGAAAAGAGTATATTTAGTGCCCTGGAGGAGGTAGGAAATACCATTATTATCACCAAATGACATTTACTAGGAGTCTTATTCTCCGAAAATTAGCCAAGATCCCTAGGCATTCTTTGAGAGAAGGAACCAACATTGCAAGAATATGATCTGTTTTATCTTAAAGTCCCTCACAGGTTGTTTCCCTCTTTCTGAAAAGCACCGGCAGTACACTTGACATGGAAGATGCTTGCTAACAGCTTGGCATGGTGGAAATTACATCGACTATAAAGTCAGATTCTATTCCCAGTTCTGCCACTTCATAATGGTGTAATTAATATTACACTTAATTGTTCTGAGCTTCACTTCCCTCTTCTCTGAAATGAGGATGCTAATACCTGTGTTATGAGGGTGCTTTGAGGATTACGTGCAATGAGGTATGTGTAGCACATGGTAGGTTATTCAGAAATGTTAGTTGAATTTTAATTCAGAGAAGATGATAGACATCTTGTTAAGTGAATATGGATCCAACAGCCAAGGAGCACCCCCCTGTCCCATTTAACTCCAGGACAAGTAAAAACTTGAATAAAAATGGAACATATGGAAAGGACCCTTCCTTTTTGTCTCCTGTTGATCTGTGTTGAATCTGTAAAAACTAGTAAAGGAGGGGGAGAGAAGGCTCAAATAGCTAGAGAGTTTTCCTCAAGTCTGTAGCCATATAATTCTCTTAGAACCAACTCTTTCTTTCTCATCGCTCTCCAAAAGGAGTTGCAGCTATACCCTCTCTCAGGAGCAGCTGCCTGTGTTGTGAATCCCAGGCCAGTGGATGCCAATGATTCTGACCTGTCTTCAGGGGTGGAAGATGGCGGGTGATGCTCAAGTCAGTCTCCTCCTCCATTAGTCAGGAGAATGGGGGTGGGGCTGGTTAGGGAGGGCACAGAGAATCCAAAGTGACAGACAATCCAACCTTCCCTACCCTACCTCATTCAGCCAGTGGTTCTCATCTTTCTCTCAGCCTTTTTTCCTAGAAGTTGCTCGCAAGTAGCAAACCTCAGACATTTGCCTTTCTGGTACTAGAAAGCGCTAGGGAACAATGATGTAGCCTCTGAACGGGAGGACCCCATCAGCTGGGAAACTGAGCCTGAGCAAATGAAGCCCTGGCTGAGCTTTTTACAATGAGGGTGGTCTGTGGCTGATGAAGTGAGAGGGCAGTAGAACAGCAGCCCAAGTGAATCTGGGGGGCTGGTTGTGAAGAGGTTTGATTTGCCAGTCTGTGGGCACAGTTTCTTCTAGGTTATGTGCTGGGGGATGAGGGTGGAGACAGGGTGGGAAAGACAAGAAGAACCATCATCTGCCTCCTTGGAAGAAGAGGCTCAGCACAGGGAGGAATCTGTTTCCTGCATTTCCCAGCCACAGACTAGAGTGGAAACTATCTCAAGGGGTTGTTCTGGTACAACTCCTGGTAGGTTTAGGAGTTGTAACATTTATCTTCCAAGAAGATAGGGTCTTTCACTGATTATTTCTGCCCCTCACTCTCCTTCTTTCAGTACTGGCACTCCCCCTTGTCCATCCCTCCAGTGCCTGCAGACCAGACAACTTTCTCAGAGGCCTACCTTGGGTTTGAAGGCAATGAGCTTCAGAATCATCTCCACGGTGAAGAGGCCAGTGAAGAGCATGTTGAGGATGTTCATGGCAATTTTGAAGAGGCAGCTCTGGCCGTAGTGCTGAGGGGAGGGGAAGGACTGTCAAAACGAGGCAGGGGCATCCCTACTCCTTACCACCCTCCTCTCAACAGAGATCTTCCTTGAACCAAGCCCTGGAAGGCTATCCACATCTCTGTGGGCAGCCAGGTGGACTCAGGAAATCCTGCAAATTCTTCCCTTCTCTGCTAGCTCTGAAAACACAGGTTATGACACCTTTATGGAGACTTCTGGTTCTCAAGAGAGCTCAAGCACAAGTTGACCTCCCTGAAGAGAGGTGGATATAGAATCAACCTCTGTACCCATGCCTCACAGTAGCAAACTCTTCAGGCTCCCCCTCTGTTCTCCATTTCCTTCAGTCTAAGCGTTTTATTAACCCAGGCCTCTATGGATTGTCTTATAAGGTCCCAGAGAGGAGCTCATCCTTGAGAAGGGACACTTGTCCTTCTCCATCTTGGAAAAGAGGACAGTTCTTCTGCTCTTTCTGTCTCTCTTGGCCAACATGAAGGTGCCCCACTGGAGTCAGCCATGCAGCTCTTCTACACTTCATCTCCTCCCCTAGCATCCTCCTTCCTGCAGGCATCATGGATCGTCCCCTCGGACTGACCTGCATGGCCAAGCAGATGGTGTTGAGCAGGATGAGGACGAACATCAGGTATTCAAAGTAGGTGGAGTTGACCACGTACCACACTTTGTACTGGTGCTGGTTCTTGGGAATGTACCTCCGCAGGGGCCGGGCCTTGAGGGCATATTCCACGCACTGTCGCTGGGAGGGAGGCAGCGGGAGGGGCGGGGCGGGGATGGAGAGAGCGGGTTAGTAACCTGGATGATGTGTGTGGGGATGGCAGAGGAGGTGGGGTGTGGATGAAACTGCAAACCCAGGGCATCAGAGAAATAATCTACTTATCTAGCTCATTTACACGTTTGAGATGTTATTTGGACTTTTTTTTTTCCTATCACTCCCTTAATCAAGGAAATAATTGCCTCTAGTCAGTTTCCTTACCAAAATTTTGTCAAGGAGTTTGTGTCTCCTTTTTTCAACTCGGTAATGCCTTGTATACTGCTGACACTTAGGTGGCATTTGATGAATACTTACAGAATGACAGATACTTGGTCTTCCCATTGATTATTTCCTATGCCACAGACTCTCCTTGGGGCACTTCTTAACTTTTCCTTCCTGTCCTAAGTCAATCTCCCTTATTTACCCATGTCCACAAGATCAGAAGACATAGTTCAGGGACAGGGGATCAGATCTTGGGGCTAGCTAGAATCGTGGGACTCTAGCACAGATTCATTTTCTGTGCACTGGGCCCAGATTCCCGTATCAGAAACTGGGGACTCACTCCAGCCTCTTCACTTACCCTCAGCTTCCACATCCAATCTCTAGGCCTGACCAATTTTATTTCTTATCCTGTCCACCTCCACTATCATTAACCTGATAGTAGATCAGGGTCTAATCATCTCATCTACACTTTCTAATTGGCTTCCTTCTTTCCCATCTTACTTCCAATCCAAAGGCCATACAGCAGCCAGAATGATGAGTCTAAACCCAAGAGGTTGACATCAAAACCCATGAGGGGTCCAGTTGGCCTAACTGGTGTAGAGCTGAATGTCTTGTGCCCTGTACCTACCCATACAAGACCTTAAGTCACTCATGGACAGGGATACAGTTCCCCCTGACTCTCCCCATCGGGGAGCCTAGCTGGGGAAGCGACCTCAGTGACCACATGCTGCAGCCCACCGTAACAGCTTCATTCCTCCCTGACTGAGTTTCCAGCTCTTTCTCATAGGCCAACAGAATACCTCCCAGTACGGGCATTCCCATATCATTCCTCCTTAAGCCTACTTGCCCCCACCTCATGCACAGGCCTCTGTATTTTCTTTAAGAAACCATTTACTAGTGGTTTTCTAAAACCCCTCTCTTCCCCACCCTGAAACTCACTCCCTCATTGCTCTAGTTTCTTTCTTCATTATCAATGTGCCAACCCACGTGAACGCTTCCTGCCTTGTCAACTTCTGAGACACAGGGTATGGGTATTTTTCCCCCACAGAATCCATCATAGAGTCTCCTTAAGTAGATGCTTAACCAATATTTGTTGGCTGAATGCATTTGCCAGATCCAGGATTTGCATTTCTTTTGTCCAGGCCCTTCCAGAAGACTGACAGCCCTATTCCCTTGTTGAGGAGCAGACAGATGATCTTAGTATCCGCATGGATCACTCTCCTGACTCCAGCCTCTCTTCTGGGTGGGCCACAAGCTGCCAACTGCTGTCATTCCTCATGTAGCCTTGCTCCCCCCCACTGCCCTGCTACCTGTTCCTCTCCTTCCTAGGAAGCTACCTGGTTCTTGTCCAGCTCACAGTTCTTGTATTCCTGCTCCCCCTGCTCCTGGAAGGTGACAATGACGAAACCCACGAAGATATTCATCATGAAGAAGGCAATGATGATGATATAGATGATGAAAAAGATGGAGATCTCCACACGGTAGTTGTAGATGGGGCCCTTGTCTTCTGTGTGGGAGTCGATGGAGCGGTACAGCAGCCTGCAGGAGGAGACAGGCCCCAGATGGAAGCAGAGAAGCAGTGTTACCTCTGTGGAATGATGGCACCACTGCTCCTAGGGATCCTCGGATCAGGGGTGCTAGAAACAGCTCTAGGCTGGGAGTCAGAAGATCTGGGTTCAAGTCCCAGCTCTGCCACTTACTGGTATGGGACCATGGGCAAATCACTTAACCTCTTAGAGCCTCAGATTCTTCATCTGTACAATGGAGACAATAAGCCTAACTTTCCTACCTGGCCGGGTGGTTGATATAATGTATATGGAGGGTGTTTTGAAACCATCAAAAATTATTTTAATGTAAAATGAGTCATGGACATTGATTTCAAATACTAGAAATATTAGTAAATACTGAAACAGCTTTGCAAACTGGTATAGACTCAGAGGATGTTACAACGAATATAAAAGAAATCTATCTGAGAGCAAATATCCATTTAGATAAAAATATTAGATAAAAAATGACCCAGGCTTATTTAGATCATCAGCAATGGTTTGGATTCATACTTAGGTAGTTTACATGTGTATGCCATTCATTTGGGCCTGGACTACGTGCCCATGATGCTTATTCCTCTTCATGGATAGGGATTATCTCCTCTTTCTCCTTTGTTACTCTGCACAGTACTCAGTTATTCTCTAGGTATTATCTATATTTTACCACCTAAGAATGGTGACTCTCATATCAGATCCATGTGCTATTACTGACTTAGAAATATTTAGAATTTTCTCTTTTAAATAATAATTTCCCTGGAATACACTAGGTAGGGGGTATGGGGAAGCAGTTGTCTACACAAGATATATGGAACAACCTGGTAGAGGTGATGCAGTGTAAAAGGCCAGCCAGGTTGGTCTAGGCATTATCTCTGCAGAGGAATTTGGACTCAGGCTTCTGTCCCTTTCTTACGTCTCACTGTAATTATAGGCAAGGCTTTTTCTAAGGAGATGGGGGTAGAGTCTAAAAGATAGCTATCTTGGCCATCTCTACCCACATTGAGTGCATGTTGGGAGCAGTACTCTTGAATCCTATGGTAATCTAGGGGCTCATACCTAGAGAAACTCACCCCACTCCTAGATGCCATGAGAGTAATGACAAAGACCCTTGTCATTGGGGCTCACTCTGAGGTAGGGAGGGGAAGATAAACGAAGCTCATTTTTGGTTGGAATTTCTGAAATGTTGACATCTTCTAGAAAAAGAAGAGTCTATGTTTCAGCAGTGACCATGGAATGCAGATTGTTTTAGAAACAAACCCTCATTGCTTGGGAAGGACACAGGTAAGTATGACTTCTGGGAAGGAGTGTGGGAGAATAATAAAACTTGGGGAATGTCTTGACCTCTAATATCAGGGTGGGCAGGCCTTGATTTGTATACTCACTCTGGCCACCCCTCAAAGGTAGAGACGGTAAAGAGGGCCATCATGGCCGCCAGAACATTGTCAAAGTCAAACTTGCTGTTCTCCCAGCTGCGGGGTTGGATGATGGGGTGGTCGACCTCCCCGTCCTTGTATGTGATGTAGTTACCCCTGAGAAAGAAGGAAGAGTTAATTCTTGGGTCTCTCACCTCCCTTCACACCTGAGCCACCAATGACTCCTGGCTTGCTGGGTGGGATGAGACTGGCCAGGCTTAAACCCTACAGTGCTAGCCATTGGAAAGAACTTGAGAGGGTAGACCTTTCAAGAATAGATAATCTTACATGTCATGTCAATGTGATCAAATTACCCATGGGTCAAAGTTCAGCTGTCAGTGCCATCTCAGAAAGAATGGGTTGTCCCTCCTCTCAGGCCAAGTCACCAACCTCCCAGAGTTAACTAGCTTTGGTGCTGGCTGCCCTCCTGCTTGTACTCACTTGCATTCCGCCTCAGTCTGTTTGGAACTATCTGAGCAGGTGTAGAGCTTTCCCTGGAAGGCAGAAGAACAAAGTGATTGGAGATGTTCATTAATCAATGAATCAGTCAAAAAATGATTAGTGATCATCTCTATAGCCCAGCACTATACTAAGGACTTGGGATGAAAAGTGCAAGGAGAGCAGAATTGAATTGGGAAGATATGACTTGTATATACAAAGCAGGCAGTGAATAAAGATGCTCAGTGTTGCAAGTACCACTGAAAAAAAAAAAAAAAAGGGAACTCTACTCCGTGAAAGCTGGACTCTTTCAGCTGGCCTGAAGAAGGGTAGAAGTGGAACAGGGTTTGGAGGGACAAATTAGATGGGAGGAAATCAGGGGAATTTATATGGTCGGTGGGAGAAGGCAGGGGGAAGGATGCTTCAGATGGGAGAACAGCAAAAATAAAAGGATTAAGGCAGAAAGAGCAGAGACCATGGACACCAGCCTCACCATAGCTGAGGGGTCTTGTCTGGATGCAGTGAGAGAGAACCTGGGTGGATGCAGGGTTCTGAAAGCTAGGTGAAGAAGGGTGGATTTGATGCTGTTGATAACAGGGGACCATTTCGGGTTTTAAGCAGGTGACTGACATGAGGTTTCAGAGGATAAGAGGCCCTCTCCCTTTCTTGCTAGAAGGATGGGCAGGCACTGCAAGGGCAGGCTGCGCTGTGAGGGCGAGGGGTCCTTGGCCTGGTGGAGAGCACCCCCTTCCAGGCTCTTCCTCTTCCCCTGGGGGACGCTGAGAGGAGGGTGGCTGGAGGTTCCACTCATCCCAAGTCTGACTCAGGCCGCTGTCCTCTTTTGGTTGTATCTGCCAGCTCTGTTTCTCAGGAATACTGAGAGGAGGGGAAGGAAGCAGGAGCACAGATCAGAGTCAAGATGTTACCTTGAAAAGCTGGACCCCGATGCAGGCGAACATGAACTGAAGCAGTGTGGTGACAATCACGATGTTCCCGATGGTCCGGATGGCAACAAACACGCACTGAACCACGTGCTGCAGTGGGAAGAGAGGGCAGGGGAAGAGATGGTGTTCTGGAAGTGCCTGCAGCCTGAGCTTCCTTCAGCTAAGCCAAGAGCCTTTCTGAGGAGGCTGAATGGGCAGCGCCTTTGCCAAAAGGGGAAATTCAGACTCAAACAGGCAAAGAACCTTCCCAGGTTCACATGGTGATGGAATCCAATGGAACCCAAAGTCCCCTGTTGGGCTCTAGGTGACTTTAGGGACAAAAGCCCTGCTAGCTTCCCATTTTATAGGGGTAGGAATATGGGGACCTCATCATTATGTGGGGCCCTGGGTTTTTGTGTGCATCTTCTTCTTGTGAAAGTTTTGCTTAGACGTTCTGATTTTGAATGGCTGCCTGTCCTTGTTCTCTTCTCCCTGAAGTGGAACTGGTGGTACAGGCAGGAGAGTCCAGGCTCCCACACAGCAGCCACTTGCCCTGGTTATTTCTCTGCCCTCCAGCCTACTGCCCTCCCATCTCCTTGTTTAACTTCCGCCAACCCCCAGCCTGGTAGATGCTTGCTGGGCTGCTGGCTACCCCCCAGACCCATGCTTCTCACCTTTAGCCCCTTGGCCCTGTTGATGGCCCTCAGGGGCCTGAGGACGCGCAGGACTCGTAAGATCTTCACCACGTTGATTGCGCTGGACCTGGGAGAGGGAAATAGGGCAGGCGAGTAAGCTCCTCTTTTGGTGGAGCAGGAAATAAGGTGGTGAGGGGGTGTGTTGACAGGCTGACCCCAGGCCAACTTGAGAAAGTGTAAAGTCTGTTTTGGGGGATTTTTCTCATCCTGGGACCATTCTCTACTCCCACCTCCCACCCCCCTAGAAGAGCCTAGAACTTGCCGGTGACCCTGGGACTTCCTGTTGGTGTGTAAATAACATGAAAAGCAATTTACCATGAGTCATTAGCACTATAATGTGCTACTCAGGGGAGCTTTAGACAAGAAAAGAGAAACCCGAGCTCGGCCACTTAACAGCCAATTCACTGAGGATAAATTTTCTAACTTTTCTGAACCTTAGTTTTCATCTGTAAAGTGGGCCTCATAAGGTTGTTGCAGGGATTAAATGAGGAAACATATCTGTATCATCTAGCAATGTGCTTTGCACATATTATGAACAATAAATGGTAACTTTATTAGGTGGTGGAGATTCAGGCTTTGTTTGCTGGAGGTGATGGGCGGGGGAGGAGATATTCTGGATCTCCAAATATGTGTCCTAGGTAGTTGCCCATTACGTGCGTATATGAAACCCACTGGTTCACAGCACACTCAGAACTTGAAAGAATGGATTCTACACAGCAGGTCCTGCATACCTGGATGCTAGGGCCTGGCCAGGATCTCTGGGAGCTTCAGGCTTTTTCTGTTCCCCAGTGGAAATGAGGCACCAGGGTGCAGTTCTCCCCAGAAGCCCCTCAGCAGGAAGCCTACATGGTTTCTGGAGTTATTCATCAACCCAACCCAGGTGGGGTCTATCACAACCCTCACACACTACCCTGATTGAGATATCCTCTCAAACTTTCAGAGAGCTTGTACCCACCTTGGGACCTAAAAAAATGTATGACACCTCAGACAGGGCTATTTCATTCTACATGAGGTCAGGATAATGTGCTCAAGAGGGAGCTGGTAGAAAGATCGGATTTCTCTGGTTCATGGCTCTTTTACCCCGAAGGATTTAAAGGGCATTCCTAGTCATCCCAGTGTCTCAGGGAGGGAGTCTGTTTGCACTGAATGGCAATGGAAGGGATTTTAAGATCAGGTGGGGGAAAGCACAGAGAAGAGGGGGGGTTTGTTTCTCGGTTCCAGGTTAAATAGTAGTTTAGTGGTAGTGCTGGGATTAGAATCTAGACCTGTAGGCTCCTAGGCAGATAGCTGGGATAATACAACTGATGATCACAGAAAAGGTCTCACTCCTCATGTCCCCATGTCCACTCTTTCTAGGCTTACCATGAAAACACCCTTGGGAAGGGAGACCCAGGACCCTTTTTCCTCTGCAATTGGTGTGACCTTGGGCAAGTCTCATGCCCTGAACCTCAGTTTTCCTGTCTATAAAATGGTGGTAACAGCCCCTGCCCTGCCTGCCTCATATGTTTTTTTGTGAGGACCACAGAAGATTGTACACCTGAAAGTGCTTTGAGGTTGAAGGGCAGGGTTAACATTAGCAGCAGATAGAACTTGGGAGACACTAGTAATCGGATCCTGTTAATTAAGCAAATTGGCAACCTTGGTTGTACACTGGAGTCTCCTGGAGAGCTTTTAGAACTCCTAAAGCCCAGGCCTGTACCCCAGACCAATTAAATAAAAACTTGGGGAGACGGATCCAGGTAAATGTCCTTCCTGAAACTACTCAGGTGATTCCACTATGAAGCCAAGATTGAGAATCGGTAATTCCCCTCTCTCTTTCTCTTTCCCCCACCCACCTTCTTCTCATCAGGTTCTTTGACTGGAGAGAGAAAGGGAGGGAAGATGGTCAGGAAGATCAGAGCTGGTCACAGCAATGCCAGGCCCTTGGAGCTGAGGGTAGCCAAGGGCACTGGGCACGTGGTGGAGGAGGCAGGAAGGCCCTGGAGACATTCCTCCGTTATAACTGGGCCCGGCCCTGCCTGTCATGGCAAGATCCAGATATTTAAACATCTTCTTGCTGGATCAACATACCCCCAAGTGTCACACCATTAAGGACGTGTACAAAAAGCCATCATGTTTTACAAGTCAGGGGCCCCACCCCATTCCTGTCACAGTCACACCGGTGGCCATGCAGGAATGCCCTCCAGAGTCTTGGTCATCCTCTCTGACACCCATTTCCACTTGTGTGCCCCCATATGGGGCCGAGGGAGTCCTACTCACTGGATGCCAAAGGAAATGAGGGACACGCTGACCACCAGCAGGTCCAAGATGTTGAAGTAGTTTCGGCAAAAAGAGCCCTTGTGTAGGAAAGCCCCATAAGCAGTCATCTGCAGGGAGGCACAGAGAAACATGAGCATGAGTGGTCCCTGCCCAAGCTCCAGAGACCCCCTCATGCCTCCCTCTCCTCCCACAGCATCCCTTGGGTGGGGCAAGCTGAAGAGCAGTGAGAGGACTGGGGGCAGGCAGGACTGCAGAAGGAGAGGCAAGACCGAGGACAGCATTCTGCAACCATTTATACAACCACCACACAATCCCCAGCTCTGGATGGTTAAGTGGTTCCTTCTACCTACTAGACCACACCAGACTCTTCCATCCTATATTTGGAGCCTTTTCAGATTGGGCACTGCCATCCCTCTCTCATTTTCCACCACTGTTCCTCATCACATGTCCGTGGCTCTGGCCCTGAGGGGCCCTTTGCTGATACTGCCCAGACCAGTTTTCACTTGGATGCAAACTTTCCAACCTCCTGTTCAAACTCTATCAACCCCCAGGGCCAGCTTCAGACATTAAGCATCTGGGGAAAGGTGGGGCATGCCCAGTGGGGTGACCAACTGTCCTGGTTTTCCCAGGATTTTCCTGGTTTAGCACTGAAAGTCCTGTGTCCCAGCCAGGCAACTCTTCAGGCTCAGGCAAACTGGGACAGCTGGTCACCCCAGTGCCCATTGAGAAGTTTTATTAATAACTTTGGCAATTAGCATCCCTCCACTTCCTAAGCTTAATTAGTGTTTATGATCTATGCCACATATTCTAAACTCAGTTCTATTATCTTGCTTCTAGACTGATATTCTTTGAGGCCAGAGCTGTGTGTTCAGAGGGACAATGTGGTACCATGGTTAAGAGCATAGGTCTGGAGCCAGGATGCCTGAGTTTGAATCCCAACCCTGTCATATTTTATTTGTATGGCCTGGAACAAGTTACTTAACTTCTCTGAGTCTCAGTTTCCTCATCTGAGAAATGAGGGTCATGATAATATCTCCCCTATAGGGTTGTAGGCATCAAATGAGTTATTACAGGTAAAACACTTACACTACCCTGCAAATACTAAGCTTCATGTAAGTGTTAGCTGTCACTATAGAGAACTGAACATAGGGTCAGATAGACTGGATTTGAATTCTGGATTCTTCCTATATAAGGATGTCCAGTTTCCTCATCTACAAAGCGGGCATACTATTCCCTGTCTTTGTGAGGCACGCACAGAAAGACAACGTGAAGGCCCTTTGAAGACTAAAATGGGAGCACATGGGATGGTGATAATTTTTACAGGACTTGGCTATTATTACCTCTCTCTGAGCTCAGTATAAAGCCACTGTAGACACTCAAACAACCTTTCCAATTCTGTTGACTTGAATTAAGAGGTAACAGATTTCCAGGTTAAGGGTTGTGAAAGGCCATGGGCAGTGAAGCATCAGCCAAAGGGAACAATTTGGAGCTACTGGCTGGGAGACTGAGAGTGGCTCCCTGGTCATCTGGGGTCCAGTTTATCTCTTTGGAATCAGAGCATGCCCAGGGCAGCATGTCCGCAGAGCAATTCAAAAGCAAACACAGGGGAAACTGGCAAAAATAGTTCTTGCAACCTAATTCTTTCCATTTATCTCTTGCTGCAGGGGGTCACAGGGGACTGAGACACCTGTGTCCTGCAACAGTTTCTAGAAGTGGGTATATTATATAAAAGGCTGCAGGGAATATAGTTGGAGATTTCTCTTGAAGGCCCGCCATCTGGAGGGGCTTGCTGTCCTGTATCTGGTGAAGATCTAGGACCCCAGAGACTAGACTTGGGTGGTTCCTACAGTTCACTTAACTGAAGAACCCCTGCACCTGTAGAAGGCCAAGCACCTTCCCCAGCCATCTCACGTTCAGTCTCAGAAAAGGTGCTGAGTCTGACCCCACCTCACTCCTGGTTTGGACACCGTGAGGACACTATGGAGCACCACAGAGCCCTCCACAGCAGGAGCACTCCTTGAATAGGTGCACTAGTGGGTCTCACTCTGCCAACGTCTGTCCTATGACTTTGGGATCCTATTTGTCAGGGGACCTAGAATGAGACCAGCACTCCAGGAAGTGTGTGTGTGTGGGGCAGACACACATGCCCAGGCAGGGCTAGAGGAAGAGTGGTCAGGGGAGAAAGGGCAAGTGGATACTGAAAAATTGGAGCATTTATTTGAAAATTATCCTAGGCATTTAAGACAACAGAAGAGGCCAGGTTCAGGTACCCAGTGCAAAGTGTCCTTCCTTTACCCCGTTTGGCTGATGGCCACCCACTCATTTCCTGCTTCCCAAAAGTTCTAAGCCATTGCATAAGCAAAGCCTATTGCTGGGGTATTTTCAGGATGAGGGAAGAAAAAAGGTAGGCATGAGATCACTGACTCTCTGAGCTGGTAGGGCAGGAAAACCCCTCTGTCCAGCCAAGGGTGGCCACTGCCTCCCCAGGCAGCCCTTCTAGTTACTAGATGCATCTTGTAACTGTACTCACTGGGCCTGGGTCACCTCCTCCCTCCTCTATGTGACAGTCCTTTGCAGTATGCAGGCCAACTGTCATGGTCCTACAAGCCCTTTCTTTTTAAGGCCAAACGTCCCCAAGTCTTTCAAGTGTTCTTGAAACGAAATGCCCCTTGGAGGATGGGACCATCATTGTCTGTGCCATGGCCAGAAGCTGAGCCTTTGGGAAAGACAGAGGGACCCAGTGGAAGGAGGTGCAGGGAAGTGGAGTGGGGACTGGGGTTTTTATTTAGAAGCACACTGAGCCACAAAGGGAGTAGAAGAGGGTGAGGGTGAAGGGAAGGAAGGCTCTTGCCATGACAATGCTGGCAAAGAGACCTTTCACTTCTGCTCATGGCAACCTTGAAGGAAAGACAGCACTGCTGAAATCCATATGGGAAGCTCTGTGGAGCAGTCCTGAGAACTGAGACTCAGAGCTTTTCTTGTCTCGGGAAAGAGGTTTGGGGATTTGAGTGCCTCCCTGAGTCTGAAGTCCAGGATAACTCAGTTCACCATGGAAAGTGGTTTTACAGAGTATATCTTCATGTAGTCGGGCAGCTCTTGGCTCCCTCTTCCACTGACAGGAATCAGGGCCTGGTCAGATCCACTGCCCTTGAGCAGAAGAGAAAACCCAGGGAACACCCTTGGTCACTGGAACCAGGGACAGAAATTGGGGGTCTGGACAGCTCAGCTTTTTGGGGATAAAGACACAAGAGAGGCACCCCAAACTGCTCCACTCAACTTCTATTAGAACTGTCACATACATTAAAGGGTTGGGACTTGACTTGGGAGTTGCATTAAGAAAGGAAGGGTCTATGGGCGCCTGGGTGGCTCAGTTGGTTAAGCGACTGCCTTCGGCTCAGGTCGTGATCCTGGAGTCCCAGGATCGAGTCCCGCATCGGGCTACCTGCTCAGCGGGGAGTCTGCTTCTCCCTCTCCCACTCCCCCATCTTGTGCTCTCTCTCTCTCACTCTCTCTCTCAAATAAATAAATAAAATCTTAAAAAAAAAAAAAAGAAAGGAAGGGTCTGTCTGCCGGCTGGCTGTGGTACATGGTCAAGCATGGACAGTGGCTTGCATCAGCCCCATGAAGGGGGAAAAGGGAGCCTGGACTCCTTGAAAGGAGTCCTAGGTGAGTCTCCCAGGAAGAAGACACCAAGCTGAGGCATATGCTTTAGAGCATATAGCCCTTCTGTTCAGGGTAATGGTAAAATCCATTCTGTTGTTCTGAGAAGAGAGCAAGTGCTGAAATGCACTTTTCCCGCATCTCAGAGATCACACCCTGAGTCTTAAGTGGAATGGCTTGGCGATGCATTGTTTTAGAGGCTGAGAACTATACTGGAAAAACATAGAAATCATAATAAAATAAATATGAACATTAATTATAAATTAGTATAAGTAATAAAACAAAACTTAGAAAACAATCTCTCTCATCCCAATGCTTTCAGAGGTGGGCTCCACTGATCGGGTAATTCTGTAGCAGTTCCTCCATCAGGGCCACCAGCATCTGGGGCCACCAGCCCCAGGTGGGGCCAGGCCTGTGTGCTCTCAGGACTGGGGTTTGGGACCTGAGTGCTCCAGCTTCTTTCAGTTCACTCCCCTGTACTTAGCTCTCCATTATGATTCTCCCTCCTCCACGCCTTAGGGCAAGGGGCATCATAACAAAGCTTTTCAGCAGGAAACCGAGGATTCAGAAGTAATCTACAGTCATCTGTTGAAAGCCCTCATTGGCAGGCTGGTCATTAGGCCCATGATTACTATCACGCAGGCCCAACTCCAGCCTAGCCCTGGTGCCTGCCCCTAGTACTGAGGAAAATGTTGTGGAAGGTGTTGACAACGGCTGTCCAAAGGAGGTCGACCAAGTGGCTTTCCATGCCCCATGAGTGTTTCCACTCTTGGAGTTTGCGTAGCATCTCTTCTGGGCAGGAGGAGGGAAGGGAGCTCTGAGCAGGGGTCAGTCATCAATTACCCAGAGATGGGGTATGTGGGTGTGTGTGTGGCGGGGGGGGGGGGGGGCACTGCGGACTGGCACAGTGCCAGAGCTGATAACAGGACAGCATCAGTGTTGACACTGTGAGCCACATGCCCCTTCCAGACTGAGAGGAAGCACAGCACAGCAGGCCGGGCAGGGGGGGAGGGGTGGTGGTGGTGGTTCTTCAGGCTTCTGAGCCGGAGCAAAGTGCATAGCATAAAGTGAGGGGCACTAATTCTTCCAATCTCAGGCTTGAGAGTACAAAAGAGTGAGTGAAGGAAACAAGAGAGAAAAGAGACAGGCAGACAGAGCAGAGATAGAGAAAGAGACAGAGAGTGCATTGCTCAGATTGTATTACCTTAAGGATAATTTCTAATGTAAAGATACTAGTGAAGACATAGTCTGCATTGCCTAGGATCTGAAAAATAAGCAAAATTGGATTAGTGGCTCTGAGAGTGAACTCGACACCAACAGAAGCATGTGTGTTAGCAACAGACAGCAGCAGAGAGCTAGTGCCGGCTCCTGGAGGAAGGGAAGAGGAGAGAGGGGTTGGGACTTTACCTTCAGAGCAATTTCAATGGTGAAAATGGTAGTGAAAACAATGTCAAAATAAAACAGAATCTGCAAAACAAAAAGAAACAGGGTGGGGATGGGTTGGGAAGGGAGAGAAGCAGGCTGGAAGGAGAAGTCAGCTCCAGAACCACACTACATGTCACCTGAGATTTTCCACATGGAGACAGATGGAAGCAAGTTAGGAGATGAGTAGCATATACACAGCATTGGATCCTGAAGCGGGGTTGGCCTGAGGCAGCTTAGTGGCTCCAGATGAAGTCCCCAGACATGTGAGGGGGGCTTCCAAGGCAGGACTCAGTGGGTCCTGGGTCTGGGCAGCATTTGGTTGGATGTTTTTCTCATTAATCCAATTTACTTACAAACCCCAACCAGACCATTGGGATACGTGTCAAAAGGACAGACTGGGGTTTGCTTTTTATTGCAGGAAAATGCAAAATGCTTAGCTCACATTGGTGTGACTCAGCTAGCTTCTCATGTTGGTGGAAATCCTGGTGTTGTGTTCTTTGGGGCATGGGAGGGAGTATCCTCCAGGTGAGGACTGCCCAGGCTTGGGACAGGCTGCATGGTTTCATCCTCTATTATATTTCAGGTGATGGATCAGAGCTAGGGCCAACACCTTTCTAAGAAAACTCTGGACCAAGCAGGCTGCAGGACCACCAAATCGTTTGGCATGGGTATGGCTTTAGGTTGGTGGACTCCTCTCTTCATGCCTACCTGGTTGGAATTTGACAAAGTTTTGAGGCTTTGAGATATAACAATTCTTACTCTAGCCTTTAATGTTGTTCACCAGAGCCTTGGCTGTGTCTCCAAATTTAGTTTTCTACTCTACACAAGGTCATTGAAGCTCTCCTTTATATAAGGTCAGCCTCACCATTGGCACCTGTTTGACAATGCTCCCCTCATCTCCCCAGTGATTGGGACTGGTCAGAGTTTATTAGGAGCAAGGCAGGAAGTCAGTGGCTACTTTTTCTTTCTTTCTTTCTTTCTTTTTTTTTTTTTTTTTACTAAGTATGCAAGGAACCAGAGCCTTCAGGGAAACATCCACAGGGCAATGAGAGTCCTGAACTTTGCCAATCAGGCCAGCCTGAAGCATTTGGGTACATGTTCTCTTATTTGTTTCGGATGGTTTCTACCAAAACCCTAATCTCTTAAAGAAAATTTATTGTGCATCTGATTACAATATTTGGAATTGGGCTCCTGATTGAGGGCCCAGTCCCATTCCTGGGAGGAAGGGGTGCAGGGGACAAAAGGGAATGCATACATGGTTCCTGAAGGAGGTGTGCTGGACGGGGTCCTCAGCTGCCAGGGAAATGCTGCTGAGCAGAATGAAGAAGAGGATCAGGTTGGTGAAGATTGTGTCATTGACGATGCGGTGACACTGGAGGCGAAATCTGTGTGGGGAGGAGAGAAGGACAGAAGCACGTCAGGTAGGCAAGGGAAGCAGCTCCCGGGTCCCTGGAGCTCAACACTCCTTCACTCAACTTGTGAAAGGTGCTTGTTCGTTTGGGGGTAGGCTCTTCAACTGAGGTCTTACGGCTGCTGGGTAATGACAACCACATCCCACCCCACCCCCCTCCGTGCCCCCACTGTGAGGCACATCTGCACAAAATTTTGCACTTTCACAGGCAGTTAGCTTTTGACATTTTGGAGGGTTACATCTGAGACCTTTGGGAATCCCCAAATTTTCATATACTTCTGTGACATTAACAGCTGGCTCTTTGGGAGGGACTTCTTTTTCCCATCATTAAAAAATCATTTCATAAGAGCTTCATATATTTATGTATAGGGAATGACAGAGCTACCCAGAGACGTGGATGGTGAGAGGCCAGCTCATCTTACACTCTGGCTAGGCAATTGGCTCCTGTGTAATAGCTTCAAGGCATGCAATTAAATTCCACACCTCAGCATAATTACAAGGAACTACACGCATGGACCTCTGGGCACTCATTGACGGTGTCACAAATGCTAGATCCTTGAATGCCAAGTGTGTCTTATATAGTATCTCATACTGGCAGCCTAGGAATGGGATATGGGTGTTAGTATCTTCATTTTATAGATAAAAACACTGAAACCCGAGAAGGAGAGCCGGCCCAGAAAGACAGCTTGTAAAGTGTTGTGTGTGCTTGGCTGGGGGGTGGGGGGGTTTGGGGGGGTGGTTAGGACTTGAATCCAGTTTCAGACTTCTGCTCGCAGCATTGTGATTGACTAAATGCTCTGAGAGACCCTAGTGCTGCAGAAGCAGCAAATCCTGGAAAGGACAAACCCTTTGAGACAATTCTGGCTTCATTAGAGTTAAGAGGTCTGCAATGATTATCCCTTTCAAACAAATAAACAAACCCATTGAGCCAGGGTCTGTGTGATAGGTAGCCAGGAAGGGCAGAGTTGCCTGAGGATAGATGCCAGTGGTAGCCCTGCTATCAGGAAACTGCATTTCAAGCCAGACTCGAGGTGGGGCACAGAAGCTTGGGACTCTCAGGCTGAGCCAACACGCTTAAGAAGCATCTGGAAGAAAGCTTCCCAATCTTAATTTAGGTCCACAGGGATCTCACCAACTAAGATAATGTATTGAGGTCATAATCAAAGATTAAGCACACAAGAGGATGAGCCGCTAAGATGGGAAATCAGAAGAAACTACAAACAAGTGATTTAGAACCCCCTCCCAAAGACTGTGTATACTGGACACATCAGATAGAGAATGTAGAACAACTATATTTCGAATATTTCACAGAATAAAGGACTTGAGCACAAAGATGATGAATCAACAAGGGAAGTATTAGATATAGACAGATGGATCTGGAAAAATCAATCAGCAAATGGAATTGTTTGAAATGAAAAAAGAATTAAGTTGATTTAAAAACTGGTTTAAATAGTAACATAGACAAAGTTGAAAAGAGAATGAAGAAATTGGAAGCTATATCTGAAGAAATTACCCTGAATACGAAAAGAGAGATAAAGAGGTAAAAGATTTGCAAGACACAGTAAGAGAGGACAGAATGAGAAGGTCTAACCTATGTCTAATTGGAGTGCCAGAAGAAAAGAATAGAGAAAAAGAGATTATGGCTGCAACTTTTCAAGACTTAGAAATTCTTATTCTAACTTTTAATGTTGTTCAAGAACTGGAGAAAAATACAAATCCACAACATCCCAGGCAGGATAAATGGAAAGAAATCCATATTTAGATACATGGTAGTAAATCTAAACAATATCAAGGCAACAGAAGATGTTCAGAGCAGCTAGAGATAAAAAGCAGATTACCTACAAAGGAATGAGAGTAGGAATGATACACTATAATAATATGTTTAACACACTGTGAGACAAATTCTATTGACCTAAAATTGTATACATAGCAAAACTATTTTCCAAGAACAAGAAATGAAAACAGAGATAAACAGAGGCCAAATAACTTTACTGTAAAGGAATACTAGGGGCTTCTAAAAAAATGTGCTTAGGAAGAAAGAAAATGATTGCAGAAGGAGGGACTGAGATGCATGAAAAAATGGTGAACAAGTAAAATGGCAAGTTGTATGTACATCCAAATCTACATTGTCTATAGAATGATAATGATAATGATGATAATGTCTAACTTGTTAAGTTAAAAATAGTTAGGACTAAAAATACTAAGCAACAACATATAAGTTAGGAGGGCTGAGAGGAGTTAAAGTAGTATAAGTTCCTTCTATTTTGCAGGAGGAGGTCTAGGATACTGCTTTATTTTAGACTTTGTTAAGTTAAATAGACTTAGTAAATTACCAAAGGTAATCACCAAAAGACTAGAAATAGAGTTTACATGTGTCAAAAAAATGGAGGGAAAAACAGACACAGGTCTCCTGATTTGGAATCCAGGGTACTGTTTACACAAGTTGTGGGGGGTTGGCAGAGTCCCAGGCTCCACTAGAGGTCGGAGGATGCTGGCATCTGCTGCGCATGTGGCTTGGAGAGAGCAGAGTCCCACCTTTCCCACCATTCTCGCACACCTGTTGTTGGGGCTGAAGATGAAAAACGCACTGGCTTCTGGCATGGGCACTGCCTTTTCCTTAAGGTGCAGCTCAGAGAGTGGTCGTGGGCGGGGGCCCACAGGCATCTCAGGCTCCTCCTCATCCTCTTCTCCTGTAGAAAAAAAAGCACCGTTCTAAATAACTCCACTACTCCCACGAGGTTTTACCGCTATGCTGCCTTCTTCCAGATACCTTCCTACCGCCCAAAATCAAGACATCATTTGCGTCTCTGAAAATGAGAAGTATCAACTGAGACACTCAGCTCTCTCCCTGTGAGTGCTGGAATCTTTGTTAGAGAGACTTTTCTGGCAGCACACAAGGGGGGTTGTAAGTAGGGTGACTAGTTCAATCCCAGTTTGCCAAGAACTGTCCTGGTTTCTAAACTGAGATTCCCACATCCCAGGAGGCTCCTCAGTCCCATGTGGATTCGGATGGTTGGTTATCCTAGTTGTAAGGCACTAGGAAAGGTGATCAGATAAGACTAGGGCATTGCCAGGTGTCTTTTCCATCTAGGCTGCAGGTAGGGGCATGGGTACAGCTCAGTTGATTTGCAAGCAACCCCATCCTTGAAGGTTCTAGGAGTTTAAAATTAACACTCCCATTCCTGAAAAATACCAAAAACTCATGTGCTGTAGGGATAAAAGGGCAACGATGCTGACCACAACAAGCACTTCATTCAAAAGTCTAGACATTAGCACCAGTTAAAGAAGCCCCTTTGTTCTCCAGGCTAGTGGCCACATTCACTGTGGACCAAAAGGAAATGGCTTACTTTGCTTGCGAGGTCATTACCCATGGTAGGAAATGACTACATATCCTGTTCTGATCAAATGTATTTAAAAATGTTTAGAAGGGGAATGGGAGTAAGAGCATGGGTTCTCCAGCCAATGCCTTGACCCAAATCTTGGCTCTGTTTCTTTTTGGCATTTAGTCTCTCTGTCTCTCAGTTTCCCCATTTGTAAATGGGATAATAGTACATACCTACGTCAGAGTGGCGCCTGGCACATGCAAGTGCCATATAAACGTTAGCTGTTGTTACGATTTCTACCCACAGGAAAGACTCATAGCCTATAGGTAGTGCTTAACATCTTTCTCAGTCTGACCTCTGCCTGCTCTTATTCCCTGACAGACTTTCCACTCACATCAGCCTGTTTTCTGAAGGCTCATGGTAGTGGGTTGAATCATGTCCCCCACAAACTCATGCCTAGCCAGAACCTCAGAATGTGACCTTACTCTGGAAACAGTGTCTTTGCAGATGTAGAGTCATGATGAAGTCATATTGGAGTAGGGTGGGCCCTAAATCCAAGGACTGCTGTCCTTATAAGGAGACACAGAGACACATATGTAAAGACAGAGGCAGACGGGAGTGATGAGGCTGACAGGCAAGGAGCGCCAAGGACAGCTGGCCATCAGCAGAGATGGGGAAGAGGCGAGAGAGGATCCTCCCTGGAACCTTGAGACGGGGGATGGTCCTGCCAACACCTGAGTTCAGACTTGTAGGCTCCAGAACCGTGAGAAAATAAATGTTTGCTGTTTAAAGCCACCAAGTTCATGGTTATTTGTTATGAGAGCCCCAGGAAATGAATACACTCGCCATGTGCTTTCTCCTTTCCTTTCCTCACTCCGTCTCCTTATTTGAACTGCTCTCATCTCCCTCTCTGCAGAGCTAGAAGGACTCCCATGTCAGACAGTATCATTCACATGGCTCTCATGAGTACCTGAGCTCTCCAGAATGACCTTCCTGTGATTCCAGAGCCCTGTCGGCCTCCTGCATTCACTTGGCACCTAGGACAAAATAGCTCGAATGCCTGATTTTACATGTATCTATCTGTTCCATCTCTGAGAGAGACACTATAGAGAGAGACACTATGCCCAGCACGTAGTTGCCCTTAGTTTTTGATGATGATTACACGTTCACACTAACATTTGCTTTATAAGGAAGAGGACTTTGTAAAAGAAGGTCAGGTGGAGACTCAGCTGTTGGAAAGATAGTTATGAGAAGTTTATCTTATGGACCAGCCATGTCTCTGCATGCTCTCTCTTCTTCTGGTTAAAATGAAGCCAGGTGGTGCAGAGAAAAAAAAAATGCTTGGCACAGAAGGTGGTTCTTTATCAAGCAAGAAGCATTTAGGGCCCCAACGTTTTTTTGGAGAACCAGCGGAATATAGGCATAAATCAGTTTTTTTTCCCCTGGAGTAATTAGAGCTGACCAACAAAGCAATTAATATTTTTAGCAGAAGAGAGCTGTGAGATGAAAAATTGTGTACAGGCCAAGGGTTGGAGCCTTCTAACCAAAACTTGGTAGGTAGAAGAAAGGCAGAGTCTCCTAGTAAAACAAAATAAATAAAACTGGAGTTGGCCTAAATCGAAATCTTTACAAATGAAATTTCACTGAGAAGGCTCTTGAATTCCTGCCCAACTTGTTTGTATTCTTTTCAGTTTTGCTCTAAATGACCCAACAATTTCTTATTCATGATAATTTGGTAATAGGTAATTTAATGCTTACTTTAATCATTCGTGTTTATAGAAAAACATATTTCCTAGCTTTGTGGTTTTCCGAGTTCCTAGCGAAGAGTTTTTTCATGCTCTTTCATCTGCAATAGCCTGCCTCGCTGTTCTGAAGCTCTACCCTGATTTCCATTGCTAGGGAGAAGCAAGTCAGTCGGTTCAGACACAGAGCAGCTGAATTCCAGGCATAATGTTTAAGAGGAAACCACTTCTAAAGGACAAACCCAAATTTGTGAAAGGCCAGAAATCTGACAGCTGTGATGCTTTGCATGTATTATGGATAAGGAGCGAGGTTGGCAGAGTAGGAAAAGTCAGGTAAAGTTCTGTTTATAGGGTTGGCAGCAGAACTACCTATACTCCCGCTCCCAGATGCCAGTGGACTCCCTTGGGGATCTTTATTTTCTCATCTCCGTTCTCGGAGGTGTGGAGAAGCACACTGTGGACTTGCTTTCCAGATGGCAGGTGCCAGTGCTCAAAGGTAAAACTCCGGGGTAGCTGAATGCCCGACACTTGATCCTTGGTGATCCTTGCCCCCACCCCATTTGATACTCATTTTCACCTCTGTGATTTTGCTCATGGCCAATTCAGATAAAAATATTATTTCTAACATCTAGTGCCTACAGCGTACTGAACACAAAGCTGTGGTTCTTGCCCTCAAGGGACTTACAGTTTTTAGTGTGACCCCAGAGTTCACTGGCATGATTGGCAAGGCCACGCCCCCCGGAAGCGAGCTGTGTGGGTGGCGTCCAGAGACAGAAGGCTGAGGATGCACCTGCTTCTGCATCGGGCATGTTCTCTGCTGGCTCAGCTCCAAAACCTCATCTCCTCCCATTGCTCATTTTCTCTCTCTGACTTCTAGGCCACTAGCAAGTCCTGCAAAATGCACCCCAAGTTCCACCACTTCTCCGTATCTCCAGCATCATTGTTCTGGCCCAAGCGGCCACCGCCTCTCACGGGACCACTACTTAACGTCCTCACTGCCTCCAGTTTTACTCTTGACCATCTACTGCCCTGTTTCCATGCAGCACAGTTTGCTAAAGGTAATTCAGACACCAGATCTTATCTTCCTCTGCCTGAGAACCTCCGGTGAGTCTTCAACTAGCCGAACCTTTCAGGTGGCCTCGGAGGCCCTGCCCCACCGGTTCCTGCCTAGTCCCTGTCTCACCCACTACCTTTCCCCTTTGTTCTCTTTGCTCCATGCACATTGGCCTCTTCGGATTCCTCCACAGACCAGTCTGCCCAAGAGATTCTGCATTTGCTAGCCCTCCATCTAGAAAGAGTTTTCCTCTGATTTCCATATGTCTAGTTCCTCTGCCTCATTCAGGTTTCAGCCTGAATGCCACCTCCTTCAAGAGGCCTTCACCGACCACACAGCCAAAGCAGCCCCATGCCACTCAGGAACTTGCTCACATAGTCCTTGGCTTCATTATATCCTTGCTGCTCACTGCTACCTGACGTTACCTTTTCAGTTGGCCTCTTTTCTTGCTCACTGTCTGTCTCCCACTGAAATGTAAGCTCCAGGAGAGCAGTGACCTTGCCTGTCTTGCCTACAGGTGTATCCCTGGGGCCTGCCACAGTGCCTGGCACACAATAGGTGTTTCACTAGTAGTTATTTTTTTTTTTAATTAACATACAATGCATTATTTGTTTCAGGGGTACAGGTCTGTGATTCATCAGTCTTACACAATTCACAGCGCTCACCATAGCACATACCCTTCCCAATGCCCATCACCCAGCCACCCCATTCTCCCACCCTCATAGTAGTTATTAAGTGAATGAATACCTCCACAGTTTCTTCTAGCTCCCTGTCTACGACAATAGTATGGTCCTGAAATAACTTCTGTTCTCTCCCACTCCCCAGATGCCAAGCCCAGCCCAGCCTACTCTTCTCCGCAAAGGCTGGCTGTCTCTCCCCCTACTCCCCACCCCATGGCTCTGCTCCTGCTCAAACCCCTTACAGCAGTTGGAACCTCCCCACAGCACTTAGTGCTGTCCTATGCATTCTCTGGTGTCATTCACTTTCTTTTTCAAGTGTCCTTGTTAATTTTAAGTCCTCAGTGACTCTTATCATCTGTATGTTCCCTCTAATAAATGAATCCATTAAATAAAAGCACAATCTTGGCACCCTTCCTAGGTGAGTAGATATTTCTAAAATTTAGTGTATACTAAGCTGGGAGGCTCCAACCAACTGTTGAGCTTTGGGGATTCAACGGGGAGGGAAGGATTGATACGCCACGGCTGGCTGGTTGGCACTTTGTGCCAATCAGAAAACTGCCCCTCCACTGGGGGTTCCTGTGAGGGCAGAGGCCCTGGCTAGGGGGGCTCAGGCTGGAGCTCTGCCCTACTCAGCCGCTTCGGCACACACCTTTGGGTGGAGGGTCACGGGCATAGGAGAGAGGAGGAAGCCTGAGTGAGAAGTGGGGGCAGGAGGAGGTGTGAGAGTATTCTCTGGCCCTACCCCTTCTCTCTCTGGCTGTAAGTGGGGCAGGTGCGATGCTCATCAGCGCTGCCTCCCAACAGGCATCTGTGTGAAGTGGGCAGAGCAGAGGCGGGATGCCCAGAGGCTGTAAAGCAGAAGGGGCAGGGTTGGGAGGACAATAGCAGATCAGGTTCCCTGCCTTTTCTGGTTCAGAAGAGAGAGGAGCAGGTGGGAATGAGAGATTGACAAGAACAGAGACAGCAGGCCAAGTGATTCTGGGAGGAATCTTTGGGGACTTCTGCTGCACCTGATATTAGAGTCCAGGAGGTGACCTGCAGAGGCAGGGGGAGGAGAAGCCAGGAAGCAGAGGCTGGTCCCTTGGAGGAAGGTGGAACATGAGGAACCACCAGCTTTAAGAGCATACCACCCTTGGGTGAGAAAATGGAAAGCAGGGACGGTGAACAAATGGGGGGCTGTGGGGGTTGGCCTTGAAGGCCTGAGTGTGGTGGTGGGCTGAGGCAGGGCAGCCTCAACTATCTATGGACCGGAGTTCTCAACACAGATGTGCGAGATGCATGGGACCAAGAAAAACCCGGGAAGGGCTGGGTCTGCAGGAAGCTAGAGAAGGGTGACCACATGACGGGGGAAGGGACACTCTAAAAAATCTAAAGAATCCTGACAAATCAGCAGAATGTGGAAAGAGCTTTTCAGTCAAAAAGCAAAACCATTCCAAGAATCCTCAAAGCTGGGTCAACAGAGGGACTTTTCTATAGTGGCCAATATGGTGACAATGTCCTCATTATTTTTTTTCCCCTGACCTGCTTCTCTTTGATTTCAAAGGACAACGAAGAAGAGAAAAGGCACTAGTATATTTAGAATGATGAAACTAGAGACTATGGTCGTAGGTGTGGCTGCCCCACCACCAGGTAGAAGGAGCAGGCCTGGGCTATCCGTGCTCTCCCCCTGTGCTGTATGCAGCTGGGGTTGGCTCTGCTTGGGGCCCAGGGGGATTCCTTTGATTACTGTCTTTCCTTTTAAACTTTGAAAATATACACACAAGTCAAGAGACTTGTGTGGTGACCCTCCATATCCAGCTTCAACAGGAGCTGCTGGAGTATATTTTAAAGCACCTTCTAAATATTTTAGATTCCAGCCATACACACATCTACATTTATAAGCTAGAACTATAATAACACCACTGCAGTAACAAAATAAATGGAAACTAATGATTTTAAGTAGTTTTTGTTTAAAATCATTAGTTTCCAGTCTATATGCAATTTCCCCCTGCATATTATCTCCAAAATGTCATGTTAGAGTTAATTTGGTGATTAGGACCAAGACAGGATTCCCCATTGACTTTGGTCAACATGTCTAGTCTTTGAAATCCTGTAAGAATTTCCACCCAGAAGAGACTGCAGGCTTCAGACACCCTTTCTGCTCTTCCCTTGGTCCAATCCCCAGCAAACCAAATCCTCCTTCCCTGGAGGTGGGAGGTGAGTGAGGACGGAATGATGGCCGAGAGCCTGCTTCCCAAGGTAAATGGAAGATGGCTCCACTGCAGACAAGCCTGCAGAGGACCGGTGGAGGGGAGACCAAAAGGAAAACCTAGCTTTGCTCATACATGTAGAAGGTTTTTAGCCACTTAATGTGGTTACCAACCCAAATATAGCTCAACCTCCACAGAGAAGGAAATGCCAGTAAAACAACGGTCCCTTGCTGTGTGCAACTGATGGCAGGCTTGAAGCTGAGAGTGACGGCAGCAGTTGTAGGGACAGGGAGGCAAGCCCGGGGCTTGTATGGGATGTGGAGCTTCATGAGGCAGAGAAACGAATTCTGGAGGGAGGCCTGAGGACCTCTGACAGTAAGCCTTCTCAAAGGACACTGCCTGCCAACTTAGGTATTGGAAGATAAGAAGGCTGAGTTGTGAAGAGTTCTTTTTATAATAAATGAAAGTATTTTACAAAGCAACAGGTGGGGCATCTGTGGTGGCAGCAGTCCTTGTACTCAGCACTGCCACCCGAGTAAGGGCAGGACAGAGTCAGGATTTATGATTATCATTAAGCAAGAGTAATGCTGCAACATGCAAATTATATAAGTTAATGATTTTATGGCATAAATATAATAAAACCTTAGATGTCTATAGAATCCACCTTCCAAAGGGCATAAAAGACTGCTCAAACACAATTTATTTAATGTTATGTTGTTATTATGAGGAAGCCAGGAGCAAAGTTCTCCGGTTGATAACTGGTAATGCCTAACTACGGAGAGAGAAGACATTTAGCAGTGCAAGGTACTTGTAAAGGGAACCTGGAAACACCAGTCCCTAATACATAGCTACTTCCATATGGCTTTAGAATCTGGATCTCTACTCCCAACCTCCCAATCTCAGGGTTAGGCAGTGGGATTGGTACCTGTATTTTCTGGGTTTGCGTAGGAACTCTTATCCTCATTTTCATTGGGCTGGAGGTCATCCATGTTGATCTAGGCAGCCAAACGAGAGAAGGAGGAAGAATCCAGTTAGAAACATTCACTAGTTAGAGAGGCTTAGAGTAGCCTTGAAATTGCATCATAGTCAATGGCTGAGCTGTTGACTCAAAAATATACCCTTGCTATCTTGCATATATCCTTTAAGTCATCAACAGAAGGCTGGGACTCACCCAGCTAGCCTTCTCTTCACATTGCTAGCCCTCCTGCTCCACCCTCCTGGGCTTTCTTCCACTGAGTCTCTTTCTTTCCTTCCTCCCTCCTTTCCGTGGCCTGGGAAGACTGTGCCCGTCTTCTCCCAGCAATGGGCCTCCCAGCTCCTGGAAGGGGATGGCTTCTTACCTTGGTGGTGGGTGGGGACTCTCCATCAGCTGTAATGGATTTCAGTTCAATTTTCTCCTCCTTGGTCTCCTCCACTGCTGGCTTCTCTACCACCTCTTGTTTCTTCTCTGGGCTGGCAGTCCTGGCCGGTCAGCAGGAGGAAAAATTAAAGGAATGTTTACTGAATGATAGGAAACATGAAGACACAGACTACCCTGTGGTCTGCTGGGGACCGTGGGAGAAGACTCCCTGTGCCTACGTCCATCTTTCTTCACCCAGGGCACATGGCATGTGTCACTCAATCCCAGATGCCACTGGGTTGGGCCCACAATGCCTGGCCTGGCCACACCTTGCTTTGTCTGGTACTCAGTTGGCCTCTTTCAGGTTCTTAGCTGCTCCAGTCCTTGTCTGAATCAGAGTAAGTTTCTGGATCTGATTCAGGATTGGTTCCTGGAAAACTCTGCTCAGTATCCAGCAGGTGTGTGGCCTATGACAGTCCCATTTAGACAATGACAAGACAATGCAGGGCCTTATCTTGCTTTCTGAACACTGGAGATGAGTTATCAAACAGTGAAAAGGAGTCACTCAGCTGGAACTGAATTTCCTCTCTGAATGGCTGCTTTCCTCCTCTCTGCATCCGTCACTCCCACCACCTATCATGACCTCCCTTCTCAAGAGCATCCTCCAACTTCTTAGACAGGTGGGCGAAATCCAGCACCTTCACAGAGACTGTAATTCATGACGGTCCCTACTTTAGAGCAATGCCTAGGTATTAGCAGAGAGGCCCAGCTTTCTGTAGGAAGCCCCAAACCCAGTGCCCTCGAGGAATGGCTGACAGGGGTCAGCGCCCAAGCCTCTCTTTACCACTAATGGGAATGGCATTCCAGAACTGGGACCCTGGGGCCCTAGGTCTGGGTAAGCTTAGGGGGTTACCTGGCCAGCTTCTTTCTCTCCTTCTCTTCTTCCTCCTCCTTTTGGGCAGATGTGAGGCTCTCAGCATCAGCCAGGTTGTCCACAGCAATGGCCAAGAACACATTCAGTAGGATATCTGTTTGTGTCCATTCTTAAAGAAAATGACTCTTGGCCTTGGGGTTTTTGATGGGCACAGGGGCCAGGGAGGAATAGGACAAGCAGTGATAGAGTTCCCCACAGAGTGAGCTCAATGGTGACTCACCCCGAGGGTTCCCAGCCTAGTAGTGTCCCTCCTCCACCCCTCTCCCTCCCCATCACCCTCCTAGCTACCGGGAGTTTTCTGAGGGGTTGAGAACAGGCTAGCTTGCAGGCTGGAGTGGGCAGCAAGTGAGGCAGTGAGCCTGCCTTGCTCCTTAATTGCTGGGTTTCGTTATTGGTTTCCCCACTGAGATGACTGGCTGTAATTGACATTATAAACAGTATTATCTCTAGCAGAATGCAGAATGTTCTTAAGAGCAGTTCACTAAAACCGGGTACTGAGGAGGCAGCCTGATGTCTGTGCCAACTCTTAATGTGAGCCTGCACATACAAAGACCCTAAGAGTGTCCAGCTGAAGCTGACCGAATCTTGGGAACTCCGAATCGAAGTGGTCATTTGTCCTTTTCTTCTCGCCGCCCCACCCCCACCCCCACCTTGAACAGAAACACTGTGGGTCAGAGACCTGCAGAATCAAAGAAAGTATAGCTGCACGGGCCTTAACGTTTGTTAAGTCTAACCTCCACCTCCCAGGCCCCCGGACAGTCACACCATTTCACATACCAGGAAGCCACAACCCACAGGGTTGAAGGGTTTGCCCAAGGGTTCTAGTGTACACTTGCCCCTGGCCCCCGGCACCGCGGGCAGGGGCTTCACATACAGCACCCGTTAAACCTCACCAGGACCTGTTAAGTAGTAGGCACTGATATTTTGTCACCCCGTTTTACAGACACTGAGGTAGAGAGCCTTTAGTTGTCGAGGTTACCCAGCTGGTAAAAAGTGAAGCCGGTCTGCAGGCACCAATGCCTAAGCTTTCAACACTACGTTAAGCCCTGACTTAAACCCGAGTCTTAAAAAAATAAAAAATAAAAAAAAATAAATAAACCCGAGTCTTAGGCCAGAGCTGCTTCTACTTTACCATCTCCTCTGCACACAACCCTCACAGGGTTAGACTGCCTGTGGCTTGAGATCCCAGAAACCCGCCCATGGCCTGGATCAGCAAGGACCTGTCAGGTCTGCTTGGTGAAGCCTGTCCGGCTCTGCCTGGGACGAAAGTCCTGGAGAGCGGCTTCAGAGGGAGGGGCACTGAGCAGAAACAGGGAGGAGAGATGAAGGTCATTTCAAGGATGACGGCTCAGTTCCTCTGGACGGCACTTCTTACCTCCAGCAGCCAGAGGCCAGGGCAGTCAGGGTGCCCAGATCTAAGTGTGTTCACATTGGAATCTATCTGAGTGTCTGTCCATGCACAACACCAGGGGGCGTTGTTCGCCTAGACTATAATGAGAACATGCCTCCTGGAGTCGGGCAACACTACAGCCCAAACTGGTTCAGGAAGATAAACTTACATCCCCACCTATGCCAAAGCTCCAGGCTTTCACCAAGACCCGCCTCCACGGCTAAGGTGGTTCTGGGACAGGACACATTTTCTCCCCAGAGCACATCTTTCCCCTGCTTGCCTGGGGGCCCTGTGGGCGGGCAGCCACACTTTTCAGCCCCGAGTCAGGACCTGCTGGGCACACGTATTTGGCATCGTGCTGCAGGCTGAGGGAGGGTGGGGCAGCAGGGGCGGGGAGGCAGGAGCAAAGGATACAGTTTCCACAGATGAAGAGGATGATGAAGTAAATACAGACTAACATCCCTGGAAAAGAGGGGCCGCCATAAGCCATGATCCCATCATACATCACCGAATTCCAGTCCTCCCCGGTCAGGATCTGAATGACACATTCCCACCAATAAGGGACACAGCGTTAGACCAACAGCAAACCCCAAAACTCCCCTGCCCTGCCCCACTATGTTAACAGAATTGTCTAAAATCTCTTTTCCACCTCTTTCCCTCCTCTTGGGCCCCAGTTCTCCTCCCAGGGGCTCTGAGCTAATCACCTGGTCAAGTTTGACCCTATCCTTAGACAAAGTGCATGGGCCCTCGCATGATACTATTTGAGAAGTGACTGGAAAGACTTCCTGGTCAAAGTATTTTCTTCTACTCGACTGCACAAGATGGCTGCCGTTAGCCATTCCTTGGGGCCTTTTTATAAATGTGAACGTGTTTGTTGAGAGAATACTATGCTGTTCCAGCTTTCCCCAACATTAGTCATTTGGGTGCCATCTTTAAGATTTGGGCCACATCCACATACTATTTTTCTTGTAAATCAATCTACTTTGAAACTTCAACAAGTGCTACTTTAGCTTTACACCAAAATATCTATGAAATGACAAATTTGATGGGCTAGTTATATTTCTTCTGGGGACAAGCGTGGTAGGTAAGAAAGACAGAGCTTCACCACTCTTCCCTCCCCCAACAAGGGCAGTCTCCTTTCCTCTGTTTGTACTTCGGGTGTTCATGTAGAATTTATTTGAATAAAGGGTTCCATGGTTAAGCAAGAGTTTTTAAACTACTCAATTATATTTTTTCCCCCAGTAGTCCATCCAACAGTGGAATTCCATGGGGGACCAAGGGTAGGGGGAACTACAGAAAGAACTCAAGACTCTCCTGGGCATGGACCCTCCATGGCTGATCTAAGCTGGCTTTGGTTGCCTAGTGCAAGGGTGAAGCTTCCCACCACCTTTTCTCCCCCACAACCCAACCCCGCCACTCAACACCCTCCCACTCATCATCCCAGCAGAGAAGAGTCCATACCTGAAACACAGTGAGGAGGGACTGGGGAAAGTTATCAAATGTGCTCCTCCGGGTCTGCATTTCATCAAAGTTGAACTTTCCCCCAAAGAGCTGCATCCCCAGGAGAGAGAAGATGATGATGAAGAGGAAGAGGAGCAGCAGCAGGGAGGCAATGGAGCGCACAGAATTCAGCAAGGATGCCACCAGGTTGCTTAAGGAGTTCCAGTACCTGAGGACCAGCATGAGGGAGATTAGTGTCCTTTTTCTATGCTTTCCTTAACATCACTCTTCATTCATATACCCACTAGAGATTTTAAGATAAATTACAACTCCTTCTTTTTCCCTTTCATTGGGGTAGTGGTGGTGGTGTGGATTGGGCTGGTAAGCTCACAATTAGAGTGTGGAGCTAGTTAATTCAAGGTCCCAGGATCAGTAATGTGTAATGGCAAATAGATGGAGCTCAGAAGTCAGAAGCCTGAGTTTCAACCTAGCTCTGCCAGTTGCAGCTGCTAGCTGCAGTTGGGCAAGTCACTTAACTTCCCTTCTCTTTGCCTCTGAGAAAACAGAGATAACAGTAGCACTTACTTCACTAGGTTATTGGGAAGATTACATGAGACAAAAAAAAGCAGCCCACCCAGCAACAAAATAAAGAATAAACAAGTGGGATTACATCAAACTAAAAATCTTCTGGTCAGCAAAAGAAATCATCAAAGTGAAAAGACAACCTATGAAACAGGAAAAAATATTTGCAAACCATATATCCTGATAAGGGGTTGATATCCAAATGTAGAAAGAACTCAGACAACTCAACAGCAAAAACAAAACAAAACAACAACCAAAAACCAAAATCCCCAATAATCCAATTAAAAAATTTGGCACAGGGGCGCCTTGTTGGCTCAGTCGTTTGGGTGTCTAACTCTTGACTTCAGCTCAGGTCATGATCTCGGGGTCATGAGATTGAGCCCTGTGTTGGGCTCCATGCTCAGTGTGGAGTCTGCTTGTCCCTCTCCCTCACCCCCCTACTTGGGTGCATATGTTCTCTCTCAAATCAATTAATAAATTAATCAATCTTAAAAAAAAGTATAGTGTTTAAAAAAAATTTGGCACAGGACCTGAATAGACATTTTTCTAAAGAAGATATATGGATAGCTATCAAGTACCTGAAAAGGTGCTCAACATCACTAGTCATTAGGGAAATGCAAATTAAAACCACAGTAAGGTATCACCTTACCCCTGTCAGAATGGCCATCATCAAAAGACAAGAGATAACAAGTGTTGGCAAGGATATGGAGAAAGGGGAACCCTGGTGTGCTGTTGGTGGGATTGTAAACTGGTGCAGCCACTATGGAAAACAGCATAGAGGTTCCTCAAAAAGTTAAAAATCAACTACCATATGATCCAGTGATTCCAATTCTGGGAATACATCCAAAGGAAATGAAAACACTAACTCAAAAAGATATCTGCACTCCCCATGTTCTTTGCAACATTATTTACAATAGCCAACCCAAGTGTCTATCAAGGGATGAATGGACAAAGATCTTGTGGTATATATAATACACACACACACACTGGAATGTTATTCATCCATAAAAAATGAGGAAATCCTACCATTTATGACAACATGGATGGACCTTGAGGACATTATGCTAAGAGAAATAAGTCAGACAGAGAAAGACAAATACTGTATGATTTCACTTATATGTGGAACCTAAAAACAAAAACAAAAAAGCAAAAAAAACCACCTAACTCATGAAGAAAGAGATCAGATTTGTGGTTACCAGAGGTAGGGGGTGGGAGGAGGGAGAATTGGATGAGAGCGTCAAAAGGTATAAACTTCCAGTTATGAGATAAATAGGTCATGATGATGTAATGTACAGAATGATGACTATAGTTAACACTGCTCTATGATATTAACAGATTAGATCCTAAGAGTTCTCATCAAAAGGAAGGATTTTTCCCCTTTCTTTTTATTGTATTTATATAAGACAATGGATGTTAACTAAACCTATTGTGGCGATCATTTCATAATAAATGTAAAGCAAACCATCATGTTGCATGCCTTAAGTTTATACAGTGATGTGTGGCCAATTATTTCTCAATAAAACTGGAAAAAATATAATTCCTACTCTTAAAAAAATACCCTAGTACAGAGCCTGGCACACAGTTGATAAAGGTTAGTATTTACTGTTATCACTATTGGTCTTTAGACAGAAAAACACATTATAATTTTTTTTTCTTCAAGAATGATGTCCTCAGCCCAGGCAGCAGCTGGTCACCCATGGGTAAGAGAGGGTACAAGGCTTAGTGAGGTTTCCCGGATTTACCCTGCTGCCTAAAGAATTGGTTTTCTATAAAGCCTCTCTTCTGGAGATTCTGATTCAATTGTTGCAGTTTGGGGCCCAGAAATCCATATTTTTAGCAAGCATCCCAGATGATTCTGACAAGCAGGCATGTCTGGGAAATCCTGGGTTACAGGAAACCCATCCCACCCACAGGATGGGAGTCTGTGAAGGCGGTAGAGAGGTCTTCCCGGGTGGAGATGGGCCCTTGGTGCGGTGCATTGGAGAGGAGGCCCCAAGTCCTGCTAGTCACAGACCTCTCTCCACTGTAGACACAGACGTTCTCCATGGTAGCCTGGGGAAAATGCCTTCCTCTTGGAAGAGGAGGGAGGTGTGGGCTGCTCATGGCCGCAGGATGTGGCTTGGGTCAGTCAGGGTAAGGAAATGCACCGTAGTAGCAAAAGGAACACAGCCTCCAGCTGGAGCAGGTGCAACAACAGAGAAATCTCACTTCCTTAGCTCCATCTGTGGCCTGTCTGCCTTCCAGGTCACCATCTTGATTTCCTTCACTTAAGGCATTCCCAGCTTATTACCAATATACACAGTGAATTGTTTTTGCTGCTTAAAAGGGTGACGTGCAAACCACTCCCATTATAGCCTCACAGCTGCACCCCCAGCCTCTGTACTTCTCTCCAAAGAATGGTTCCATATTAGTTGAAAGAAGCAGATGGGCCAACAGTTTGGAGGTAAACGTGAACTTCTTGCCAGCTTGGAGTCTTTAATGTTCCTTTCTCCTTCACAAATTCAGCCTTTCTCTACCTCTATTTTGCCTGCCAGCCACACTTTCTCTGTTTGCAGAATATTAATATACATTTATTTGTATCCGTTCTATAAATGCTCTTCAGTGTTTTTCATTTGTGACAGTCTCGTCTCACCCAAATAGGCTCTGAGTTCTTGAGGACAGAGACCAGAAGTTTTTTTCTTCCATTCTCTCCATCTTTGTCCTCACCCAGTACATGTGACGGACTGCCTAGCACCCCGTAGGCTAGAGTTGTCATATTTGTTTTGCTTAAAGCAAGAAGTAAGAGAACCTCTCTGGGGCTAAAATACCTGCCCCTCTTACATTCAAAGCAGTGTTCCCACACCTGGCTGGAGAGGAAACAGCTGAGGAGTTGGGTCATTTTCTAAATACCGATTCCCAGGCCTCACTCTGGAACCATGAAATCATAAACTCTGGAGATGGGGTTTGACTGATTTTCATGCAACCATTCCAACACTTGTCAGTAGACTAGTATTTAGGAACCAGTAACTTTAGAGCACATTTATAACAAGAATTTTCAGCTGTATCAGAGGGGAGAGTGTCTGCATACAGATTAAGGTCACAGAGCCACCTAGAAATCTTCTGTGTGTTCAACTGTCAGGGAATATTCTGGAAAAGTCTTTATGGCCATAGAAGGTAGAAGTCTTAATTTTCATGAAGTGCATGGACCGAGGGAAATAACTCAAACCAGGCTCATGACTGAGGTGTCTGTTCAGAGGTCCCTATGGGGACCCGGACAGGGAGCCTATGGGGAGCCACACAGGGAGGCCCCAGACTGGACAGAGGTTTGGTGGAGTGGAGCAGCCAGCAGGCAGAGAAGGAAGGGGATGTGGGAAGAGCCCCTCAGAGTGTCTGGGGTTCTGGAACGTGGAGGCCATGGTAGAGAAACAAAATGAGTCATCCAGTGGAGGAGAATGTTGGGCACGAAAGATGGCAGATAGTGAGTGACCTAGAGGGGCTGGCCCGTGGAGCAGGGCTGAGGGCTGCAATGGTCAGAGGGGCCAGCTGTGGGGCAGAGCGTTTGACTAAAAGTGAGGACTCTTCTCATGCTTCCCTATGTCCCTCAAGTTATCCAGGGAAAGTCTGCATTTCTCTTGGTCAACTAGCAGTGGGCTCACAACATGAGATTTGTGGAATGACAGAACTCCCACCCCCATCGTCTCCCTTATTAAGTGACAACTGCAGTTTCTGGCTCAAGACACAACCCTTGCAGTTACACTTCACGTCTCTCTCACCCCCCATGTCTCTCTTGCCCACCGGCAAGCTCTGTGACCCCATCTTCTAAGCGGAGCCTGAGTCTGGCCACTTCCCATGACTCTGTCACCAGCCGAGCCAGCAACCTCCCAACGGGATTTCTGCCCCCTGACGGGTTGCCCTGTTTTGACACTTGCTCCCTGCAACCCTTCTCCATGTCACATACATCTCAGGTGAAAAGCCCTCAAATGCACCATACCTTTTTTTAAAATTGATAGTAATGGATGATAACACATTGAAAAAACAATCTAAATCCACTGATATTTAAGTAAGGAGGGAGAGGTTTATGTCAAATGGATAATATGAATGAATGAATGAATGAATGAATGAATGAATGAATGATAGAATTAGAAGATCACCCTTTTGCAGCAGCAACTAATTCAGGTAAAGATCATCATGGACTCTAAAACCATTAGGTGAAAGATTGTTGACCAGTAGGGCATTCATATACTCTCAAAGTATCACTCCATAGATTACTTATTAATCACAAAGAGAAAGGGTACCTTGACAGAAATCTGGCAGACATCCCCTTAACAAAGTTTCTACACTTGGAATCACCAATATCGAGACAAACTTATATTACATACCTCCCAATGCCATGTGTTGGGAGGTACACAATCATCTACGTACTCCACACCCTTGCAGCAGGAGGCCCTTTTAAATCGCAAGTCATACCAAGTCTTAACGCTGCTTCAAGCGCTCGAGCAGCTTCCCATTGGAAGGCCTAGCAGATCACGTGGGATCAGCTCCTCCCGCCTCCATGACCTCTTCTCCTCCCACTCTCCCTCCCACTTTTGCTCCAGCCCCCCGGTCCCCAACTGTCCCCTCAGCCTCCATGCATACTCCTGCTCTGGTCCCTCCTTTTCTGCTGTCTGCAGAGGTCTTCCCCAGAACTCTGCATGGCTTGCTTCTTCAGGCCCTGCAGGGCTCTGCTCAAATGTCCCCTCACCACAGCGGTCCTCCCTGACCACATTCTATTTCCTATTCCTGCTTTTTAATATACTCACCACCACTTGCCACCAGAAGTTTGTCTGTTTTGTTCATATCCTTAGTGCTTAGAGCAGTGCCTCGTCAAAGGAGGTGATCAATGACTATTTTGTTGAATGAATGAATCTTACTATGATTGTGACATATTTATACTTACTGGAGGGAAAAGCAAGGGGACATGGGTTACCCAGACACTTCTGTGTGTGTGAGGTGGGAGCAGGGGTGGGGTGGTGGTGGGTTCTCTCACACAGGTACTTAAGTCAAACATACTTTGCACCTCTTCCACGTCATTTCCTTTCCTACAGCTTCCCTAAATTCATGGGCAGAGTTTCCCCTGCCTAAGTCAAACTATTATGTATCAAGGGAATAGACAGATGGTTGCCAGAAGCAGGGGGTTGGGAGAGTGTGCAAAATGGGTGAAGGGGGTCAAAAGGTAGAAACTTCCAGTTATAAATAAGTCCTGGGGATGTCACGTACAGCATGGTGACTATAGTTAATAATACTGTGCTGCATATTTGAAAGCTGCCAAGAGTAAATCTTAAAAGTACTCATCACACACACACAAATTTAGAATTATATATGGTGATGGATGTTAACTAGACTTATTGTGGTGATCACTGTGCAATGTACGCAAATAGCGAATCATTATGTATACCTGAAACTAATATAATATTATATGTCAATTATACCTTAACAAGAAAAGAAAAAAGTATGTATAAATTACCCTACAGAAAACAGGGTTGCTATGGCTTTGAGACCCTTGTGCTAGGATTTCCCAAAGAGCTCTGAGAATGTCTCCCTTGTGGAAGAACTCCCATCCTGGTGGCTCAAAACCAATGGCTGTGGGTTCAAGGGCTTGAACCAGCCTTTAAGAGACAAACTGCAACCAGTTACACGGATCAGCCTACCCTCCTCGTGAAAAACACCCAGGCTGAAAAGATACTGCTTTGAGGACCAGTCACTCAGTTCAGACACAGGGAAGACAAATAAACAAATGGCTGTTTATACTGTTTGTCTCCGATTTCCAGTTGCTTCCCATTCAACAGGGGCAAGGTGGAGTCTGCCCTATGGCTGTTCCTTTGGAGCAGAATTAAGGGAGCAGAGCTGATGCCCGTGGCATGGCATGACGAGGGGCATACAGCTTGCCGAACAGAAGGTGTCCATTCCTAATGTGCACGTGGTTGGAGATGTTTTATGTGCTCTCTAAAGGCCCGAGACAAAGGGACTGTTGTACTGATGTTGTGGCAAAGAACACTATTAGGGTTCAGAGAAGAGCTGGATTTTGGAACCTGGCATGCCTTGGCTGATAGCAGAAGATAGGGTGGGGCCTCATTACCACTGATATCAATGAGCTTTGTAAGTGACAGGTGGCAGCCTCTGGGCAGGTGACATGAAATAGCATTTAAATGAAATGTTAGCAGCCTTGCAGGTCCTGAAGCTCTCTCCTCCTTAATGCCAATCTGATTCTTGGTGGCTGTGACCACTATGGCATGAAGATCACATGATGCCTCAGCTCCCAGAAACACTCTCCTTTTTAGACATATTAGCTTCTAGACATAAAAACTAAAAGGGTTAACCACATATTAGCAATCAACTGAAAACCATGAAGCACACACACTCACAAAAAAAAGAGCTTGGGAGGAAAGTGAGCAGCAGCCAGGGAAATGAAGTGTCTTGTCTTCAGAACAGTGAACACAGGCATCCATATCCACAGAAGTCTCCATTCTGTATTTGGGGATTTACAGCCCCAGATGCACATGCCCAGCTTTTGAGACTCCCCTCTTCCCACTCCACCATCCTCTGACACTCCACCAGCCACGGTCATCCTTGAGATCAACTTTTCAATTCTCCTGTGGCTCTGAATCATTCTTTCCAAAGTATGTCTTTGCCCTCCCCATCCCCCATCCAACCCAGCCTACTGTTCTCTCTTTAAAATAGGGTGCATGTGAGGGTTTTCTTACCCAAGCTATTTCTTTGTTACCTAAATTCTCTCACTTGTTGACTATGGCTTCACTTTTGTCACCTTTCCCCTCCATCTCTCTTGGCTTAAGTGACCACCATCTGTGCAGGCATGCTGTATCTCCATCATTCTTCCTTGCTAAGTCTGTTTGGGCCCCACGGACTTATCCCACATCTTCAATGGCACAGAGTGACCTAAGCCTTGCTTGAGCTGGAACTTTCATCCTGTGAACCTTTGCTTCAAATAGCTCAGGGCCGGGTCCTTTACATTCTAGGTATGGAGCAGATCATCAAGCTTGCTATAAATAAAAGGTCTTCACAATAACAGTACCAATAGCTTTAAGGTGCTTTGCAAAATGCTCCACCCTACTTCCTCTCTGTTCCAGAGAAGTTCATAACTAAATTTATATAGTCTCAACTCTTCTTGTCCTGAGGGTAAACCCCAACCCCCCCAAAAAACCCCACAAAACTCCTTTCAGTGTTGGTGGCAGTGATCTATTGTTGGTAGAGTATTTATAAAGCAAATTTCCTGCAGCAAATCTGTGCGATATGAGGCTTCTATACAACATTCTTAAGGGAAGGAGGAGGAATGCATATAATGTAAGCTGACTGAGGAAAGCACAGAAGGCTCACTCAGGGAGGAAGCTCAGCCTTGTCCTCACCTCTCCCTGGCCACATGGGCATCCAAGGTGGGTATGCAAAGACTAGTCCTTCAGTAAAGCTGGCCCCTGGTTCTGACAGACACAATAGAGCCTGGAGAGATTAGTGTGATGGGAGGCTGAACTAGGCATGTGCTGGTCCAGGAAGAGCCAGAGAATTCTATAATATTATAGTCTGGGACAGCCAGGGGCCCAACGCCAAATCTACCAGTTTAATTCCTGCTGATACTGACCTCTGCTCCCTCCATTCTAGGAGAATTCACATTTTATGTGTTTTACTTTAGAGTCAAATTCTGCCTTGGATAACAAGTTCAAAGGTCTCATCTTCTCTGTTTGCATTAGAAGTCTTGGTCACACTGAGAAAGGAACTTACTGGGAGGAATGTAACCTGGTCAGGCTGTCTGTTCTTGACCTTGGGATTACCTTGGGATTGTGCTCCCCTGAGGTCCCGGACCACAGAGCTACTCAGTTCTGCTAGTGGGCTCTTGTACCAGACGTGTTAGGGTTAGGAAGGGAGCACATTCAAGTCATCCTCACCTGTGTCTTCTTAATCCCCAGTAGATGATACCAGCTAGTCACTATCCCAGAGAATAACCACCCTTCATGCTGACGTCAGTGAGTAGGCTCTTGAGTCTGAGCTGCCTTCTTCATAGACCCTGGCCTGCAAACTGGGCAGATGCCAAACATACCTCTTTAATAATGGTCCTTAAGGAGCTCAGAGCATCCATGGTGCCCTAAGAAGAGGAGGGCTAGAGTCGGAGGGTGGGGGCTATGTAGGGTTGGATCTGATACTCATGGCCAGACTCTGGCAATTGAAATGGAGACATTTAGAGGCTGGAGAATTTGCAAAGCCTCTCACCTTGGGGCTCTATGGAGCCCATATGTGGTCATGATTTACCAGTAAATCTGTCTGTGCTGAGTCAGCCCAAACTCACATTTCAGGGCCTGGGAAGGGAGCCACAGGGGAGGAGCAGTAGGAGAAAGAAAAGGATTTAAGGTTTAAGAGAGAAACAGCAAGGGCTGGAGGGATTTCAGTGCATTTAAAAGCCAACTGTATAAAAAATGAGATGTGATTAGTAAATTGGAATCACGTCCAGATTTAGTCTGAGGTCTTTCTTCCTCCCTGTAGAATGGTAAGTCAGACTGGGCTGACAAAGAGTAGACATAGTTGATATTAAAAACTGGCAACATTTAAGAGCCCTATAAAACCTCAAAACAGGAGAAAGAACCCAATCTATGATGTGGCTGGAAGGCCCACTGGCATGGGTAATGTACCCAAAGATGACAAATATTTTGGCCACATGGATGCCTCTCTGTTCTCACTGAGGCAGGAATCTTGCCTTCCCTAGTCCATAATATACCACTTCTAATATTATTAACACTCGGGAATCAACTGATTTACAGTCCAATGCAGGGTTCCCAGACTTGTTTTTTTTTTTTTTTGAGACATATAGGATGGATGATATTCATATACACAGTATATTCTCTAAAGCATCCTCAGATTTTGACAAAACACTCAAAAAATGAGCATGCTAATAATTCATTTTCATCATATACCATATTCATATTTGTCATATACTGAAGACTTCAGGCAGCATGAAGAGTGATAAGTCCAGCCCATTCTTGCCCATTCATAAAAGTATTTGGTAATGCAAATGACCAAGAGTGAGGGTCAGGAACAATATTGAACAATAATGAATTTTTTGTATTTTTTTTTTTTTTGGAAAAGAACAATGTTGAGTTTTTTTGTATTTATTTTTTTGGAAAAGAAACTTCATAAACTTTGGTATTTCAGCTCCTATAATAACAAATTACTTGCTACACACTGCTCAACTGCTCTGGACATACCATGGTGTCTTGACATCATAGTGGAGGACTCTTGGTCTAGGTCAGTATTCCAAACTCAGACCGTAGGTCCTGGGTGAAGGAAGGGAAACTTGGAATTATAGGAAGGGATCCATGAATCCATGGATACATCAAGCATTACAGCGCTCTAAATAAATAGCCTGTCTTGTGTGTACATTACCACTTTTCAAATGTGCACAGGTTTATAAGAATTAATGAAGCTCAAATAATTTTAAAACTTTGCTGAATTCATAGTAGCTCTTTATCATTATATGTTTTTCCAATCAAGAATTATCAAAAGTACAATCTTAACATGGTTAGGGGCTACAGTAGAGAGTGTAGATTAAAAAAATCAAGGTTTCCAATGATATATAAAGGTCTATACTTTTAAGACAGGCAAGTGGACAAAGGACAGCAGCAGGAAATTAGGCCAGTGTTTTTCAAAGTGAGGTCACTGGACTACAAGCATGGAACTCTCTAGAAGTTGCTAGTCAAAATCTCTAGCGGTGGGGATCCTTCATGAGCTCTCTTAATGAGTCCAACTAAGTTTGAGAATCACAATCACTGGTTTAGAATGCACTACAAAAAATGCTTCTTTAACACACAAATAGTAGTGAGATATTACTAAGTATTCTCCAAGAGGTTTTAAAAGAAGAGAGAGAAATATGCTTGCCTGATGGCAGGACCATGCACAGATGACCCATCTCGAGGGACCATGATGTCCACTCCCAGACCATATTTTAGGCATTTTCTTGGTCACTGGAGTATACTGGAGACAAGGTTCAGAGGGGGCATGGGATTCCCCACATAGTTATAGTCTCTATGTTGTTTTCCAAAGCCCCCAGAGGGTTTGGAGCCTTGCAAACAGGAAGATGATGGGCTTTGCCAAAGTAACAATTAGATAATTAAATTATTCTGTTTATAGACTTTATAGAGATCTGAAAATACCACCCATCTTTCTCATGGAGGGACTACAGGAAGCTCTCCACAAAGAAAGATTTTAAAAAATGGCTTCTTGGCAATAGTTTTAGCTTAGAAATAGCTAAATTATTGATTAGAAAGAGGACGACTGTCAAATCTCTTCAAGACGCTATGACAATATCTAGGAACAAGAATTCTTTACTATAGGAATCTAAAAAACAAAAGCAAAAACAAACCCCCAAACACACAGACTTTTGAGAATTATTTAGGAGGCACTGAAAACTCCAAGTTAAAAATAGCTTTTACCAGACCCAAGGAAGAACAAGTAGAATCAGTGAATAACAACAAGAATCAACTTGTAAAAATCCTTTAAGTTGTGTCGCTGGGACAAAGATGGCAAGACAGTTTAGCGGTCAACTCCACAGTTCACAATCATGGTTAGGAGCACAGAACCTGAGATCAGATATACAGACCTGCTATTTAATCCTAGCTTCACCCCTGAGCAGTTTGTGTGGGCTGGGCAAGTGACTGAAGTCTCTGAACCACAGTTTCCTCATCTGTAAAATGGGAATAATAACAGTGCCCTGCTCTGACTCTCTCTTACAGGTCATTAATGGTGAGGGTGAATCAAGTGAAAGCAGTCGGGCCACACTATCTGCACAGAGTAAGTCCTGATGCATGTTAACAATAATTGTTAACTCTATGTAGTTAACAATATTTGTACTGTAACTATATTTCTACTACTTTTACTACAAACCAAAGATTTTCTGTAATGCCAAGATATTCAGGGCATTCAGAAAGAGATTTTTCTGAGGCGAGGGGAAGAGAGGTGTTTGCTTAAGAGCATTAAACTAGTGGATTTAAATTCTGCGTGTCCTTGGAGTCCATCCTGTGACATTAAACCTTCCCCAGGGACTCCCTCTGTTCCTGACTTCCCATAGCACATATTCCCCCATCCCAACATTTGCCAGCTCATTTTATTCTGTCTTAGATTGTCTTTCAATGGTTTCATGAGTACAAACTCCATCTCCCCAGCCAGACTGTAAATTTCTCCTGGGTTCAGTTCATACCATACTCCTTTTGCCCTATCTCTTAGAGCTTGACGTGCAGTATGAACATGAGAGAGAAACAGAAGTAAGACCGTGTATATGTTTAGATGGCTCTCAGTACTCCTCCTCTCCCTCCTCCAAGTAACAACAATGATAATAATTAGATTAATAATAAACCCTCTGGCTTTTGAAGGTCCCTGGGCCTGGCACTGAACTGAGCTCTTTAAATACCTTCTCTCACTTGACCCTTGACCCTCGACAGCACCACAGGAATGAGCTGCTGAGAGAGCCATGAGCAGAACAGCAAAGCAAGGGCAGCTTTGCAAGCCCCGACCACTCACTCAGCCAAGTTCAGAATACATCGAGCAGGGTGTGGTTACTTCCAGGTCTTTGAATGAAAGATACCAACCCCATTTCCTTTTTTCCCCAACACAATCCAACTGATGGTTCCAGTGCCCCTTTGGTCATTTGGGCTCCCAAAGCAGAGACTCTTCTGGAGAGGAGGCGTGTACCTCTGGGAGGCAGAGTTTGAGCCCCGTCCCTACCACATGTTTCTGACATGTCCCTTCATGGTTGACCACAACCTACAGTGAGAAATATATATTATACTGCAACTCAGACATATGTCCCAAAGATTTTTATGAAACAATGCTTATGTTCATGTGAGGCTTCTGAGATTTTCCTATTCTATTTCATTCCTTCACTGAAAATGAGATATGAAGAAATCAGAACCCATATATATCACCAGTGGGAATGCAAAATGGCATAGTCTCTTTGGAAAACAATTGGGCAGTTCCTCAAAATCTTAAAAGTAGAGTAATCAAATGATCTAGAAATTCTACTCCTACGTATATGTCCAAGAGAAATGAAAATGTACATCCGTACAAAAACCTGAACATGAATGTTCATAGCAGCATTATTCATAGTAGCCAAAAGGTAGAGAGAAACCGAATGCCCATCAACTGATGAGTGAATAAACAAAAGCAATGTATATCCATACAATGGAATATTATTTAGCCATAAACAAGAATAAAGTACTGACACATGCCACAGCATGTGAAACCATTATGCTAAATGAAAGAAGCCCAGTCACAAAACACTGCATACTGCATGATTTCATTTATAGGGATTGCCAAGAACAGGTAAATTTATAGAGATAGAAAGTAAATTAGTGGTTGCCACTGGGAGGGAAGGTGGGACAAATAAGGAGTGGGTATGGCTTTCTTTCTGGGGTGATGAAAATGTTCCAAAACTAAATTGTGGTAATGATTGTAAAACTCTGTGACTATATAGAATAACACTGAACTGTACACTTTAAAGTGGTGAATTATACAGTATGTGAATTATAGCTCAATAAAGCTGTTTAAAAATGATGGCTGTGATCCACTTAATTGATTTCACAACTCCAAATGGGTCTCAACATGGTTGAAAATTACTGTTCTAGAGCATACTGCCCACCCCCCTGCCCCCGCCTGCGCCTGTCCTCTTCATGAGAATCACGACTTGACCTGGAGAGTTGGGGAGCCTGCAGTCTTTGGGTGGGCAGATGGACAGGCAGATGGAGAGGGGGTGAACGTGTGGAAGGAGGGGTGAGAACCATCTGTGGCAAAATAGCCATCATCCTTCTCCAGTTAAGGAATCCTGACTACATTTTCAGCAGCACATGCACAGCAAAAAGACCACATTGCTCAGTCTCTCCAACAGCTGGGTGGCCAACAGAGCCTTGGTGAGACGCCTAGAAGAGCTCTGGAAGGGGCTGACTCAGCCAGGATGGATGCTCCCTTTGGTCCCTCACCCCTTCTCTTCTCCTTGCCTTGATTCATTCAAACATGATGGCTCAATCTCTGGAAACCACCTCATGACCCTAGGAGTGGAGGGCAGTCCTAAGGCTGTCAAAGCAAAGGACATAAGGGGACTGGGTCCCTGATGCCTTCTTGAAGCCTCCTGGGCTGCCGACCTCTGCACTTCTCTTATGTAACTGAATACATCCCGAATTTGCTTATGTCACTGAGTCGTCTCTGGTATCAGCAGCCAAAGGCATTTCTAAATGATATGTCATCTAAACGAAAAAAAATTCCCCTCTATCATATATGAGCCAAGGATAGACCTTTCAAGAAATAGCAGCTACTCTCCCACCCAGGCCTTTCTGCCTCCCTTGCCTTCTGGAAGAACCTTTCCTTGAGTCCCAGGTCTGAAGGGAAATGAGAACCCAAATACCTTGTGATTTTAAATATCCGCAGCAGCCGGACACATCTCAGCACAGAGATGCCCAAGGGAGACATGATCTTGGTCTCCACCAGGATGGTCTCCAGGATGCCCCCGCACACGATGAAGCAGTCAAAGCGGTTGAAGAGGGACACAAAGTAGGCCTGCAGGCCTAGGCTGTACATCTTCAGCAGCATCTCTGCAGTGAAAAGGGCCAGCAGTGCCTTGTTGGCCGTGTCTGGTGGGGTCAGGCGAGGGGGCAGGATCCCAGCACGGGGGTGAGAGGAGGAGGAAGGCGGGAGGAGGAGAAAGAAAACAATTATCACTGCTGGAAAAAAAAGCACAGATGCTCCCTTTCCAGCCAGAACACCTCCCCTCTGTGTTGCTGCCAGAACAGAACAATTGGGGCCAAATCGCCAGAAAAGGGGTATCTAGTTATAATCACAGTAAACATGATCTACCATGCATCAAAGGCTGTGTGTGCTGATCTTCTTTACTTCTTTACTAGCTGCTTTTTCAGAGATGAGGAGTGAGGTTCTGAGAGGTGAATACTCTGCCCAAACCAATCAGCCAAAAAGGGGAGCCCAGGCCACCCAAGTCCACTCTCTGCACTGGGAGACGGTCCACTTCCCAGGGTTCTGGAATGCAGCCCCCATGTCTGCTTGACTCCCTGGGAGTGGAGCTGAGGCACTGGCTAGGGAGGTCCTATTCTAGGGCTCCAGGGAAGGGCGGGGCTACTAACGGCCCATGGAGGACAGCTCCTCGTGCTCAGGTCATGGCTGTCCTCTTTCCTGGCTTTTTGCTCACCTCATCCACACATGTTCTGGCAGGCCCACCTGCAGGCGACGGTAAGGCCTGAGGTATTGAAAACCCATTCTGGGAAGTTGGCAGCCAAGAGTCTGAGATAGCCAAACAAGGGGCAGCATGTGTCCTTGTCATCTGGACCCAAGAGCGACTGTTGGGGCAGGCAGACCGTGTGGGCCCAGCCAGGTGAACCACATCTCTTTATAATTAGGTGGTGCATTTTGCTATGGGACCTGCAAGCTCGTCAGCCCTTGGCATCCCCAGCATGGCATCTGCCAAGAGCCAGGGACACTTTCCCTGCCAGGGTGGCTTTCTCGTCAACCTTGTGCCTGTGACTATTCCCTTCCTGGGATTCAGGGCCGAGTTGGCAAGAGTACAGAAGGATAGCGCCGGGGGCTTCCTCTCACCTTGCACCTCCGTGAGCCAGTGGGGCTGGTTGTAGTGTTCCGAGGCGATGGTGAGCGTGTTGAGGAACACCAGGAAGATCACAAGCCAGTAGAAGACATTAGACTTGACTGCGGCACGACACTTTCTTCTGCAGAACCGGTTCCACCGGCGCCAGTAGCGGCTGGAAAAGGAGCAAGGAGAGAAGGAAGGGGGCAGGGCGGAGGGCGCTGTGAAATCTGAAAGACACCATCATGGTTTCCTTTCTCCCCTCCGTGGACTTGGCCTCAGCAGAGCAGTGCAATGTGGTGGTGAGGAGATAAGCTTCCCGTCAAGTTAACCGGGCTCTGCCACTTACTTGTGTGTGTGGCCCTGGCCCTTCTCAGCTTGGGTTCTCTCATTTGTAAAATAGGAATAGGGTCAAGCTCACAGGGTTGTTGTGGGGATTGATAAAATACCATATAATGCGTCTGGTATAAATACATATTTTTGATTTATAATAATGACATTATTCAAAATTGTATTGTACAACGTAAGAGTATTATTAGTAGTGATGATAGTAGTAGGACTAGTAATGGTTACCATTAATGAAACCTTATCCATGTCTGTTACCGTACTAGACACTTCTCATGCCTTCTCTTTAATTTAACCCTGCAAAGCAGGCATTACCCTGATATTCAGGAGGAGAAAACTAAGCCACAGAGGTTGAGTACCTTGACTGATATTACACAGTGGCAGAGCCAGACTTGGTTTTCCCCCTAGGCCAGATGCTGCCTCATCTGTAAAGTGTTATAGGTGAATCTGGATCAGAGGTTCTTTGCTTTTATGGGGTTATGGAACATTTTGAGAATCTCATGAATGTTTAGATACTTTGTTCAGAAAAAAACGCGCATACCCACACATACACACATCTCTATATACAAGTTCATGCAGCACATGGCCTCCTGAAACCTCGGCTGTGGTCCATATAATGTTCTTTTGGTCTCTTGTTGAGGGACTTATGTCAATGACTCTCAAACCTGGCTGTACATAAAATTACCTGGGGAAGCTTAAAAAAAATAACCATCAACCCTCACCAGTACCCAGACTCCAACTCCAAACCAACTAAATCTGATTCTCTGGGGGTTGGGTAGTTTTTAAAGCTCCCCAGGTGGTTCTAATCTATAACCATGGTTGAGAACCATTAAGCTAGATGATGCTAATTTTTAAATTCTATGGTGGAGGAGTTTACAGCTTCCAGTAGAAAACCAAACAACTAACAAAACAATTTCTAGGGGAAATTTCTAGGGGAAGTATGAGAAATGCTCTTTTGGCCATCTGGGCTGGAGATGATGAAGGCAGTAGCTTTATTAATGGAAAAGAGGACACTGAGTTGACAGTGTTATTTTGAGACAGAATCAATAGGACTTTGAGCCTGACTGGATGCACAGGGTAAGAGAGAAAGGTATGGAAGGGACGGCCAAAATTTCTAGCTGGAGTGATTTGGAAGAATGGCACCTCTAACTGTTACAGGTACAGACAAGGAGAAGCAGTGCTCTGGGCAGGGAGGTTGCTACGAGGAGAAAGGTGGGGCGCTCAGCTCAGGAAATAGGTTTGAGGTGCTTGCAGGTCATGTGTGTAGAGAGACCCAGCAGGGAACTGGAAGGCAGCGCCCCTGTTCGGGTAATAAAGAAGGCAGTGGGAGGAGCAAAACAGCATCTCAGAGCAACAGTCCATGAATATCTGTATTCAGGTTTGTATTCTAGGTTTGCAGAAATGCAGACCCCTGCTGCGATGGATCCCTCCACCCACCCCCAAAACGGCCTTTTGAGATAGCTTCACTTCATCTGTATTTTCACTCTGTATTTTCTACCTACTATCTGTGGAAAATCCTGTTACCAAACTTTTGTTAGCTCTATTATGAGATTAGAAACGTGAGAAGTACATCTAAGGAGAGAACTCTTTCCTCAGAATGGCAGGGATAACTTAGTTTTTGGCCTGCAGAACAGGGAGGGAAGAAAGACTTAATCAAATAGTGTTCTGATCTGACCCTAGCTCTTCGTGGGTGCTTGAATGCCATCTCCAGTGAGCGCTATCCCTTTGTTGGGGACACTTATCTGCCACTTGAGGCTAATTCACTACATAGAGAAGAAGTGCATCAGGGTCAGAAAATTAAGGTTTCCAAATGCTAGGGAAGCTTACCTTCCCCAACATACCACCTTGGGTAAGAGTGAGGATGGAGGAGGGTGAAGAGAGGGACAAAGGATGGGATAAGGGGTCTTAGTTGGTCCTCAGGCTCCTCTGCAGTTTGCCAGCTCTTGGTACTGAGGAGTCTTATCTCAACAGGGCAGGACGCTGCTTCTTTCCTGTCATTGTGGTTATTAATACTATAGAGAAATTTGGTATGACTATTTTTTTCCTGAAAAATGAATTTTCAGGACAAACTCATATCTGACCTTAAATAGCTTACATTGTAGTTTCAAAGGGTGTTTTAAATAGATACAATCTTTTGTTAGAGAAATCACGGATAATTGTTACTCAGAGTCCAAAGGAATGAAGTTTGCGTTCCTTTACAGTATGTAGAAATGGACTCAGAGTCAGTTTAATACTGAGAACTTGATTCAGCTCCTCTTTTCCCAAGTTTGGGATGTGGGGTGCCACATGGTCAGGCCTGTCCCATGGGTCTAGGACTGCCTGACCCCCTGAAGGAGTGGCTGTCAGAGGCAGGGTCGTAGCTGCCAAATGTGCTGTTCCTGTGCACAGCCATTCAGGGGAGTCACATGGATTTGGGCTGGGGTGGGGGTGGGGGTAATTACTATCCAGAGAAAGTATTTAAAGATAATTATACACCTCCCACTCTTCAAAATATAGCTTTGCTTGACAACTGGTTTCCTGGCAACGCTTCCTACGGTATAATAAATGTAATGATTTATTAGAATGTGTAAATGTATTTGTGTGTTTACATATGCATGGAGGATATAGAAATTAAATGATAAAATAGGGAGGAGAAATTTGCCTGCTATTCATGTTCCCTTCATACTAACTAGAAAAGTCATTTACTCTAGAAATAGAAGTTCCCATATGTAGACATAGGACAGAAGGGCGGATATGAAATGTGCCTAATCTACTTCTTCAAAATTCTATATTGTTGCAGTCCCATGGGAAATTTCTGCTCAATTTACCCTGGGATCCACCTTACCTCTTCTTAAGTCTGGGCTTTGCTCTTGCCTTTCCACCTACGTGGACTGTCCCCAAACTGTCAGGACCTCCCCTTTCTATGTCCTGCCCACTCTTTTTTTTCTTTTAAGATTTTATTTATTTATTTGACAGAGAGAGATACAGCGAGAGGGAACACAAGCAGGGGGAGTGGGAGAGGGAGAAGCAGGCTTCCTGCTGAGCAGGGAGCCCAATGCGGGCCTCCATCCCAGGACCCTGGGATCATGACTGGAGCCGAAGGCAGACACTTAACGACTGAGCCACCTAGGTGCCCATGTCCTGCCCATTCTTGAGGGCTCATCTCAAGTCCCAACTTCTCCATGGGGAACTTTTCTAGTCTCCCCAGGCTCAGAATTCCTGTCACACTTAGGTTTGCATTATTCATTTTAGGTATACATTAAAGAAATATTTATTAAATACCTATCCTGGGATAGGTACTAGATATTCATCAGTTAACGTGATAGTCTTTTTCTGCATAAAACTCATGTGGGCAATAAAGACACTTAAGCAAGCAATCAAAGAGTGTGCTTAGCACTATGGCAGGCTTCGCAGAAGTGCCGCAGGAGCGCACCAAAGGGCCTCCGAGCCCATGGTGGAGGAGCCAGCAGAGGTTACTCAGAGGAAATGGGAACAGAGGAAATGGCTTCCCATTTCCCCATATTGTTGGTCATCTTTTACCGTATGGTTCTTGCCTCTCCAGTGAGATCATAAGACCCTCGAGGGAAAGGGACTGTGTCTTGTACTTCGCTATAGATCCACAGCACTTAGTGCAGTCCATCTTACATGGTAGGGACACTTGACTGACAGCTTGGTAGAACAGCAGAGACAATTCTGCAGATTTACTAACTTCTTGCTGAAGACAAGGCTTGAGAGCCCTGGAGCTCTTGTGACCCAGGGATGAAGGTGGGGGTGAGTGAGGGGCAGTGCTACTGAAAAAGTTTGCTTGGCACATAATTTTGGATAGGCATCTAGAAGAGGAGACAACATCAAAATGGTGGACACTTCAGGCTCTTTCTAGTGGCCAGAATAAGTTCCTATCTTTTCTTTAACTGAGAATGAGCAACACAGGAAATGATTAAATTTAATTATTTTATACTATACCTAAGTAACTTAGAATGGACTATCAGAGAGTAGACAAATTTGGATATTTGCCTTGTCCCAGCTGCTCATTCCACTGAAGATGGGGCAAGACAGTCCTCCCAAATTTTAGAACCCCATGGGATTCACTTCAGAACTCCATAAAGTTAAGATCTGGAAACTTTGACAGATTATCTGATTAATTCCTGCAAGTTGCACAAAACTTTCTACATCATTTGTTCCTTAACTGTTTAAATCCTATTCTGAACAGTTAGCCCCAAATGTTGCAAAATTCCTTATTGTGACTAATTCCTCCAAGTGGAGACTTGGCTTACCAAAGGAATACCCTAATATTGGCCTAATATTATAAGTCAATTAATTTGCTGAATTTCCCCTAAAGTCTCTCTTCTAGTATTTCTTTTAAGTAAACTGTGATTTTGCATCATTGAGTATTGCAAATGTAATAGGCTGGTTGGAAACTCAAATTGTCTTATTTGTCATTGTTAAACTGAGAAAATGATCAGGATACTTTAATTTTTTTTTAAACTCAAATTTTAGAATCATTTTTAGAGTACAGCAGTCTCTTCTCTGCTTACAAGGTTATTTGGTTATTTCTGAGTTGCAAAATTTCTCTCTCCATTTTCCCTCTTATACTACACTTTTCAGTCATGCCTGCCACAACCAAACAGGCAGGAAGTATGAGGAGACATTCTTCTCACATCTGTAGTGGAAACCTTTGCAGCAGACAGAAATGGCTCTGGGTCTACTTTGATAATTTTTTTAAAGATTTTATTTATTTATTTGACAGAGAGAGACACAGCGAGAGAGGGAACACAAGCAGGGGGAGTGGGAGAGGGAGAAGCAGGCCTCCCATTGAGCAGGGAGCCGGATGTGGGGCTCGATCCCAGGACCCTGGGATCATGACCTGAGCTGAAGGCAGACGCTTGACGATTGAGCCACCCAGGGGCCCCTACTTTTTTTTATGGCATTTTCAATCCATTGCCAGCCTTTGATATTCCTTAAATACACACCATCAGTGGGCTGTAGCATCTAGACTAGAGGGCCCCCGTTTGCTATCTGCTCAGACCTTTTAGGGCCACATGGTCTGGTGCAGTAACTACTAGCCACCTGTGGCTCTTGAGCACTTGAAATTGGCCAGTCCAAACTGAGACACATAGTAAGGGTAAAATACACTGGATTTCAAAGACTTAGTACAAGAAAAAATGAATGTAAAATGTCTCATTAGTAATTCTTTTTTTTTTTTTTAAGATTTTTTTTTTATTTATTTGACAGAGAGAAACACAGCGAAAGAGGGAACACAAGCAGGGGGAGTGTGAGAGGGAGAAGCAGGCTTCCCGCCGAGCAGAGAGCCCGATGCGGGGCTCGATCCCAGGACGCTGGGATCATGACCTGAGCTGAAGGCAGACGCTTAACGACTGAGCCACCCAGGCGCCCCTCTCATTAGTAATTCTTATATTAATTACATGTTGCAATGATAATGTTTTAGATACACTGGGTTAAATGAATTATATTAAGATTAATTTCACCTATTTCTCTTTACTTTTTAATGTGGCTACTAGAAAAACTTAAAAAGTCTTAATGTGGCTCATATTATATTTCTATTCAAAAGCACTGCTGTAGAGCTATGGGCCCATGCTCTAGTATTAGTATTCCTGGACAGAACGTTTCACTAGGCTAGCATGGTGGTTAGTAATACAGGTATGGGTTCTGACTCGGCCAGATGTGAACATGTGACCCTTGGCCTCTCTCAGCCTCAGTATCTTCATCTGAAAATCGGTAGAATGATAGTGCCAAACTACTGGTAGTACACATTTTGGGAATACAGTTTTCTCTCTGTACGTTTTGGGAATACAGTTTTCTCTCTGTATTTCTGTTGTATCTTGAATAGTAGCAGCAGAGGGAGAAACCCTTCTCAGAGATCCTATGGCTGGAATACAGGAGGTTAGGTAGACAGCAGGTTGAGCTGAGTCTCAAAGCTTAGCAAAGAGTCCAAAGGTTTAGGGGGGGCACTGTTCCTCTCCTTTGTTACAAGTATGGGTTGTACCATAGGTCACTGGATAGAAAAATGTTCCCAGAATCTCCTGGGCAATCTTTTACGAGACAGAGTGCATACAAAGATGTCATTTCTCTTCCAATCCTTCAGATTATGTTCATTCATTTGTTCACTCATTCATTTGTTCATTTATGATTCATTCATTTATATGCAATGAGAATGATATTTTGGAAATATTTTCAAATGGATTTTTATATCCCTTTACTCTTACTGTGTGGGGGATTTAAAACTGCCAGGAACACAAAGTGCTTTCTCAGCTTTGGCTGTCAAATCAGACATTTTATTTGAGTCTGTGTAAGCCTATTGTCTTACTGAGGCAAGACCACTTATTCATTCATTCATTCATTCATTCATTCATTCATTCAGCAAATATTAATTCAGTCCCCATTATGTATTAGCCACTTCCCCAGACACCGGAGATAAAGCAGTAAAATCCAAACACTATCAAGAGAGAAAGGATTTTTTGTATTTCTGTAACTCTCTTTCATGTAATAAGGGCTAGGCCTGGTAGACTTGACCCTAGATTTTTTAATGTAAAGGAGGTCTTGGCTTGAGAGAAAGAGGAATGGGAGAAAGGTCTACATTTTCCAATTCCAGTGAATTATGGGAGAAAGAAGATATCAGAAATAGAGGTGAAAGTCAGATACCAGAGTCCTCACTTAATTCTCAGTCCTGGGTGCTAAGTCTCAAGAGATTGCAGAGGGTTGCTTTAGAAACACCCAGATAGTCATTGGGAGGCCCAGGTATGCTGAAGCTAGTGGATAGCCTCCACTGGGTATAGTATGGGGGGGGGTATCTGCAGACCCCTGGGAGAATGTCAGCCTTTGGCTCAGAGCTCTATTCAGGCTGGTGCAGACAGCAGCAGGTGGCAGAGAGGTAGGTGAGCCTGGGGTCCCCAGAGCTTGTTCATGGAGTGTGAAGGACCTGGAAGTGTCCACACACTCAGATGAGGTATGGAGGTGCTGAAGTCAGTGAATGACAGAGCTTGGGGGTCAGAAAGCAGAGGTGGAGATTTCAAAATCAAATGTAAATATGGGGGGGCATGGACTCCAGCGAGTGGATGTCCAAACCAGATGGGCTGCTGCACCCCAGTAAGGACCTGAAAGTTCAGAGAGAAGCCCAGACCAGCCATCAAACAGTGGAGATAGGCAGAGGACTCAGAGGGATTCCAGGAGCAGCCTTCACCAAGCCCTGTTTACTTCCCAGGATCTTGAAGTTCCCTGCCCCCATGCATCCAGACTCCATCCTGGAGAAAAGCTGGGGAAGTGGAAATATGAGAGACTGAACATTTTACCTTCGGGGACTATTTAAAGCATAGCATTGGGTTCCATTTACCCAGCTGGACTAAAATTCAGTGTTATTTATGCTCTTGCTACACAGTGGGTGAGGCTAGGGAAGCAAGATTAGATCAATTACAAAACATAAACAACCAATATTTTTGGCATGTACAAGCTTTGTGGGGGAAAATTCGCATCTCCACTCCACAAATCCATTCATTCATCCATTCAACATACATGTATGGACAGCCTACCCCTGGGCAGGCACTTAGCTAGGTTCTCTAGAAAGAATACGTCTGAGGCATGCAGAGCCTACTGAAGGAGACAGGCCTGTGAGCCAATAATTGGAATGTAGTATGCTAAGTGCTGTGACAGAGGTATGAATGGGAGTGGAGGAAGGTGAGTAACTTCCCTGGAAGAGTTTGCAGAAGATGTAGATGCAGTAACATCTGAGGTTCTTAACAAAAACCTGAATTCTCCAGATGAAGACTTGTGGACACAGTGATTCAGGGAGAAGAAAGGCTGCATGGAAAGGCCTTGATGTCTGAGAGGACAGGGAACATTCTGGTGACTGCAAGAAGTTCCATGTGGTTGGAACAAAGAGTGTGTGCAGGAGAGTGCAGGAGGTGAGGCTGGAAAGGTAGACATGGGACTGAAGACCAGGGGTCCTGTGGAAGGTTCTGAAGCAGAGCAGTGTCGTGATCCTATGTGTTTTCCATAATCTTTAAAGTTCATTTCTTACTGTGTTCCATAAAGATGAAGTAGGCAAGAATAGTAGCAAGTGTCCACATTATATTTATTTTAACTGAACTTCATCTTATAAAGAAGGGAAACACATTAGGTCTCCCAACCTCCTAGGGATGGTACTTGCCAAAAAAGACTGGCAAAGAAAATTCAACAAATATCAACCCCTGAATTATATGCGGGATCTGATCTAAAAGTCTTTTCTTGATAGCCATACAAAAGAGAGGCATTTACCCCTTAGAAAAACACCCTCACTGTACCCCCCCCACCTGGTAGGTATTACCTTGGGCTACCCAAAAGTGTAACCGGGGACAGAGCTGGTGTGCGGTAGGAAAGAAGAGCATGCGTTTCACTCACCTGAACTTTGATTTGGAAATCCGGTGGCTGAAAGAGAAAAAGCAGATGTTACCAAGGGACACATATGCATATTCTTCCATTTAAAAGATGTTCAGCAGTCCCAGAGAAGTTTGATGGCCCTGGGTGACTAGAAATGGGTGCTGGATGGATGTGAGGAGTGAAGCAGAATGACTCCGGAGAGAGAGAGAACCCTACTTGTCAGCATCTCTTGGTGTGTTTATGTATATGACTGTGGAAACTGAGGGCTGGCCCAGCTGACATATCTACAAATCTAGTATTTTCTAAGTGGAACTAATAGTCCCTGGAGAGGGCAGGTGCTGTGTGGCACACAGCATCTGCCCAGCAGGTCCAGCCAAGTCAGGTTAGGCCATGTGTTGGGAATGCAGCACCTTGATGAGAGCCATGCAGGGAAGGAAGGCCTCTCTGCAGATGTGAAGGTCTCACCAGCTGGAAACCACAGGCAGGAACATGTCATTGCAGACCCCACTGCTGTCCCAACAGGAGCTTGGCCAATGCTGGGGTATGAAGGGAAGATAAGCAAAACAAGCCAGCTGGGAACTGAGAAGCCACTATAGTCCTGGCCTGAGGGCTGCAACTGGGCCTAAAGGAACAGCCATCGGTCCTGACAGAAACCCAGGATGCTGACAGTCACATGAAGCCTTGAAGACATGGGGGATTTCTGGGCAAAACACAGGGCAGGTGTGACTCGAAGGGTTGTGGTATGGGGAAGGAGGCCCACAGAAAGGTGGACCCTTCAGGGAGGCCCTGAGGCTACTGAGTTCATGTTGGAGAGTGCAGGGAAAACTAGGAGGAGAAAGGCTGGGAGCCGGAAGGGAGGAGAGAGAGAGAGAGAGAGGAGAGGGAGGGAGGAGGGAGCGAGAGAAAGGGAGAAAGGGAGAGAGAGAGAGAGAGAGAGAGGGAGGGAGGAAGGGAGGGTGGAAGGAATGTAAGCCCTTGAGACAAAACAGGTGAAGGCAATGTGTCAGAAAAGGCTTTGGTGTTCAGGAAGTGAACCAGAGGATTGCAGGTGGAGCAACCATGCTCAGATGGACACGTAGATGGATGGATGCAGAACACAGGTTAGAGACGAAGAAAGTGATAGAACACTGGTAGGGAGACAAAGACAGATGCAGACAGAAAACAGAAGCAAGGAGTTCAGGAGGCGACCGCTGCAAGCCTGTGTTGTCCCAGCTCAGCACAAAGTGAGCTCTGTCACATAGCAAGAAAACAACCTCTCTCGTTATTTTTTATTAAAAAAAAATTAAACCAGAAGATGTGACAGGTGGCAAAGCCATCGTGCATGAGATAATTATATCTCTGGGGCACTGAGAATCCTAGCCAAGTGCCTTTACTGCTCTGAACCGTTAGCTAATAACCTTTTCCCACCCCCAAGGCTGCTTGCTAGGGCTGGAGTGTTTAATCACATGTTAACAAAGTGTGTGGGAGGGGGACCAGGAGCCAAGGGCAGCATTTTTATTTAGAGCCACAGTTTAATGGGGGAAACAAATGTTTTCCAGCTGCTAATTGGGTGATGGAGAATCGAGGTCTTCTCTTCCCCAGCAGGGCCATGCTGAGCTTGGGGACCTTCAGGGTCTTCACTAGGCTTACTTTTGGACAGTTGCCTCTCTGCTGTTAGGCATAAGCCAAAGTGGATGACCGTGGCCTTTAGTCTCATGACTCTGTCTACACAGCCTGGCCTGGCCCCAGGCCTTCTCTTAGAAATGTCTCAGTGATCCTCTCAGGGGTGTCCTTCAATGCAGACCATGTGCTCTTTCCTTTAAGTCTCTCTCAGTCCAAGGGGGTCATAAGCAAAAGTGGGTTCTTAAAACCCAAAATCATATCTTCCAGGGAAATGACTCTGGGACGTGGGCACAGAGGGGGATCAGAGCTGAGGTGACTTTTTGAAATGACATCCTAGTCCTAGTTCCAGCATGGTCATGAGCTATGGGCCCTTCCTTGGCATTTTGGCACATTCTGAAGAGGAGGAAATGGAGCAGAACTTTCTTTTCCACTTAGTTACAAGTCCTGATGTATAACCCTTGACACCACACTTGAAGACTGATTTTTTGTTGTTGTTGCTAATCTCAGGGGATTGTAAGCATAATTTTAGGCTCACTGGGTCAGTTCATCCCCTTTTAAGTACCACATTACTTAAGAGCCCCTACTTAAGAGAGAGGAGGGTATTGCTCAAGTGGCAAGTGTCTAGAGACAAAGGAAAACCCTAACTCTTAGAGAGCTGAGGTTAGAACTCTGTAAAGCCTCCATACTGCCTTATATAGCAGGGAGTCAACTGTAGAATCCCATTTCATGAAAACAGAGGACCCAGTTGCTCAGCAGCCTCACCTCTTGGGAAGTAAGTATTGGCTCAAGGTTTGGAAAGCTGGTCTGTCTCACTCTGTGAGTAAGCAAACTGGGGAGTCTATGGCAGCCTGGTGTCATGGCCCCCACTCCACACCCTGGGTTGGCTGATGCTTCCTCCTACTGGTTTTTAAACCACTTCAGATTCCTCAGCACAGTAGAGGCTCTAGTTTCTCCAAATCCCAATGGGGGATGCACAACTTGCTCAGAAGTCTTCTTGGCTTTTTCTATCATTATTGTCCTAGTGAGGTACAATTCCCACCTCATGTTTTAAATGATTTCCTGAAGAAGAGCTAGGAGGTGGACAAAGTAACTGACACTCAAGACCATCAGAGCAATTCTACTGGGTTGGACCTGAAGTCGCTTCAACCCAAGATACTTTCTCTGCCCAGGCCTCCAAGACAAACCTTCTAGGGAACCATGATTTTTGTTGTTGATATTAAGGTTCAAAATTAGAGACGAGCCCCAAACTCCTTTCCTTTTGCTTAACCACTTACTTCTTGGGGGCCTATTTATATTTCAGCCTTTCTCACCTTCTTAGAGTAATGAACACAGTATGTTTACTACCTGCGGTATGAAATAGTATCTCCCTGAATTGTCTCAATTTGCCTTTAACGTAAGTCAGATGGCATTGCAGTCACCATCCAGGCTGACACACATCTGACTCAAATTCCTTGACGCCACAACTTCAACACTGTCCACAGCTGTTATTCCTAGAAGGGTAATGGACCTTGTCATCACAGAGCACTGCTTCAACAACTGGATGCTGAACTCGGTAGCTCCACATTCTGGCCAGATTCTCCTTCTCTATTCCTCCTCCTGCTCTTGCTCGGAACCCAGTCTTTGCCCTCACTGGGTCTTCCCCATCATTCACCCCCTCCAGGGCTCCCAGGCTAATGCCAGGCTTAACTTCCAGGTCCCAGCTTGGCACTAGCGTCACATCAATGTTGCCCTCAACGCACGGCCTGGGACTTGTACTTTGCCGGCCTCGCTACACTGCTGCCCTGGTTCACACGGCTGTTTTTAGTGCTTCTGGGCCATGCAGGCTGCCAAAAAAATCTGTCGAATCGTTTTGCAAGGCTGCCTTCACATTTACAATGTCAGGCTCCACTGTGGCTTCAGCACTCCTTGGTGATCTTTTAGTGACCTCTTGGTGACTCACTAGCTTGAATCTTCTGTACTGTTCTTCAGGTTCCTAGGACACCTAACCCCCACTTTCTGTGACTAGATGACAGATAATTTGGTTTGACTCCTATCATTGACTTTCTGTATCAGAGCCTATTTCTGATTCTACATTCTTTATAGAACTATAGAGTTTGAGAGCTTGGATGGGGTCCTTAGATGTCACCTGGAACTATGGTTTGCAATTTATCGGGTTGTAGAATGTTTTATTCATAGGACATCTTACATGGAAGCCCAAATGAACAAGAGTTGAAAGTGGCTCCCAGGAGTTCTGGGCCTCTGCTAGTAGTCCCCGAGCCAACAATCAAGCCAACTCCTTCGTGTCCCAGAGGGCAAGACCAAGACTCAGATGGGAAGTGCTTTGGTTGAGGTCAAAGCAACAATGGCTTTTTGGTGGCTGACTGGGACCTGGTCCAGGACTCCTGATGCCAGGTCTCTTTTTCTATCTTCCAATTAGTCCCAGAGGTAAGGAACTTCTTCTTCCTGTGTAAATCTAGCATCTCCAACTGTGTCTCTGAAGTCAACCTTCTCCTCTTTTTAGGCAATGTCTTGCTATAATCACCCATTTCCATCCCAGCATCTGTAGACCTTCCATTTTCATTGGTCGCTTCTTTGCCGCAAAGACTGCCCCAGTGTTTTACTATGGTGAAAAACGAGTTCTCACTTGGCCATTGCTGCCTCCCTTTCTACCATCTTATTTTCTTCTCTCCCTTCCATGGCCTCACTTCTGGAGCGAGTGCCCTAAGCTGGCTCCTTCCCACCCTTCTCCTTCACTAAGACTCCAGCTCCCGCAAACAAGTCCTGTAGAGTGTGGCTCCAGAACCCACGACCACTTTCTTCATCTCCATGTGTGACTCTAGCCTGAGCCAGCATCATCTCACACCTCACTAACTGCTATCGAGGCTGCTGCCCTGTGTTTCACTGTGTTCCCTAGCGGCCTCACTTCTACCCATTCTTTCCCTGACATCCAAGTGATCCTTCGAGAATGCAAAACTAACCCAGTCAACCTCCCTTGCCAGTTCCATGTTCTTGTGACTTCTCACAGTCTTGTGATAAAGACAAAGATCATTAGGGGCCTACCAGGCCATGCCCTTCCTCCAGCCTCCCCTTCCCCACTCCCCCACCAATCCGCCCTGGCCTCCCAGTCCTTCCATCCAAGGGCCTTGAAACACACTGTTGCCTTTGACTGGAACATTCTTCCTTACTCTTCACCTCAATAATAATGTATGTTCACTCTTCAGTTCTCAGCTTATATTTTATTCCTCAAAAAAGTGTTTCCTAACTTGCCAGTCTAACCTGTTATTAACCCTACTACTTAGCTACTTTTCCTTCTTAACACTTATCCCTATTTCCATGACTAATTTACTTGCTTAATATCACTTCCACACCAGATTATAAACTCCAGTGAAATGGTATCAATTTTTTTCTCCTGCTATGCATCACCATCACTGTGCACCAAGCTGGGCACACTGCTGAATGAATGTACAATCAACAGTGCTCTCCTGAAACTCTCTCCCGTGGCCTTCCTGCAAGTGCTGCTGTCTGTTGTCTTAAAACCTCTTCATCTGTTTCACTTACTTATTCTTATTCTTCTGTCTGTCAGGTTCCCAAGATTCAGCCCTTGGCCAACCCTCATCCTATAGCCTCATTAATCGTTTTTATACTGATAACCTCAAGTGTGTGGCTCCATTCTTGTTCAGAGCTGAGCCTTGGACCTCCATATCCTGTTGCCTGCATGGTACCTACAGGTCCCTCAGTTGGACCCTTGTTTCAAATTTTACTTCAGCATCCTTACTGTTTTCTGTCTTCAAACTTTGATGGTTCCTTCTTCTTCATCACCTCCCTCTCCCCAACAAAATATCATATTGCAGTTCCTTTTTCTCTCTGCTCCCACCCCCTCAGGGACCATCTTCATCAGCCCTTCTCACTACATATAAATTTTCATCCTGACCTCATCTGACTACACAAGCCTTTTAATTCTTAGCTCTAAAAATGCCAGCCCCTCACTGTCTCCTCCCCATCACACTCGGTTTCAGCCCCCAGCCTGTTCTCACACTGTTTCTCCCACCAGGAATGTTGGCAGTCTTATTCCATGGTTGTCTGAGTGGGGTGGGGCTGGGTAGAGAGATGGGGAAAGACCATAATTTATTAAGTATATATTATAATCCTGGCACTCTGTCCAGGTATTTTATATGCACAGAGTAGAAGCATAAATGTGGATATTCATAAGGATAACAGGGACCATTTCTACAGAGCTCCTCCAGCCTGCAGAATGTGTCCTCAAGGAAATGACAGATACACTAGAGGTGCCAGCTTCCCTCTCTGGAGGATAATCATGTTCTCCTTCCAATAGATCTCCATGCTCTCCTGAAATGTACCTGCAAGTGACTTCCTAGGGCTAGGAACTTCTCTGGTCTCTCCTGGTTTGCAACTTGAGCTATGCCCCAAAGCCTGAGTTGCAGGGTCCTCCACCATCTTCTCTACAACCCTCCTTGGTGTTAAGACCACAGAAAGGCCTGACAGACTTAGAAGGTTTGCTGGGGCCCATTTGCAAAAACTTGAGTGCTTGCTTTGTATGGCAGGAGAAGAGGGAAAGGCTTGGACTGCTGCTTAAAAATGTAATTAGCCCCGTATTTTAACAACATTTTGACAATAATTGCTTCCCAATGATGCCGAGAAATCTGCAGTGCAGACTCCCTGGTGCCACTGTCAGAGTGAGTGATGCTGAAAGCCCTGTGTAGCCTGGAAATAGAAATTGCAAGAGCCAGTCTGTTCCTAAGCCTTGTTTTCCCTTCTCCTTTCTTGGAGACCATTCTCAAGGTTGGCATGGCTTGTGTTCAGACTCACCTACAGAGAATCTTTTTAAAGAGGTTGGGGTTTGCTCAGCCTATTGAGTCATTTCAGGGATGAAGGGTGAAATAAGATGCTGTTCCACTGATGGAGCAATTTAGAAATTCATTTCATTTGGGACTGGTCCTACTCAGAGCCTTCTGTATGCGGTGCTTTTTAGTGACTGGGGTGAGCTTACAATTCTTACACCAACAAGCCAACAGGAAAAGCAGGCTCCACTTCCAAGAGCAGACCCTGAATGCTCCAGGAGGCCTCATGCCCAAGGTCAGTGTGACTCCCTGACAGAATAGGACTTTAATCTTTGGACTCTGCTGAGATGCTGGTAATAGAATCAACAGTTTGCTTATTTTTAGCAGTTAAACTGTTTTTTCCCTTCACTTTTTTTTTTTTTGTGGGGGAACATTTCCCAGGGACTACTGGTTTCCATTTTTAAGATCAAAGATGGGTGATTGTGATAGTTCATGAGTGAATTGTTCTTCTGCGCACCTGGCGCAATCTTGGGCCAGTCGGCTCCCCGAAGCCTGGGGCCTGGGGTCTGCCCTAGGGGAAGGGAAGCTGTGGGCATCTAGGCTGGAGCTACTTTTGGACAAGGTGTCTGGCCATGTTGTGAATAAGCACAGGTGAATTTTGTATTAACTCCAGTTTGCACTTCAGGCATCTCTGTTTCCCTTCACTAGGTAGGTAACTAGAGTTGCAGAGAAGGACCAACATGTTGATTATCTCCCAGGGTATTTTCTTACCTGTTTGCTCTTCTTCCAGGTCACATTTACCAGAATGGAAAGGGTGGTGGGCAGGACCCAGGGACCCTCACATAGGTGCCTCATGTGACAGGGGGCAAAGGGGCTGGGAAGAAACAGACTTAGGAGCCACTGCCAACCTCCCCTCACTGTCCCCCCTAGCCCTGTCCTGTATTTCTCTGATGTAATGGAGTCAGACCGTCACAGGAGTGAAGAATCAGAGACTGGCCTTAGTATTAAGACTTCTCCCCCTGCCATGGAGCCATACTCAACACAGGGCCCTCTTTCCCCACACAAGTCGCTGCCTGAGTTTTCTGTTCCTCTGACCTCTGCCTCACCCACAATGGGCCAGCCCCTTGTGACTTCAGGACACAGCATCCCTGCCCGCATCCTTGGAAAAGCCCGAGTCCCTGGGCTCGCCGTGCCTACTCACGCCAGCCTGGCCCCGCAGTTCTCTCCCTCGATGTCACCTCCAGCCACGTTTTCGGTGTTGACAGACTCGGTCTCGCTTGTGGGCATGCTCACTACAAGAGTCAAAGGGATGCAGAACAAGGCATTGAGGGTGGGGAGGAAAAGGGGAGAGAAGAGCATTAGTTTGCGAAACACCCAGTCCCAAGACTGTGGGCTACTTGGGAGGAGGAGGGCCTGAGCAGCATCTGTTAGTTGGGGGGAAGGGGCAGCAGTGCTGCTGTGAGCAGGTTGGGGCACTGGCACTGCCATGGCCAAGTTTGGGGGTTTCCTTGACTGTCACACCTGCTGCTTGTCTAGGGTGAGTTTAACTAGTGGGACTTACTTCCTGAAAACACTGACCATTGAATCCTTTCCTACCCTCAACTCTGTGCCCTCAGAAAAGCTGTGCAAGCTTTTCCATTTGTATCCACTATGAGCCATAAAAAGAGGAGCTTTCATGAAAATATTTTATTTTGCTTTTTTCCCCACCTACCAATTCTAAGGGGTTTCATCCCCAAACTTAGGGTCCAACTTGTTTGTAGGAGGGATGTTTTTGCTGCCTCATGAAGTACTAGATGGATGTGGAAGACTGCCCCCCTAATTGTAGTGGACACTGGGTCCTGAGTCAGTTCCATCTAGGACTGTACCTGAAATAGGTAGCTTGAAATAAATGACTATTACCAGAATCGGGTACTAAGATTCAAACTAGCACTACAGACACCAGGAATGGGGAACATAATCGTGGAATCCACCAATTAAGTTTAAATGTGACTTGAAGATAGACTGAACGTAGACCGGGATGTCATTTCCCCTTCTAGCAATCCTGACATTCCGACCCCAGCAGGCTGACTTGGGATATAAACCATCTAATTCCACTGGTGCCAATCTGTCTGGTCAATCTCCACTCCCTTCCCAAGGCAGCAGTGAGCTGCATTTCCAGAGTGGCAGGAATTTTCTAGCTTGCAACCCAGTGTAGGGGCTTAGAGAAGCCATTATTTTATCATTATTTTTTATTTCAAATAGAAGTTTCACTCGAGAATTCTTCCTCCTCACCTTCTCTTACCCTTTTAATATGACACAAAAATGTGTTTTATTTTTGGCAACCCTTGTTCTTCAGAATGGCCATTACGGCATTGGTCCTGGTTCCGTTCTCCTTGCAGAACAGAACTCCTCATGTGGTGAGAAAATCACTAACTCTCAGGAGCCACACAATCTGCAGTTAGTGAGGGTGTGGCATCAGGTGATGTGACACCTTGTACAAGTCCCCATGGGGCCGCCACAGCCCAGGAAAAGCTTCTACTGGTTATATGGATAGTATCTTTGGATGGAGATTTTCCAAGGTTCATTTCTTTTGGATGAAGAAAAGATGGGTGGGTGAGAAGAGACTCATGTCAGGAACATGCAAGATATAAATAGAAAGCCCATGACTTAACATATGTTTGACTGTCATGTACGAGAGACCTCTCTACCTTAGGACTCATTTTTAATACAGTTGGGTAAAAAGAAATCTAGATGCCATTTCAAAGAAGGTTGGCACTGGACGTGACTTTAGATATTACCCAGCTCTAGCTTATTCCCTTCACTTTACAGGACAGGAAAGTGAGGTTTAGGGAAGGGAAGATGCCCAAGTTCACACAGTGTATTTGGGGGTAGGACTTGGTCATGAGTACAAGTGTCATAACCCCCTGCACCATGCTTATCTTGATTGCCCCTCTGTTGACCAGCTCCCTACTCTATACTTTAAGACAAGATGAGGTTCTTATAGCCAGATCAGGCTCTGGAAGCATCATAGGAGCATGGTGAATAGCCAAATAGTGGTGTTGAATTTTATAGCATTTACACACCCGTTGTAGCCTGAGGTCTGAAGGAGCTGGTGTGTGAGGCCAGACCTTAGGGATGGTTTTAGCACTGGGAGCTAGGAAGACAGCACCTTCAGAGCTTACCAGATTCTTTCCTCCATCCACACTAAGGAAGAAGTCATACACTTCAGTCCTTTCAAACCATCTATCTCTGGTCATCTCTGACCTAAGGTTCCTTTCACTCTTCAGGCATCATTGTTTAAAGAGTTCTGGGGGGTGCCTGGGTGGTTCAGTCAGTTAAGCATCCGACTCTTGGTTTTGGCTCAGGTTGTGATCTCAGGGTTGTGGGATCAAGCCCCACATTGGGCTCTGTGCTCATTGTGGAGTCTGCTTAGAATTCTCTCTCTCCCTCTGCCCCCCCCCAACTCTCTCTTTCAAATAAATAAATAAATAAATAAATAAATAAATAAATAAATAAATAAATAAAATCTTAAAAAAATAAAGTTAAAGAGCTCTGACTTTGTGACACTTTGCTCCCAGAGAGCCCCTTATGTGTTAGTGGAGTGGTATGATGGTGGTGCTAGGCTTGGAAATACAACCAAATTAGGAGTGGATGGGCTTGGGCTTTAGGAGGAACCATATTATCTCCTAAATCAAGGAACTGCCTGTACCAGTACCAAGTTGGCATTTACGGTGACCTTAATCTTGGCTGGCACTATCCAAAGGAAGTGTTCCATCAAGGAAAAGCAACTGCTGATTGTCATGTCTGCTGACTTTATACATATGAAGAGATGATAGGGCAGTGGCTTTGAGTGGGACAGATTACCATCCCCTTATAGATACACACACACACACACACATACACACACATACAAATACACATTCATGACCACTGCATCACAAACCATCGAGAAAAATACCAGTCCGGTATGTACCAATGCTCATTTACACACATAGAGCGCAGGGGAACATTACCATGGGTTTCTGTGGAGTGACTAAACCAAGCAAACTTCCCTTTCTTCTGATCAAGCAAGCCCGCTGGTGTGCCTCCTTTCACAGACAAGATGGTCATGTCAAGAACCAGGAACAAGACATCAATAGAAAGCATGCAGTCAGCCATGGGCAAAAGAAAGAGACAAGGAACTCAGCTTTCACATAGAACATCCATTTTCATCTTTGAACATAAACTAAGAAAACTGTAAAGAGCAATAAACCAAAACACATAAGAAAACATAACAAAGTAGAACCCAAACCCCAATCACATGAATTAATGACACAAAACAAATGATGGACCCTGAGGAGAAGGAGTTACTCCAGCAGAAGCTTCAGTCTACACTGGTCTATCTAGTTAGTGGCTTTGAGGGAAGAGCTTCCTGGGAGAGGCCACCACTCATCCCTGCTGCCTACAGTCTCCAGTAGGGTAACTGCTAGAATCAAACGATAGCATTGGTGCTCCCCCTTCACTCCTACCCAATGGCCAGGTGACCTGACCTCTTCCCCACCTGTAGTGGATCTACCCCTCCTCCCTCACCACTTATATTCAGATCATGCCACTTGCAGATGAAAAACAGCCCATGGATCTACTTGCCCCTTTGTCCAATTCAACGACTTAGTCCCATTCAGTAAAGAACCACCAAGTGTTTCAGGCCTAATAATATCCAAAACCTCTATGTATCTGCTTTTAATCAGTTTAAACAGGCGAAGAAGCTTGTCAGTGGATAGTCTTTTCAGAAGTTTGGTGTATAAGGGAGAAGAATGTTATAAGCTTCTTTTGGCTCTGGGCTATAGTTGAAGAAGAGGGTGCTAGGGAGTTTGTAAAGACACTGATTACCACAAATGGAAGAGGGGGAGCTCTGTATTCTGCAATAGACTTTGAGTTCTGGATGTCAAATGCTTTATCTAATTCCAGAGAAAGAGAATTTTCCCACTCTGTTTGACAAAACTAGTATGAACCACAGCTCTGCCAGGCCTCTATGGAGGGGGCTTGGCATGAGTAGTGAGTGAGGCTTAGTCACAACTTATTTTTTTTTTTTTAAAGATTTTTTATTTATTTATTTGACAGAGAGAGACACAGCGAGAGAGGGAACACAAGCAGGGGGAGTGGGAGAAAGAGAAGCAGGCTTCCCGCTGAGCAGGGAGCCCTATGCGGGGCTCGACCCCAGGACCCTGGGACCATGACCTGAGCAGAAGGCAGACGCTTAACGACTGAGCCACTCAGGTGCCCCTAGTCACAACTTATTAATGAGGTGGGAAATCTGCTACCACTCAGGAAAGGAAGCATGTGCCCTGGTGGGGAATGGGTAGGTGATCCCATTAGTTCCAGGAAAGGGCATAAAGGGAAGGTCAATCCAAGTTTTTAGGTGCTTCTTTATTTTATCCACTTCCCCTGGAACTTGGATCACCTTCAATGAGCATCCTTGAATGCTGCTTGTTAGTGAAAATTCTGAAGACTTGTTCATGAAAAAAAGGATCAGTCTTATTTTTAATCTAGGTAAAGGGCCATGTCCCAACCACACATCTTTAAAATACAAAGCTTGGAAAAAACAACAACAACAACAAAGCTTGGAATAAGCAGACACTTCTCAAAAATCCCATATGAAAAAAGCACTGAGTGTTAGGAGCTGAAATGAATGGCTTGGTTCCAATTTGCTTTCTAGCAAAAGATATGTCTCAGCTTAGAATGATAACAGTTACTGAAGTAAGCATCTCATAATGAGTGGTCTTTTGTTTGGAGGTGTAAAGGGGTCAACATGAGTCTGCCAGTCACCAAGTTTCTGTCTATTCACATGGTTGTCTGGGGGAACAAGAGCCCTGTCCAGTGATGGAAGGCCCAGAACACTGTGACCTGTTATACAGAAGCATTATTCAGCTTCTGGCCTTGGCATCAGTATTGCCCCATATTTTTTGATTTCAGAAATAACTGCACAATAACTTTAAAAACAATAGGAACAGCTTGATAAAAACATGGTCATTCAGTGTATGACTGAATTTGACCAGGGCTGGTCTTTCAGCTACAGGTGTGGAATGTGATTTGAAGAGCATGTAAATCATCTCCTTTCAGAGTGTGCAGTAATGTCTACTAGATCTGCTCTTTTGGGTAAAGTCATATATCTGAAGGTTCCTTGTTGAAATGAAAATCTCTCACCTGGAAGGAGCAGTACATTAACATATTAGTGCCTACTTGTGATAGTTTATCCCAAAAGTCCCTAAGGGAATAAGATGGGTGAAAATGCAGTTCGTGTTCCTATTCCCAAGGGATTAAATGGCAGGATCGTAGTTGATTCTTTAAGGGATTTGTTGCCCTAGGGAGATGGACTTGCATTCCATCTTGGAGTCTGAGTGTCCAAACTGTTGAAAGCTGAGAATTACAAATGCTGGATAGTTATTTGGTGGATGAGCTGGAGACTCTGCCTCTTCCTGTGGCCACTCAGATGATGAACTGGCTGGAAATTAAGGCAGAAAGACAGCAAAGAACACAGGTGCCCGAGGGCACCTCTCCTCTAAAGGCAATCCTCTTGATGTTTATAAAGTGAAGCTTGATGTGTGCTCATCTGCAGACTGTGTCATAATAACATGCCCTCTGCAGAATAAATTGTGCTTCTTGAATGATTTAGGAAGGATATTACTGAGAAAGAATGCTAGAGAGGAAGCTAGTTTTCTGACTTTCTATCTTCATTGTTAGGGGGTCCTCTGCACCAAATCTGAATTTCTGGGCTGTCCTGTTCCTTGACTTCTGCTGAGAAGATTCTCAAAGAAAATGAGATTACTCTTCCTGAAAGAGTAATTAACAGCTGCCGTTGCAGGTGGTGGATAACATAATTACATTTTTAGTAATATCACAACTGCTACAATGAGTTGTGTTGACTCCATCTTGCCAAAAACTGATTATCTCTTGAATTAATGTCTTCTCTCCCCCAAAATTTTCTCTGGGTGACAACTCTTGCTTGAATGGTGCCTGATAGATTATTTCTACATCTCAAGGGAGGTGCACAGATCTTGTTTCGCAGTAACCAATGTCTCCCCTGACCTGCTTGGAGAACAGTTGTGTGGATAATGGGGGGATTATAATAAGCCATTTCCTACATGTCTGGAAATCATATGAATCATGGTGGGGGAGGAGCACTAGATCTAAGCCATGGTGAAGATTGGCAGTGCCTGGTACCTGTGGGTTTGCAAACCTTCTGAAGGTTTATTTACTAAAATTTAAAATCCTCCATTAAACACCAGATAGTTCTTTGAAAGCATGGCTGCACAGATCAGCTGGCCAGCCTTTCCAAAGCTGTGGTCAACAGAGAAGCTCTCTGTAAAACTAATGCCTCTAGTCAGTTCCTTATACTGCTTAAAGCAAACCTCTAAGTGGTGAATCTGCTCCAGGTTGTTCCAGTGTGTCAGCACTCACATTTGCTGTAAAAAGAAATTAGATCTCATTTAGCTACCATGATGTAATATGTATCCCCAAAGATGGCCAAACTCATCCACGTGCATAAAAAATGACTTCAGAAGGGGCTCTGACCAAGGTTTGAGAGTAAGAGCAATGCTAGTTTTGATAAAGAAAAAGAAAGTCACTAAGGTTACTTAGCAGTCAATCCACAGAGGAAACAGTAAGCAAAATCTTCTCAGGTATCCTTTCCTTTACTCTCTTTTTCCTCCTCCCTCCTTCCCCTCCTTCCACTCCTTCCTTCCTCTCCCTAGGTTGGGGGCAGATGCATGGAGAAGCCTCCACACATAAAATATATGGTCTTGCTTCTTGAGGCTGTCTGTCTTAGGTATTTTTATTCATCACAATTGGCCGAGTGACATTAGAGCAAAGCTCCATGTTAGGGAACAAGGAATGGACCTGGGAGAGATGAAGAAATCTGCCTAGTTCTGAAATCTTTGGTTACCCAAATGGCTTTGACACTGTTCCAGGGATGTGGCTTTGCAATGTTCTGTGGTGACTTTCAGCAGGAATGGCTGGCCTCTCTTGAGATCTACTAAGAGAAATGCTGTCATCATTCTGGAAGTTAGCTGGCAGCCTCATTACCCAAGGTCAGAGAACTCATCAACTGCTGTCAATCTTTTATCTCCTTTCATTGGGAGAGGGTTGGCGCATCAGGGCCAGGCATCCCAGGCAGTGGTGGGGGTGTCAGAAGCCCAAGGAACTGAGGGCATTTCTCACCCAACCTGAACTTCTCCAGTGCTGTGGAGAGCCGTATGGAGCCAATGGGCTGAATCCTGGGTCTGCCAGACTGCCAGGATCCATTTGCTCAGCCTTCTACACTCTCTTGGATGAACTGAACAATTTACTTTGCCATTTAATTGGCAGATGCCCATTTTATTATCTTTTCTGTATATGAGTGGCATAATTAGCATTCATTTTCTCAGAGTACTAATCCGAGTTATGACTAACATGCAAAAGGATTCCTAATTTCCTACCCCACTGACTCTAATCTGGAATCTAACACTTCCTGTGATCTGGTTCCATGCTATGTGTGATGGCTGAGTGCCCCTCAGAAATTCATATGAAGTCCTAGCCCCTGTAACCTCAGAGTGTAGCTGTATTTGGAGAAAGGGTCTTTAAAGAAGTAATTAAATTAAAATGAGATAACGAGGGCAGGTTCTAAAGCAATTTGACTGGTATTCTGATCTGAAGAAGCAATCTGGACACAGACACACACACAGAGAAGATATATGAAGCCATGGGGAGAAGACAGCCATTTACAAGCCAAGGAGAGAGACCTGGAGCAGGTCCTTCCCTCACGGCTCTCAGAAGAAGCCAACACCGGTTACACCTTGATCTTGGACTTCTGGTTTCCAGAACTATGGGACAATAACTTTCTGTTGTTTAAGTCACCTTGTGTATTTGTGGGACTTAGTTACAACAGCCTTAGCTGATTAAGACAATATTGATTCATCCTCATTTCCCGTTACTTCCTCTAGAAATTCTCCACCCAAGTTGGGCTGCCCTTCTCATTGTCCCTGGAATGTACCATCTTTATTCTAACCTCTGGGCTTTCGTAGCTATGACGTCACATATCATACCCTTCCGCCTCCCCTTCACATATTCCAGGGTCAAGGAACAATAGCTCCTGTGCCAAATCCAGATTGCTACTTGTTTTGTAAAGAAAGTTTTGCTTCTGTATTGTCCACGGCTGCTTTCACACTATAGCAGCAGAGCTGAGTGGTTGCAATAGAGGCTCCATGTAGCCTGCAAAGCCAAAAATAATTACCAACTGACCCTTCAGAGAAAAAGTGTGCTGACTCCCGAACTAGTCAAATTTCATCCATTCCTGGAGGCCCAGTTTTCATTTGTGGAGCCTTTCAGGACCACCCACTGCCACAGAGTCCCCTCTTCTGAGCTCCTGGAACATTGCGATCTGTGAGGCTTTAAAATTAGAACGTGAATTCAAGTTTTAGTTCCATGAAACGGGTAAGTTATTTAACCTTTCTGAGGTTTCCTTATATGTAAAAAGAGGCTAAATATCGATACTATTTAGTTCATGAGGTCCTAGTAAGGATTAAGTGAAATAAATTTATAAAAACTTTGTAAATGGTAAGTGATACAAGTATTTGCTAATATTACCAACTAATTTTAATCTGTTTTTCTTATAGTTTACTGTATGAGTATTAGATTATTTCCCTAAGTTAAAATTTTCTCAAGGCCAGAGTCTTTATACTAGAATTCTCTGGACTCCCTTTCAGATCCTAGCGGTATTAGATTTGGAACTATAATAATAACAACAGTTTCTATCTTTATGGAGTTTTAAGGGCACTCCTACATGCTGGACATCTTGAGAGTTTGTCCTTCAAATGCGTCCTCTCTGCTATGCCCTGTACTCCAGGAAGCTGACCTTTGTAAACGACATCAACAACTTCTCCTACGCTAGGGCTTATGCTGTGTTGCCCAGTGGGGAGGGCCAGCAGGATGTCTATGAGGCCTGAGGAAAGTGAAGCAGGGTAATTATTTCCCTGGCACTGCGTGCAGGGCTGGTACACATTGGCTGTGTCTTGTTGCTGAAGACCACAGGTCTGATCACGTGACCCTCTCCTCATGGCTGCCCTCTCTGATTTCTGGAAAATGCTCCTTCACTCTGTCCCTTCAGGCCCTTCCAGTAGGGTCCTGCATTATCCCCTGTTGACTTCCTTAAACCTTCCTGCATCTTTTTATTAACCTCTCCTAAATCACCCACTTTATGAGTCTGTTTTCTGTCAGCAGCCTGACCAATGGAGCCCTCTGGTCTGGGGCAAGGTGGATAGTAGTATTCCCCTGTCAAATGAAAGGGTAGTCCCCACAAGTGGAACTTAGTTCCCCCAAAGTGAAAGCTAGTAAATGGTACAGAATGGCTGGCCTTGCACCCAGGACTTTCCTGGGTACATCAGGCAACCTCCAGAAGAACTTTGCTCAAATACAGAAGAACTAATTGATAAGAACTAGTGATGTAGGGTATTACAGTGGGCATTGCTTTAGCCCCATGGCAGAATAGAACTGGACATTCTGGTTGTGCTTACTGCCCCAGGAGACTCTCTTGGGAGAAACTATGTTACGTTTCCTTTCATTTCATTTTCTCTTGCCAACAAACAAACAAACACAAAAACTTGGAAAGTTATTCCTTACTACTTTCCTACAGTTTGATAGATCAAACACATGGCCAAATATAGTCTCAGGCTGACAAGTGAAGGAGTTCTTTATATGTCTTTATCCAGCTCAGAGTCTTAGGAATCTCCCTAGTACTGTGAGTCTAGGAAATGCCAAAGATGATCCTCGCCTTGGCCTTGCTACGAAATAGCTCCAGACCCTGTACAAATCACATGATGATTGGGGGTCTCATTTTCCTCATCTCTTACATTAATAAATTAAATTAGATGATGGATTGCAGGTCTCTTCTAAGGGAAAGAAAGAGAGGGAGAAGGAGAGGAGAAAAGTATACTGTAGAAAAGAAGAGGGAAGAGATGGTGAGAGGGAAAGCAAAAATGGAGCCCAGCCACGGTGGCCTGTCTGGGTTGAAAGGTCACAGAGAAGGGTGCCACAGCCTCCAGGGCCTTCCCAGAAGCTTCCTGCCAGCCCAGGCCCAGCAAGGCTTCCTCCACATAAGCAATTAAAACCTGGTTGATGTTAAGCTATCAGAAAGTAAATATAAAACAGGATTAAATATTAAGAAGCCAAACAAAGTGGCCTTATTAAAAAGGCACAATATAAGCATGATGTGCCATCGTAATAATTATTATTACTGCTATAAACTGGGAGGAGGCATAAATGCCTGCCCTTGATCTGCAGCCATAATCCCCAAAGAAGAAAACCAGGGTCGTTGTACTCTCAGCAGGCCATAAACATCCAGTGTTCCCAAGCAGAAAATTTCTCTCCACAATTGTGGCGCCACTGAGTCGGGCCATCGGCGCGGGTAGGGGGAGGTAGGCAGTGGCAGGAGGAGGCAGGGGAAGGAAGTTGAGCTGCGTCAAACAAATGTCTGAACTTTGGCCCATGGCCCTCCTTCCTCCCCCATCATGCCCCACCTTCATTAGGGATGGCCAGGCGGCATGGAACATTCTCAGGCCCTTGGGACGATGGGGGAAACAGGACATCCGATCACGCAGGAGAGTGAGGACATCCCCAAGGAAAACAGAGCTCCCCACAGCCACTGGGATTGAGTCGGGGTCTTCTGGACATGGATGATGGTGGCCTTTCTGTGTAGGATCCCTTTGGAAATTCAATTCTTTTAGGGCACAAACTAATTTTAGGCTGGAGGGAGGACATTATTCTAGTTCTCAAAGCCTCGTTTAGCAGTAGCTGGTCGCTCATGTGGTATGATATAAAAGGGACAGAGAATGACTTGTGTCCTATATCCCTCTTCAACCCAGTCCAGTGATGCCCACTGGTCATTCCTTCATTTTAGGATCTTGTCCCCTCAAGAGTGCAAATACTCTTGGATGTGTAATAGTAGTATTAGTCATTTCTATCTTAATACTAATAGTATTGAGTAATAGCTTTTTGATCACTCACTACATAATGGCTACTCCCCCATGCACTTTACATGCTAACTCATTCAAGCCTCAAACAATCCTAAGAGGGATTATATGTTCCCATATTATAGATCAGGAAATTGAGGCTTAGAGAATTAAGTCACTTATTCAAAGCAAGCAGCTAATAAGATCCAGCATTTGAACTATGGTAGATGCTATGCTAAGTCTCCCCTCTCAGCCATTATGTATATTGCATGAATTTATAAAGTCCTTTCCTAATCATAAGAGAGGACTAGAGAGCCCTGCGGATGTGCCTGGATCACTGAGAGAAAAGGAGCCGAAAATACAGGTGGAGGATCTGGGGGAGAAGCCACACTTATTTCATAATCTTGCCCAGGGCCTCCCTGTCAGCTCTTCTGGGCCAAGACGGGGAGGCATTACGCACAGCAGCATGGTTAGGAGCCTAGGCTGAGTCTGCATCCTGTCTCTGCCACTTTGGAGCTCTGTGACCTTGGACATGGGACTTCATTACTTTGTGGCTCAGTTTCTGCTCTGCAAAGGGAGATCTGAATCATACCTGCATTGCAGGGCTTGCAGGGGTAGCCTTCATTTTACAGGTGAGAATATTAAGGTCCAGAGAAGGTCAGTGATGTGCCCAGGGTCACAAGGCTAGTTGGTGGTAGAGGGATAGTCCTCTTTCCACCATTCAGTGCTGCCACCTTTCTCACTTGCCATTCACTCGCATCCTGAAGAGGATCAAAGTCCACCCTGGAACATCACAGCTGAGCTCTCCCCTTGTCTGGAATTCAAAAGTTCCACTGTGGATAAGTTTCACACTTTGCACCTTGTTCTCTGCTGTTACAAAAGCTATAAGCTATAGCTCACGATTCACTCTTATTTTCTCTTTTCTCTCGGGCTCTGTCTTCCCCTTCACAGCTTTCTGAGTCTCAAGATAATTTTGATCCAGGTCAGATTTCCTGCAAGGAGCCCTCTAGGGGCCCAGCACAATCTCGAAGATGCAGGTACCCACTGAGCAGGAGCCGCCTTGAGTGAGGAGCACTACCTCTATGGAAGGGTCTTAGCCTTGCCTTGCCTTCCATCGTGCAAGTAAATAGCTGCCTTAAATTTCGAGGCTGCCTCCATTAGTGGCATTTATGTGAAGTGAGTCACTTTAGCTCCCAGCTCCATGGTCCCTTTTAAGCCCAGTCATTTCATCAGTGAGTTTATGGGCAGGTGTCAGAATATCAATCAGCTCGCCCCCGTCCGTGGCAAGTCCTTTATTTTTATTAATCTCCCTGCTCTGCCTGCTGGAGGCTTACCATTGTTACTTTCCTCCTTCTCACTGGGGTGAGGATGCAGTCCTGGGTCCGTCTTGCTAATTTAACAGCCCACATCTGTCACGGAGAGGTCCTTCTGCCTTGTCACTTCACAGGACCCTACACCCCCCTGCCCTGGGCAAAGACCCAGGAAAGTGGTGCTCCCCTCCTCTGCATGAGTCAGATCCTGTTAGGCTGGGGTTCGGAGCCCAGGATCATGTTCATGGAAGGGTAGCTGCCAGAGGTGGAGTTCTGGGACAGAGAACTTCTGGGATGGTGAAGGGTGGTATGTCATGTTCTAGGAAGAAACTAGAAAGGTTTAATCTAGATAAGGTAGATTAAGAGGCCTCATCATGGGATGCCTGGGTGGCTCAATCAGTTAAACATCTGCCTTTGGCTCGGGTCATGATCCCAGGGTCGTGGGATCAAGTCCCGCATCGGGCTCCCTGCTTGGCAGGGAGTCTGCTTCTCCCTCTGCTGCTCCCCCTGCTTGTGCATTCTCTCTCTCTCTCTCTCTCTCTAGCTTGCTCTCTCCCAAATAAATAGAATCTTTAAAAAAAAAAAAAGAGGCCTCATCACCCTCCTCAAATATTTGGAGTCTTTGCTTAGGGGGAAGATACTGCCTGCTTAGAGTAGTTCTACAAGGAAAAGGTCTCAAAGATTAACTGGAGGGGTGAAGATTTTGCACTAACATAAGAAACATGTCCAAAGTGGCCTGGCTACCGTCAAAGACTAGGAAGTAGTCATTATTGGCAGTTTTCAAGCCTTTGCTAAGGGTTTGAGAGGAGCTTCCTAAGGTTTCTTTTGCTTAGAAAAAATGAACTGAGCTTTACAACAAGGGTGCTCGGAGTGATGCATCACCATGAGTGGACTGTTTGTGGGGCTGGGGCGGGGCCCAGACAGAAGGAAGGAGGACGGTTCTTGGAGCCCTTACCTGATTCTCTCACCTGCTGGGGGGGCACCATTTCATCATGTCACATGGCTGTCCCGCACCACACAGAACCCTCAGCCTGCCTCCCGAGGCCCCTGTGATTTGGTTTCACTCCACTCACCCAAACTCCCATTCCATCTCCACCCAGCGAATGCTCGGGGCACTCAGCATTCAGCTCTCCTCTCCACCTCTGCTTTGCGCCACCCTGGGCCAGCTTGATTTGATGCCATTGAACGCAGAGTGCTGGCCAGCCACCAGGCACCCACCCACATCCGGTCTTCGCCCTGCTGGAGACTGTCCCCTGGGCTCCTCCACAGGCACAAGACCCTCTTTCCCTCCCAGTCCTCCTGCCTTCCTGAAGCCTTCTTGAATCCCACAGCATCACAGCATTCTTCCTCCTGAAGAGGAAACTACACGTTTGCACCATGTAGTTCAGTGCTCTGGTATATATCCAGTTCTTTCTCTGCTCACTAGAAGGAGTACAGCTCTGTTTGGTGCTACTCCCAGGAAATGATGCCATTTTAATTCTCACAACTACCTGGGGAGACAGCCAGGGAAAAAGATGTCTTCATTCACAATTTCTGGATGAGGAGACTGAGGCTGTGCAGGAGCAGAGCCGGGACCAGGAGGCAGGTTTTGTCAGTCCTCTGTTCGTTGCCGCTCCCCCCACCAACAGTGCCTTTGACTCTGGCTCATGAATGGAAGGAAGAGCCGCACCTCACTGACTCACCCGCTTTTTTCTGCTTTACTCTCTTATCCTTTTCTTTCCACCACAGCCCTCAGAAAGCAGGGCATCTTCCGTGGCGCGATGCTGATTTCCCTGGGAAACCAGATGGGGAAGTGCCGCAGGGCCGGGAGCAGGACTCAGCTTCTGCTGGAAGCCCGGGAGCCCATCCAGAAGCATCCATTCAGCTTTCTTCCATGGCTCTCCTTCACCCTCAGAGAGCGGTGCAGACGAGCATCTCTGGGATGGGGCCAGGTCGGCACTGTTTCCTTCACTCTGTTTCATCAGGGCGGGGACTGGAACCCACACAGTCAGCCACCCACTGAAGGCTCCTGCCTCCCCCTTGGGCTATACTGGGGTAGGGCCAAGACTGGCCACTGCTGGGTAGGGTGCTCACGCCCACAGCAGTGGGGTGACTCTGAACCAGGCAGAGGAGGAGAAACCGACCCCAAGCCAAATGTGCAAGAACTGGGGGGTGTTAATGCCGGACAATGTCGCTTTATTATTCTACTCCATACACTCTCCCTCCAGAATCTTCCCCTCCATATTTAATCTGAATCAAAGGTATTATTCACCCTTCATCCCTCCTCCCTCTTTTCCCTAATCTTAGAACTCTTCTGTAATTTCTCAGGAGAGTTGGGCTTGCTGGAGAGGCTGATTGTTCTTCCTTTAAAAGAGGGAAAGGGTTTTTGAAATCCAGAGAACAGGGACCACTGTCTTCAACAAGCAAAAGGCCTGGGGGCACTGGCACGAAGTGAGAATGCTGATGTTCCAGCAATCGACTTTAGATGGGAGGCGCGACCTTGGGTTCATCTGGACCTCCCTGCTTGGGTAGTCATACTACCTCTTGGTTATTCCTCCCCTTCTGAAACCTAGACTCTATGAGGCTTCGTGCTGTGGGCTCAGTGGCCCAGGACACCTAGAAGGAAGGACACAGAACTTCTGGTTTTTGGATGGACTCTCTGTCATGGTAGGTGGGATAAGGAACAGGCTTTTTAAGTAAGGAAGGGAAGGGCTGGTTGTGTGGATTGCATGATGAACAGGTGTTGGTGGGTCTGTACATGGGGGCATGGAGACTTCAGGCAGATTCATGCAACTCTATTGCTTTTGTTGCTTGTGTTGTGGGAGTAATCCTTATCTGATGGTCAGCTGCAAAGGAGTGAAGCTAAGGTATTTGCCTGATTTGGGGAAAGCACAAAGGAGACAGTAGCCCATTTTTTATTCCAATAAAACTGTAGGAGAGTGAGCCTCCTTGCAGATAGAAGGGACCAAGCACAGAGGTCAGCACTGGGGAGGAAGGAGGGGCTGCAGGGGGGTGGGGGAAAGAGAGACGCAGGCAGAGAGGTGTTGCGGAAACCGTCTGTGCCAGAGCCAGGAGCCCTGCATTCCAGGGTCCTCCTTAGCCTCGACTCAGTGTCTGGGAAGGACACATAGTCTGAACAGCTCCATGCTTCCCTCATTGGTTACTGGGAGGGCCAATGAGAAGAGGTGGGCAAGGATGTCAGAAGCACACCCCTAATGGCAACGGAAGGCAGGAGGGAGAGCAGAGACAGAGAAGCAATTAGTGTGAGTAACTAGCCGAGCGAGGATAATTAACAGTGCCTTTGGGGGGGCAGTGTTGCACCCCTGACACCTCAGACCAGCGTGGGGAAGGGAAGCAGCCGCACGTGTCAGCTCACGAGAAGGAAGAATGTTATAAAAACTGGAGGTGCACAAAAAGGGAGGGGGTTTCTTGTTACCTGGTGAGTTCCTCCCACAGTGTTTGAGAAAGCGGGGGAAAGACTCTGTATAGGTGCTATAGAGGAGTTTCATGCAGAGACAGAGACGGAGACACCAAGGGAGCAGGAATGAGCCTTTGTGACACTTTCCGGTGCTGAAATTCTACCGTTCGATGCTTTCAAGGCCAAGACAAAGTTATCAGGATATTGGTTCTGGGCACAGAGCAGAAGAGTGTGGGCCATAAAGTAGCTGCTGGATGCTGGAGAGAGGTTTCTATCTTGTAGCCACCTGCTGTTCAGCCAAGGCGGGGGGGGGGGGGGGGGGGGGGTGCGCTGGGGGGAGGGGTGCGGGAAACAGGGTCTGCAAAATGAGGACATTCTCTCCCTGACCCAGCTAGTCATCACTTCTGGAATATAGGACTCAAAGAGAAAGTGCCAGAGGGGGCTCTAAGGGATCAGACTGCTCAGGGATTTATGGAAAACCGGAGATTGAGTATTACTTTTATATTCTAGGAAACTGAGGCCTAGAGGGGAAAGGGTTTGAGGTCCCAGAGCTATTCGTATTAGAGCTGAGACAAGGAACCAGGTCTCCTGACTGCTTTCTGGAGTCTTCCTTCCCCTCGATTTCCCCTATCACCGAGTATTTTGGGGGCTACCTTGTTCTTTGTGCTTGCCTCTTTCCTGCTGACAAAAGCGAAAGAGGCTGGCTGTTAGAGTCAGACAGCCCTGGGGCAGGAGCCCTGGCCAAGCCTCCTGCTGGCTGCCTGGCCTTGGGCAAATTATCTGAATCTCATCTTTCTCATCTGGAAAAAGAGAGATAATATTACCGATCTTGGAGGCTTAAGTGAGGATTTAAGATACTATGAGTTAACGGAGGTGATTGATAAGTGGTAGCTGTTGTTCGTAATTTTCAGTAATAATACTCCGTGTTAGAATGCCTGGACACCGTATATATTTATTAGGGAATGGAAAAGCAAAATGCAGGCTAAACAGAAGAATCTCAAGATCACTTGCTTTGCATCTAAAAGGTCATCTGGAGTCTGAACACTTATTAGTGATGATGTATGTGCTCCCAGGGCCAATCTCTAAGGCCGGCTGCAGTTAACCACGCTCCCTTTGGGGCCATCAACCTCCCCCACGTCTTCATCATTGTTGTCAGTCCTTTCATGAAATATTCATGAAGTCCCTACTGTGTGCTAACAGCGACTTCCCCGAGCCATGGTCCCTGCCCTGGAAATGCTTAACAGCTCGTGGGGAGACAATCTGGAAAAATCTTTACCTACCATTCATTGTGAACACTGTTTAAGCGTGCCTGGAAAGAAGATAGCTGCATTTACCTCCCTTTTGTGCTCCTTTAATTCTTTTTTTAAACTCTCCCTGAAACCAAGAATCTGCCAGAGGTTGTGTTCTGGCCCCCTAACCTGCTGTCTGCCATGCCAGAAAAGGGTATTTGCGACCACAATCTGGGTACCATGGTGGTCCTTCTAGCCTTACTCTGGATGCCTCAGTTGGGTCAAGATGAAGTCCATGGGTCCTGGGCAATTTTAGAGTGGCCCCTGCTACAGGTTTCTGTAGCTTATTTGGAAAGAATTTTTGCTTCTATGAACCAGTGACACTAGTAACAGCACTATGGAGCCTCAGTTCCAGTTTGGTTTTAAATAGATTTTGGTCTAAACATATTTTTTAATATGGCAACAATTGGGTTAGTCTAATGACAAATGTCATCCCCTTCCATTGCCAGAGCAGCAGGCCATTTCCGTAAGGAGCAATGCTTCCTGGCCAGACTGAGGCATGGAAAATAATTTTGGGTCATCAACAATTCCCTTCAGTTTCACTGATCTGATTAAACTTAGAAACAGAAAGGGGAATTTACAAATTAGATGCTGTTCTCTATTTATTACCAAAATGGTTGCTTTCCACTACATCCAGGAGATACAGTTGAGATCTCATTAAGTCTCAGCTTGTGATAACATTTACTCCATAAATCTCCATCGCATCCAGTGAATGAAACGAGCATTATGCCAAAGACCACATAATGGATAAAATCAAACCTCTGCCCCCTTGGAAGAGAGTTGACCTTTTCAAGCCTTTTCAGCTTTCCCATCCTAAAGAAGCAGCTAAGCATTCATTCTTTGTACTCTATTAACCATTTCCTGACTGCAGGCCAGCCGGCCTCATGGAGAGAGAAACAGAATAAGGATATTTCTGACGCTTCTCTGCATGTATTTTAGAATAAACGGGAGAAGAGGTGAGAACCTGAAGAAAAACACCATGGAGTGATCCCGCCCTCTCGCAGAAGTTAGAAAGAAATGTTGGCAGACAAGAAATGGAAGACAAAGCATTAATCTGTATGTCTGATTCATTATATATCCTCTGCTGGATCAGATCTGGCCTTTCCTGGTTTTAGCTCTGACACAGTGACAAGGCAGGCCCCAGTCATCTGCTCCTAATGGCAGAGTTCCAGACGTTCAGGCCACCCCCACTTTTCTCCCCCCATCTTCCACCCCCTTTCTAATGAAGATTCATTGACTGCCTATCTGCCAGGCTCTGTGATAGTGCTGAGAATACAAAGTTCCCACCCTCACAAGGTATGCCATCCAGCAGATGGTAGAAGATGGATAAATAAATAGACACACTCTATGGTGCAGGCCTGGAGTAGGTGTTCTGGGAGTGAGGAGAGGTGGAGGCAGAGGGGAAGGTAGGGGAGGTAGTAACTGAGACAATGCAATTCCAAAAGCAGATGGTGGAGTGGGGCTTTCCAGGCAGGGAAGGCAGAATGCATGCAGGTGCCAGGAAGGTATTTGGAAGAACAGGCTGGCTTGCAGGGGTTGGTGAGTCCTGTAGGAGACCCTGTACCAATTCTGGGAGTCTGGGAACTGCAGGCTTCTAGAATCGACTGAAGTATGATGGACTGGAAAGATCCAGGTTTGGTTCAGACTCCTAGGACTAAAGCTAATGTATGTCAACTTAGAACTATAGAAACAAAACAGAGGTCTGGAAGGGGTCTTTGCAGCTGTCTGGCCCAACCTCTCATTTTACCAATGAGGAGACTAAGAACGATTGCCAGTTGGTAACTGAGGGGGGCCCGGAAGCTTGGGTGGCCTGTTTTTCTCAGGCTCCTCCATGCCACTACAACACATGGACTATCCCCACCCAAAACTCTGATCCTGTTAGGAGAGAAAGGTGAGGGCCATTCATCTCACATTGCTGTACTCCCACCTCACCCAATCAAGGGGCATGACCACATGGATTAATGCTATGGAAATTATAATTATTGAAAATGATTATATACCATCTGAGAGGCTCAAGAAGAAGCTCTACAATTTTTACTAAGGCTTGGGATCTTCCTGGTGAAAACCTAGGGCACTTTGCCTGGTTGTCGGCAAATGAGCATTGCAACTTCATCATCCCCGCCGGGCGGCAGAACGGGCTGCGGGTCGAGGGGGCTAGGACCCTCTACCATTGGCTTTACTTTTCATGCCAAGCAGAGGCTCTCCCCTCAGGTGATAGTGGGGATCTTTTTCTCTGCCTCTGCTGGGCACGGCAAACATCACACCAAGCTTCTAGTCATATCAGCTTACTGAAGCAAGTAATAATAAATATAATGAGACTCTAATTCTGAATATTTCTGACAAGAAAGGGGTCCTCAATTTTTTCTTGCCCATGTGTATGTGGTGTGTGTGTTTGTGTGTGTATGTGTGTCTGTTTTTATAGGTACGTGTTGCTATTTTCAGAGAATTTTGTTAATAACTGGACTGACATTAGATACCATTATCATATCTCATGAGTCATTGAAATGAGATATAATGGTTGGACAGGCTGATTTGAAGCTTGGAATTGGTAAGGTAAACAAAGGCTTTTCCCCTTAAAGCCAGCCTGTCAAGCATATAATTAAGGCTTTCCACCCCGTCAGTAAGTCATTGAGAACAGATTATGTCACACCCAAGCAAAGCACAGACAAGTTTCAGGGCAGTTGTAATAATTCTTTAAAAGCTTTGAGCCTGTGTTTATATTTTCTCTTGACCTCTAATCTTGGGCTGTTTGCGTTCCCGCATATGAGGCACTGTGAAGTCCTGTGCATAAGAGTTAGGCTGTGTTAGTCAAAACCAGCTTTATGTTTGGCAAATGATATTTAGAACATGATTTAGGGAGCTCAAAGGCTTTTTTTGTCCAGACGTTTAAAAAATATCTTAATACCCATACTCTTTTGTAAAAAAAAAAAAAAACAATAAAACAAACCAACACCAAAGAACCTTGTCAAAATTCAAATACATGTTTTTGGAAAGGGCAAGCTTTAAACTTCTTTCATCAAAGCTCTGTCTTAGTGAATCAACCCTGCAGATCTTTGTTGGGGGTAGTTTTGGTCAGTCTGATGAACTAATGTGAATTAAGTCTCTGTGGCAAAGAGTTTATATTTGTATGAATCTGAGTAAATGGCTAAATCTTTCTTTCTAGTCCTTTTTTTTCTCCTAGGCTATCTGGAGATATCACCTGGAATAGGACATTTGACTTGCTCTGGTCTTCCTTGGTGACCTTTGCAGGAGATCATTCATTCATGGACTATATTTGGGAATAGGGTTTTTGTGCAAACACATTTTTCTTGCTCATCCTCCCCTTTGAGGAGGGGTGGTGCTAAATGTCATGATATGTGTGGGTCCTGCTGGAGGATCCAAACGGGGGGCAGAAGGAAGAAAGTTTACGGCCTTTGCAGTGAAGTCCAAGTTTAGGCTTGAAGTCAGGTGCTTGGAAATGAAGAACACTGTTCTGTTCTGGGAGGCCTTTGCCCAGTTCCCACTATGTTACCCTTGAGCACATTCCGTGATCTGCCCTGGGAGTGTTGAAACCTGCATGCATCTTTGAGAGAAAGTAAGTTTGTGAGCACTGTGAGTGGGGAGGAAATCTGCCCTTTGCTGTCTTCGGAAAACAAACAAGCCTTAGAGGAGATAGGTCCCTATAGAAATAATCCAGATGCTTCTTTTAGCCCCCAGGGCACTTAACAGGTAGGTCAGGCATGACTGGAAGCTGTGTGGTTCTGCCCAAAGGCTGGGAGATAGACTCAGTGACCTGGAGACCCCTGTGTGCCCTGGGACGTTAGGATTCTGTGATTTTCTGATTGTGCTGGAGCCATCCACTTGGCTAAAGAAGCAATCCAGGGCCTAGTTTGGGACACAGAAAGGTCACTGCAATGGACTGAATGTTTGTGTTGCCCCAAATCTGTATGTTGAAACCCTAATCCCAGTGTGATGGTATTTGGAGGTGGGGCCTTTGGGAGGTCACTAGGTCATGAGTATAGAGCCTTTAAGATTGGGATTAGTGGCCTTAAAACAAGAGGTCAGGGAGATGGCTTGCGCTCTTTTTACCACATCAGGACACAGCAAGAAGACAGCCTTCTATAAACAGGAAGAGGAGCCTCACCAAGAACTTGACCATGCTGGCACTCCAATCTTGGACTTCTAGCCTCCAGAACTATGAGAAATAAATGTCTGGTGTTTAAGCCAGGCAGTCTATGGGAATTTGTTACAGCAGCCCGGATGGAGGTGGGAATAATCCTTAACTGGCCCAGCCTTCTCTGCTCCAGTTCTCCCTTTTCCCCCTGCCTGCAGCCCAGCCTAGCACTGACATTCTGCCTTCTGGTTTGAAGAGTTCCATCCATCTTCCCAAGGGACTGCCTTTCTATTGAGCAACTCCCTTAGGGCGATTCTCTTTTGTTCTGACCAGGCTCCAGCCCCGTCCCACTAACCACGAGGCTTAAACACAAGTGATCACAATGATTCATAGTCCAGCACTTACAGCAGGTACTACAGTTATTTAAGAGGATGAAATCTTTCCTATTATATGGGAGCATAAATCTCTTCTGGAAACACTGCAGTTATCACCAGAGGCATGTGCATTTCCATTTGATGAAGTAATCCTGAAGGATGGAGCCATCAAAGCCCTATGTTTGGGGTTGTTACTCAACCTTTTTTTTTTTTTTTTCATAAGCCACTTAATCATAAGGGCAGGGATTAAATGAAGCAGAGTCACTTGAATTCTACATGTGGTACCTGTCGGGGGAAAGGTACTGCTTATTGGTGTGTTTGTGGTCACAGATAGAAACAGGCGTGGAACAGCAGGGGCCAAGCACTGACAGAGCTCCCATACAGGAAAAACCAGCTCTTGGGGGAAGTCCTTCAGGAGGCCAGGACACTGCTGTAACCCCTCCACCATCTCTGGGTCTGGAAAAGCACAGGGAATTTATTCCAAAGGTTCCTTGGTCGGTTCTCCCCCAGGACTGTCCTAGTGGATGCAGGTGACTGGTGGAAGGCCACCTTTGCAATGCATTCCCCCTCTTTGATCCTCATTTCAGCCATATCAGTCCCGGGAATGACTAACCTCCCTGCTTCCAGCTTCTCCCTCCTTCCAATCACTGGTTCCCATCAAGGTCGTGGTGGCCTTTCAACAGTGACCTCTGCTTAAGTCTCTTTGGTGGCTCCTCCTTATCCACAGAATGAGGGCCATCTCTGAAGCCCTCTGGGACCAGGGCTGGCTTCCTTCTTGGCTCAATCTTTGGTTTCTCCCCATGCACCCTAAAGTAACATCTTCTCCTTACTCCTCCTCCTCCTCTTCTCCTTCCTCTTCCTGTTACTTGCCTCTACACTTGATATATGTGGCTCCCTCAGCTTACAATGCCTTTCTCCTCCTTTTAAAGGCCTTGTGAACTGCTCCCAGACTGTGGGTGGTGCAGCCCCTGCCATGTGTCCAAGCAACTCCAATTGTTCTCCCCCCTTCCCGCCCCTCTACCCCAGCACATAGCTAGGCTATGTTCTGGAAGCTAGCTGGAGCTGAGAACTATTCTGGCCGATGAGGTGGGGAGGGGAGCCGTGCCCACACTCCTACACCTGACCTTTACACTCCCTCTCTCTTGCCTCTTCTGCTGGCCAGATGCAGGGCATCCACGGAGGCCTCTGAGGCCCAGAGGGTGGTAGAGCTGTGAGCAGGAAGAAGCCCAGATTCCCGAAGCCTGTGTGGAGGGGAACTTCCCCTCCTACCAATGCCAAACCCACACTGAACCGTGGAGCCAGAAGTGACCTCCACTGTGCCAAGTGGCAGACTCGATTTGGGGGTTGTTTATGACAACGATTAGCCCACCCTAACTGACACGACACCCCTTCGGAGTCATTCCCTGGGGAGGCAGCCCCATCCACCCTCTTCCAAATGCTACTCCCTTACCTCTGTATTTCTCCAATACCTTGTTCATCCCTTCAACTCACTGCTGTAACCTGTTTGTGCATCTGTCTCCTTCACTAGGCTGTAAGTCCCCTTAGGAAACTGACTGTGTTTATTTATCTTGGTATTCTGAGTGGCCAGTTGGTACTTAAACATGTATTGAGTGAATGCACAAATGTCTCTCTCAAACGAGCGTGTGCATGACCCCAGGAGTTCTCCCCCATACTGTTCTACCACTGTAAGGCCAACAATCTCAGTGTCTGTGCCCCTTCCACTGGCCTCCCATACCACGTGCCCCGATGATGGAAGTACAGTATGTGGTTAATCTCCCTCCGTCACCAGGTGATGATCTCCCACCTCAGCAAGCAATGACAGAGGCAAGAGCTCTCACTCCTTCTCCTTCAAGAACAGCCTTCTGACAGGTAATATATATTGATGTGACATGGGGCTTTTATCTCCCAGAGTTTATGTGGAAGGAAGGGAGAGGTGGGTGTTGGGAGCCAAAGGCAACTGTACTGTGGGGGGTTCTGTTTGGGGGCTGGTTATTGGAGGAAATGGATCAAAGGGAAATTTAGGATGCTTCATCTTCCCTTTGATACCTTTGCTGAGCTACTTCCAGCTCCCAGGTGTGTCAATCTGTTTGCAAAGCACCAAATTAAAATCAAATCAGCACTTTACTGGGCACCTACCCTGGGTGAGGCTGAGTGGGCAGATCCATTGGTCAAAGGGTTTTGTGGCTTCAGGTAGGTGACAAGACCTCTCCAAAAACACCACATATGAACTCCCTCACTGTGAGGCTGTCCCTGGCCAGAGATTCTTCTTCTGGGCCTCTATCATGCCAATGTTCCTGGGATTATCAGAGGCTTGGAAGGGATGGCCCTGCAGAACTGCATAATCCTGCATCGTCACAGACAAACTGTATCACACCCCTCATGGTGGGTTTGGCAAGACAGGAGAGTGGATGGTCAGTGAGCTAGAACACCCTATTCCTGGAGCATTCTGGTTGACAGCACTCTCCTCTAATCAAGTCCAAAAGTAGCCTTGAACTGAAAGAAACTCTGATGGGTCATATAATTCAAAAGTTTTCTTTTAAGCAAGACTATCACTTAAACCATTCCAAATGGATATTTTAAAAAAGATTAAACACAGAAAAGACCCCGAATTGCCAAAGAAATGTTGAAAAAGAAAAACAAAGCTGGGGGCATCACGTTGCCTGATTTCAAGCTATATTACAAAGCTGTGATCACCAAGACAGCATGGTACTGGCACAAAAACAGACATACAGACCAATGGAACAGAATAGAGAGCCCAGATATGGACCCTCAACTCTATGGTCAAATAATCTTCAAAAAAGCAGGAAAAAATATGCAATGGAAAAAAGACAGTCTCTTCAATAAATGGCGCTGGGAAAATTGGACAGCTATATACAGAAGAATGAAACTCGACCATTGTCTTACACCATACACAAAGATAAACTCAAAGTGGATGAAAGACCTCAATGTGAGACAGGAATCCATCAAAATCCTAGAGGAGAACATAGGCAGTAACCTCTTCGAGGTAGGCCACAGCAACTTCTTTCAAGACATGTCCCCAAAGGCAAGGGAAACAAAAGCAAAAATAAACTTTTGGGACTTCATCAAGATAAAAAAAAAAAAAGAAAAAAAAAAAGAAAAGCTTCTGCACAACAAAGGAAACAGTCAACAAAACAAAGAGGCAACCCACAGAATGGGAGAAGATTTTTGCAAATGATAACTATAGACAAAGGGCTGATATCCAAGATCTATAAAGAACTTCTCAAACTCAACACCCAAAAAACAAATAATCAAGTCAAAAAATGGGCAGAAGACATGAACAGACACTTCTCCAAAGAAGACATACAAACGGCTAACAGACACATGAAAAAATGTTCATCATCGTTAGCCATCAGGGAAATTCAAATCAAAACCACACTGAAAAACCACCTTACACCAGTTAAAATGAAAAATTGACAAGGCAAGAAACAACAAATGTTGGAGAGGTGGTGGAGAAAGGGGCACCCTCTTACACTGTTGGTGGGAATGCAAGTTGGTACAGCCACTTTGGAAAACAGTGTGGAGGCTCCTCAAAAAATTAAAAATAAAACTACCCTATGACTCAGCAATTGCACTATTTGGTATTTACCCCAAAGACACAGATGTAGTGAAAAGAAGGGCCATATGCACCCCAATGTTCATAGCAGCAATGTCCACAATAGCCAAACTGTGGAAGGAGCCAAGATGCCCTTCAATGGACGAATGGATAAAGAAGATTTGGTTCATATATATAATAGAATATTACTCAGCCATCAGAAAGGATGAATACCCAACTTTCGAATCAACATGGATGGGACTGAAGGAGATTATGCTAAGTGAAATAAGTCAAGCAGAGAAAGTCAATTATCATATGGTTTCACTAATTTGTGGAACATAAGGAATATCATGGAGGACATTAGGAGAAGGAAGGGAAAAATGAAGGGCAGGGAGAAATCGGAGGGGGAGACTAACCATGAGAGACTATGGACTCTGAGAAACAAACGGAAGGTTTTAGAGGGGAGAGGGGGTGGGGGGATGGGTTAGCACAGTGATGGGTATTAAGGAGGGCACATATTGCATGGAGCACTGGGTGTTATACACAAACAATGAATCATGGAAAACTACATCAAAAACTAATGATGTACTGTATGGTGACTAACATAACAATAAAATAAAATAAAGTAAAATAAAACAAATTAAAAGAATATAAAAAGATTAAATGTATTTTATTTATTTTAAATAGGCTCAGTGCCCAGCATGGGGCTTGAACTCATGACCTTGAGATCAAGAGTCACATGCTCTACTGACTGAGCCAGCTGGGTTCCTCCCCCTCTCCCCTCTACGAGATGGATAGTTTTTGATCTCAGTTAACTTATTTGTTTTTTTTTTTTGCTTGAACAAGATAATGCCATGACTTCCTTTCATGCTTCAAACATAGTTCTTATAATCATAAAGCTCATCTTTTCTCTTTCTTTAAAAATCAAACTCATGCCCCTTTATGTTAACATTCAAGATCAGTTTTCCCTGCCACTGTTTCCCCTCTGCTGCCCTCCCCTCTCCTTCTTTTCTCTGTCCATCTCGCTTTGCCCATTAGATGGAAGGTGATAAATGCTATAACAAAGGAGATGAAGAGGCTACACTGGCCTCCCGGGGGTTAGCAGGGCCCTCTTCTAGTTCCCTTCTGGTTGGAGGAGAAGGACAGTCCTGACATCACTGAGGGGCGGGACTATGGTATTAGGAGTATAAAGGAGTATAGTACAGAGTCAGCAGAACTGGGCTCAAGGCCTACCTAGCTGAGGTTAGGGGCAATGCACAAGCCATGTGACATGAACAAGTGAATTTCTCTGAGCCTCAGTTTTCCCATCTGTAAAATGAGGATAGGAGTACACACATAAGATGATCTTGGGGAGGATTAAATGAGATAATCTATGTCTTTTCCCCCTTGCATGCAAGGAAAAGATATGTCCCGTCATGCCTTTGCCCCTGTCCTGCCTCTATCAGGAGAGCCCATAAAGGGCTGATATGTGTCCACTATCCAATCTCAGAACCAAAAAAACACAAGCTATGGAACAATGACTCCCTTTCAGGGTGAGAATGTGGGAGTGAGGGATCTCACCCCTTTGCTCCATTGACCATCCAGCTTTCTCTTTCAGTGGGTCTATAATTCTAGCTCCTTCCAACTGTTCTTCTAGGCCCACTTCCTCAGCCCGTAAATCATTTCTACCCACACTGTCAATGATGATACATTTTCCAAGGGCCTACTGTGAGTATGGTTAAGACTAGACAAAGGGTATTTGGCCAAGTAGGTAGCAATGGAGAGATATAAAACCTTAATATTCTTGATCCACAGAGCTGGATTCAATTCAAGTTCAGTTCAATATTTTTTGGAGGGGAGAAGTCTATTAAATATAAATCACTGTCCTGGATGCTAGGTGGGAGAGTGAATAAGAAGTTGGTAAAGCATAGTCTTTGTCTCCCAAGGGCTGGGCCATGCCCACTCACACTGGGGAGGTGGGGCAAAGGTCGAGTCTGTCTGCCAGTGCCTGTCCTGGGAGGGAGAGGCTGGGAGGACTGAGAGAGTCTGGGAGGACTAGGCAGGTTTGGAGCAGGCGAGTGAGGTGAGGAGGGAGAGGTTATTCCAGGCAGAGACACATGAAAGTCCAGAAGAGAGAAATTAGCAGGCCTATTTGGAAAATAAGAGTAGTCTGGTTTTGCAGAAGGGGAGTAGGGAGTGATATGTTGAAGCTATTGGCTGGGATAGATCTGAGGTGCTGAGAATACAGATAGAAAATGTTTAGGTGGGGCGCCTGGGTGGCTCAGGCGTGAAGTGGCTGCCTTCGGCTAGGGTCGTGATCCCAGGGAAGCCTGCCTCTTCCTCTCCCACTCCCTCTGCTTGTGTTCCCTCTCTCACTGTGTCTCTCTCTGTCAAATAAATAAAAATAAAATCTTAAAAAAAAAAAAAAGAAAATGTTTAGGCTTTATTTTGCAGCTGTGGAGAGACATTCAGAGCTTTTGAGCAGGAGATTGACATGTCAGTTCTAGAAATACAGGAATTCTGCTATATCACGCAGGGTGTGGAAGTGGGGCTGGGGGCAGGGCAGCCAGGTGGCTACTGCCTTGGGGAAGAGAGGAGGAGAGAAGGGGAGGGAGAGGGCGGGCAAGGGGACTTTGGTTGGGGGGTGGGGAGGACAACTGATAAGATATGGTAGCTGACTAAATGGAGGAAGGATACAGAAGAGGAGGAGGGAGGAGAAAGAGGGAGGAAAAAGAAGCCCTTCTAGCCCAGTAGCTGGTAGCTGGGAGGGTGGAAAAGCCGCTGAGACAGAAGAGGGCTCACAAGATGCTGGTTTGGGCCGAGACCCTGGCTGGAGGGCAGAAGGTGCTGTCCCTCAGGCACTGGAGAAGAAGGGGGCCTTCCAAGTTCTGGGGCCCCACTGAGGAGTCCTGGTCTTGCTCAGTCCTACAAGAGTAACAGTCTCTTTGCTCTGCCCCTGCTAGGCACGTGGTTGGCCAGTGCTCCCAGGAAAACAGCTCCCACTTGTCCCCTTCACATGGCAAGAGCGGCAGGGAGTCATCTGGTGGCTCGGTGGGTAATCCTGTGTCTCTGGGAAACCGCAGCATTGCCTAGCAAGTGCCTGGCTGTGTGCTTGCTGCCATGGGCGTTAGGCAGTAAAGGGTAAACCAAGACAAAGGCAGGTGTCTTGAAAAGGTGTAAGAAGCCCTTTTCTGGTACGTTTCTCAGCTGGCGTTGACTATATTCCTCACCATAAATGTAACCATTTGTCTTCTAGAGCTTGTTGGGTGTAACTGTGCTTTGGCACGAGCCCCCCTAAAGACACAGCCCTGTGGATGCTGTTGTCCGCCCCCAGCCCACCTCATTCTGCTTCCTATGGCATCACCGTGGAGCCCTGGGCTCTGCAAAGATGCAGCAAGCTTCCTTCTGTCTCGAGAGGGCGCTGTGGACTGGGAGTCTCCCTGAGTGGGTGGGGTGGGGTGGTAGGAAAGGGTGCATAGGTGCCCGCTGAGCAGGAACAGGGCCCTTACTGACCTATGACGTCACAGGCCAGTCAGGCACCTATACACTGACCTAAGGCTGGTGTGGGCAGGCCATCAAAGTCTGTCAAAATGCTTTGTGGCTTTTTCTCCTCCATTCCTCCAGGAGCCTACAGCCGTCATTCACTGAGAAGGCTGTCATGGTCTCCCAACAGCTCCAAGTCAGCAAGCTTTACCCAAAAGTGGTTTTGCTTTAAGAAATCTATGGCCGCTCGGTGAGATTGACATGCCTAACTTCTCACTGTATATTCAACACCACCCCTCTGGTAGCTCTCCCCTGCTCTCCAGGCTGGGACAAGGGCATCTACATGCTTGCAGGGCCAGACTCTGCTCCAAACGCAGAAGTGCTACCTGTGGGAATGCCCGCCTGGGTCTCTGTGACATGATCTCCCACGTGAGGTACTGCACACAATCCTGGGTCCAGGGGCCCTGCCCAGGGGTACTGATTAACACCAGAGCCAGAAGGATCCATGAAAGAGTCTCATGGCAGAGCCCCAGCATATAGCCAGCGTCTTCAGGGAACAGCACTCCGTCATTTCTCAAGAGCTCCCCACACCTTCCCATGACACTGCAATCTTCCTACCTTGCCACTGTCCTTGCTTCTGGAGGTTCCGTGCCCTTTTGCCTGGTTTCAAATGGCACTTTGCAAGACCGAGAGTGATTCAGAGTTAGCAGAGAGCCCTCGGAAAGTGAGTCATCAGTGATGCCACAAGAAGGTCACTGAACAGACAGAATGAGGAAGCTACTCAAGTCTGGTGATGGTCTGAGCTTCTCTGCCCAGGGTAGGGCTGAAGATGCTCTGCCAAAACCTGCTTATGGACAGGCACTCACAAACTCTTGTAAATCACTTGACTTCTATGTATGGTAATATTCCCATGGCTGGGGCTTTGTCAGGGACTAGGGACATAGGGTGAATTAAGGGCAGCTAGCTGAGGACCTCACAGTGTAGACTAGCAGGCATGCAAAGAGGGGAACACACCCCAAGGGTCATGGGAGCACAGAGGGACAGTTAGGGATGGCTTTTGCCCAGAGCCGTCTGACAAGGCTTCTGTGAAGAGCACCATGGTGTGGTGGAGAGAGTCCTATATGGGGAATCAGGGGACCTGGCTCCGAGTCCTGCTCTCACTAATCATCAGCCCAGCGGAGTGGTTCCCATGTTGGACTCTAGATTCCTTACCTTATCTCTAAGGCCACATTCCGACACTAAAGTTTTAGGGCCCCGATTAGGACCAGCTAGGGTTAATTGGGGGGACAAGAGATATCTGGGGTCTGCACAGAGTTTGCTTCACTGAGTGGCATGGGGTCAGGATGGTCCTCTAACACCTGATAATTAAAGGGTGCAAGGTAAGAAGGGAATCAAGTAAAAGACAATTGTTAGTGTTTCTTCTCACGATTGCAGAGCCAGATCCTTGGTGGGATCCTGTCACAGAAATCTAGACGCATGGTAACCCCTGACCACAGGTTAAGACCAGGGTAAATGCTGATTATTCTGATTAAAATGTAAAAAAAAAAAAAAAAAAAGCTTGAAATAATGATACACATGCCCTTGACACGTATATAATGTAAATCAGTGATATTCAGATGGGGCCCTTTTGTGGGTAACCTGCAGCTCTCATAAGCCCTCAAATGTCCGTGTTTCAATAATCCACTATCCTAGACTCTGCAGGGCATATAGCAGTCATGCGGCTCCGTCAGCTAATGATGATTGCAAAAGTGGCTCCCGAGTCACATAACTGAACACCACTGGTGTAAATATTTAATCTTGCTTATCTATGTGGAAATTCAATGTTGCGGTTCTACCGTCTGTCTGTCTTTGATATGCTCATCCACATAAATGTCTGTCTTAGACTGCAAGTTTTAGAGGGCTGGGAGTGCGTTTAAATTGCCTTAATGGCATGATACAGAGATTCCCATATGGATAGATACTTAATAAATGCATTTTTTTTATCTTGAGGAGGAAAAAGAAAGAAGAAATTTCTGACTTTATCTCTTTCTCTATGGCTTCTCTCTCTCTAATAACTGGCCTTCTATCAGATTCGACATTGAAGCTGGAAAATGGGCCCGTCCCTTGAGCAGCGCATCTCTCCTGGGGACCATGGGCTCTGGGCAGCAGCGATAGTTTTGCCAGTGGTGACTTCACAAGGGATGCTTGTCGCCACTCGGAGGGAGAGGGAGGCCTCCACATTACCCTAGTCTTTACACAGGAGGAGAAGGGCTTGGAGGCCAAGACCCATGCGGCTGCCTGCTTTGGAGGTGGCACAAATGCGACAGTGCACAAGCACACCCCTTGCTTGCTTCTCTTCTTTATGGCACCATAATAGCTCTTGAGTGTCATTTTCTCCTTTTCCCAGGGCTGTCTGTAACCAATCACAGGGGCAATGGCTAGTACTAAAACGACTGGAGATGGAGATAGAATGCAAGGCTGGGCTTTACACACCTCCTTAGCGGAACAGGCAGGCTGGATTGCATGAGTCTCCTCCTCTCCCCTTTCTGGAAACCCTTAGATGGCTCACAGCTAGGCCATGCCAACAACAGGAGGTCTGCAAACAATGCCCGATACCATTCTGTGAAGTATCTAGACTCAAGAGACTCACAAAAGAAGACTCTCATTTGCCCTCAAGCTTTGAGCCTCACCGTTTCACCCACTGGTGACCTCCACATTGCTAAGCCCAATGACCAGCTTTGAGTGCTCACCCTGCTTGGCCTCCAGGCAGCATGGACCCTCCTTCACTTTTCCTCCTGTCTGTCTGGCCATACCTTTCTAAGTCTCCCTCGCTGGTTCTTCTTCATCACTCCTGTCTCCAAACGTCACTGGGGCCCAAGTTCTTAGGATGCGTCCCACATCTGTCTACATTATGCCCTACTCTCACAGCTAGGTGAATGTTGACTCTGCGAATTATAATTCTGTCCCAGACTTTTCCTCAGACTCAGATTTATCCCAGTTGCTCACTCAACATCTCCACTTGGAAGTCTAATGGACATTTCAAACTAAAAGGTCCAAGATGGTTTTCCTGATACTCCTGCCCTAACATCTTTTCTTGTCATCATCTTCCCTAAATCAGTAAATGATGATTCTACTCTTACTACTGTTGAGGACAATCACCTTGGAATCTTCCTGACTTCTCTCTTTCTCACACCCCATATCTGGTATGTCAGCAAATGATGCCATTCTGGAGCCTGAGTGCACCACCCCATGTTACCAGGATAAAGCACCATCTCTTGAGTCAGTAGCCTCCTACCTGGCTCCCTGTGTCACCCTTGCTCACTTTCATCTCATTCTGCACATGGCAGCTGGGGGGATCCTGTTAAATATGTGTAGGTCATGTCACTTCTTAGCTCGAAACCACCAGGAGCTTCTTGGCTCGCCTCTGGTGAAAGTCCAAATTCTTACAATGATTTTCATGATCTACTCCTTGGTTAACCTTGAACCTCATCTCCTACCACTGTCCCTGTTATTCACTCCTCCCTGGTCACATTAGCCTCCCTTCTGTTTCCAAGTCAGCCTCAAGGCCTTTCCATGAGCTAGTCCCTCTGCCCAGAATGCTCTTTTCTCAAATATCTATATGTTTCTTTTCCTTATTGCCTTCAAGTCTTTATTCAAATGTTACCTTTTCTGTGAGGTATTTCCTGGCCACATCTCAACACTTCTGTCTCCCTCTCACTGTTTTATCTTTCTCCACAGTACTTGTTACTTTGTCACTCTCTTACATACTATTTAATTTATTGTCTGTCTCCCCACTAGAATATAATTTCTACGAGGGCAAGGAGGTTTGACTATTTTGTTCATTGCTATATCCCCAGTGCCTAAAACAGGGCGTGGCACAGAGTTGCCCTTAATTGATGGATGGATGGAGGGAGGGAAGAAGGGAAGAATGAACGAACTAGAATATATTTTTGTATATAATTTTACTGGCCACATCATTTGCTCTAATTACTTAGAGAAATGCTTCCCCACTATGCCCTTTCTCTCTCTTGTCTTCCCAACCCCTGTTCCTTCTACTTCCTCAGTCGTTTTGTAGCTTTTCCTAGAAAAAAAATGAGTCTTTGGGCCCCCTCTTGGTAGGACCAGCTACCACGGAACGTGCCATTGAACTTTCCCTGTGCTGAAGCCAACTCTGTCTCACTGGTGCATCTCGTTAAGTGCTGATGGGGATTCTGCCCGGAAGTTGCCAGAGCCATCGATGAAGAGTGATAATACCTTTTTTCCTTAAAAGACTACGTAATCTTTGAACTGAAAAGAACTGGCAAATACACTAACCTGTAATCTTTTAGCAATTTCAAAGGCCAAGATAGTACTTTAATTGAGACACACGTGTAATTTGTAGCAGCACTTCTCCCCTTGTATTTGTTTTGAAGGGCAAACTATGAAGTTCTGAAGAAGAGAATATACTTCCTAAGCCATAGACTTGCCTTTCCTGCAGATCTGTTAGGTTGCCAGTTCCTTAATAATTTAATCACATCAACTCTGCTTGTAATTGGACTTCCCCAGTAGACAGTCCTTTGGACCCGTTTTCTGGCTCCATTCCTAAGTCTCTCACATTCACTTCATTGCAAGTGTTATTTTTTTACTCTCTGTATCTTGCTTTTTTGGATACTTATTCTCTTGCTCCATCCCCTAGAACTGTTCCACCATCATCCCCACAACTGAAGGAGCCAGGCTCCCATTCCATCCTCCTAGGACAGGTTGACTGAGGACAAGAAGCAGACCTGAAAGTGTCCTCTAGCCATGAGGTGAGAGGCACCACAGTCTCCAGGGTCCAATTGCATCCATATTTGAGCTTATGAAAATGTGGCAGAGACCCTGTCCATTGGGGTAGGCAGTTCAGTATGCTCTTCCCAAAGCTTAGCCAGAAATGTGGGTACATGGGCTTTGTCAATGTGATCTGCTCTAGCAGCAGAGAATACTCCATTCTGGAAACTCCCTGGAATTTATTCACTTCATGGGCAAGGCAGGGAAGCAGCATACTTCTCCTTGGAAGCTCTTGCTTTAGCCAGAGAACAGAATAACTATATGTCTCTGTGGATGGCAATTAATTGCTAAGCAAGTAGTGGATACTGCATATTTTTAATAACACGGTAAGAAGCATGCTCATCACCATTAATCAGGAGTTAGGGGCTCCACCTGACTTAAGGTGAAGAGAGGAGCCAAGATGACAATTCCTGTACCTTAGAGGTAAGCTTCTCTGTCATTCACAGGCCAGCTTATTTATTCACCATACCATTCAGTCCACGAATCAACTACTCCACAGTACCATCAACAGTATAATACAAGCTGCCAGGCATTTTTCCAGAAAGACCCTCAGTGGCATCATTGCTCACCATTACAATCCATCAAAGGTGTTGTCTTCCAACTTGCAAAACTACTTAGTAGAGCATAAAGGTCTCCTTAGGTTATTAAATTATGTTGTTATGAGTCCCTTGTTGTTTGTGTGTTTTAATTTTGTATTTTCACCTTGAGCAGAGTTATCAGAAAGGGAACAGTTGATAGATGTATTAAATCAGTCTCTGAAATGAGGGAGCAGAGATTCTATTCTCTATTCACATCTTTGACTGTCTTCTTCCTTTTTCCCTCCACCTGCTCCTTCTCCCAGATTCCCAGTTAGAACTCAGTTACTAATGAGTAGAAACATACAGAAACTAACTGGGGAGTTTGAATACAATGGACATAATTAATGCTTGCTCATAAGGACAAGAACCTAGACTCACATATTTATATATATATGTGTTAGGATATATATTCCTACATTCCTACACCATAGGGATTTTAAAACTCTAATGGGAAGACCATAATCTGCCCCTTGCCCAAAGAGATGGAGCCTGGAGGAGGATGTCTGATTAAAAAAAAAAAAAAAGAGTCCACCTTAGCAAAATCTCAACTGTCTTTTAGAATCTTTGGATCTAAAAGGAATATGAGGCTTTACAGATCAACAGCAATTATTTCACATCTGCGACTAATTTCTATGAGTAGAAATGACTGCAATCAATGCATTTGTTATTCCAGGAAGACAAACTGTAAGGATAAATTGGTGGTAGAAGGTCTCCCTGTTCTGGCCCCTGTCTCCTCCCTCTTCCAGAACCCAGCCCAAGACAGGATGGCTGCTCACTGTTTCGGGGCTTCTCCTCATCCATGCCTTCATCCTCATTCTCGGGGTCGATGTCCTCTGCCTGGGTGATCCAGTCCAGGTAGCCCTTCAGGTCCTCTTCCAGCTGCTGCTTCTCTCGAAGCTTCTGGAAATCTCCCCGAGCCTTGGCCTTCTCCCTCTCTTTGGAAAACTCTCTGGGGAGTGAGAGCAGAGGGGCAGGGCAGGGGAGTGCATGAGGAGGAGGAGAAGAAGGAGGAGTAGGAGTAGGAGGAGGAGGGCCAGGTGGGCGAGAAGGAGAGATGGAGATAAGAGGAAACAAAGGGATTAATTTCTTCACACCAGGAGACCCGCCCACCTGCCCCTGCTTTCCACAGACAGCCTTCTCTCCTCATCCCAGGCTTTGTCTTTATTCTCACATAAACAGAAAGTCACCGAAGCGGACATTCTTGACACAGGCCACTGGAGTACAAAGGGATGGATGAAGTCCATTTCCCTTATTCTTGGATCATGGTCACAGCCTTTGCCTTTTAATAACAACTATTCTCCAGTGACCTGGAAACCCCTTTCAAACAGTCACTAAAAAACCTCCATGACAGTTATGGACTGTGCATTTTCATTTCCCCCCGGAATTGGGTGGCCACTGGAAAACCTCAAAGCATCTCTGGGTGACAAAGGCGTTAAGGGCCGGTGGTATGCTGAATCCCGCTCACCCGCACTGGCTCCTGGGAGCCCACCACACACGGCTCTTTGTTCCTCTAGCTTCACTGATGTCTCCTTGTGGCTTGAAATTGGCCATGGTGGGAATATTTACACCACGGAAATTGGCAAATGCTACAAACTAGGGCTTTTTGCTCCCCAAAGAGCTAATTGGTAAATATTTACCAGTACACCACTGATTTGAGGCCCAGGAGATTCAACTACCTCAACCTCTCTTCTCATTACTAGAGTTTGTTTTGCCACTTTTAACATGCCTGGAAGGATTTCTAATCTAGAGAAAGTTCTTCCCCACAAGGAGACAAATGAGGACTCTAAACACAAGAAAATGTCCTGGGGCCTGCCCTTTTGGTTAAAAAAGAAATCTAATCAGACTGGAAAAATACATAAAAGCAAGATGATATAAAAGTTAAATGATGCATTCAGTTTAAAGTAATAATGAGTAGAAATTGGAATTGGATTGGGATTTGCTGGAAGAAGGACCTGTTAAAAATTTTCTGACAGAATGAGTATTTCTTTCCTATTTTTTGATTCTGTCCTGATTTTCAATCTGACTTCAAATTCACTTTCTGAGCAAGGAAGGGGGGCTGGCAGCAGAACGTAATGACCAAGAAGGCTAGTTCTCAACTCTCAAAGCAAGTTTGTGTTTTTTCTTCCAAAATAGGTACATTAGGAGCATTTTGGTCTTTGATATTCAGTTTATGGGAAATGGGGCCCTCAGTGGTGTGTGTGTGTGCATGTGTGTGTGTGTGTGCACGCACACATGCGTGTATATGAGAGAGAGTGGGACATGCGCTGGGCATCTTGATTAATTCATAGAGACGTGATTCCTCCTTCTTTCACTAGTACAGGTCTAGTTCAGGGCAGGAGGTTGTAAAAACCACCTTGAAGGAATTTCTTGAAAGGCATCCTGGAAGGAAGGACACAGCAACAAACCACAGGTAGGCAAAAGCTCCCGAATCCATTCAGTCATATAGGGGTGGCTCTATCACCACCTCCACTATCTAGTATTTGCATTTTGCTTGTGCTGCTTAGGAAAGCACAGATTTTTAGCATTCACCATTTTTATGGATAAAAAGGTGTTAGGACTGGGAGTGGTGTAGGGAATGTTTTAATTGGGAGATGTGGGGGCTCTCAAGCTAATGAGTTTTCTTCAACTGCTGTCTTAATGATGCTCTGCTTTGCATGGAATTTTCTTAAATTTGATTGAATCCAATTCTAATTGGATTGAACTTGCTCTTTCTCCGGCTTCCTGCCAACTGGCGGGTACCTTCATTTCCTTCCCAGGGAGTTTAATGCCAGGGAAAAGGGACCAGATTGACAGCTCAAAATGAAGATGGAAGCTTTGCCTTGCTTTGTTCCCTCCCTCCTTTTGCTGTTGGGGATGAGCATGGATAGATCCCCTATATCTGGTCATACCACCTAGGCTGTAGACTCGCTCTCTGGAGACAGTCACTTCATACAGCAGTTCCTTCCCCATGCAAATTGACTCCAACAACTGCGTTTCCATTTCTGCCCACATACATTTGCATTCTCCATTTCTTTTCTGTGGCGTGGGTTTGGGGTTGTAAGGGGACTGAATAGAGGAGGGTTCACTTTAGCTCTTTTGGATTATTTCGCAGAGGGCTTAAGTTCTAGTTACAAAACAATGACCCATCCTTCTTCTGGAGTCAGGAGAACAGGGTTGGGATCAAACTGGGATAGGAACATTTGACCCAGTCCTGTGTTACAGCATCCGCCCTGTGGAATGAAAGCTCATCATCCATACCTGAAGACTCTGGGGAACTAATATAAACATTTACAAGGAGAAAAGAAAATGAGGTTGTGTTGGGGTGTGAGGGGAATGGAGGCAGGGTCAGATCTGAAGCCCTGCTGGCTCCCATTGGCTCCCATGCAGTGAGGGGCATAACTCTGCTTGTGGCTGGATGGAAGGTGAGCCAAGGTTTCTTTCTCCAGACTCCACACAGTAAGGGATTTGCTGGGTGGTGGTATCTGGATCTCTTTATCTCCTTGCCTGGATGACAGCCATGTGCCTGCTCTGGGGACTGAGCTAATGAAGACATGAAGCCCTAGCCTGATGGGCTGTGCTGGGCCCAGGGACCAGAGCTGGCTAGACAATCAGTCACAGCCATGGGATTTGTCATAAGGCAGGAGTACAGCTCTTGCCAGCAATGGCCAACATGAAAAATGAGGGGTGGAATGGAGAGCTGGGGGCCAGTGCTGAGTAATGTAAAGCATGCTGAGGGAGGTATATGTGGGAAATCCAATCAATACAGAAGGCTGGGGCTCTAGGCCCTCTGATGAACAATACAGTCGATTCTCATTATTCATAGATTCCGTATTTGCGAATTTGCTTACTCACTAAAATTTATTTGTAACTCCCAAATTGATACTTGTGTGCCTTTGTGGTCATATGCAGACATGTGCAGCATGGCAAAAAACTGGAGTCACATAAGCAGCTGAGGTTAAACACAGCTACACTCTGCCTTCTTGTTTCAGCTCTCACACTGTAAACAAGTGTATTTTTTATTATCTCTTTAGTGCCATGTTTGTCACATTTCTGTGCTTTTGGTTGGTGGTTTTTCTGTAAAAATAGCCCCCAAGCACAGTGCTGAAGTGCTGCCTAGTGTTGCTAAGTGCAAGAAGGTTGTGATGTGCCTTAGGGAAAAAGTACACGTGTTAGATAAACTCCATTCAGGCATCAGTTATAGTGCTGTTAGCCATGAGCTCAATGTTAATGAATCAACAATAAATATTAAATAAGATGCCTTTAAAACACATAAAATAAAGTTGTGTATTGGTTGGTTGACAAAAATACTGTGACTAGAAGCTCACAGGATTCTTGCATTTCTCCTGTATTTCTCCCAAGAGTCCAAGAGTAATGGTTTAGTATTCATTAATTCAGTGTTCATAGTGACCTCATAGAATATAACTACACAGATAATGAATATGACTATAGATGTTGCTGTCTCTTCTGCTTCCACCCACACAGAATGCATGCCCTGGATCCTTCTGGGCCTAGACATTGTGTCTTTACTATAATGCCATGATCTAGTTATGCTTTCAGGTTGCAAAATGCTTCCCCACCAAGCCCCTTGCTATTTTGGGGAGAGAGACCAGCCCATATCCTGGTGGGAAAGAGGACAGGATGACTACCCATCTAAGAGATCCTGAGTTCCTTGTCTACTGATGGCACATATCTGAAGTCCTCAGTTTGCAATCACTTAAAACAAAAAGTGACCAGATTCCAGAGTCCGGGGACTTTTACCTGACTATAGCTTAAGTGCAATTTTGAGAATCTCACTGTATTGCTTTAATTTTAGTAGGCTGGAGACTGAGATTTTTGGAGAGAAAAGCAAGTATAATCCAGTTCTTGTCTGTGCTAATAGAAGTCCTGTGGCTTGTGAGGATCAACAGATAATGAACATGAAACCATTTTGAAAAAATCCATGAGATATATATTCTTTACACTGACTCTATCTAGCCTCGTGAGGAATAAGATGTTCTGAATACGTGAATGTTCCAGATGAAGGTTACCTAACCCTTGGTCACCAAAATCTCGGAATGTTTACATTTTACTTTATAGAATGTCCTCTTTCCTTCTTGAATAGAACACTCCAAGCACAATTTAACATTTTCTTGGTGACTGAAGGACATAATTTATAAGGATGAGTTACTGTGTTGGGCTGTAAAATAGTATTGTCCTTAATTGGTGGGTGTAGGGTCTCAGACCACTCCAGTTCCAAAATGCTCCAAGGCATTTCTACTAAGCTGGGGGGGGGGTGTCTGTTCTCTCTCAAGGACTATTAACATTTGCAGGGCTGCCAGCCCCCATGCTAAACAACCATGCCCTGCTGCAGCCTCCTGAGTGGTGGCTCTGCAGCTTCCTCTTGGGGCTCTTTCTGTTCTCAGCGGCTGTTTTCAACAGTTGTTCCATGGATTGCTTCTGCCTTTCTCCCTCTTCCTCTTGCTCCTCCTCACTGCACTTACTGCTCTCACCTCCCCACTTCTTGACTCTAATTTAGGAACATGGGATTAGCCAGTTAAATGGGTTTGGGGATAGTATAACATGGAGGTTAGGGATAGAGGCTATGGATTCACGTTGCTTGGGTTTAATCCTCGATCCTCCATTTTCACCTTAAGAACTGAGGTAGTTTCCTCATCTGTACCTCAGTTTTCTTCTCTATAAAACAGAGATATAAATAGCACCGAGCTCATAGGGTTGTTGTGAGCATCAAATGAGCTATCCACCAAAGGCTCCATGTACTGAGCCTGCCATGGAGGTTGGTTACTGTTAATGCTATCACTGGGACAGTGAATTTCGTGGAGCTCTGAGAGGTTTTTGGATGCTATTGGAAGGTTGGTTTAATCAGAAGTCTGACTGATGAGTAAGTGGAAGTTTTGTTGCATTCTTGTGGTGACTTTTATGTTATTGTCCCGACTGATCAAGATGCTGACTCAAAACTGAAACCACTGCCACCATGTGGTAGCCAATAAGAGCCTGATTCCAGGTTTTGTCACTGCATGGACCCAGGGCAGTCCATTCAGAGTGTCCAGCCCTTTTGACTGATTAGGAGGCCTCCTCAAACCAGGCAGGGGAGATGACTACCCATAGACACTTCTCTTTCTGTGCAGAGGGTGTGCCCAGCAGCCCAGGAAGCCTTGGGAGATGTTCCATCAGCAAATCCAGAGCTGTGAGGAGCAGACTACTACTCTGGGACAGGGTCAGGGAGCAGGTGCTGGGGAAGGTGTCCTGCAGAGACCAATGTATGGACTCCAGAGCTCACAGTTCTGAAGTCTGAAAGCCTTAGTGTTCCTGTTTAGAGTCAATTCATGTTCGGAGCATTACTAATGCCAGGCTTTGGGCTGTTTTTACACGTGCTATCTCAATGGGACTGAGTTGGTCCAAGACATGCTCTTCAAAACGACTTTTCTCTCACATCAGCAGCTGCTGTCATTTAACTTCTCTGCCAGGAAGACAACTTTCCTGGGGGACCCAAAAATGACTGTGAGTAGGTACCCTGCTTGAGGAGGGGCCTTCATTGGCCAGTGCTGATTCTCCATTTTGGATTCCTGGGGCGGGGGGGATTTCACTTGCTTAGATTTGTTCCTAATCTCTGGGGGAAGAAAGTAGAATCACATTTTTTTAAAGGTTCAGAGCTCTAGCTTGTGTTACAGTTCAAGTTCATTCAATGTATAGCCAATGGATGGTGATGAGAAGATGGGGTCCAGGCTCTGCCTGAGTTCTGGTCCTCGTTCTAATACCTAGAAGCACAATGACATCACATAAGCCATTTACCTCCAGGCTCACTTTCCTCATCTTTAAAAGGAAAAGGCTGAGGGTTTTATGCAATAATTCCAGATATGATAAGTAAACAATAATCATTATCATGATAGCACCATTATTGAACACTTAGTATATGCCAAGTATTTTACACAAACGATCTCACTCTGTTATCACAACAACCTATGAGTTGGTATTATTTTCATTTTTTTTGATGGTTAACTAAAGTTTAAAAGGGTTAAGTTGCCCAACTCTATGCATCCAGCAAGTGCAGAGCTGGAATATCCAAATTTGTCTCGAATGGGAGTGATGAAGTTGGTTTTTTCAATGCTTTGATTCACATATAAACACAGGAGCATTTTCTTGTGTTGGAACACAAAATTGAAAACCTTTATACCTTCCAGGCAGCTAACCAGGGGCTTATGTTGTCCTGTTCATCATGTCCTGTTATGTTTATCCCTGATGGAAGACACTAGTTTCCTGTGTGGCCTTACCTTGCTTGGCAAAAGGCATGGTGTCATCAAAGTCTCTAACAGGCCACCCACCATGGAAAGGAGTGAGGGTGGGAGCAGATTCTTCCCTTCACCAAAGCCCAAAGACTAAACTGATGCTCCTATAGGACATTAGGCTATGGCAGGAGACAGGAGGAGCTGTTCCCAGTTTATGTACTTAGTAAAAGTTAAATGCAATCGTTCCTGTCATGCCTGACTTTATCCCAGCATTACTGTCCCTGGAGACATAGGAAAGGCTATTCAAAGCAGGGCAGAAATAGATTGTCCCCCTCCCCCTTGTAGCAAAGGTAGCAGAAGAGGTCACCCATGAGCAGGTCACCAGGAGCATTTAGGTGTTAGGCCTTGGCCTGGCTGGTGTGGACTTGTGAAGAAGAAGATAGGTTGAGGAAAGGGCCAGTGAGTCTCTGTGGTGTCAAGGTGGCCATCCCCAGGGCAGCTTGATGCCCTGACCATATGTTATTTCTAACACTTTTTAACTTCATCGGAGCAAAGGCTGAAATTAGGCAAACTTTATACTTGTAGCCAAGTAGATAAATTTAAAGGAAAGTATATTCCATCTCCTCTATTCGCAAATAATCTACGGCTTTGAACAGCTAAGCGCCATTTCCATTCAGAAAAAGGGCATATGAGACACGGACTGCAGAGTCTATGAATTAGAATCAAAGACAATTTTATTTTTAGTTTGTGTTTGTTTACTTATATTTTAAATCAAACTCTTATTACCCCAGTCCATTCAACAGATAGCATAAAAGCTATCTGAAGTCTTTTTGTTAGCCTGCCACAATGGTAATCAGGCAAGTACCTACTGGCAAGGCAATCCCTACTGCCAAACCCTTTCGACTCAAGGCTCTCACCATGCAGCTCCTCAGGTAGAAGGAGAAACATCCTGCCTACCTGAATAGCTGTTTGAGGGTGGGAGGGGCTTGGATGAGCTAGCAGGAGACAGGCGGGCCTAAGAACCTCCTCGTGAAGCCCAAACCAACAGATTAATCCTTGTACATTTGATCCTCTGTCCAGCCAGGCCAAGGACACTCACTTCAAGGCTCCCGAGGTAGCCTCTTATCCCAGGTTCATCAGAGCCAGAAAAAAGAATAAAGCCAGGAATAGCAGAAAGAGTAAATAAAATAAAATCAAGACCTTTTTCCTTGGTCCTGCTTACCCGCTAAGAACACCGAGAACCAAGTTAAGTACAAAAAATGACCCTATGATGATTAGTGTAACAAAATAGATCCAGGGCCAGTCCCTTCCTACGGCATCATTGACCTGGAAGAATGGAATGATAGTTAGTGAGGCACACTCAGCAGCCGAGCACGGCCAAGTGCCCATCACCGGCTCCTGGACACTGACCCAAGCAGTGCCGGGACCCGGGGATCCTCTAGGTGCAAATCAGAGGTCAAATGGCCTGCCCAGCCAATGGGTCAGAATCTGTGGTTGAATGGGGACTTTTTTTTTTTCCCTGGTTTTCCTGGCCTGTTAGGATCCCATCCCTGAGGACCCTGGTGATGGATACAGTGGGACCTGGGACCTTGCTCGGCTGCATTGTAAAGAGTACATAGAAACGGTCAGCTTACCCGCTCAACACACCGAGAACCAGATTTAGAACGAAAAAGGATCCAAAGATGACCAGACTGACAAAATACACCCAGGGTAACTCATAGCCCATAGCGTCCTGCATCTGGAAAGATGAAGGCAGGTTAGGAAAGAGAGAGCAGAATGAGTTAAAGTGAGGAGGCAGGCAGGAAGGGTGTGGACAGAACTGGAGGAGACCAGCGAGGCTGAACCAGGATTCACTGTCATCTCTGGCACCCTCGATATTCAAAATACTTCCCCATGACCCTGACCTGAACCATAAGGGACGTTTGCAGGCTCTGAATTCTGGCTCTGTTGTTTTATTTTCCGGAACCAGAAAACTTTCTTCAATGTTTTCACTTGTCTAATAAGGTGGGTTACCTAAAAAAGTGATTTTTTCAGCCTAGGGTGGTTTCAGCTCAGTTGGGTTTATGTGGCATGAAATCTTCCACTGCACCCCGGGCCAGCCTAACCTTGGTGTCAGGAGGGCCTCGGCTCTTCCTGAAGGAACCAGACACCCAGAACCTTTGAGGATACGTGAGGGAGGAGAGCCCTTCCCGGGGGCTTTCCTGAGCTGGCCCTGGAATTTAGAAGCAAAACTGCGGTGCTTCACAAGCACTCCAGGCCACAGCCCAGGAAGGACGGTTGTTTTGGTTACTTTTGCAGAGAACAGTTCCTATCCTGCAACCTCTTTTCCTGTAGCCTGGAGACTGTGACCAGTACCTAACTGTGTAATGGAGACAGCCTCTGACAGGTGGCAAACCCCTGCAGTCCCTGGAGGCAGTGGTGTGCTGGACCTGGCTCCTCTGGCCTTTGGAGAACCACCGCACATCTCTTCCCTCGTTCGTGTTCAGTGATGTCACTAGGGTAGCCCGAAAATGGCCATGGTGGGGCAGAGTGGGCAAATGACAGAGATCAGCCCCCCTTTGCCCTTTGCCCCTAAGAACTGGTGGTTAAACATTTACCAGCACACAGCTGGCTGGAGGGTAGGTGTAAACATGACGTGAAGACACAGAGCAGCATTTTTTATCAAATAGGAAATTTGTTCTGGTTTAGTTTCTCAAATCTATTTCTTTTAGTGCTTTCCAACTAGACTAAACAGGATTTAGTCATATCTTTCTAAAATGAACCCCAACTTTGTCTCTGTGAAATTGCCTTACAGGAACCCAAACTCCTAATATACGAGCTTCCCAAATGATTGACATTAGTGGATCTCATAGTGTGGCCCTGTTTAGAAATGCACATGCTCGGCCCTCCCTGAAACTCTGCGGGTGGGCCCAACAACCCATGTTTTAGCAAGCCCTACAGAGAGTCTGATGTATGTTAAAGTTTGAGAACCAATGATTTACACCATGCTCCATAGCTCTCAACTTCAAATATAAGGACACGACAAATACTGTGATTCACTACCTGTCTCTGCTTTGTTGCATGGCAGTTTTCATTAAAGTGTGGTCTGAAGACCAGCAGCATCCGAATCATCTGGAAGAATTGTTAACAACGCAGATCCCTGGGCCATTGCTCCCAAATCAGTGAGCCTTATGACTCTGCGTGTTAATCACCCAGGGTATTCTAAAGCCAGGGGCCTCAAGCGAGTTACACATGGGATGGGATAGTACCTCCCTCAGCCCTCAGGGCTTCTCAGGCTCCAAAAAACCTTACCCATGTGCCTGAGAATGCTGGACAAATACTATGTTCTCTGTGTGCTGTGAGTAAAAAAGATCGAGAAGTACCGGGAGACCTACTTAGTTGGACTGGTCTGAAGTGTTACATCCCAATATGTTATTTTCAAATCTAATACTATTTATCTGGCGTCACTATATTTTGGGTAGAGGAATCTACCAAATGTGGCACAGAACACAAAAATTGTGTTCAGGGCTTGGGGACATTGGTTTGAACTCAGTCACTGAGCAAAAGAAGAGTTCCCAACGTATGTCTACTTTACCATGTCATAATTCAATTCAATTCAACATGAATTTATTGAGCATTCCCATTCCCACATACTCTGCTGTTATTCACATGGTGCTTATCACCTTTTAACTGTATCATTTATTAATTTATTATGTGTTTGTCTTCCATGTAGAATGTAAGCTCCCTGAGGACAGGCAGTTTTGGTCTGGTTTGTTCACTGGTGTATCCCAAGTGCTGAAAACAGTGCCTCACACATGGCAGGTACTCAGTGCATGTTGAGTGAATGTATGAACTTGATACGTGCCAGGCACTGCGCTATAAATAGGAAGCCCTTGCTAGCATGGGGACAGATAAATAAAAGGCAACTACAATGTGAGGTGGTAAATGAAGTTGTAGGAATAAACATGGAGGGTTCTAGAAGTGTAGGGGGAAGAGTGGCTGTCTGAGGCTTGGAGAAGCAAGCAAGTGCCAGACCAGGCAGGAATGGCTAAATCTTGCACTGTAAGTCCACTGAAGGCAGGAGTGTAGGGGCAGGAAGGAAGCCCAGAGGCCATGTGGTCCTGGGATGGGAGTGGGGGTTTCCTAGGAAGTTGGCAATTATTAAAAATAGAGCCCACATCTGAAAAGCCATCCTGGCTCTGGGATGGAGGCTTCTTGCCAGTGGCTGAGGACTAAAATATCCAGCAAAACAGTGGTTGTTAGGAGAGGCAGGGCAGAAAGTTCTGTGTGTGTCAGACCTTGCCCCATCACAGGGAGCCTGGGAGCCTCCTTTAACCAGAAATTTACTGTCTGAAGCAAGGCTACAAAGGAAACCAAACCAGCAGAGGAAAGTCCAATAACCACCTAGGAGGAGAAAAAGAAATCTGTACCCTTATAAGAAGGAGCAGGACTGGTGAAATGAGGTTAGGGAGGAGAAAGGCATAGGCATGATGGCGATCTTACCAACCATACGCCACATAATGATTGTAAGGATGGCCATGTGATTTCAGGGTCTGTATGTCACATTTTATCTTGGGGGACAACGACAGAAGCCTTTCACTATTCTTTTTTTTTTTTTTTTTAAAGATTTTATTTATTTATTTGACAGAGAGAGACACAGCGAGAGAGGGAACACAAGCAGGGGGAGCGGGAGAGGGAGAAGCAGGCTTCCCGCCGAGCAGGGAGCCCAATGCAGGGCTCGATCCCAGGATCCTGGGATCATGACTTGAGCCGAAGGCAGACGCTTAACGACTGAGCCACCCAGGCACTCGCCTTTCACTGTTCTTAGCAGTGGTCTCATTGGAGTCCACATTGGTGCCACGGTGCTTCCGGAGTGCCTACTGTGTGTAAGACACTGTGTGCTGTGCCAGTGAGAGTGATGGGGTTGAAACAGCCGTGGGATAGGAGAAGGCATCTGTGAGGAGGTGTTTATGGAAGCAGGATCCAAGGTCAGGAAGCCTTTAAGTGTCCTAGCTTTTCCTTTCTCAGATTAAGTCTGGCCAGTGAAGGTCAGAGTCCTCTCCTCTTCCCTAAGTTAGGGAGGGTGGGGAGGTCAGGAAGAGCTGACGGAAGCTGTGGACTCCCACGTGAGAGAAGGTGCACACCCATGGCACTCCCGCATACAACCCCATGGGTGCATGGACCCCGTGTTTCTGACCAACCAGATGCTCTGTGCTAATCTCAGAAGGGCTTTTCCCAAGAGTGGCAGAGGGGGCCTGTTCTTGTGAGTTCTCCTGCTTTGCCCCGGATCTCAGACCTCCTTACTTTCCTCAGAACAGAAGGGAACAGGTAGTTGCAGGAGGCAATGGCACGCTTGCTGCAGTTCACCCTCCCAGAGCTGCCTCTGGAGCCCAGGCAGATGGTGAGTGGGTGTGAGGGCTGGCTGGCACTAAACCAACCTCCTTGGAATGAAATATCTCCTGACTGGTTCCTCATAACCCTAAATTTGTGAACATTTAACCTCACAGAAAATATAGTTCCCCGAGCCACATCTCTCTCACAAGTCAACAAACTCATGGACCTTGAAGATTTCCCTGGGCCCTTATTCAGTTAGGGTGTCCTTTCCTTTGTGTCACAGGTGAGTGACTTCCAGCATCATTAAGGACCTCAAATGGATGGAACTACAAGCCATATTGCCCATAGATAACTCATAGAGAGCCTTGTGATAACCTCATGACCCATAGATATCTCATTGATATCATGATAACCTCATGACCCACAGATATCTCATTGATATCCTCATGATAACCTCATGACCCATGGATATTTTCTATAGATATCCCATAGAGAGCCAGGGCCATATCCAGGAGACTCATGGTCTCTACCTCTCCCTTGTCCTATGCTTCTGCTTTGGTCTCTTCCTTGCTGTGAGACAGTTCTTTCAAAGGTTTAAGATGCAGAATAGCAGGTGAGGGGCAGGAGGTAGGAAGACAGATGGGAGATTAACGAGCTTCCAAGGTATTCCTAAGACCCCATCACTTCCTCAGCAAGCAATGCTTGGCAGCCCTTGGTGGGTGATTCTCTGGTCTGTCTGGCTCTGGCCTGAGAGGAAAGCACCCCTTTTGTTTTCTCTTTCACTTTCTCCTCTTTATTCTAGGCCACCTACTTTTGGGGGCAGACTGGGTAGACAGCCTACAATGCTGGGTGACTCTGAAGTAGAGCAATGCCTGGAGTGATGAGATTGATGTCTTAAATCAGCTGGAATGGAACTATTAAGAAGAGAGAGAATAAATAAAGACGTATTTTTAAAAAATGACCTAGATTGCTGACACCCTTATTTAGAGATGAAAAAAGATAGGTTTTCTCAAACCATTAAAGCTATATGTTTCTTAGGTCTATAACAAAGGAAGCTTTGTGACTTTTCTAAGGAAGGCACATATTTAGGCATCTTGATGTCCACCATCTGCAGCCATTGCAGCCTCCAGGCCCAAGGACTAACAGAATGACCCCAGCCTTTGCTGAAACACATACCTTATTATTCCTAGAATCCATAGACAGACCAAAGGTGATACTGAATGAAAAACACAGAAAGAACCTTCTGAAAACAATATCTAATTCCTTGAGGGCAACCTCAACCTTAAACCTTCAAATCCAACATACATTTTTTTCTCCAAAAAAAGAAAAAATAGGAGGAACAACACCTCCTGGGTCCTAGTGCACCAAGGCCACTCTCGATCCTAGCTCATTTCCATGAGTTTTCAAGTTGTGGCACTTTCTCCTATAAGGTTCATGACACAGGCACTGTGGATTTAAAAAGACTAAACAGTTTCAACGAATGCCAAGAGGGCTGTCACTTGACATCAAAGGTAGGAGGTGCAGACCCACAAAAATCACAGTGCTTTCCACAAAGCATAATTAGAGGACAGCGTTTGCTGCTGCCATGAATGCCAGTGCCCAGGGTGATGGCTCAAAAATCTGTGACTACTCTTGACCTTTGTCACCTTGCTTGTGGACACAGGGTTTCCACCCATGGGTCAATGAGTGAGCAGCAAGTCTGACAAGTTTCATCTGACTCCTTCCTGCCCCTGCACCTGTTTATCATTATACATGGAAAACCTGTGAGTGCCTTAGGGCACAAGTTAAAGCCTGGATCATGTGGGGGAAGACACCAAAAGGCTCTTACCATGAAGGCAAGCCAACACATTTAACTCCTTGATCTATTTTTAAAAAGTCCCTGAACTCAGATGGGATCATGCACTGACATCCTAGGGGAAGTTAGAGAGTGTGACTAGAGTGGTGGCCCCACCTGTGTAGGAGACAGCTGGCTCACAGCCAAAGGAAGCCCTGCTTATTTGTCCTGGGCAGCCACCAGATGTGGGGTCAAATTTGATGTCTATGACTGCACCTCTAGGCAGGTGGCCTTTCAGACCCTTAGGAGAGAACACTTAGGGGAAGCTGAGCTGTTTCTTGGTTCTGTTGAGAGAACCTAAAATACAGTTCTCTCCAATCTCCCCAAATGTTATAAAGCTTGCTTTCCCCATAGGGAGGAGTCTCAAAGCCAGAGAAATTCCCCTCTTTCCCCGAAGTGTTCTGTGTCAATGCAGAGTTCTCCCTGAGTGTACTGCCATGGGCTAAGTCATGTTTTCTTATTTGTCCTTTATCTCTTCAATTAGATCCTAAATTCCTTGAGGGCAGGACTTCTCCCCATCCCTCCACCCCAGTCCCTACTCAGTCCTAGGAACATAGTAAATGCTCAATAAATGTTTGTTAAATAGAGTTATTGAATAATGACTCATTTAATACCAGTGAAATGAATAAAATAAAACCTAAAAATAAAGTAAATAAAAGCATTGAGAGATGTTAATTTTCTTTCTTGATATGCTTATAAACAACTAGCTTATTGTCTAGATGACATAACAAAGTCTAGATGACTTTGTTTAAAACAGCATGGGCACTAAGTGGGGATCGCTCTAACAGAAACAGATTAAAAGTTAAGAACTGCAGGGTCCTAATAGGACATACCACTTTCTCTGCTCTGATACCTGTTAAAGAGCTCAGGATGCTGTTTCTAGGTTACTTGAGGATTTTTTCCCAGCTCTTCGCTTAGAATGACTATTAGGTCATAAATAGAACTCAGCTCCATTTCTGCTTTGTTGATGCCTTCAGAGACTCATTTTCTATATTCTATAGTGAAAAGAGGTGGCTTTTTGAAGAAAAGATGGAGTGGGAAAAAATAGGGTAAAGCCTGAATCAACCTGCCTGGATATAAAAGACCTTTGTCATAAATGAGGGATGTTTCAGCAGCACCAAGAGCAGACACGAGTGGCCATCTCTCTTTCTCTCTCCCTCTCTCTCTCTCTCTGTGTGTATGAGAGTTTAGAAGGAATTATCTTCCCAGCATGTCCAGACATGTAAGTGGGACGACAAGACCAAGTGTGGAGCTGACAACTGACTTATGAAAGGTTAAAACATTAGAATTTTGTTCCCAGGGTCTCCGGCTAAGCCCAAACTAACCCAGATGCTACAAAGGACACTATTTGTAATTCCAAAAATCTTTTCTTTATATGATTTCTCATTAAGTATTCTTTCTAATCCTATTTTAGGCTCAATTTCTATTTTTTAAAAATCAGTGAAACAACTGATCCTGGAGAAACCAGTTGTGGCAGGGGGCAATGGGTGGTGTTGGAAAGAAGTGATCCCACTATGTTGGTGGTAGGTAGGGTGGGGTGTGAATCTAGGAAAACCTAGACCTGAGTGCTTTCACTATGCTGCACAGTATGTAATATTCTTGGGGGCCCTGGGTGAGGAGAGGTCAACAGAATCCTCCTGATGAAGGATTAATTATTCAGGCATCTAGATTCCTGAAGAGCCAGAAACGTGTATTCTTGGGTGATGCCTACTCCTAACTGCTGCCTCCCTTTCCCACAACTCTCACATATAACCTCCTCCAGGTGTTCCAAACCCTGGGTAAGTGGTCATGTTATTTTGTTTCACAAGAGCATGGGGTTATCTCAAGTACAAACTCAGCACTGAACAGACACTTGATTGAGGTTTATGCTATTCAACTGTGATTTGGACGCAGTGTGGAAGGGATAATGGTTTCAAACTGACCCTAGTCCTCAGACCACATCTAAGAATCCTGCAGATCATCTTGATTTAGCTGCCAATTCTTCCTTCAGGAAGGCATGTGTTCAAACCATAGAAGACAAGTAGTCTTGAATTATATGCAGAAAGTTAGGGGTGTTTGGTTAAAAAAAAAACCCATAAAATCTGAACGTAGAAATAGAAACCAATCGTAATGCCATACAATATTGGATTCTTCCCTGTCTTGGTGCTTCACTGTTTCTAAAGAAGGCTGATACTTTTGTTTGCTCACCTTTCCCCACTATTTTAGGAGAGGTACGGACATTCTGAGAGTAAATGAAGAGGCTTTGGCTTAAGAAGCCATTGCCCAAAGAAACTACATCTCAAACTGAGTTTTGGCTTAGTTTCCAAATCCCCAATGTCCCCCACCCCTTACCCTGTCATCTACAGATTCGGTAAAAGAAATGTTTCAACATATTGTTAATCTAGTTGGAGCCTTGACCCAATGTATGGCCAGTAGCTTTAACAGCTTGAGGAATTGTTCAGTATTACTTGGCTAAGTTTGATCTTACTTTTTAGTCCACTAACTCTTCAAACCATAACAGTGGGATGAAATAATGGATGTCACAGAAAAAGCGAAATGGATTTGATATTATCCACAGTTGGAGGCAGATGTCTGCTGTTTGCTACTGTTGACCTCCCTGATCCCTTCCATCCCAAGCTATATACAGTGATTGAATCAATTCCTTCTTTAGTGCTTTAATGGCTGATTCTTTCCCTAGGAACATCTAACCAGCTGTTTGATAGTTCAGAATGAACCAGATTCTGGGGTTTCCATTCATTGCTATACTTGAAAATCTTGGTTGCTCCCTCCAACACTCTCTAGACTTGCCCCTTGGATTTGAAGGGAAATGCACTGTTCTGAGTGGAAAACCCTACTTCTCCAATTTCCATGAAAACTATAGCTTCCTAGACTGGTTCAAATTCAGTGGCATCAAAGCAGCACCATGCAGATTGAATGGGTTAGACTTCTAGGGGTTTTCAGACTCCAGCTTGGGCATCAGAATCACCTGGGAAGCCTTTCAAAATGTAGATACTGGGGCCTAACTTTGGAACTTCTCATTCACTGGCTTGGAGGGAAGTCTGGGCATCTTTATATTTAGAAAGCTCCATGTTTTATACTAAAGTACATTGAGATTTGAGAGTCTGTGGGTTTAGAGATACAGGCTCAGAGGCAAGAAGGAGGAATGCTGAAGTGGGGAGGAAGTAAGAGGGAAAGAGAAGAAGGAGGAAAGGAAGAAATGGCCATAGAAAAGTCCAAGCAATTAGAGAAATTGTCTGAAAGCAGGAGCATTGGGCTGGGAAGTGCTTCCATCACGAATACCCAAATATGAAGGTGTTTCAGTTTTAGGGGTGTGTGTGTGCGTGTGCGTGTGTGTGTATGCATGCATACACACACACGCACACGCACACACAATATAGCCGTTTGGGGAAGGTGCTGGGAAAATCAGAGAGACATGTCCCATGAGCCTGGGATTGTTCCTTCACCTCTGACACTTTTTCCATTCCCAGCCTGAGCTCTATCACACACACCCCAGGGGAGAAAGCACAACACAGCTGCTGCAAATTGGTAGTTGCAGTTGTGTGCTTCTTCTCATTCCCCACTCTGGCTGTCATTAAGACAGTATTTCTTTGGGTCACATCTGGCTGGTGGGGTATCAATGATTTATGGTGGGGGAGAGGGAGGGAGTGAGGAAGAAAGATCACAAAAATACATCAGGGCCATCAGCAAAGTAAATTATACCTATTCCCCCAGGCCTACACCCACCCACCCACTGCCACCCTGCCCTCAATTTGCTGCCATGGAAGGCGTTCTCGTAGCAACTTAAAGCATGGGTTTGAAGCTCATGTGATGAGGCTCTGAAGCATAGTTTCATATGATCATATGTTTTATGACCCATAGCAGAAACTGCCCATGTGCAGAAGGGTGTTTCTGCACATGGATAGCCAGAGGGATCTACCCAGTAGGACCACTTGGGAATTTGATCAACTTTGCTAAGTGAAATAAATTTGCCTAAGCATAGTACATTCAATTCCCTCTTTTCCGCTTAGAAATTATGCAAAACCAGTTTTGTTGAGCATGGGCCTAAAAAATGTTTTCCAGTGTTTCATTTTAATTTGAGGGAGAGGTGACTTGACCTTTGTCTTCTTTTCAAAGTATCACAACATAGCAACTCTACCATGGCCCGGTTCCAGCTGTATCACCATTATTCAGTTTAGATTTACTGTTTCTCTAGACTGAGCTTTTCAGTCTGAACTGGATGTTATTTATGTCTGAATCCTGTACCTAGGAGCTTCCCTGGCATGCAAGCAATGCTCAATAAATGTTTGCTGGGTACAAGGTTCTCAGGCAAGTTTCAAGTAGTCATTTGCAGAGAGGTATGCGCTTCATAGCAACACTGGGTTTCAGCATGTTGACCCAAACATAAAAACTGGAAAAAGAGGATTTTTGAATCAAGAGGACATGGTTCTTGCGAAAAAATTAAAAGATACAATACCCTGTATCACATCTCTGTGTTGTAACAAAACTCTTCTGATTTTAGGAAGAAGTCAACACCTCTCTTGGCATCAGTTCCTTTCTATCTGGCAGTTCTGTTCAATGGGAAGCCACTCGTTTCCCTCTCCCCCTTCCCTGCTTTAGCGTGTAGACACTACTCCCCAAGCAGACTCTTAGACTGTTTTCAGCATGGCCAAATAAATTTGACTATTTGCAAAACTCTGGGTGAGATGGTATTTTCAAGACTGGCAACAAGCATTTTTCACCCGAATGCTGGAGAACAACACTGGATTCTGGCAAGTCATTCCTCATGCTCAAGTAGGAGATCCTACAAAGAATTATATTTTCTGGAGCTTTTACAAATAATGGACTTGACTCTGCCAGAATGGAGACAGCTCAAATATGTTGTGTATATTTGTGTATCCCATAGGCAGAAATCTGGCACTTTGACAGCTTCTGGATAATAAAAGGGGCATCTTGAAGGGAAAAGAAGATTTACCATTGACTGGTTGACATATGCGTCACATAACCAGCAGAGTGTTTTGTTAGCAGTGAAAATTATGGCAATGTATTTGTCTGATGGACTATTCTAAAATGATAAGGTAGGATTAACATGAGAAATAGAAATATAATAGCATGCCATAATGCTAACAATTCAATAAAAATGGCTTCTTGTTAGAAGACCAGGCCTGACTTTTCTCATTAGCCCTAAAAATTAATAATTGTGCTCTCTAGCTCTCTTTCAGGGACAGATGCAAAACAAGGATGAGAACAGAAGAAACTCTACAGTTTCTACATGAAGGGGAGTTGGATAGAATCCTTGTGTCAGGTTTGGCCAACTCATTCACAGAGCATCAGCTGAGTGCCCGTATTTCTCACTACAGTAGGACAAACTTAAAGATGACATTTCTCTTAGGCTGGTGGGTGGACAGAGAGACTCATTAGGGTGCAAATTTCATGCTTTGTTTCTCAGGAAAGACCTGGAAGAAATCAAAGACATTCATCAACTATTCCATCAAGGTGTGTATGTGACCACAAAGTCATGAGGAGGGTGGAAAAGGGAGCTGTTGAGGAAAGTCTCACAACCTTCTGGACTCCTGCCTCTGCCCATCTCAAGCTACGTACCCAGTACAGCACGTCTGTCCAGCCCTCCATGGTGATGCACTGGAACACCGTCAACATGGCGAAGGCAAAATTGTCGAAGTTGGTGATGCCGTGCTTGGGCCCGTCCCACCCGGGCTTGCACACAGTGCCGTTCTGACACTGCCGCCCATGGCCTGTCTCCAGAGCACAAGGGGAAGGATCATCTTCTGCTGGAACATCTTGAATGACCAGGGGAAAAGAGAAGGCAGCAGAGGGGATGGAGAGAGATGGGCAGAGAAAGAAGGAGAGAGAAAGTCAGAGAGAAAACTGATAGGATAAGTTTGATGGGCTAGGCAAAACAACCACAGCAACAATAATGCAGAACAAGTTTTCATTAGTTCCCCCCAGAGACGCAGTAAACAACATAAGGAACTAGGTATTCATTTTAGGCTGCCATTGATTTAGAAGGTCAGTACTTCCAACTAATTGTAAAACTGTATTTTAACCTCGGTAATTGATTTCAAAGACAGTAAGGCTATTGCACATTCTGCTGAAACACGTTGGCATCATGGTCAAATGGCCAATTAAAAGCTAAGGATAATGCAACCACTCCAAGTGGAAAATATCCTGAAAAGTGATAGGAAGTCTACCTTTTCTTTTTTTGGTGATGAAATATCTATGGATGCTTCCATTGGAATACCAGAGTTTAGGGTGAGGGCTATATTGATTGGAAGAGACTTCCACATAATTAGCCAACAAATCCCATTCAGTAACACTTTCTCCATTATGTGTTACAGGATATATTAGCAGAGATACAAGTCATTTTATAGTGGAAGCCTTATGTTGATAAATGACAAAAAATAAATTCTGACCATAGGGGGAATGTATCAAACACAGTGGTCTTGATTACAACCCTTGAGCATAAACACTGCTGACTGTCATGTGGAAGCTTGCGGTACTGCTCTTTGGTCTCCAGAATTAATACCTTTCAGAAGAGAAGAATCCTTTTCTGACCTCTAATCAAGACAGAGCGGCAGTGGGTGACAGGGAGAATACTCCCTATGTATGGACAGGGCTTTTTCAGGAAACTGTATAACATACCTACTGTGGCTACAGACAGTGCTTGGGCTAATTCCACATGCTGGGAAGAGCTACTAGAAAATTAATAATTAAGATGTAGCTTATATATTTGGTATGGACATCATTGGTAAATGGAAATAAGACTAGACTGATCTAGGGATGCCTGAGTGGCTCAGTCAGTTAAGTGTCTGCCTTCAGCTCAGGTCATGATCTCAGGGTCCTGGGATTGAGCCCCACATTGCATCGGGCTCCCTGCTCAGCAGGGAGTCTGCTTCTCCCTCTCCCTCTGCCCCTCCCCCCAGCTTGTGTGTGCTCTCGTGCGCACTCTCTCTCTCTCTCTAATAAATAAATAAAATCCTTAAAAAAAAAAAGACTAGACTGATCTAAGAATTCCCATTATGGTAAAATACAGGTAGTCTTGAGCCAGCTATGGAAGGTAATAGTTTCAAATTCACGGAAGTTTGTAAAATTAAGGACATTGTCATATGCTTGTAGAAAGTAACAGTAATAAACAGAATAGACTTCAGTCATAACAAACACATGATTGCCTTTAACAATAGTGAAAATATGCACCCAGATAGAGAATTTACTTATAGTTCTTCATTTACAGATAACAGGTCACCCAGGGGCTTTTCTTGCTTCATATGCATCACAACAATTACAAGTGTCTAGTACCTCTGTATTTAAGACTATTGGTTGGTTGGCTCCTTCTCAGTTTGTGCCTTCAAATTTGAACCTGTTTACTACAAAGAGGAAGATAGGAAGAGGAATATTAATCCTAACTAGGAGACAGTTCTTATAAGAATGTAACTGAGCAGTATGGTTGGAAATATATGCTGGAGTGTGTCTTCTTGGCTTTTTTTCTTTTTTCTCTCTTAACAGCTTTATTGAAATATAATTTACATGTCTTACAATTCATCAATGTAAATGTACAGCTCAATTATTTTTAGTAAATGTATATAGTTGTACAGCTATCACCACAATCCATTTTAAAACATGTCCATCATCCTCCCAAATTCCTGTGTGCCTGTTTGCAGTCAATCCAGCTCCTCTCCCCAGCCCCTAGCCACTTGATCTATACTCTATCTCTATAGCTTTGCCTTTCCAGAAATTTCATATAAATAGAATCATACAATATGTGGCTTTTTGTGTCCCTCTTCTTTCACTTAGCATAATGTTTTTGAGGTTCATCTGTGTTGTTGCACGTATTAGTATATTCGTTTTTGTTGCCAAGCACTGCATTTCACTGTATGTCTATCTATTCACCAGCTGATGGACATTTGGATTGTTTCCAGGTTTGAGCTATTGTGAACAGTGCTGCTTTCTGGCTTATTCTTGGCCTGGTGCTTCAGGTTGTGTGTGAGTCTTTGTGTGATGACCAAGGTGTAAAGGTCTGCATCACTGGTCCCTGAACTGTTTGAGGGAATGACAGTGTCCACACCATTTCATGACTCCAGGGTCTGGCTCCCAGTAGGGCTCTGCTTCTGGAGCTGAACTCTAGTTAATCTTTTTTTTTTTTTTTAAAGATTTTATTTATTTATTTGAGACAGAGAGAATGAGAGAGAGAGAGAGAGCACATGAGAGGGGGGAGGGTCAGAGGGAGAAGCAGGCTCCCCGCCGAGCAGGGAGCCCGATGCGGGACTCGATCCAGGGACTCCAGGATCATGACCTGAGCTGAAGGCAGTCGCTTAACCAACTGAGCCACCCAGGCGCCCAACTCTAGTCAATCTTTTGTGACTTTAGAATTTTTGAAATATTTGGAAATTTAGATGTGGGTTTAAACAGTGGGAGGCTATAAAAAGAGGGAAACTAAGAAGTCAATCCCAACCCTAAAGAATGAATAAAAAAGTGGGTAACAAACACCTAAAAAATTGAGACTGGGAAACCAAGAACTAAACAGATCATACGTTCTGTTGGGTTTCTCACCCGTTCTGGTGATGGTTTTCTACTGTGATGTGTTCAGTCACTGTGATAAAAGTGCTGGAATGATATAGGAGATGGGAGAAAAAGAGGTGAAAAAACAGAGGGACAACTTGCATTTCTTTTTCTCCTGTTTCGCCTTCTAGTGAATAAAGATGCTGTTACTCTTTGCATTGTGACTGCTCATCTGACAGTCTTCCCTGTGTTCTCTATTCCTGAAACAGGCAAAAATAAGGAAAAAGTGAAGGTTGCCAAAGTGAATTCTGAGTGTCCTCAAGGAAGAAAAACATCTTTTGGGGTTTTACAAAAAAATATATGTTGAAAAGAAAATGGCATCAAGGGGAGGTGATCTCATTAATAATAATAATAAAAAAAGGGATGAGGTTCATAGAGATTATCTAAAGGCTCAAGGGCCACTGCTATTTTAAACTATCTTGAACAACAATAAAAAAAGATTTGAGAACAATTAAGAAGCAATGATGATCTGGTAAAAATAGGTATCTATAAAAAGCACTAAAGGGAACACTTGAAAAATGTGAACACACACATATCAGCAGGTCCTTGCGACATGCACTTGAGGGTGGGGAGAAATTAGTTTGAACATGAAAATTGTGTTGGTTTTCTTCTGCAGAGTCATGAAGTCCCAGGGAGGAAAGCAGGAACAAAAGTAGGAGAAAGAAAGAAAGAAGTGGGCCCTATGCCTTAAAACAGAAGTGAAGTAGAATCACTCTGGAAAGTCCAAATTAAGTTTGTGGTAAAAGAATGGAGGCGAAGATTAGGAGAGATGTTAGAAAAGCAGTTAATACCAACAAGAATGTGAAATCCTGGGAGAGTGCCAGTTAGGGGTTCCAAGGAGAAATCACCAAAGACAAAATCAATTACTTTTTTAGGACCCAACTTTAAGAAGTAAATACAATGAGAATGATTTCATTTCTAGGTTTGAGCCAACCAATTCTTTGTCAGTCTCAGGGGTAATTAGTGTGCTTGGGAGAGCGATTCAGAGTGGCCTGGCTCAGAGTGCCATCAAACAGATGGGACAGCCAGAAACAAAAGGTGCCGGCATATGGTGATGTATCTGTTGAGGAACTAGGAAGGCGCCTTGCAGATGCCTCTGGGATCGGAGAAAAAATTGCCTCTTCAGAGACCACCTCTATGGGGAACTGGAAGGGCAGCCTAGAGGCTGAATAATGGTCTACCCAGCCAGCTCCAGAGCTTTCTTTATCCAAAACATGGCTCAAAATCCAGTGTGTCCTACAATCTACAAGCACATAAAATTCCCAGCCTGAGAAATAATCTTAGAGTGCAAAAAGAAGAATTTGATCTAAATTCCATTAAAAAATTATGACAAGGGCTCACAAGCACTTTTGTATAATCTAAATTTGCAGAAAAATATGATAATTCAATCCAAAGTCTAAACTTAAAAAAATATCACCCATTCCAAAGGTGGCATAAAACTCTCCAAAACACATAGGGGTTGGTTTCAAAGATTGCAGGTTTTTGGTCTTATTCTCTATGGCTGCATGGAGTATGTCCAGATTCCCATACGTTTTTTTCCTTCTCATTAGTTTTAGTCACTATGTAGGTGGAAGAGGCCCTGATGACTGTGGTACATGTTCTGTTGGGAGTGATGGAGTGGGTCCCTGGATTTGTCATCAGATGGCAGATTTAGGAAGGAGGAGCTACATGAGCTCCTGATTGCAGAGCGTTAAGTGAAAAGGCTTCTACAGCCAGGTGTCCTCAGCCCCTCTTTGGAGCAGGGAGCCTGGCTCCACACGGAGTGAGGTCACCTTCCTGGTGGGGCTGGCATGCTCCTCTCTCTGGAACACTTCTCTCAGTGTCTGTCCTCTGACACCCTGGCTCCCCAGGCTGATGGTCATTTTCACCATGGCAGCTAACTTCCCTTCTGACTTGTGGGGGTGAAGGTAAAACCCACCGCTAAATAATCTGATGCATCTTCTGGGAGGAAGCAGGTGACGTCCCAAGTATTTTTCCTAGTCCTGTTTTTGTTTTTGTTTTTGAATCAAGGATAGAAAACAATATGGCTCAAAATGGTTCTAAAGAGGTCACTTCAATTGGTGAGTCCAGTTCTGGTCTTTATCCTAATGGTGGGGAGGCCACTCGAAGTATTGGCAGGCTGTTGGTGGCTCTTTCACCAGAATGTGCATCTGTGGTCCAGAGAAGAGCATCCTATCCTGTGTCTCCTTTGTTTATCATGCCCACCATTTTCTTGCCAGTTGAGGCCACTGCTGGTCTGACAACAAAGCCCAGTGACTTCCAACGTTCAGGGTTGCTTGTTAGCATAGGCCCTTAGAGGATCTTGCTACCAGTGAAAAACATACTTTTGCTGTTTTCCCAGCAGGATGATAGAAACCATGTGCAGCTCTGGGAGCAGTGCTCCTTAGGTAAGTGGTGCACAGACCTTTGGTTGCAGGGTAGGTTTGCTATCATTAGCTCTATGGCAGAATTTCACCATTTCATTCTCCCCCTGCCTCTTGGTATGCTATTGGTGAGAGCCGCACCATCACACATACCCACTCTTGGGCTCTTTAACACTCAACCTCCCTGTGACTATCTGAAGAGTTTGGGTCTGAAGAGTCACTGAACATTTCAATACAACTGCATAAACTTGAGAGATAAACAGTCCAGCTCTTAAGTGGGACTTAGAATGAGCTCTAACAAAGCTACCCAATTAACATAAATTTATTGGTTCAGGGCTGGCTACAGACTAAACTGAATAAAAAGAAGGATTTGAATTCAAGGGGAAAATACTACTCATTGCATTATTTGGTATTCCTCTAAGCAAAGCTGGAAATCTCAGAATTTTAGCTGAAGGCAAGATCTGTTCTAATGTTAAAGAGCTTCTGTTTTTTTTTAATATGACAGTTTATTTTATACAGTTACGACCCAAATAATTAGGAAGTTCTCTCCAGAGTGAAAAAAATGGTCTCTTAAACAGACTCTTTATCAAAAAAGTAAAAACAATTGTATGAGTCTGTGATTATGGGTTTATAGTTTTTTGTTTGTTTGTTTTAGGACTATGGTCATATAGTGGTGATCTAGAAACTACAAATACCCAGTCAATCCACCCAATTAAACCAGATCATCCAGATCAGGTACTCTATTTTGGTTTCTGAATATGAATAACCAATGTCACTCCTTGTTGTGTAGATCTGTCCCTCCTCACCATCCTAAAGCAAGAGGGGTCAAATTTAATTTAATGCCTGGGCTGAATGGGAAGGAGAAGCAGTACAGATGGAGAGAAATGAGGTATCTTTTAAAGCTTCAGACCTTTCTCCACCAAGAAGCCAAAAACCAAGATGAAAGGTCTTGTTGTTGGAAAAAACAATCACATAAATTTAACACTTCTAACCCCTTTGGGGGGAAGTATTTTTTTTCAACAAGTTTTTATGTTAAACTACTTTATGCGTCTGTTTAAAAGTTTTGTCAATTCCTGTTTAAATGATTTTTTTAAAGGTGCCACTGAGATTTTAGTAACCTAAGACAACAGTTTGTAGCATATCCCACAAGCCAAAACTTTGGTCCTATTCAGAGAAGTGCTTACTGGGTCAGCATTGCTTGCTAAATATATTGACTTATGGAAGGACCACAGGGAGAGAAGTCTCAATAGGGCCCCCCTGTGACAGGGGGACAGCAGAAAACCCTGAACACAGAAGAGCCAAGATCAGCCCCGAGGGGTAGACAGAACCCAACATTGTGACTGAGGTATCTACTGGCTTCAGGCAAAGCTGCCTTCCTGAAAGGGAAGCGACAATCAACTGAAGGACCAAGGAACAGAGATACACACCCTCACTACGTCAGTTCTGATTCTTAAATTAAAATACTCCAGGTTGTCTAGGTGATGTTTCTTGATTCACACAGCTCATTTAAGCTTTAGTAGTGCTGGACGGGAACTTGCATTTAGCTGTTTTAACAGAGATGTATTGTATTAGAAAAAAACTAACCGAGAGGAAAAGAATACCAATCTCTGCCTCTCACTTATCCATGGAATGAAAAGATGAGTACTTGAATGGAGGAGGCCTTCCCTAGTACCACCGGTCATGTGGTGACAATTCACGCCGTTACAAGGAAAGTAGCGATGAGACAGGGAAGCTTCTTGAGAGCTGGCCACTCACATCTTCCCTTACCTGCTATGCCCTCCTGATTGTAGCAGGTCTTATGCATCTTCCCCATGAAGAGCTCCAGGCCGATGATAGCATAGATGATGATGACAAATAGCACTAGCAGGGCAATATGCAGCAGGGGCACCATGGCCTTGATAATGGAATTCAGAACCACCTGGAGACCTACAATGACAAAATCAGACAGTAATAGTGAGCACATCAGCTTCCATTTATTGAACCAAGTGCTTTCCTGGATGTCATACTGACATAATCTCATGCAATCTTCTTAGCAACTCTACCAGTGATGTATCACAAGCCCCATTTTTTAGATGAGGAAAGTGAGGCTTAAAGTCACACAGTGAGCGAGTGACAAAGCAGGGATTGGTATCTAGGTTGGCCTGACTCCAAATCTTTCTTGGAGGCACGTCCAAATGAAAGGACTGGCAGATGCTGTGCTTCTAAGGGGAAGAACATATTGTTTTATCCAGAACTATCCAATTTCCTAATATCCTGTCTTAGAGACAACCTAACATCTTTTTATCCTAGACCAGCATCTCACTATAGTGAGAGTTAACTGACTAGAGATAGCCCCGCAAGGACTTGCTTATCACTCAAGGTGGGATTCCTAGAGCCGATGGCTGACCCATCTGCTAGAAAACACAAATCTGGTTGCTAGGCATCTGGGAGGGTGGGACTTCCTTTGTTGAAACTGATTCATACCCCCAGGATACATGTAAGTGGTTAGACCTCTGTGGGACCTTCTCTCCAGAGATTACGTGAGTGGACCTCTCTTCCTACAGATTTCTGACCAGGCCCCTTTCCCTCAGTGCCCAAATCTGAAGATTATTACATCCTTCCATTCAAAAACCCCAATGAAGGGAGTTCATGTTTAATGTGTATGTACTTTCCATTTGGGAAGATGAAAAATTTCTGGAGATGGGTAGTGGTGATGGTTGCACAATGTGAATATACTTAGTGCCACTGAACCATACACTTAAGATAGTTATAATGGCAAATTTTGATATGGATACATTACCACAATAAAAACTGAAAGTACCCAGATCCTGTCAAGAAAAAAAAGTAAATGAAAAATCCTATTTAGCACATGGGTCTTGTCAGTGTCCCCAAAAGTGTAGGCTTGTACTGCTGTCTTATGGGAAAAAGCACCCCCTAACTTATTTTTTTCCTGCTTTCTCTCTTTTTTTTTCTTACTTTTTAAAAAATTTAATTAAAAAAATTTTTTTTTCAAGATTTCAGGACATGTTTAATTTATAGTTATAGGCAGGGCTAATAGGTCTAGAATAAATTCCCCTGATGTCTTCGGACAGCATTTGGAGATGACAGTATGTTTATTTACACTTTACTTTAAAAATAGTTTCTTGGTCAAATTGTTCATCATCTAAGAATGTCTCAAGAAAAGATTGTGTGTTAGGATAAGGATAGTTGGAGGAACTGTAAGTAAAACAGAATTTTTTATTCTTTTTTTTTTAATTTAAATTCAATTAACATATAATGTATTATTTGTTTCAGGGGTACAGGTCTGTGATTCATAAGTCTGATATAATATCCAGTGCTCATTACAACACATACCCTCCCCAATGTCCATCACCCAGTTACCCCATCCCTCCACCCCCATTCCCTCCAGCAACCCTCAGTTTGTTTCCTATGATTAAGAGTCTCTTGTGGTTTGTCTCCCTCTCTGGTTTCATCTTGTTTCATTTTTTCCTCTCTTCCCCTATGATCCTCTGCCTTGTTTCTTAAATTCCACATATCAGTGAGATCATACAATAATTGCCTTTCTCTGACTGACTTATTTCACTTAGCATAATACCCTCTAGTTCCATCCATGTCATTGCAAATGGCAAGATTTCATTTTTTTTTGATGGCTGTGTAATAGGACCCCTTAACTTATAAGCTCAACCATAAATGACACCAAGAATTCTCTTTGTTTAAAAGGGATGTTACAAGTTTTCATTGATGCATCTGTGCATCATACCACACAAGGTGCTTTTAGTGTCTCCACCTGATGTATCCACCCAGCTGTGGACACCCTTCCACTGCCCTGTGCATTGGGAGTTTCACCTTCATATTCACCCACAGCCCTCCCTCTGCACTGGATAAACAAAGTCTGGGTCACCCTCTCCCCAGGCCCCAAGGCAGCCATTGGTGTTTTGTGATTTGGTGGAGTGATTTTCACAAGGCTAATTAGAGGAATTCTCCCCAGTTATTAAGCTAAGATGGGGAGAGGGAAAAAAAATTAAAAGAAGAGAAAAGCTGGAATAATTTTACCTGTGAGTTAATGAGAGTGCTTTGCAGCCTCCCATTAGAACAAGATGTTTTCAGATCCAAATGATTTCATTAATTAGCAAGTTGTACACACATTAGTGCTAAAGTATGCGAAGCCATGGAGGAAGTTGAAAACTGAACTGCAAAGCAAGTTTAAGAGGTGTCTGCTGGCGTGGGGTGGGTGGGGGGGCGCTCTAAGTGCTACTCACTGAAGGGGAGGAAGGCCTCCCAATCCCGCCCACCCAGACCATCAGCGAGCCTTGTTATCAGGCCTTCGGTGCCATAGCCTGCAGTGGTGAGAAAGCGGTGGGAGACATAGAATGGGAACCTCTCCTCTGTGCCACAGCCAGAAGTTCTGCTCTTAAAGACCAGAGTCCTTCTCGTGCCCTTCAAAGTGTGGCACAAGGGCTGGACCCCTATCTACTTCTCTGTCCACTCCCATCCCCTGCCCCTCACTCTCTGCATTCCTGGTCAAAACAGCTTTTCTTTTAGCCTCAAATATCCCATACTGGCAGACCTCAGAGACCACGGCAATGAAATGAATACTGCATTAACGCAAGTCAAATGCATGTTTTGCTTTCCCAGGGCATGTAAAAGTTACGTTTACATGATGCTGGAGTAAAGTGTGCAAGAGCATTATCTCTAAAAAACCAACATACACACCTTAATTTAAAAATACTTTATTGCTAAACAATGCTAACCATCATCTGAGCTTTCAGTGAGTCATAATCACTGATTACAGATCACCATAACAAATAAAATAATAAAAAAAAGTTTGAAATATTGTGAGAATTACCCAAGAATTACACAGAAACACAAAGTGAGCAAATGTTGCTGGGAAAATGGCTTGATAGACTTGCTGGACGCAGTCCTTTTCTCAATTTGTAAAAAAAAAGATGCAGCATTTGCAAGCACAATAATATGAAGTGCAATAAAACGAGGTATGCCTGCACCTCCTCCTCCACAGGGCTGTGAAGCATGCTGTTCCCTTGGCTGGAAGTCTCTCCCACGGTTCCCTCCTACTTATCCTTCAGCTAGGATGTGAATGGACAGGTGAGTTTCAGGGGCCAGCAAACTCAGGCGGAGACTACTGAGTGGGCTACAGAGAAGTCAAAAAGAAGCCACAGCAGCCCGTGGGCTTCCTTCCAGCCATCAGGGATGCCATCAGAGTTCTGAAGTAATGCTCTGTTCCCCCGTCCCTATCTCAGCAGGAGGCTGTACCACCCACCTGAGCACCCAGGCCAGAAACCTGTTTGCTGAAGCTCTTCCCTCTAACTGGTTATCAAGTCACACAGTTTGATTTTGAAGTGTCTTCAGACAGGAATGAATTATTTTTACTATATAAATAACAGGAAAAATCATGTATTATAGGGAAAATAGAAAATCATAGAGAAAATAGAAAATACTTATGACAGAGAAATTACAAAACATGGGAAGCAAAAAGAAGAAGGAAATCATCCCTTATTCCACCACCCAGAGATAACCACTGTTAGCCTTTGGCATATATTGTGGACATTTTGGTTTATGACTTGTTTTCCTCTTCTTTGTCCTCTTGGTGTTCTTCATTCAGTTAATGGTTTCTTTATGTCCAGTTTTGCCTGATCTTCTTGCTGTGGTTAGAAAGCTCATGCTAAAGCACAAACCAGAACCTGTTGCTCCTCTGATGAAAAGTCCTTCCATGACCCTCATCACCTATAGGTAAAACCCACCTGCCTCCTTTTGTAGTTTCATCACATCTGATTCCAGTTTACACCTTCCATTCCAAGAATATACTGAATTGTCTGAAGTTCTCTAGCTTCATGCCTCCACTGTTCCACCTGTCTAGAATGCCATTCCCTGCAGCCTCAGTGCATCTTCTCATCTTTGTATCGCAGCACATAGTAGTGACTCAATGCACATGGAGCTAAATCACATTTGTAAGCACAGGCTGCCTTAGAAAACAGAAACCATAATGATCTGACAATACAACTTCAGTTTCTTCTAAAGATTATTGAAGAAACTGAAGTTGTATTGTCAGGAAAAGATAAGACTCATGAAATGGGAAAAGCACAGGCAGGGAGGGTGATATCAGCGACTTCCACATTATTTAAACTGCTATTTTGAGGAAAAGGAGTTAGATGAGTTTGATGTAACCATATGGATGGAACCGGGACTAACTAGGAAGTTTCCAGGAAAGATTTAGATTCAACAGAAATGAAAATTATCAAAAAACCAGATCTATCTGAAGGTGGAGTGGGATGTTTTAAGAGGTAGTGGAATAGCCAAATTATGGAAAGAGCCCAGATGTCCATGGACAGATGAATGGATAAAGAAGATGTGAGATATATATACACAATGGAATATTACACAGCCATCAAAAAGAATGAAATCTTGCCATTTGCAACAATGTGGAAGGAACTAGAGGGTATCATGCTAAGTGAAATAAGTCAGCCAGAGAAAGACAAATACCATATGATTTCACTCATATGTGGAATTTAAGAAACAAAACAGGAGAACATAGGGGAAGGGAAGGAAAAATAAAATAAGATGAAATCAGAGAAGGAGACAAACCATAAAAGACTCTTAACTCTAGGAAACAAACTGAGGGTTGCCGTAGGGGAAGGAGGTGGGGGATGGGGTAACTATAACTGGGTGTTATGTGCAAGGCTGATGAATCACTAAATTCTACCCCTGAAATTAATAATACACTCTGTTAACTAAATTGAATTTAAATACAAAATTAAAAAGAAGTAGTGAGCTCTCCATCCTCAGATGTGTCCAAGCATTGACTGAACAAGTTCTTGGAGGAGGTGCTTTGTGGGCATTCAGCCATGGGGTGAAGATTTGCCTGGGCACACCAATGCCCCCAATTTCCTCATTAACCTGTTCTGAAGACATTACCTTGGGTCAGGTACAGCTCTCAACACTCTACTTGGATTATTCCATTTCTTCCTGGTAACAACCTATGAAGTAGGTGCTATTTTTTTTTTAAGATTTTATTTATTTTTCAGAGAGAGAGGGGGAGAGAGAGCACAAGCAGGGGGATGGGCAGGCAGAGGGAGAAGCAGGGTCCCTGCTGAGGAAGGAACCCTACCGGGGACTCAATCCCAGGACCCTGGGATCATGACCTGAGCTGAAGGCAGATGCTTAACTGACTGAAACACCCAGGCGTCCTGAAGTAGGTGCTATTATTAACTGTATTTTACAGGTGAGAAAAGTGAGTCCTAGAGAGGTTAAATGACTTGCCCATACTAATACAGCTGGTGAGTGGTGGTATGGGGTACAGGGCCAGGTGGCCTGGCTCCAGAGCCTAAGGGCTTTGCCGTTGTGCTAAATGCTTCCCCATGCCACCTAGACTATGGCTCCCAGTCTCTAAAATCTATCTCTATAAAGCAGTAACACATGCTTGCAACATCTGCAGCAAAGGTGGGGAAGCCTAGTCCCTGCTTCCAGGAGAGCCCAGATGTTTCCAAGGCCAGTCCAGGAAAGGCTTCTAGTTCCTGCCTGCTTTCCTCACAGCCAGCCTGGGATGGCAGAAGTCAGGCTGGTGTGTGAAAGAATGGGGCCAGAATATCTTCTTTCCAGTCCATCATACAGTATTTGGCTCTCAAGGCCTGGATGCTTATTATCTTCTCTTTGGAATTGGCTCACAGCTGTCCCAGAAATGGCTCCTCCAGCTCAAGCTCTAATTTGGAAAACACATCAACATTTCTCCACCCAAGTGTTCTCAGATAAGCCACGCTTACAGCAGATAAGCAATTGCTAGGCCCTTCTTCAGGGCTGGCTGCTCATGTTGGCGGAAGCAAATGGGCCCTAGGTAAGCCCTGTGAAGCGATTGCTGGAAAATACCCTGTGAACACAAGATCAGTAAAGGCCTACAAATAGGATGAGTCTATTTTCCTAGCCTCAAATCAGGTTATGAGATCTGACAAATACACATATACTTATGGGGACAACGTTTGATAGGAGAACTATACCAGAAAATTTAGAACATATAGTTCCACACAGGGATTAAACATATAATCTAGAAATCCAGTGTCTGATAATTTGCAGTTCATGTCAGGTGACCTCCTCTTGGTGAAAGGAAAATCTCCCAAAATGCCTGGCTGCCAGACCTCCCAGGGAGATGGGGCTTTGAGAAGTGGCACCACCCAATGCTGAATTTAAGAAAAGGACAGAGATGGAGCTTAGTTGGTGTATATGGCTTTTCCCTTTCTCTCTCTTATGTTGCTGTTAAGCCCTGGACAAATGCCTGCATGCCTTTAGGGGTCCAATCTGAAAATTCCAGGTTAGGAAAGGCTTAGAGGATCTGAGTACATAATCATCCTGTTTTTCCTTAAAAGATTAAGAGGAACCATCAGTCAGTTATGGAGAGCAAAACCTGGCATCTTTGCTGAAGTCAGTGTTGAGATTAGCCTGAAAATGCCCAGGCTTCCACACCTGTTACAGATGGTCCACCATGATGGATACTCAGCTGAGGACACATCACACTTTTGTTATAAAAGAGCATTTCACTAAGCCCTGCTTTCGTGATGAATTGTTCTCCTCAGGGCCCCAGGGGTCACATCAGGAAGGAATTTGAAAATGACTTTGTGAGCATGAGACTGAAGAAAGAAAATGAAAAGTTACTGGGGCTGAAAGGTAATGTGCAGAAGGGTTGTCTGATCAAGCGCTAGACCTACAGGCTCTATTCTTTCCCTGTAAACTCTATTCCCATGCTCCTTCTTTTGAACTTAACTTTCAAGTCATTCTGTGTAAAATGGGAGGAAAGGGAGAAATAATTGAAGACCCCCAAATTGGAGATCTTTGCTAATGTTAGTCTGATTTCATTACTGAAGTTCCACATTGACTTACAGCTTTTTTTTGTTGGTGGCTAGGAATGTACATTTCATGTCCCAACTTTTCAGACTCCGCAGTTCCAGCCAAGCACTCAGAAGGCAATTAAAATGATCAAGAAATCCTGATTGTAGAATCGATAAGGAAATAATGATGAGAATCACTGAAGTAGGAGAAGAGTGGTTTGGGTTTAGTGTGGTGGTGGTAGGTACAAGTTTCTCATAGATAGACTGAAAGTTTGTCAGAAGAGGAAGAGGACTTTGGGATCACCTAACTTAATACTTTAATTTTCAGTCATTCAAAGGATATTTATTAAGCTATGTTTTATGGGCCACCTGTTATGCTGGGGATGGGGATAGAGTGGTGGATAAGAGGTCTGCAGGCATTGCCCTCACAGAGCTTGTAATGGAAGCCAAACATTAATCAAACAATCATACAATCAATAAATAATTACAAACTTGTTAAGAGCTTTAAGGGAAGAGAACAAGGTATGACAAGGAACATCCTTTGGCAGGGAGGGTAGAGGAAGGCTTCCCCAAGAGGAAGAGAACCTTGCCAGGTGAGTGGGCAGGTAGACAAGTCCAGGCAGAGAGGTCTGTAAGTTCCAGCTGAGGAAGGTTGCCTGAAGAGCTTAGGAAAGACCTATGGCTCTCCTATCTGTCAGCTTCATGCTTTTCCCTTAGCTTTGTTCTGCCTCTTAAAAGACATTACTGGAAGGAGATTTGGGAAACCAGTTTACTGCTTCTGTTTGAAGTGTGGGGAAGCAGAAATCACTTTCACTTTCAGAGAAAACAATTCAGGAAGCACAGTGAGAAAGGCTCTCCTGACAACTTCCTCATTCGTAAAATTGAGGAAATAATCCTCATCCTAGCCACAGAGAGAGGGGAGGAAGGCAGGGAATTGGGCCAACAGTGCTCTATAGGCATACCTTGTTTTATTGTACTTTGCTCTATTGCACTCTGCAGGTACTGCCTTTTTTTTTTTTTTCCCACAAATTGAAGGTTTGTGGCAACCCTGCATGGAGCAAGTCTATTTGTGCCATTTTCTCAGGAGCATTTTGCTCACTTTGTGTCTCTGTGTCACATTTTGGTACTTTTCATAACATTTCAAATGTTTTCATTATTGTTATGTTTGTTATGGTCATCTGTGATCAGTGATCTTTGATGTATTATTGTAATTGTTTTGGGGTGCCATGAACCGCACCCATATAAGATGGCAAACTTAATTAATAAATGTTGTGTGTGTTCTGCCTACTCCACCAACTGACCACTAAAACACAACAATATTGAAACTAGGCCAATTAATGACCCTAGAATGGCCTCTAAGTGTTTAAGTGAAAGAAGAGTCATGTCTCTCTCTCTCTCTTTCCCTTTAAATCAAAAGCTAGCAATGATTAAGCTTAGAGAGGAAGGCATGTCCAAAGCTGAGACAGGCTGAAAGTCAGGCCTCTCAAACCAAACAGCCAAGTTGTAAATGCAAAGGAAACATTCTTGAAGGAAATTAAAAGTGCTATTCCAGTGAACATGTGAATGATAAGAAAGGGAAACAGACTTATTGCTGATATGAAGAAAGTTCTAGTGGCCTGGAAAGATCTCACAAGCTATATTCCTTCAAGCCAAAGTCTAATCCAGAGCAAGGCCCTAAGTCTCTTCACTTCTATGAAGGCTGAGAGAGATAAGGAAGCTGCAGAAGAAAAGTTTGAAGCTAGCAGAGGTTGGTTCATGGGGTTTAAGGAGAGAAGCCATCTCCATAATATAAAAGTGCAAGGTGAAGCAGCAAGTGCTGATGGAGAAGCTGCAGCAAGTTATCAGAAGATCTAGGCAAGATCATTAATGAAGGTGACTACACTAAACAACAAATTTTCAATGTAGACAAAGTAGTCTTATATTGGAAGCTATCTTCTAGACTTTCATAACTAGAGAGGAGAAGTCAATGCCTGGCTTCAAAACTTCATAGGACAGGTTGACTCCTGTTAGGGGCTAATGCAGCTGGTGATTTTAAGTTAAACCAATGCTCATTTACCATTCTAGGGCCCATAAAAATTATGCTAAATATACTCTGTGCTCTATAAATGGAAAAACAAAGCTTGGATGACAACATATTTGTTGACAGCATGGTTTACTAAAATATTTTAAGCCCACTGTTGAGACCTACTGCCCAGAAAAAAAAATTCCTTTCAAAATGTGACTGCTTACTAATAATGTACCTGGTCACCCAAGAGCTCTAGTGGAAATGTACAATGAGATGAACGTTGTTTTCACGCTGCAAACAGAACATCTATTCTGCAGCCTGTGGGTCAAGGAGTAATTTCAATTTCCAAGTTTTACAATTTAAGAAATACATTTTGTAAAACTACAGCTCCCTCAGATGGATCTGGGAAGAATAAATTGAAAACTTTCTGGAAAGGATTCACCATTCTAGATGCCATTAAGAATATCTGTGATTCACAGCAAGAGGTTTGGAAGAAGTTGATTCCAACCTTTATTGCTGACTTTGAGGGGATCAAGACTTCAGAGGAAGTAATTGCAGATATGGTGGAAATAGCAAGAGAGCTAGGAGTAGAGCCTGAAGATATGACTGAATGGCTGCAATGTTGTGATGAAACTTGAACAGATGAGGAGTTGCTTCTCACGGATGAGCAAAGACAGTGGTTTCTTGAATGGAATTTACTTCTGGTGAAAATGCCATTAAGACTACTGAAATGACAGCAAAAGACTAAGAATATTCCACAAACTTAGTTGACAGAGAAGCAGCAGGGCTTTAGAGGATGGACTCCAACTTTGAAAGAGGTTCTACTGTGGGGAAAATGCTATCAAAGAGTATCACAAGCTGCAGAGGAATTGTTCATGAAAGGAAGAGTCAATCAATGCAGCAAACTTCATCATTATCTTATTTTAAGAAATTGCCACAGCCATCCCACCTTCAGCAACCACCACTCTGATCAGTCGGCAGCCATCAACATGGAGGCAAGATCCTTTACTAGCAAAAAGACAACAACTTGCTGAAAGCTCAAATGATGATTGGCATCTTTTAGCAATAAACTATTTTTAATTAAAGTGTGTACATTGTATGTTTTAGACATAATGTTAAGGCACACTTAATAGACTATAGTATGGTATAAACATAACTTTTATATGTATTTGAAACCAAAAAATTAATTTGGGTCACTTTATTGCAATATTTACCTTATTGTGGTGGTCTGGAACTGAACCTACAAATGCCTCTGAGGTATGCCTGTCCTGCTCTGCTGGCTCTTTTGGGGACCACCTTCATCACCAAGCTTTTGACTGACTTGATCCAACTGAAGAGAGGATTGTGGCGCCACATAACATGCCACCAACACAGGAAGCCTAGATGGAAAGAGATGTCCCACCAACCTCAAACCTGGAGAAGGTTCTAAGATGGGACAGACCCCATTCTTGATGCAGTCAGTGCTTTCCAATGGAGTTACTGGTGGTTTTGTTGTTGACTCAGGACCCTGCAATGTGTCAGGGCATTTGTAAAGAAGTCATATCCCCATGTCCCAGTCTGAGGGGGGAGTGAGGACTGTCCTCACTATAGGCCACACCCAGGAGTTTAAAAAACAATTCCTTGATTTAAGCTGGTTATCCTCTCCTCAAAAAATGGTGGGCAGAAAAACATACTGCTTAATCCAGAGGTCTGATTAGCTGGGTGATGCTTAACTGAGAGGTTGGTCCCACCAAAGTGTGTTATGCCTTCTGTATTTTCCAACAATCTTTTAACCAAATTCAAAGAAAATGACAAGAGTCACTAAGCTTCCTCACCAGGCTCACCTCAGAACTGGATGCTGTATAAAAGGAATATATTTCCATTAAAACAGGTGCTCAAGTAGAGTATTGTTCCTACCATGCCCAGTAAGCCCCAAGCTGCCCCTAGACCTGAATCACCTTGGACCTGGGACACAGACGTTGAAGAAGTTTGGATAAAATACCAACATCTCCCAGGAAGGGAATCTAGAATGAGGCTTTCCTTCTTCAGCTACTTATCTCTAAGTTTGCCCTTGCAGAAATGCTATCAGAGGAGCTCCCCTTCTCTAACAAAGAGCAACTGGTATACCCAGACAGTAGAAAGCTCTTCTTCTAAGGGCCAAGGTTGCCTTTCTCCAGGCCACCACACACAACTGTGCATCCCTTACTTGTGAACCTACTGAGCACCTGTGAAGTACCCTGTTTATTGCCATGGAAGGTGGGGGAGAAAAGACAGTGCAGTACAGTGGTTAAAGCATAGGGACCCCTGGAACCAAATGACCGGGTTGAATCCTGGCTCCACGACTTCTCAGACAAGTGACCTTGGATAAGCTATTTGATCTCATTTTAAAGTAAGGATGATGATGGTACCTACCTCATAAAGTTGCTGTGAGGACTAAACAAGTCAATTCACATCAAATACTCAGAACAATGTGTAGCTAATAGTAAATGCTATTATTATTGTAAGCATGGTCAGGCTATCAGTCGAACCCTAAAGCAGTGAATGTGCAGAGGTTAAAATTTATTTAACACAGAATCTGCTAAAATGAAGATTCTGATTCAGGCCATGTGGGGGTGGAGCCTGAGTTCTATATTTCTGACCAGGCCTGGGTGACACCAAAGCTGTTGCTCCACCGACCACACTTTGGGAAGCAAGGCCATAGAGCATGCTGGTCAGCCTGGGGGGTCACAGCAACCTCACCCAGCCATGCTGAAGTATGAGATGCTCTTAAGCAGTTACTGAATTTTCATCAGAGTAGGGTGATCCTTGTCACATCACTCTTGTCAGGTAATTTATGTGATCAGTAAAGTGCATGAAGTCAGCATTGGATATAGAAAATACCACACACTAATTGATATCAGGGTCCTATAGGATTCTTTACTACAATTTTTCTTTTTCTTTTTTTTCTAGACAGGGAGACATACACCTACACTGTGCTGCCAGGGAGCAGAAGTGATGTATGCTAGTGTCTCCTTCCAGTAACAATGACAGCTATCTAGCAGAGTTATTGAAAGGACTCTGATGATTGTGACTCAATCCTGCAACATTACAGGAAGGAATGGCTTGGCATCAATTTTCCCTCCTGACAGCAGGGACTGTGTCATTACCACTCTTACCAAGCTTGCATCTTTAAAGGTTACTTATGGTCACCAACTGGCCAACCCATGTCTTTGCCATGGGCATTATTTTCCTTGGCCTGTTTGATGCCACCGATTACTCCTTTCTTTTTGAAATTCTCTCCCCCCTTGTCTCTGTGACAGATGTACACCTGTAGTTCTTCCACTTCTGCAGTTAGTTCTTTGCCTTCCTTCTCCTCCTTCCCTTCTGGGTCTCTTTTAGTCTGGAGAATATTACAAACACAAAAAATGCAGTTGCTGCCCATGAAGAGCTGTAAGCTAGATGGAGAGGCAGACATGGAAACAGCTAATTGCAGAAGTGGGTGACAATGTTCCTAAGAATTATGCCCAAAGAACCGTGGGAGCATAACGAATGGTGGGAGAGGAATGTACATGTGAGCTGTGTCAGTGGGTGAGGCTTCCTTCTGCTCTTTTATTCAGCTAGTCTTCCACTCCTTGTGTGGCTGTGTCTAACTCTGTTTTTCTCAGGAAATTCATTCACTCCCTCCTAAAGACTCAGTAGTCACCACCATTAGATGAGCCCAAATTTCCAATTACATTTTCTCTGCCCTCTATTTTAAGTTCAAGTCATATTACTCTATAAACCTACTAGATATTTCTGCTGGGTTGTCCTACCTTCCATCTTCTCACACTCAAGAAACCTAAACCTGAACTCATAGCCCTCTCCCTAAAGCCAGCCCCCACAAGGCTCAACCCTGGCTTACTTCTTCACCAACTGCAGACAATTCTTCATCCCATAGCATACCTCTTCCCACTGCAGCCACTGCTATCCTTGTCATCTCCTGCCTGGATTGATTCACTGGGCTCCCTGTCTCCAGTTCCCTTCCACTCCAACCTATTCTGCAGCACTGGCCCATTACTCATCCTAAAACTGCCCTGCTCAGAAACCTGCAGTGGTTCCATCACAGAGGGTGGATCCAAACTCCCTTTTACATGATCTGCATTTGGGAGTACCCAAAATTTATTTGCAGAAAAAAATGAAACCAGGTTACAAATATCATAAGAGTAGGTTCTAGCAAGAAAACAGGTGGTTACCAAGATTGGGAAGGAGAGCAGTGGTGGGGAAGGCCATCTTGAGAAAGAGATGTGATGATGCCAACCCAATGGCCTAAAGGGAAGGATCTAGGGACATAACAACCCTGACTTCACCCTCCTCCACACTGCTGAGCTCTTGCTCTGCCCCCTATTGATTGGATCTAACTGAAAGCCAGAGGGCAAGGCAGCCTTTTGCTGTACTCCATCTGGTCAGCTCTCCCAGGCCTGAGAGCAGAGTAGAGAAAGGTGGAGAGTAGATGTGGTGGGGCAAATGGAACAACGTGGGCAGACAGAACAATGAGTTTAGGGTAGTTGCCAAGGTGTCACCATCACCATTCTATTAGGAGGAAGTAACCTTTTTGGAAAGCTTCTGAGTTTTGTGAGTCAAGATGTCCCCTCCTGATTTATCCCTGGGCTGCAAGGTTGGTTCAACATCCACAAATCAATCAATGTGAGACAATACAGTAACAAAAGAAAGAACAAGAATCATATGATCCTCTCAATAGATGCAGAAAAAGCATTTGACAAAGTACAGCATCCTTTCTTGATCAAAACTCTTCAGAGTATAGGGATAGAGGGTACATACCTCAATATCATAAAAGCCATCTATGAAAAACCTACAGCGAATAACATTCTCAATGGGGAAAAACTGAGAGCTTTCCCCCTAAGGTCAGGAACGTGGCAGGGATGTCCACTATCACCACTGCTAGTCAACATAGTATTAGAAGTCCTAGCCACAGCAATCAGACAACAAAAAGAAATAAAAGGCATCCAAATCAGCAAAGAAGAAGTCAAACTCTCATTGTTTGCAGATGATATGATACTTTATGTGGAAAACCCAAAAGACTCCACCCCAAAACTGCTAGAACTCATACAGGAATTCAGTCAAGTGGCAGGATATAAAACCAATGCACAGAAATCAGTGGCATTCCTATACACCAACAAGACAGAAGAAAGAGAAATTAAGGAGTCGATTCCATTTAAAATTGCACCCCAAAGCATAAGATACCTAGGAATAAATCTAACCAAAGAGGCAAAGGATCTCTCCTCAGAAAACTATAAAATACTCATGAAAAAAATTGAGGAAGACACAAAGAAATGGAAAAACGTTCCATGCTCATGGATTGGAAGAACAAATATTGTGAAGATGTCAATGCTACCTAGAGCAATCTACACATTTAATGCAATCCCTATCAAAATACCATCCACTTTTTTCAAAGAAATGGAACAAATAATCCTAAAATTTGTATGGAACCAGAAAAGACCCTGAATAGCCAGAGGAATGTTGAAAAAGAAAAGCAAAGCTGGCGGCATCACAATTCCGGACTTCCAGCTCTATTACAAAGCTGTCATCATCAAGACAGTATGGTACTGGCACAAAAACAGACACATAGATCAATGGAACAGAATAGAGAGCTCAGAAATGGACCCTCAACTCTATGGTCAATTAATCTTTGACAAAGCAGGAAAGAATGTCCAATGGAAAAAAGACAGTCTCTTCAACAAATGGTGTTGGGAAAATTGGACAGCCACATGCAGAAGAATGAAACTGGACCGTCTCCTTACACCACACACACAAATAGACTCTAAATGGTTGAAAGACCTAAATGTGAGACAGGAGTACATCAAAATCCTAAAGGAGAACACAGGCAGCAACCTCTTCGACCTCAGCTGCAGCAACTTCTTCCTAGAAACATCGCCAAAGGCAAGGGAAGCAAGGGCAAAAATGAACTATTGGGACTTCATCAAGATAAAAAGCTTTTGCACAGCAAAAGAAACAGTCAACAAAACCAAAGACAACTGACAGAATGGGAGAAGATATTTGCAAATGACATATCAGATAAAGGGCTAGTATCCAAAATCTATAAAGAACAACACCCAAAGAGCAAATAATCCAATCAAGAAATGGGCAGAAGACATGAACAAGTATTTTTCCAAAGAAGACATCTAGATGGCCAACAGACACATGAAAAAGTGCTCAGCATCGCTCAGCATCAGGGAAATCCAAATCAAAACCTCAATGAGATACCACCTCACACCAGTCAGAATGGCTAAAATTAACAAGTCAGGAAATGACAGATGTTGGTGGGGATGTGGAGAAAGGGGAACCCTCCTACACTGTTGGTAGGAATGCAAGCTGGTGCAACCACTCTGGAAAACAGTATGGAGGTTCCTCCAAAAGTTGAAAATAGAGCTACCATATGATCCAGCAATTGCACTGCTGGGTATTTACCCCAAAGATACAAATGTAGGGATCTGAAGGGGTTTGTGCACCCCGATGTTTATAGCAGCAATGTCCACAATAGCCAAACTGTGGAAAGAGCCAAGATGTCCATCGACAGATGAATGGATAAAGAAGATGTGGTATATGTATATATATATATATATATATATATATATATATATACACACACACACAACAGAATATTATGCAGCCATCAAAAAGAATGAGATCTTGCCATTTGCAATGACGTGGATAGAACTGGAGGGTGTTATGCTGAGCGAAATAAGTCAATTAGAGAAAGACATGTATCATATGACCTCACTGACATGAGGAGTTCTTAATCTCAGGAAATAAACAGAGGGTTGCTGGAGTGGGGGGTGGGGTAGGAGGGATGGGGTGCCTGGGTGATAGACACTGGGAAGGGTATGTGCTATGGTGAGCGCTGTGAATTGTGCAAGACTATTGAATCACAGATCTGTACCTCTGAAACAAATAATGCAATATATGTTAAGAAAAAAAAGAAGAAGATAGCAGGAGGGGAAGAATGAAGGGGGGGAAATCGGAGGGGGAGACGAACCATGAGAGACGATGGACTCTGAAAAACAAATTGAGGGTTCTAGAGGGGAGGGGGGTGGGAGGATGGGTTAGCCTGGTGATGGGTATTAAAGAGGGCATGTTCTGCATGGAGCACTGGGTGTTACGCACAAACAATGAATCATGGAACACTACATCTAAAACTAATGATGTAATGTATGGGGATTAACATAACAATAAAAATTTAAAAAAAAAAGTAGTCCCCTCCTGAGGAGGGTCCTCTGACTCTAATTCACTAGCCAATCATAATTGGTCCTTATCTTCCAAAGACATACCTGACTGACATTTAAAAATGAATGCTCCTATTGGCATTTCTGGTTGTGACTATCATCACCACCATTACCACCACCGCCATCATCAACAACAACATCAGATTGTGACTATTGGTCTAAAGCTTACTTCTGATTCACATGAACCAGTTTGGCCTGGCTAGAAATCAGAGGTGTGATAAGTCTCACAGATCATGTTTTGTGCCTTCATTCGGCCAATGGAGAAATGAACACTTTTAATGGTTCACAGGCTTAATGGCTTTCAAAAGAAAATAGGTCTAGAAAGGGAAGGCAGGTAGTTCTCTCTTGGGTTAAGGAGGAAGTTTATCACACTGAGGTTCAAGGGTGCCTGATGCATTTTCTTATTGGAAAAGAGTCTTCCTATTAAAGGAGGAAGAACTCTTGCCTGGATAGCTTTCCTGCAGTCTCAAGTTTTATTATTTTTTACATGTTCTTATTAAAATGTCTTTATTCATTAGAGGGTTCCATTTCTTTTTAATTTAACCTTTCTATATTAATAAATTTATGCATCTCACAAGTGGTTTGATGAACACCAAAGGAGGACTGTTGTCCTAGGAAAGGGATGGCAAATACTCTGTTGCCTAATAAATTAAAAACTATAAGAGTAGTTAAAATACCAACCTTCATGTTGAATTAATTTTTTGTGTTTGCAATATGGGTTGGAAAGAGAACCTCAGAGAAAAAAAAGTATTTAAAATATCCTGATATTGGAAGAAAACAAATAAGGCAAAATGGAGACAAGATGTTCCAAAGTGAACAATAATGATAATATCAGTTACCATTTCTTGAGGACTCAGCCTTTGCTGGGCACTGTGCTAAGTGCTTTACATATATCATTTCATTTCTCCAATGATCTTGATAAAGATAAATGAACTGAGGGTTAGGCAAGACAGATAACTTGTCCAACATGACACACCTGGAGCTGGAATTAAACGCTAAGCCAAGTTTACTTTAAAACCTTAACTGTTAGCTACTATCCAGGCAAGAATGGTAGATATACTGTACTACGTTCTGACCCTGTGCTGTGGCAGATGTTGTTTTCCATCATGGCCTCTTTTCCTCCTGTCCCAGATGGGGCCTTGTCATCTTTCTCAACGGTATCTCTCTCATGACAACTCTAATCCACTGGAAGTCATTGGGATCCTGATTTGCCACCACTGTATATGCTGCCTCCCTACTGGTGACAAACTCTATCTTTCTGCTACAGGCAGAATAGGAAGCAGACTTCTTTTGGCACTTGCCAATGATGTAGATGCCTGGGCCTGCACTTTTTCTTTTGCTTTAAGCCTTTTTGAAAAAAATTGTGAAATACAGCATACAAACAGAAAAGTGCAAAAAAGAAAGAGGTTAGAGAGTATAATTTATCACAAAATAAAGCCATATAACTCTCACTCAGGTCAAGAAATAGAATATCACCAGCTCTATAGAAGCCCCGCTCATGCCCCCACCTGCTAGTACCTCCTCCTCATCTAGATAAACACTATATTATACTTTTAGTGGCATGTTAAAAAGTACTTTTTTTTACCAAAAAAATCACGAGTCTATCAATAGATGTAGAAAAAAAATTTCATGAAATTCAGCCATTTATTCTCTAATCTTTTACATTCTTTTCTGTATTTCCCATTCTTTTGATTCTCTGTGATTCTTCTCAATATTTTCCCCTGATCTCTCAATAGTTCAATAATTCTGTTTTTAGCTGTGCTAAATCTTTTCTAAATCCATTCACTGCATGTTTCATATTTGCTATTGTATTCTCCATATCTTTTTATATTTGGTTCTTTTCCATATCTTCTGGTTTTCTGGAAAATTATCAATCTTGTCTTTGATCTTTTTGAATAAAATAAAATTATTTTCAAGTCTATATCTGATAATTCCAATATCTGGATCCCCTTTGGGCCTATTTCTATTGTCCACAGTTGCTACTCATTTTCATTCCTATCTTGTCTCTTTGTGTGCCTAGTAATTTTGTATTGTGGGTTAGACCTTATTATTGTAAAATTGTTTTTCAAAATAATTTGAGAACTTTGATGATGTTATCTTTCTCCAGAGAAGATTGATATTTGTTTTTGTCAGGCATTTTTTTTTTCAAGTTTCAGAAAAGAGATTTAGATTATTTTGTTCAGCCTTTCTAGTTGTCCTCAGTAGGACAGTTTGACCCAAATTACCTCATGTGCCATTTCAGAATGCAAAAGTGATCTGTACTTTTTAAGGAAGACTACCTAGGGAAGTCCCTTCATTATAATTTTCCCTATTACCAGATCCAGGTAACTGGGACTCTGAATACAGGGACATATTAAAAAGGGTAGGAAAATCTCTGCTAGTCAAATTCTCTTAGTGCCAGACCCTAGATAGAGCTTATTGGAGTGAAGTTTCTGTGGACTGGCTAAATATAGAGTGAAATATCTGGTAATAAGATTAAACAAGAGAGAGTGATGGTTTGGTTACAGTCACTGCTGATTCTTACTCCTTCTTTCAGAAATGTGTAAAAGGTGCAGATTTTAGGAAAATTGAAAAATATCTCCATGATTCAGGTGGCAAATGGGACATGCTTACTATAGAGTTATCAGGTTGGGTGAGTTACTAAGATAGTCCTGATTTTATCTCTCTCTTTTCCAACAAACACCATTATACCCAGGCAACTCACAGCTTTCTCTTCCCTAGCTGTTCTTGAGGTGGAGTTTAACAAAGAAACAAGCTTGTTTACTAATGCCAACTTATGGTGACTCCGTACACTAAAGTCAATCTTTCTATGAAACTCAAACAAAATGTTCTTAGGATTCCAGAGTTATTTATTTCCCTTTCTGGCTCAAATCACTAGTGACTCAATGGAGGCTTTGGCACTGATCAAATCTTCTATATAGGGGAAAATCTCCAAGCATTATGCTTAGTGTTTTGTTTTGTTTAAAGAGATTTCAGATTTACTGGAAAAAAATGCCAGACTATTTTCTCTTCTGCTTCTAATAGCTGTGTGACCTTGGCAGTTATGTCACCTTATTGGATCTAGGTTTCAACATCTTTAAAAGAGGATATTAGATGAGAAAGCCCACTCTGGATCTGAAATTCGCTGGGTTATTTTCCAAATATCTTAAGAAAGATTCTAGTACCTTTCCTTCTTCCAACTATCACAGTGCCTTATATATAGTAAGTCCTCAATAAATGTGTGACAAATGAATTAATATATAACTTTTATAATATAACACAGAATTATATTATATATTACATAAGAAATAATTTCATATATAATTTATATAATGTTTGGGAAATACTTTACATCTGCTAATACAGTAGTCATTAATTTTGAGATTTAAAAATCAAGTGCACTTCCATCCCTAGTCATTTTGGAGAAACTAATAGCATAATAGCCCTTATGCCATAAACATTAAAAAAATGGGCAAATAATATGAGGAAATTATTTTCAGAAAGTGGACATAAAGCAGCACAGGGCTGTAATCCCTGAGAGAACTGAAACTCATGAGGTAAACACCACAATTCTGTGACTGGGAACAATTTTCTCACTATAGCACCAAGAGCTACAGTCCCAGCAGACAGACCACTGCAGGCCCACTGATCTGAGAAGGCAGAGATCAGATCAGAATTTGGGCAGCTGTAGTGGCTGTGGTGTGACATCAGAGAAGAGGCAGCTGGGTAGATAAGAAGTCCTAGAAGTTTGTGTAGGGGTTCCCTGTATGTCCATGGCTTAGGGCTAGGTCATGCATGTGCACAGTGAAACCACTGAGGGCTATCAAATAGCAGCTGTTACAGGGTTAAAGGCAGAAAAGAAATACTATAGGTTAAGCAGTGCTGAGGAAAGAGCAGTGTCTGTAGGATGGCATTCTGGGCCTGTCACAGTGGAGAGATCTACTTAATATCTCAGTACCCTGGGAATCTGAGGGGGAAGGAAAGATGGCAGAGGAGTAGGGGACCCTATTTCAACTGGTCCCCTGAATTGAGCTGGATATCTACCAGACCACTCTGAGCACCCACGAAACCAGCCTGAGATGTAAGAAGATCTGGATCTCTACAAACAGAATATCACGGGAGGTTGGTTTTGAGGTACAAAGCAGGGAACCGTGATTCCTTGGGCAGATATCGGAGGATAAATGGCAGCGGGAGGGTGCCTGGCCATGGGGATTCTACACCGTTGGCGAGTGATAGTCTTGCGCGCTGCGGACGGGGCACAGACTCGCAGACCGGTAGTGGCGGGGAAAGGACTTTAGGGCAGCCCTGGGACAGAAACCTGGAGCGGTGGGTCACGCCTGTGAACTGCAGGCCCCAGGATGGAAACCTGGAGCGGTGGAGTTGCGCCTGCAAACTGGGAGCAGCTGGCGGTTTTAGAAGCACAAAGGGCAGAGACCGTGCTCCGACCTGGAGGCAGGACTGGGAGCGCTGTGATGGGGCGCAAAACCCAGGATGCTACAGTTTATAGCGGCACGAACAGAAACGGAGACGGTGTGGCCTGGAGAGCTCACTGAAGAACAGACTGAGGTCTCTCTGCTCTGAGGCAGAGGATTGCAAACGGCCTCTTCTGCTCTGACTCGCGGAAGAGATGCAGAAAGCCGCCAGGGAAAGCCGCCAGAGAACAAAAGCCCCAAAAACTGATTCCCGCTGAGCCCATCCCCCACCACAGGGGGCAGGGCAACTCTGCCCAAACAGGGTTGCCTGTGTAACAGTGCGGCAGGCCCCTCCCACAGAAGATAGGCTGGGAAAACAAGAGACCAGCAACCCTAAGGTCCCAAGAAAAGAGGTGCATCTTGCTTGGGTCCTGGTCAATAATTTGGACTCTATACATTCCCTCAAACACTCATCAACAGAATGACTAGGAGGAGGAGCCCCCAAAACAGAAAAGACTCAGAGATTATGACTTATGCTGCAGATTTACAAATGGATGCAGATATAACCAAGATGTCGGAGATGGAATTCAGGCTAGCAATTGTGAAGACAATGGCTAGAATGGAGAAATCAATTAATAGCAACATAGAGTCTCTAAGGGCAGAAATGAAAGCTGAATTGGCAGAACTTAAACATGCTATCAATGAGATCCAATCCAATCTAGATAATCTAACAGCTAGGGTAACTGAGGCAGAAGAACGAATAAGCGATCTGGAAGCCAATATAATAGATAAAAAGGGAAAAGAGAAGGCCAGGGAAAAACAACTCAGAATCCATGAAAATAGAATCAGAGAAATAAGTGACACCATGAGGCGTTCCAATGTCAGAATAATTGGAATCCCGGAGGGAGTGGAGAGAGAGAGAGGACTAGAAGATGTATTTGAGCAAATCATAGCTGAGAACTTCCCTAATCTGGGGAATGAAACAAACATTCGTGTCCTAGAGGCAGAGAGGACCCCTCCCAAGATCAAGGAAACAGGCCAACACCCCGGCATGTAATAGTAAAACTTGCAAATCTCAGAACCAAGGAAACCATCTTAAGGGCAGTTAGGGGGAAGAGAGTCCTTACGTACAGAGGGAGGAACATCAGAATAACGTCAGACCCATCCACAGAGACCTGGCAAGCCAGAAAGGCCTGGCAAGACATATTCAGGGTACTAAATGAGAAGAACATGCAGCCAAGAATACTTTATCTGGCAAGGCTTTCATTTAGAATGGATGGAGAGATGCAGAGCTTCCACGACCGGCAGAAACTGAAAGTATATGTGACCACTAAGCCAGCCCTGCAAGTAATATTAAGGGGGTTCTATAAAAGGAGAAAGACCCCAAGAGTGATCTACAACAGAAATTTACAGGGACAATCTATAAAAACAATGTCTTCACAGGCAACACGATGACAATTAATTCATATCTTTGAAATAATCACTGTCAATGTGAATGGCCTAAACGCTCCCATAAAACGGCACAGGGTTGCAGATTGGATAAAAAGACAGGACCCATCCATATGCTGTCTACAAGAGACTCATTTTGAACCTAAAGATACATCCAGACTGAAAGTGAAGGGATGGAGATCCATCTTCCATGCCAGCGGACCTCAAAAGAAAGCTGGGGTAGCAATTCTTATATCAGACAAATTAGATTTTAAACTAAAGTCTGTAATAAGAGACACAGAAGGACACTATAACATTCTTTTTTTTTTTTAGATTTTATTTGTTTATTTATTTGAGAGAGAGAGAGAGAGAAACAGCATGAGAGGGGATAGGGTCAGAGGGAGAAGCAGGCTCTCCGCCGAGCTGGGAGCCTGATGTGGGACTCGATCCCAGGACTTTGGGATCATGACCTGAGCCGAAGGCAGTCGCTTAACCAACTGAGCCACCCAGGTGCCTGGACACTATATCATTCTTAAAGGGTCTATCCAGCAAGAAGATCTAACAATTGTAAATATCTATGCCCCCAACATGGGAGCAGCCATCTACATAAGCCAACTGTTAACCAAAATAGTCATACTGATAACAATACGTTAATTGTAGGAGACCTCAATACTCCACTCTCAGCAATGGACAGATCATCTAAGCAGAAAATCAACAAGGAAACAAGAGATTGGAATGATACACTGGACCAGATGGACCTCATAGAAATATACAGAACTTTCCACCTTAAAACAACAGAATACTCATTCTTCTTGAGCGCACATGGAACTTTCTCCAGACTAGACCACATACTGGGTCACAAATCAGGTCTCAACTGATACCAAAAGATTGAGATTATTCCCTGCATATTCTCAGACCACAATGCTCTAAAACTGGAACTCAATCACAAGAAAAAATTTGGCAGAAATTCAAACACTTGGAAGCTAAAGACCACTCTGCTCAAGAATGTTTGGGTCAACCAAGAAATCAAAGAAGAACTTAAACAATTCATGGAAATCAATGAGAACAAAAACACATCGGTCCAAAACCTATGGGATACTGCAAAGGCGGTCCTAAGGGGAAAATGCAGAGCCATCCAAGCCTCACTCAAAAAAATAGAAAAATCCCGAATTCACCAACTAACTCTACACCTTAAAGAACTAGAGAAAAAGCAACAAACGATGCCTAAGCCACACATTAGAAGAGAAATAATTAAAATTAAAGCAGAGATCAATGAATTAGAAACCAGAAACACAGTAGATTAGATCAACGAAACTAAAAGTTGGTTCTTTGAAAGAATTAATAAGATCGATAAACCACTGGCCAGACTTATCCAAAAGAAAAGAGAAAGGACCCAAATTAATAAAATTATGAATGAAAAGGGAGAGATCACGACTAACACCAAGGAAATAAAAACAGTTATTAGAAATTATTATCAACAACTATATGCCAATAAACTGAGCAATCTGGATGAAATGGAGGCCTTCCTGGAAACCTATAAGCTGCCAAGACTGAAACAGGAAGAAATTGACAACCTGAATAGGCCAATAACCAGTAACGAGATTGAAGCAGTGATCAAAAACCTCCCAAAAAACAAGAGTCCGGGGCCTGATGGATTCCCTGGGGAATTCTACCAAACATTCAAAGAAGAAATAATACCTATTCTACTGAAGCTGTTTCAAAAAATAGAAACAGAAGGAAAACTTCCAAACTCATTCTATGAGGCCAGCATTACCTTAATCCCCAAACCAGGCAAAGACCCCATCAAAAAGGAGAATTTCAGACTGATATCCCTGATGAATATGGATTCCAAAATCCTCAACAAAATCCTAGCTAATAGGATCCAACAATACATTAAAAGCATCATCCACCATGACCAAGTGGGATTTATCCCTGGGATGCAAGGGTGGTTCAACATTCGCAAATCAATCAATGTGATAGAACACATTAATAAGAGGAGGGAGAAGAACCATATGGTCCTCTCAATTGATGCAGGAAAAGCATTTGACAAAATACAACATCCTTTCCTGATTAAAACTCTTCAGAGTATAGGGATAGAGGGAACGTTCCTCAAGTTCATAAAATCCATCTATGAAAAACCCACAGTGAATATCATCCTCAATGGGGAAAAGCTGAGAGCCTTTCCCTTAAGATCAGGAACACGTCAAGGATGCCCACTCTCACCACTATTGTTCAACATAGTACTAGAAGTCCTAGCAACAGCAATCAGACAACAAAAAGAAATAAAAGGTATTCAAATTGGCAAAGAAGAATTCAAACTCTTTTCGCAGACGACATGATACTTTATGTGGAAAACCCAAAAGACTCCACTCCCAAATTACTAGAACTCATCCAGCAATTCAGTAATGTGGCAGGATACAAAATCAATCCACAGAAGTCAGTTGCTTTCTTATACACTAACAATGCAACTGCAGAAAGAGAAATTAGAGAAATGATTCCATTTACAATAGCACCAAAAACCATAAGATATCTTGGAATAAACCTAACCAAAGAGGTAAAGGATCTATACTCCAGGAACTACAAAACGCTCATGAAAGAAATTGAAGAAGACACAAAAAGATGGAAAAATATTCCATGCTCATGGATCGGAAGAATAAACATTGTTAAAATGTCTGTGCTACCCAGAGCCATCTATACCTTCAATGCCATCCTGATCAAAATTCCAATGACATTTTTCAAAGTGCTGGAACAAAAAATCCTAAAATTTGTATGGAATCAGAAAAGACCCCAAATCGCCAAGGAAATGTTGGAAAAGAAAAACAAAGCTGGGGGCATCACGTTGCCCGATTTCCAGCTATATTACAAAGCTGTGATCACCAAGATAGCATGGTACTGGCACAAAAACAGAGATATAGAGCAATGGAACAGAACAGAGAGCCCAGATATGGACCCTCAACTCTATGGTCAAATAATCTTTGACAAAGTAGGAAAAAACATGCAATGGAAAAAAGACAGTCTCTTCAATAAATGGTGCTGGGAAAATTGGACAGCCACATGCAGAAGAATGAAATTCGACCATTCTCTAACACCATTCACAAAGATAAACTCAAAGTGGATGAAAGACCTCAATGTGAGACAGGAATCCATCAAAATCCTAGAGGAGAACATAGGCAGTAACCTCTTTGACATTGGCCACAGCAACTTCTTTAAGATACATCTCCAAAAGCTAGTGAAACAAAAGCAAAAATGAACTTTTGGGACTTCATCAAGATAAAAACATTCTGCACAGCAAAGGAAACAGTCAACAAAACAAAGAGGCAACCCACAGAATGGGAGAAGATATTTGCAAATGACATTACAGATAAAGGGCTGGTATCCAAAATCTATAAAGAACTTCTCAAACTCAACACCCAAAAAACAAATAATCAAGTCAAAAAGTGGGCAGAAGAGATGAAAAGACACTTCTCTGAAGAAGACATACAAATGGCTAACAGACACATGAAAAAATGTTCATCATCATTAGCCATCAGGGAAATTCAAATCAAAACCACTGAGATACCACCTTACACCAGTTAGAATGGCAAAAATGGACAGGGAAAGAAACAACAAATGTTGGAGAGGTTGTGGAGAAAGGGGAACCCTCTTACACTGTTGGTGGGAATGCAAGTTGGTACAGCCACTTTGGAAAATAGTGTGGATGTTCCTCAAAAATTTAAAAATAGAGCTACCCTATGACCCAGCAATTACACTCCTGGGTGTTTACCCCAAAGACACAGATGTAGTGAAAAGAAGGGCCATATGCACCCCAATGTTCATAGCAGCAATGTCCGCAATAGCCAAACTGTGGAAAGAGCCGAGATGCCCTTCAACAGATGAATGGATAAAGAAGATGTGGTCCATATATACAATGGAATATTACTCAGCCATCAGAAAGGATGAATACCCAACTTCTACATCAACATGGATGGGACTAGAGGAGATTATGCTAAGTAAAATAAGTCAAGCAGAGAAAGTCAATTATCATATGGTTTCACTTATTTGTGGAACATAAGGAATAGCATGGAGGACGTTAGGAGAAGGAAGGGAAAAATTGGGGGGGGGGAATTGTAGGGAGAGATGAACCATGAGAGACTATGGACTCTGAGAAACAAACAGGGTTTTAGAGAAGAGGGGGGAGAGGGGATTGGTTAGCCTGGTGATGGGTATTAAGGAGCACTGGGTGCACAAAAACAGTGGATCGTGGATCATCACATCAAAAACTAATGATGTATTGTATGGTGACTAACATAACATAATAAAATTAAAACAAACAAACAAACAAAAATACCCTGGGAATCTGAGACACCAGAAAGGTACACCTGGAATAAGTAACCTACCCTACAGTAAGACTAACTCTTTTTTTAAGAAAAAGATTTTATTTATTTACTTGAGAGAGAGAGAGGGAAAGATATTGAGAGAGAGCACAAGAAGAGGGGAGAGGGGGAAGCAGGCTCCCCAATGAGCAGAGAGCCCAACATGGGGCTTGATCTCAGGACTCCAGGATCATGACCTGAGCTGAATGCAGATGCTTAACTGACTGGACCACCCAGGGGCCCCAGTAAGACCAACTCTTGACAAAGCCTGTAAAGAAGCTTTGACAAGATCTGAAAGGAAAATGGAGTTTAGAGGTTGAAGGGCTTTGGCTTTTAATCAGTTTGCACCAACAAGCGAAAAGCCAAGCCTACAAAAGTTCATGGTAATCAGTCAGTAACTGAAGTGCCTGCTGAACAATCAACGCTCTTAGTAAGATGATAGAATCCAGTTCTCTATAACATATTATTCACAATTCCAGTATGCAGAAGAAAATCACTAGCTATATAAAGAAATAGGAAAATGTGATACATAATCAAGAAAAATCTTTCAACAGGGAACTTAAATGAGATTGCTCAGATGTCAGACTTAGCAGACAAGGATTTTAAAACAGCTTAAAAATGTTTAAAGAATTAAAGAAAAATATATTAAAAGAATTAAAGAAGTATATGGTCTTAAAGAGAGGATAGGGAATTTCACAGATAAATTGAAAACATAAAAAGAAATCAAATGGACATCCTATAAAGAGTAACTGAAATGAAAAATTTATTGAATACATTTAATGAAGATGAAGTCAGCAGAGGAAAAAGTGAGTGAACTGGAAGAATAATCAACAGAATTTATTTGATCTATGAAACAGACCAAAAGAAAAAAGAAAAAAAAAAAACAACCAACCTGAAGAAAACTGAACAAAGCCTCAGGGACCAATGAGATAATATAAAATCACTTAACATAGTATAATTGTAGTCTCAGAAAGGGAAGCGTGAGATTGGAGCAAAAAAATACATAGATATTTGAAGAAATAATGGCCTCAAATTCCCCAAATTTGATGAAAGCTTTCAACTTATGAATGAATCTGAAAAGCTCAGAGAACTCCAAGTAGGAAAAATATAATGAAAACCACAAGGGACATTGTAGTTAACTGCTAAAAGCCAAAGATAGAAAATCTAGAAAGCAGTCAAGAAAAAAAAGAAACATGTACAGGGGAACCATGATAAGAATATCAATGACTTTTCATCAGAGAAAATGGAGGCCAGAGAAAATGGAATGGCATCTTTATAGTTCTGAGAAACAAAATGTGTCAAACAGGAATTGTATATCCAGCTAAAATATTCCTCAAAAACAGGATGGAATAAAGACACAGGCAGAGAGAATTCTGCAGCAGCAGATCTGTGTCATATAAATCCTAGGGTGGGGGGAAATGATACCAGAAGGAAACTTGGATCTACAGAAAGGAATGGAGCGCACTAGAAATGACAAATGAGTGGGTAAATATAAAAGACTATGCTTATGTTTTTTCATAATTTACTTAAAGGGAAAACTGTTTAAAGCAAAAAAATATATTAACACTGTAGGATGGGGTTTAAATATATATATAAGTAAAAAAGACATATAACCATCACACAGGATGGGGGTTTGGGTAAATGAAATTATACTATTGTTAAGTTATTACATTTGTGATGATACACAATTCAAATGTATGATTTTATTGAATATAAATTATACTTCATTAAAGTTAATTTTTAAAAATCAATTGTAGTATTTCCCCTTTTCTAACCAGTCCAACTTGGAGCCTGAGGTAGGTAGAGAGTTGGACCCACAGGAATACTAATAGCTAATATTTGCTGAATGCTTCTTATGTGTTGAGCACAATTTTAAACACTTTATGAGCATTTATTTATTTAATTCTCACAACAACTCTGTGGAGTAAATGCAATTTTAACCCCCATTTTATAGATCAGGAAACTGAGGCATATAGCTAGTAAGTGGTGGCTCTGGGAATCTGAACCCAGGTAGTTGGACTCCACTGTCTATGTCTTCACCTACTAATTATCATGGATCAGCAGGAGGGAACAAACCAAGAATAACAGGTACCTGGGGCTCATGCTCTGTGTATTGATCATTTCATGAGACACTGACCCCACTGTATCTTCATTTTCTAACCCCTCATTTTTCCTTCCAGCACTTATAAAGCATGGGTCACTTGTAAGCCTAAGTGGCCTTTATTATTATCATTATTTTAAATTAGGTTACAGTCACCTTGCTGCTGGCTATTATTTCATGTTTGGGGATCTCCAGGAAAGAGCCAGGCACAAAAGAGACTCAATCATGGAGCTTCCTGAGTTTAAGAAGCTCTTTCTCCTTCTGTGAGCTGCCCCCTGCCACAGTCCTGGGCACATGATCAATACTTAATAAATATTATTGACTGGGACACCCTGGGTGGCTCAGTCAGTTAAGCATCTGCCTTCAGCTCAGGTCATGATCCCAGGATCCTGGGATCAAGCCCCATGTCAGGCTCCCTGCTCAGTGGGGAGTCTGCTTCTCCCTCTCCCTCTGCCTGCTGCTCTGCCTGCTTGTGCTCTCTCTCCGTCTGTCAGATAAATAAATAAAATCTTATAAATAAATAAGTACATATTGTTGACTTACTATATGACATGTTCTCCCACCTCTGGCCTGATTGCTAATGTGTTGGGAGCTAAAGAGTAAAGGGATTTGCCAAAGGTCATGCCCTGTCAATGACTACATCTAGAATTAGTGAGTAAAAAAAAGAAATTCTCAGGGTACTGCTGTTCTCTGCCATTGAAGCATGTGATGATATGGCTCAGAAGAATTTTAGGGTTAATACAGTTTAAACTTTCATTTCCCAGAGGAGGAAACTGAAGGTCAGAGGTTAAACAATAAGGTCACTTCGCTGGCCAGACTTAGATCCTGGTTTCTTCACCTGCAGACCCAGAGTGCCTCCCACTTTTTCACAAGTCTCTAAGTGGCAATGATACCATTTCTCATTAGTCCCTGTAACCAAAGAGGTTCTCACCAACCATCAAAACATAAATAAACCAGCACCCTATCAATTGTCCTCAATCTTGAAAGCCACATGGAGCATCCTGATGAGAAAATGTGCCCTCCTCTAAACCACAGTGACCTGAGTCCTACAGGGAGTATTCCTGACTTGGAAAATAGTCTGAATCCATCTCTGTTCATTACTCTGGGAGAAGCACTTGGGACTATATTTGCCTATCTATAAATTAGAGACAATGTCCCTGCCTTCCTGGACCACTGGGCCAATTAATCAGCCAATAAAGCTCTTGCAGTCTGAAAGCCGTGCACTGATGCTGAATATTGCTTTTAGTTGGTGGTAACCCTAACATTTATCACCACCTACATTTTGTTCTTAAATCAAAAAGGGACATTTTCATCATGGGGGAATATCTGTGCTTTCCTTTAGTAAATATGAGAAGTTATTGCGTGATTGGATACATTCTTTGTCATTATTATTTTTTAAGCTGCTGTATGTAGAACACCAAATAATAGAGATTTTCCTGGTTTAGTCAGATACTGTTACTGATATTCAATAACCTCTCAGTAAAACTCCATGACAACAGGGCCTGGAACTTTTGAAATATGCTCACTGTTTAAATTAACTTGTTTTGCTGCATTTGGGTCATCTTCCTTTCCTTACTACCTGATGCCGTGGCTCATCACAATCCATAACCTCTCTCTTCAAGAGGTGGATTTAAAGGAGTCTGTTGCTAGATGCTCCTGGGGCTTGAGAGGTAAAACCTCATCCCTGTCCATGGAATACTCATCACTAATCTCACTTTGTAGATAAAGAAACTGAGGCAATGTGAAGCAGGGAACAGAGATGTTGGTAGCAGAGTTGGGGTTGTAACTGTGCCCCTGACCTCCTATTCTGGGGCATCTGGAAGGGAGGGGTCAAGAGCTCCCAAATCAGAGGAGGGGGGTGCAATAGTAGAATCATGCTGGGTGACATGGGAGAGGGATGGGCATCAACTCTCAGCTGCCTTGAACATGACAGGTTTTGGGGGACCGGGGCGGGACCCTATTCTAAACTCTGTTCTGTTTCTGGTAGGCAAGGAATGCCAACACCAGGGAGCTGACTTCAGACTCCTCACAGCAAAGCAGGCCAGCCAACCTGTTTGGAATATTAAGAGGCCGCACTGTTTATGGCTGTCCTCCAGAGGGTCTGCCCTGCCTTAGCGAACACAAGTGGAGTGGGAAAGTGGGAAGGAGCACTGACATTCCCTCAGGCTTCCCTCTTGGGGTGGCTATGAACTAATGTGTGTGAGGGAGCTCTGTGAGCTCCAAACCCTATAGGAAACTGGAGGGTCCCATCATGACTCCTATCAGTCTTTTTACAGGGGGTGTAGGAATTGAGTTCTGTCTGCCTGCCACCAGGGAGCTGTGTGACCCCGAGAAGGCCATTTAAGATGTCTTGCTGCAGTGTTCTCATCTGTAAAATGGAAACTTGGTTGGATCAGATATCTAATGTTCCTTCCCACTCAGACGTTCTTCAAGAATGGCACCATGAGAGGAATGCACGGAACAAGGTTTCCTGTTTTAGTAAAAGAAAGTAGCAGATGAGGGACCTAGAAGATGCTGCAGACAGGATTTCTGCATGGGATGGGCAGCTTCTGGTCCCTCCTAGGGAGAAGTAGAGAGAAGGATGGACTTAGGCACTTGCCCCTGACCTTGTATCAAGTAGCCTCGTAAGTGGCTTAAGGTCCCTCATTTTGGTTTTAGGTCCCATGACATTTAAGATCCCTGTAGGACAAAAGGGATGAAAAGGCAGAGAAAGCAAATTAGAAAGTGAGGGGAAGAAGAGGTGCCAAGTCCAAGGAAATGAAAGGGAAGAGAAAGTTGAGAGTGGAGAGGCAAGAGGCCTGCTACTGGCAAGGGCCGTCAGCTGGTGCAGAGAGGAAGAGCATGTGGAAGGAGAAAGAGATGCAGAGGCCAGGCAGGTCAGGTCCTTCAAGTTACAGGGAGAACAGAGATCTGGAGCGAACCGACCTGCCCAAGGTACCTGAGCTAGGTGGGCGTGAAGGCAGGGCTGGAATCTGAGTCTTCTGTCCACTTCAGGCTTAAGCTCTCTTGCCTCACCTGCAACATGCTGGCACTTTATGGAATTGTCACATGAATCAGAAGAAAGGGAGGTCCAGGAAGGTGATGACACAGGCAGAAGAAAGAGCAGAGGGTGGGGAGAGGACAACAACAAGCCTCTGCTCTGACTCATGGATCTTCTCTGGGACGCAGGTTTCAAAATCTGTAAATTTCAGGAGCTGAGTGACTTGATTTGCAAATATCAGCTCTACGCAGGCTTTCCCTCATCAAATCTGGAACAGTAAGGTGTCCTTAAATTCAGTGAGGGAGCTTTTGCTGGGACCATCTCTGGTACCTGAGCTCTCCTCCTCCCTTGCAGCGCAGGCACCCCCCTGGGAACACTGTCCTGGGAGCAGTAATGGTGACTGCAAATCCACTGTGGCCCACCTTACCGAAGAGCTAATTTCAGGCAGAATGGCATAACTGCTTTTGAACCATCAAAGTGTAAAAACACTCAGAAGAGTTGTTTTTAGCAGCTCTAATATGCCCCCAATGGGTCTGATTAACTGGCAGCGTTTGCTAATCAGTGTGGCCAATTTCACAGTTACTAATCCCCAGGAGGGGAGAAGCCATTCTGGGGGAAAAACTGCATTACGGGATGAGTATGGTTCACCTGGGTACTTAGGCTCTCAGGTGAGTTTGTCACTTTTGCAGCAGGAAGTTTTAAGTCAAGAATGCATTCTCTCAATAGCAATAAAGGCAGTGTGGTAGGTGTTCTGTAGTGTAAGGTCTCTGGTGGAGTGCTCAGAGAACAGGATGCCCTGGACCTGGCCTCCGGAAAGGAGGCTGGGCAGGGTGGGAGAGGGTAGGCTGCTTTGGTCTGGTTCTGACCCCAGCTTTGCCACCAGCTAGCTGTGTGCAGGGAGGCTTACTGAACCTCCTTGGAGTCTAAGATCTGCCATCTGTTCTGATACTCTTTGAGGAGATTCCCGAGGCATTTTGCTGTCACTCTGCAATGCAGTCTTTTGGATATTTGCAGCAGAGAGGAAAGAACAGTCTATTTAGAAAACTGCCTTACTGGCCTGGCATCCAGGACCCACTGCGGTTTGCTCTGTGCCGAACTGCCTCACCCGGTTCTCACTATGTCCTCCTCAGTGGAGGACTGGTCCACACGGAGACCTGCGTGCTGGCCTGGGCTGGTGACCCAAACGAACGAGGTTTTCACCCCGCATGTCCTTTCATCTCTGTCCCTACATCTTCTACCAAAAACTTAAGGCTCATTTCAAATACTGTCTCCTCATAAAGCTTTCCTGGGCTGCCACAGTCCCTGGTAAACTCACCCCTTGAATCTACTTCACTAGCATACATAATGCCTCTCTGGTAGTTTTTGGTCTCATGTTGCTATTTAACTCTTAAATGTTCTTTACCATTTAAAGTATATCTCTTTTGGAGCACCTGGGTGGCTCAGTTGGTTAAGCGTCTGACTCTTGGTTTTGGCTCAGGTCACCATCTCAGGGTCGTGGGTTTGAGCTCCGTGCTCAGTGCAGTCTACTTCAGATTCTTTCTCCCTCCCACTCTGCCTCTCCCTGCTTGTGCTCTCTCTGTCTCTCAAAAATCAATAAATAAAATCTTAAAGAAATAAAGTATATCTGTTTTGTCTTGATAGTGATTTTGTCGTGTTCTTCCATTTTACATGCCTTGTGTAATATCAATTGATGGGATACAATGTAATGTAACCGCTACCATTTAACTGAGCACTTACTAGAAGCAAGGCACTGTTTAAGTGCTTTGCATGCATTAACTCATTTAGTTTTTCTAACACCACATGAAATAGGTTCTACTGTTATTTCCATTTTACTGATGAGGAAGCTAAGGCACAGAAAGGCTTAATAACTTATTTAAGGTCACAGAGTAAGTCAGTGCAGAAGCCAGGCAGTCTGATTCAAGAGCTCTTGCTCAAAACCACTATGTCTTGTCTCTCCTGGCACTTTCTATCTGGTATCCAATCAACAGGTATTTGTTGGCTGATTGGTGTTGATTTGTTTTCAGGAAACAGTTCTAATCTCAGCAAGAAAAAATAGGAAGAAAGGGTCTGACCCCTCTCCACACATGGTCCTTACTGCTCCTTCTCACTTCTCAATTAGGAAGCAAACCCTTGTTTAATTGCTGTTTTCTATTCTGTGTGATTCCAGAAATGACACTTTTAACTGAGAAAGAGCTAATCTTATAAATACTCATATCACAGGGAAAGCATGTCCCATGAAAAGTCTCTATGGCATTCAAGTATCTTAACAGATGGGGATAGTATTCTATTTATCTCTGTGTCTCCAGGGCCTCATTTAGTGCTTGGCTTACAGAAAGTGCTTAATAAATGTTCACGGTGAATGGATGCTATTTTCTAAGGCTGGCTCTGGTCTTGCATGGAGGTGACTGCTCAATCCCCTTCACTGTCAAATCAAGTTGGCTGCTACGAGTTTTTGTCAAAGACCTCACCAATCTAAAAAACACCTTCTCACCTCCATCTGTCTGATCCCTTTATTCAATCCACTCCTGAAAGTTCTTCTCCAGGAGAGCATATGGGATTGCATGGAAAGGAGGAAATGACCCTTTGCTTATTGCCCCCCACACAAATGCACTCCTGTTGTATACATTGCAAATATTTAATCACAACCCTCCATGTTATTGTTCATGTTCACTGTGTAACATTTATTCCATATGGCCTATCCTTTGGTACAGTATGCATGCCTCACAAGCAGTGGGAACTGAGATCCTTAACTGATGAAGCAAAATGGACAAAACTTTCAATTACACAGAATTGCATCGAAAGAGTCAACTAATTTTTACATCCAGAGTGAAATCACCTCCGAAAACGTATTGTATACAACCCCAGGGCCACAGTCATTCTCTTTTCTCTTCATAATTTTCTAGAATGCCTCTCCTTATTTATCTTTTAGGATCTATTCCAAATGCCACCTCCTTCAAGAAACCTTCCTGATTCTTTATCCCGATTCCCAAAAGTGTGGCATCTCCAAAGCATTCTTGTCACAGAACTCATCACATTTTTCTTAAGCTCTTTTTCTGAGGCAGGGGGAGAGCACTCTCCAATTTTTGTTCTATACAATCATTTCTTTGAACATCTTTTCTTCTACTTTTCAGTCTTTTTGAGAACACACTTAGCATCTGACTCATTTCTTTTTTTTAATATTTTATTTATTTATTTGACAGAAAGAGAGAGATCACAAGTAGGCAGACAGGCAGGCAGAGGGAGAGGGAGAAGCAGGCTTCCTGCAGAGCAGGGAGCCCGATGCAGGGCTCAATCTCAGGACCCTGGGATCATGACCTGCCTTAGGTTAAGCCTAAGGCAGATGCTTAACCGACTGAGCCACCCAGGCGCCCCAGTATCTGACTCATTTCTGCATCTACTGTAACAGCTACCAGAATCTTCTATCAAGGGTGCACCCAGTAGGTTTTGTCAAATTAATATATGGCTTACACCCTTACAATCATCTCTCTCACTCCATAATCTGTGATCTTAAGATTTCAATGATGGGGCACCTGGGTGGCTCAGTTGGTTAAAATACCCAACTCTTGGTTTCAGCTCAGGTCATGATCTCAGGGTTGAGAGATAGAGCCCCATGTCGGACTTCATGCTGGGTGTGGAATCTGCTTAAGATTCTCTCTCTCCCTTGGCCCCTCCCCCTTCCTCTCTTTCTTTCCCTCTCTAAAAAAAAAAAGATTTCAATGGCATTTAATACACATATGGATGTTTAAAAAATAAGAGCAACTTTTTGGGCTTAGAGTTACATATCCCACAAACCATCCAACTAACCTATTTGTTATAAGAAATAACATATGTGTATATCCAAATATCACACAACTGTCACGAAGATCAAATAAGATAGAAGAAATAAACACCCTCTGGAAATGCTAAAGAGGCATTTATAACTGGAAGCTGGTTTAGCATTAGAATTTGAGTGAGCTGGGTAGTTCTTAGTAACTGCTGCATGTAGCGCTGCCCCTCAGCCATGAGGCGGCTGAATAGAGACAGCCATTCAGTCTACAGAGATTTATCTGGCATTGAACATGCTGAGGATATAGCAGTGAACAAAATGAACAAAAATTGTCCTCATGGAGGTTATATTCTCGTGAGACAAGGGGAAAGTAAGTAAATAAACAAGTACATATACAGTGTGACAGAAGGTGATGAGTAAAATGGGAAAAATAAAGCAGGGAGGGGGCACAGGAGATATGAGCATGGCTGACATGGGTGGGGAGAGCGGGCCTCTCTGGTAAGATGACATTTCTGTGGAGATTGGTCTGGTGAGCAGGCCAGCCCAGCAGAGAGTGGGGAAAGGGCGTTGTGGACACAAGAAGCAGCAAGCATGAAGTCTTGCTGGGTTTGGAATGTTGGAAGCATGGCAAAGAGGTCACGGAGGCTGGCAAGGAGGGACAGACAGAAGGGAAGGGTGGAGGGAGATGATTTCAGAGGAGAGACAAGTGAGACTGTGTAGGGCCCTGTGGGACTCTGGTTCTCATCAGTGAGTGAGGGGAGACTTGAAGGGCTCTGAGCACAGCTGTGATGTATATTTTACAAGGATTTGTATTTCAAAAGGACCATGTTGGCTACTGTGTTGAGACTAAGCTGTGGCAAAGGGTGAGCATGGAAACAGAGAATCCAGTTAGGAAGCTACTGTAATGATCCAGGTGAGAGGTGTTGGAGGTGGTAAGAAACAGGAGTTTCTTGAAGGTATGGCCGATAGGATTTCCTGGAGGATTGCCTACAAAGGGTGAGAGAAAGCAGTAAGTCCAAGATTTTTGGCCTGTGTACCTGGAAGGATGAGGCTGACATTGACCAAGACAGGAAAGACTTTGGGAAGATTGGAAGTTCTGTTATGGATGTGGTAAGTTCGAGATGCTTAGACATCAAATTAAAGGAATGGAATAGGCAGGTAGGTATACAAGCCTGGAGTTTAGAAGAGAGGTCTGGGCTGGTAACATACAGTTTGTAGTTATTAGAAGACATTTAAGTGACATTTAATGCCAGAAGGCTCAGGATATTTAATGCCAGATACTAGGGAACAGAGTATCCCTGAGATATAGAAGAGGTCTAAGGATCGAGACTGCAGCTCTCCAATGTTAAGAGGATGAGAATGTGAGGGGAAATCAGCAAGTGATTCTGATAAGGAAAAGCAAACGAATTAAGAAAGAACAGTGTCCTGGTAGCCAAGTGATGACAGTGATTTAAAGACAAGGGATAGGGGCGCCTGGGTGGCTCAGTCGGTTAAGCATCTGCCTTCGGCTCAGGTCGTGATCCCAGGGTCCTGGGATCGAGCCCCGCGTTGGGCTTCCTGCTCTGCAGGGAGTCTGCTTCTCCCTCTCCTCTGCCTGCCGCTCTGCCTATTTGTGCTCTCTCTCTGTCAAATAAATAAATAAAATGTTTAAAAAAAAAAAAAAGACAAGGGATGATCAGCTACATCCAATGCTGCAGCTAGATCAAATACAACAGCACCAGAAAACTAACCACTGGATTCTGTAATGTGGAAATCACTGGTGGTCTTGACAAGAGATGTTTTACTGGAGTAATGGGGGAGAGAGCCTGACTGGTGTGGATTTAAGAGAGAACGAGAAGACAAGAATTGAAGACAACAGATAGAGGCAACTCTTTCGAGGAGTTCTGCTGAAATATGAAAGAAGACACCTAAAAGGTCTACGAAATGGAATTTGTCTAGGTTTGTAGTGGTAGGAGATATTGCTGACATCTTTCTGGATGATATCAACCAAACTAGCCCAGGGCACTTGTTCACTGTGATCTACATACTTTACTATTTAAAAGTCGCACATATACCTCTCCAGGAGAAAGGGTGACAGGCTGGATTAGCCCTTCCTTTAAGCTCCAAAAAGAGCTACTCTGTTGGCGACCCATGGAACACAAGACACAATTGTTAGCCCTATGTATAAGCATGAAGCCACCTGCAAGGCTGCCCACAACTGCAAAACCATCTCAGTGTGATCATCTTCAACGACAAAGCTAACTTCTTGGACTGCATGGTAGGTACTATTAAGGCCTTATCTTTGAGGTACTGTACCATGTCCTCATCTTCTTGATGAGAGAATTCCAAGGTATGTTACCTCTTCCTGACCCCACTCTACAGTTCTACCATTAATTAAATGCATGTGGAGATGGGACACCTTCTTTAGGAAGTTTTTACAGTGGAACCCTAGCTACTGTATCTAATCTGATTCTCCTTTTTAATGCACTGAAGCACGAGTGACTCTCAACCATATGCATCTCTAATTAAGAACTTCTGTACTAGAGTAATTACTGTAACTATTTCTGCTAATAAACTCCTCAATCTCTTTGTTTTAGACTGTGCTCTTTGTTCACAATTATTCACCCTTGCTTCTCTGTAGGTACAGTATAATTCTGTGTCCCATTATCCTTGGGACAAAGATAGCAATGTGACTTGCTTTGGCCCCTGGAAAGTGAGTAGCCATGATATAAGCCATTTTGAGCAAAAGCCTAAAATATGCTTGTGTGGCTTAGCTCTTTGCCCCCTTTTTGAGCATCTGCCCTCTGCCATGAGGACAACATGGCCTACTGGATGCTTCTTCAACCTGGGCTCTGGAATGAGGTAGCATATAGAAGCTGGTCAAGCCCAGAGTCCAGCTAAGCCCAGAAAAGTGGCAGCTGGCCAACATCATCATGTAACATGACCAGGTATAAATGTTTCTGATTTTAAGTCACTGAGAATTTGGGATTGTTTGTTCTTATAGCAAAAGCTGACTGATACACTCTTATTAGATTGTCAGATTCCTCAAGTAAAAGGACTATATTTGTTTTTTATGGTATGTCCTCATACCCAGAACAATGCTCTGAAAGTGTGGGCTCCTAATAATCATGTATATTAGAGGGTAAGATTCATTATGTCCGCTGTAGTTTGGTTGGAAGTTTGGAATAGTTCATAGTTCCTATCACTGACACATTGGCTGTACCATCATATTAAGCTCCTTAAAGTCATGTTCAAAGTTATTCTCCCCTTCCTTCTCATTCCTTGATTTTAGCCTACTGAGTTATGGCTGACTGACCAAGAAAACCCAAAGAATTTAGGCTTCACAAAAGGGAAATTGGATCTTGGCCATCATACTCAGTTGAACCTTGAACAATATGAGTTGAACTGTGTAGGTCCACTTACAGGCAGACTGTTTTTGGATAAATACAGAACAGTACTGTAAATGTATTTTTTCCCACCATATGATTTTCTTTCTTTTTTTAAAGAATTTATTTATTCGAGAGAGAGCATGCACAAGAGAGCACACGAGCAGGGTGGGGAGGGGCAGATGGAGAGGGAGGAATAGGTTCCCCACTGAGCAGGCAGATGCTTAACTGACTGAGCCACCCAGTCTTTCTTTCTTTCTTCTTTCTTTCTTTCTCTCTCTTTCTTTCTTTCTTTCTTTCTTTCTTTCTTTCTTTCTTTCTTTCTTTCTTTCTTTCTTTCTTTCTTTCTTTCTTTTCTTTCTTTCTTTCTTTCTTTCTTTCTTTCTCTTTCTTTCTTTCTTTCTTTCTTTCTTTCTTTCTTTCTTTCTTTCTTTCTTTCTTTCTTTCCTTCCTTCCTTCCTTCCTTCCTTCCTTCCTTCTTTCTTTCTTTTTCTTCTTTTTTTTTTAAGATTTTATTTATTTATTTGAGGGAGAGAGAGAGCATGAGATGGGGAGGGGCAGAGGGAGAGGGAGGAGCAGACTCCCCACTGAACAAGGAGCCCAATGCAGGGCTCGATCCCAGGACCCTGGGATCATGACCTGAGCTGAAGACAGACACTTCACCGAATGAGCCACCCAGGCACACCCCTATATGATTTTCTTAATAACATTTTCTTTTCTCTAGCTTACTTCATTATAAGAATATAGTATAACACCTATAAAATATGTGTTAACTGTTTATGTTATTGGTAAGACTTCTGGTCAACAGTAGGTTATTAGTAGTGAAGTTTTGGAGGAGTCAAAAGTTATATGTTAATTTTCAACTGCGCAAGGTGGGGATCAGCACACCTAATCCCCACATTGTTTAAGGGTCGACTGTATACTGTTTCCAGTCCTAGATGCCCTAAAATGGTTAAGGCCAAGTAGAAAGAATCTGTTCCAAATGTGTTTGTGTGGCTTAGCTCCACGTTCACTTTTGAGTTTAAGACAGACCACAGACTTTGCCCAAGGGGCTCCACTGCAAAGAAAACATTCCAACTCTTGCCTTCATTTATCTAGTAAATTCCCCTAACTTGTAGAGACCATTGTAGGCATGGTGCAGGAACAGAGACAATATAAGCCACAGTTCTGGGCTTCTAGGGGCTTATAATGTAATTGAAGAGATGGGATATATTTGTAAAAGTCTAAGACAATCAAGAGTTTTATACTAGCTAATCCTTTACAAGAAGTTGTATAGGAGAGAAAGTTGGTTTGGAAGTCAGGAGACCTGACTTCCTAGTCCTGCTCTGCTGCTGGTTAGTTAGGTTTCTTTGGGAAAATATTTTCACTCTTCTGTGCACGTACGGAAAGAATAGAACAGGTTAATACAAGGTTCTTCACGTTTCTATGGTAAGGGCTTGGTGTTCAGAGGACGTCTTTGTTTTCCTGTCCCCTGCTCCCATCTCCAAGCTTGTATGGTTTCAGCCCAGTCATAGGGACCTTCTCTACCTTGAATTATGGGCCAGATCTGATGGAGCTGACTTGAGAGGGAAAAATCTCAGCACGCAAGTCCAGAATTATGCTCAGATCGCACCAATCGATCAAGGAGGAGTGGAATGAGGAGCTCTCTGAAAGTTGACTTAATCCCCAAAAGCAACTGGGGCTGTGCTTTGTTGGGGGTGATGCTGGGTGCCCGAAGCTGCTGTTTTCAGTGCCTGGGGTTCATCCATAGTGGGGCAGGCTTCTGGAGGAAGAGGTAGAAGAGGGGCTGTCCACCGGACTGATATCTGGATAGACAATATCTCTCCAATGCCCTCTGGCCTGATTCAGAGAGCTGAACACCCTCCACCCTTGGGCAAAACCAATTCTCACAAAGGCAGGCAGCCTGTCCATAAATAGGGCTTCTGAAGCCGGAAATGTCCCATTTGACATGAAAGAAGGAGAGGGTTGAGAGAAATGGCAAATAGAACTTTTTGAACATCCACTGATGCTTTTCTGATTGTTCTTTGGAAAAATACAGAAAGTAGAGATAATCTCATTGGCTAAAATACTTTGACCCTGAGCCTCAGGGATTAGCCTTCTCTGCTCACCAGGCTCCTCTGCTGCAAATGTATTTAAATCCCAGCCCAGGGCCTGGGGGTAGGGGGAGGGAGTGGGGGCGGGGCTCAGATGGCCAAGGGATTTCTTTCTCCGGGTAGCCTGTCTTCATTTGGCTGTTTGGCTGCTATGGATTCTTTCCAGGAGTTTACAGGAGCTGGGGCTACAGTGTGTTCTCATGGACTCACATCAGAGTTAGGTTCTTTAAAGCAAAGAAATTCATTTAAGAAAAAACACCGCTGTTTATATGGAATCAATTTTTCTGGCAAAGTGCTCCTGGCAACTCAGCACAGGACAGCAGGGGGTGGGTGACAAGATACCACTGTGAACCAGAAGAATGGCTTTACTTACTTGGGACTCCAGACACCAGGCGCAAGGGGCGCAGCACACGGAATGCCCTCAGTGCCTTCACGTCAAATCCAGCTCCTTTCCCTCCCAGAGCATTTGCCCCATCGGCTTTGGTTGCTTGTTCTAAAATTGCACTAAAAAGCCTAGAAGAGAGGAAGGGGAGACGGAGCTGTCAGACCCTGAATTCTCTGGAGGAAGCTTGGGAGAGCAGAGTTTGCAGGCATCCCCAGCCCAGGAACCAGAGCCAAGGTGTGTGCGTGGGAAGGACTGTGACCATCCTAAGATGACATCCCCTCGGTGTGGGTATCGCCCTGCCAAGGGCATCACCACTGCCCAGAGAGGTCTGAGAGGCGATGGGCAGGCCCTTTGCAGTCATAAAGCCGTGCACAAACACAACTGGTTTTGTGTAAGCTGGGCGGCCTGGACAGAAGTGTAAAGTTGCTAAAGTTTGCTGGAGTGTCTCCGTCCCTTTGCAGTGCCCTCTCTCCACTCCAGGGTTTCCTAGCTCCTGCCCTCACATGGCCAGGAACCACACCCTCTCTCGTCCCCACACACCTCCTTACTCCTAATGATTCCCCTTTGATTTTGCCTGGGCACAAATAGAAGATCCCATAGACATTGGCTTTGTGCTGCAGATACAAGGATGGGAAACTAACCGCTGGCTTTAGCAACATGCAGACTCCTGAGACTTTGAAAACAACTGTTTTGGAGAAGTGATGGGGACAAATGCCTAATGGATATGGGCTCAAGAGAGGATAGGAAGAAAAGTCTGAGATAGCGCTAACAGAAATATGATGCAAGCCACAACTATGAGGCATATATATAATTTAAACTTTCTAGCAGCCACATTAAAAAAGTAAAAACAGGCGAAATTAACTGTGATAATATATTTTATTTACTACAACATAACCAAAATATTATCATTTCAACTGTAATAAATCCAAAGAATTTTTCATGAGATGTGTGTTACTCCTTTTGTGCTAAATCTTCGAAATCTGCCATATATGTTACATGGACAGCGTGTTTCAACTCCGATTAGCCACATATCCTGTACGGAGTGGCCGCACGGCTGGTCGCTAGTGGCTACAGTATAGACAACACTTCTGAGGAATTTTTCTGGAAAAGGTAGTAGAAGAAAAAAGATGGTTGCCAGAAGAGGGTGTGGAATCAAGGGAGTCGTGTTTGTTTTTAAATGGGAGATCCAGCGGCATTTTTATATGTGACGGGAGGTATGCAACAGAGATAGACAATCTGACCATGCAGAAGAGAGAAAACAATTACTGGAAGGATTGCTGTCCTGCAGGAGGCAGAAGGAATCTCTTGCACCCTGAAGGGTACTGGCCCTAGATAGGGGAAGGGTGGTTTATCATGGTTCAAATGGGAAGGTACATCATAGGGGTACAGATGTTCTCCTTGGTTACATGTGTTTTCTCAGGGAAACAGGTAGCAAGGTCATCGGCTGAAAATGTGAATGGGGAGCAGGTATTGGAAGTTTAAAGGGGGAGGCTAAGGTATAAAAGACTCACCAAAGTAAGTGGAGGAGTGAATGGAGTAGCACATAGAGTAGGGTTGCCAGGTATCATCAAGGACCTATTTGAAGTTTGTGGTCACAAGTGTCAGGTGAAACCCATCAGCTCAGCTTTGCAGGTTTCTCTACTCCTTTTAGTGGCACAGCTTCAGGTACCAGATGGATTTCCATCTAGTTGGATTTGATTAGGGTTGGTGTTTTTCCAAATGAGCAAGGTAAGTGAAGAGAGGAAGAAGGAAGTTGACTGTACACACAAGTGAGAGATTGTGATGGGGCTGGGCATCTAAGCTGGTTAAAAGGAGGACTGGACACAACGGGCAGAGGAACAGAGAGTATGGGACAGGATGAATGGATTGTCAGAGTCAAAGTGCTAGAGGGAGTAAGCTGGAAAGATGGCTGGTAGTGTTTCCAGAGCAGGGTGTTTGGTTTGAGATTATGGGGGAGGGCACGGCTATTAGTTACCGCAGGGATATTGGCTATCACCATGGGAGTGGGCATCTGAGATAGGATGGAGTCAGGATCCCTGGGGGGGGGTGGGGGGTGTAGATATCAAGGAACCAAGAAGCTACTGGAGGGGACAGCAGGAATAGTGAGGTTGGAGAGAGTTGAGAGTGAGCCAAGAGCTCCTGTCTTCAAGGAATGAGGAGTCCCCAGAGGCCTAGAAGGGGACCCCATAGGGAGTAGGAGTGGAAGGGTTTGATCACACACATCAGAATCAGAGGTGGCTAGGAAGCGGGGAGGGCCAGCAGTCTGAAAGCAGAAATAAGAGAAATGCAGGGCCCCTCTCCTGACCTCCTGGCTGTGGAACAAGGCATTTGGGAGAGAGTGGCCATCTCTTGAGAGACTGTGATGGAGTAGGACCCTTGGGGGAGCCAGGAGGTTAAGTGAGTGGCCAGAGACAAAGCTGAGGGTTTAGGGCAGCCCTTGGGCCACTCGCTCTGTACATGGCGTTTTGCTGGAGCTCAGCTACACCCCTCATTCACATACTGCTGCTGTCCATTGCTGTTTTCTCGGAAGAGGTGACTAGTCGGGACAAAGCGCATAGCTTGTGAGCTGAAAATGTGTATCTGGCCCTTTACAGAAAATGTCTGCTGACCCCTGAATGGGCAGTGGGCTGTGGGGAACACAAGGCACAGTGGAAAGGTTTCAGGGGGATGGTGAGGGAGAGGGGGCACAGGGTTCAAAGAACCACGTGGGAATGGGAGCCCGGAATTTTGGGCTTTTGTGGTAACCAAGAAAAATAGGGGAAAGGACACATGGGGGCAATTTCTGTCCTTTATACGAGAGATGACTACCAACTCACTGTCAGCAGAGTGTGTGCTGGGCTGTGGCCGGGGGTCAAGGGGGAAGCCCAGGTATCAGAACTGGGGCCCCACATCTGACCTGCATTCGAGGCCAGGGCAACTTCGTTCTTGAGGAATAGGCTTGAGCTCCTGAAATGACTCATGCCCAGGGAACTGGATCTGGAAACACAGGAGGCTGCAGCTGGGGGCTTAGCTTTGCAGAAACACAAATCTAGGCAGGGCCCAGCGAGGACGGGGTTGGTCTAGATGAAGGATTTCCAAACTGTGCTCCATGGAACTGCTTAGGGACTTCTTGGGCAGCGAGGCCAGAGATAAGTGGCGGGAATAGAGTGGCTTTTGTGGCTCTCTGAGTAAGGCTTTGCTTGAACAATGGGTTTTGTAGCTAAAAGAAGTTTGACAACTCTGGCCAGACCACATCTAAAGTCTTTCTCAGCCCTGTGATTCTTTCAGCTCAGCTTGGCAGTTTGATGGTGTCATATTGTTAGCTGGTGATGCCTTGAACCCCAGGCAGAGTTGCCAGGATGGGGGAAACGGGCTTCTTTCTCTGCAGAGAAATGTTCTTTCCACTGAAGTCTAGATCGCTGAAATCTTAGAAAATGGAGACCAGTTTGCAAGTTTGTCAAACAACATTCCAAATCCAAACCAGATTTGGTTCCTAGTATTTCCTGGAAGAAAGCAATACGCTTATTAGGGTACAAGATGTTCACATAATATTATTTATTGAAGGGAACAGAGGTTAGACAACTTTCTTTTCTTTTCTCTGCCCCAACTTGACGCAGACACTTTATTAAGTGTCTGATTTTAATTTTGAAAAGGTAGAAAATTCAGGAATGGGTCTAGGAAGTGTTCTTGGCTTGTAGGGGCTGGTGTGTTTCTCCTTGATTAGATACTGTAAAGCTGAACCCACTGCTTTGTGCCTATCTGTCCCTAAGGGCTGGGTTCAGATATGGATGCTTGGCAGGGGGATTCTTCAGGAGTTGTGTCTGGCAGTTCCTTAGCTGGAGTTGGAGCTTGTAAAAAGAGGACAACACAGCTCTAGAGGGCCCAGCAGTTCAGAAAGGCAGGGCCACCATACTGGGAGAGAGATGGTAGCAAAAGCCCTTGCAGCTGGAGTAGAATGTCTCAGGCAGGGGGATCTAGTGAGGATCCCTAGGTCCCTGGCTTGAGGTGGGGAGAGGTAGCTCACAGAGGCCTCTGAAGTCCTCCCCACTTTCATTCAGCAGTCTCATCTCCCCACTGTACCAAGGACACCCTTCCACTTTAGGAAGGAAATGTGACAGGTCTGTGGGGGTTAGGCAATGCCTCTTGTCACAGGACCCCGCGTGGCAATGCCGACATGAGAGAGCAGCTCTTGGCCTGGCACTCAGGCAGCAGGCAGGCAAACCCGGCTCTCCCAGGGCAAGGCAGATTCCCCTCTGATTGTAGGAGAGCCCAAGAAACCGTCCCCTAAGTGGCTGCAGAGGAGGGGCCCAGGAGAGTAGGTATTTCCCAGGAGACATAAGGGAAATAGACAGATATCCATTTACTAAAGAAAAAAAAAAAAGGGCAGGAAAAGGAGGCATAGCAGTAGAGAGGACGTTGCTACACCGTGTGTGTGTGTGTGTGTGTGTGTGTGTGATTTTTTCAAGTTAGAAGGATGGGCCAAGATTGAGACTAGACAGAGAGCTGCTAGGACCAATGCCCTTGGAGAAGAGAAACTGGGTGTCAAATATGTCCGTGCATGCTAGTAATGGGGGAAAAGCCCAACTGGTCATGTGAGCCACAAGCTAAGCAACCACTAGCATCAAAAACTCTGTGGCTTAAACAGCCAACCAGAGGCATCTTTTGGAAGAGGGCCAGTCTGGATGCTTTCCTCTTCATCAGCTTCATGGCCCAGACCCCAGAAAGATGTGACTGAAATCTGGGCTGACCCCACGAAGCCTGCCCTCTGCGGTTACCAGGAGGAGCAGCAGGGCGAGGGGTAAAGCAAGGTCCAAACAAGCAGAAGACGCAGACCGCAAGGCAAGGCATCTGCTCCCTCCCTCCTGAGCTCTGGTTTAAGCTCTGCTCTGTGCTTCCGGTTTCGACCTCCCAGGCTGCAGCTGAGGCCCTGGAGGGGGCAGAGCATGGTACGCAGTCAACTCTAACTCATTCCATAAACATGAGAAGAAGATATGGTTTCTCTGCCAAAACAAAATTAGTCCCTGAAGGCACCCTTATCTCTCTATCAATCTCATTCCTGGGGCTCTTTTCTAGGCATATGTGAAAGGTTCCCCAGAGCCCGAGGCCGTGAGAAAGACACTGAATTTGAAAGGATTTAGGGGCATGTGGAACAAGGCACCTTAAATGCCTTTGCTATGGTTTACCGGAGTTAATTCAAGGCATTTGTTTGGTTATTCTTTGTTTATCCTGGTGTGAACAAAAGCAGCAAATTCTCTTATAACTGCATCCTCACTCTGAGTCCTCTGGAGCCAGATCTATGCCTGGCAAATACTCCAATAACTTTAGTGCTTCTCATGTCACCCAAATATCCTTGGTGTTAATGTGGCCAAAGTGTGTCTTTCATTGGCTGTGCAAAAAAAGACAACAAAGAAAAACCCCTAAAGCAGTTCCAAACAACCCTAATAAGTCATCCAGATGGCCAGAGGCAAGGATATAACTTCTCAATGGTCTTGATTTGCTCTTGTTATTTCCTGCAGGAAAGACCAGACACTCCCATGAGATGATGAGCAGTGAGTGCTCTGGAGGAGTCCACAAGGACCTGTCTTCACTGGGATGGCACAAATGGTGCCAATCAAAAATAGGTTCCTGGGATATGGGCCCAGTGACATATTGACCTTGACGCTGAAGGCTAGCGGAACTCCACGGGAGTAAAAATGCAAGGTGGCTACCATGTGACCACTCTCCAGGCTCAGAGAAACGACAGATCAGCTTCGAGAAGCCCAAGTAGAATCTGCTGTAGGGTGCCCTCCCTTCACAAAAGAGAGGAGCAGTTAAAACTTCATCAACTGTGTCTTAATGAACTACATTTCACATAGCACATGTACAGGATCTTTTTGTAAAGTTGCTAACTCCTAGATAAGGAGATCACCACTTCCGAATTTTATTTATGATTCTTTACATTGCTTTTTTTTTTAAAGCATATATTGACCTTGATTTATCTCATGCTACAGCGGAACAGCGTGTTTGGGGAAGGTGTATTTGGTTCTACTTAGGCCACCCACGACCTTGGCCCTTCAAAGTTCTCTGTTGTTTCCTCACCCACTTATCTCAAGCAGCCTGTTTCCTGGGGCCCCCGATGAGGCCCACTGTAGAGTTGAGAGTGGGCATCCATGGCACCTATGCCAGCTTCAGCCCCACCCCCATGCCCATGGGCTGCTCGCCAGGCCAACTGGACGAACTCTGCTCAGGAACACAGCAGGGGAACTGGTTCGAAGAGCTGTCGGGCCAGATGTGGTTGGGGATGGAATAAAAGACCTCAAGCAGAGGAATCTCCTCAGCTGCAAAGAGGATGCTGAGTTCCATTAAAAGCCCTCAGGTTCCACTCTGTGTTGTGGGGTGTGTGTGTGTGTGTGTGAATGCACGCATGTGAGCATGTATGTGAGGGAGATGTTCTTAAGTAAGAGCTCTTTTCCCTTTGGAGAAAGTCTGAATTCAAAGTGACTTTTAATGGATCCTCTCATCTTGCCTGGTGCCCAGTGCCGCTGTGACCAAATAAAAAAGAGATACAAATAACAGAAGGAAACAGAGGCACATGTTGGTGGATAGTAAGGGGTGAGGGGAGGGAAGAGAGAAAGGTAGTGATACTTACCCTACAACCACAATTATAAAATCTAGTAAATTCCAACCATTGCGGAGGTAAGCGTTGGGGTGAAAGAGAAGTCCATAGGCTATTACTTTTAGAAATGCTTCCACAGTAAAAATTATGAGAAAGAGATATTCCACTCGTTCCTAGGAAACAAAAATAGAAGGGAGAGAAAAATAAAGTCAATGAGATCGGGGATCTGGAAAGTTCTGAACCAGCAGATCTCACAAGCAGGTGGAGGAGAGTGCTGCCCACTCTGTGGTGGGATCTAGGAGGACCTGGGTAGGACCTCCTAGCCAGATTACCAACTCCCCAGTCTGTTCCAACCTTAGACCTCCAATTCATTGGGCATTAAGGGTTTTTTTTTAGTCTTCAAATGTCCCATTAAAATGCAAATATTAGGGTGGTAGAAAAATGACACATTTTGGAAAAACATCTTATTTAGTTAATCAGTGAATGTTTCATTGTACCTTCTCAGAAGAGAACTCATAATGTCTTGATCTAGAGGGAAATGATGCCAAGACAGAGGAGAACAGTGCTCAGAAAGGAGGGGACAAAACCACAGGAAAAGTGTACCGCCACCTTGAGGTAACAAACCCTGAAGAAAAAGAAACCATCTTGGGGGAGTGTACTAACCACATTCTCCAAACTGATAGACCAGGAATACAGCCGCAAAGAAGTTGAGACATCGAAAAGCTCCTAACAACAGTTGAAACACAGGCAATCTGCTCATATACCCTGACCCTGAACTAGAAATCTCTCTCTTTCTTGAGAAAATAAAAATCTTTGTCCAAAGACAGACCCCGTCAGCTGAGAAAATCAGCATTTCCAGGTTAGAGGCAGGCACTGGGGTGGGGCAGTGAAGAAAAAGGCTCATCTCTTTTCTCAAAGGGTGGGAGGTAGTGTTTTACCTCCCTTTGCCACCTTGAAGAAGGCTTTGCATTTAAGGATGAAGCTCCTGTCCCTGGGAGCCCACACTTAACAGGACAAACTCGTTGGCTCAATTAGAGCGAGCCGACTCTGTGTGCTGATTCACTGGCTTCCCTCACCACTAATTGCTTTCTCCCACAACCTTGTTCCCAGTGCAGAGCCTTAATGGCCCCCACCAGGCAAAGGCTGCCTGGATGCCTTCATGCTCCACTGCTCGCCTCTGCAGGAGCCTCAGCCCATCTCTCACTGGAGCCACAAAACACTGGTCCACATGGCATTCGGCCACAGATCCTCCAAGCAGGACAGGCCCAGTCACAGCCCCCAGGAAGCAGTAGGCTCAGAACTCCCGGACCTATCTTCCCATCCTGTGTTGGGTCAGATGGAGCTCACCTGGGAAGGCATACTCGCTCTTGCCCAGCCTGCTGGGAAGGTGCTCCAAGCCCAGGGGCATTGAAGTCTGATGGGTAGCTCTGTGGGGGGAGGCTAGCCCACACATATACCTGTGCTCCCATCCATTCTTTCTGATTTGCTAGACTTGGCATGAGTGCAGACCTCACTGTGCCCAGCTCCGGGTGAAGCAGTTTGAGGAGGCAAAGTTTAAAAATGCAGAATTCTGGGCCCTACCCAGACCTATTGAGGTGGATCTCCTGGCTATGGAGCCTGGAAATGTGCATTGCAGATGATTCCAGGTGTTTCTGAGGCACCCTGAAGTTTAAGAACCACTAGCCCATGTGCCGATGAAGGCCCTGATCAGGCAGTAGCTGTGGGAAGGGAATGGAGAAGCCGGCATTAATCTGCACCTCAGAGGCAGGACTGTCTTTTACTCACTACCTATTACAGAGGTGGGGTGGGGGAGCATGACCCAGGAACAAATAACAGTATGTGGGAGCCTCTGGTCTTTTAAAATTAGGTGATGTTGGGTTAAAATGGGTTGATTCGGTTGATGATGGGTTAAACCCCATCAGGACGGAGTTGAAAGGGAAAGCATGTGCAACCTGAGGGAGTTTGTGGAAGGGGTGTGTGTGTGCAGAGCTTCAGGTAATGTGGGCATCTGATCAGCTGGAGTGAAGGTTACGGGGCTGGAGAGGTGGGTAGGCGCAAGATGACCAGGGGCTTTGGAGCAGCCCCTGGTGCTCGGATTCTATCCTGAGGAGATAGTGAATGTTGGAGTCAGACGTGCGCTATAATCTGGCACCGGTCTAGAGAGTGAGGGTGGCGATGGGGGTGGAGGGAGTTGGGGGGTGACCCATGCAGAGACCATGGAGGCTTGAGCCAAGGTAGACAACGGGATTGGCGAGAACTAGGTGGGTTTTAGAGATAGAAAGAAGGTAATTTGGTTTCTGGCTGCATGTAGGGGTTGGGGAAAGACACAGCAGAAGTGCTCCCCACCCCCGAGTTTTCTAACTTGGGCGACTCTGGATGGTGATGCCTCTCACTGCAGTGGGGGACTTGAGGGGAGAGCCATCAGTTCTGGACTTGCTGAGTTAAAGCATTTGTGGGACATTTGTGGGGTTACTGGTGATCAGACATAGGAGGTCAGGGGGAGTCCAGCTTGCAGGGAGGGCTGAATGAGGTTGCCCAGGGAGAGCGTGCCAACTAAAGAGAGGAGAGATGAGGCTGGAATCCCTCTCGGTAAGGGGCAATCTCATCCCTTGGAAAGCACTTTCACATTATGGGAATGTACCTCCTTGGCAGAAGTTATCCTGCTTAAAGCCATTGAGTTGGAGAGATAGAATCTTAGAGGGTATTTAATTAACCTCCTCACTTGAAAATCCAGAATGCTGGTAAGATACCAAGGCCAGGGAGGTATGTGCAGAAGATGGGAAAGCAGATTCCCTGACCCTTGGTCCAAAGGTCCATTCATCTCATCTCGCTTTCCTGGGTGCCAGGGGAAGGTTTCTTCCTGGTCCCTGCTTATCCCCAGAGACACAACTGGGTCAGTCCTCATACTAAGTTGTTTAAGGATCTGAGATAGAACTGGAAAGGGTCCAGGTGGCCAGTAAGAACGGGTCTGGACAAAGAATCCTGAGAAGGGGTAGGTGCGTGTTGCCTCTGAGCACGTGCGCATGCTGATGGCTCTATGGTATTCATTCTGACTTTAGGGACTGAGTGCCCTTGAAGTTAATCCCACCCACCGCCCCCCAAACCCAAGAAAGAAACAAACAAAAATGTAAAGAAGTGAAACAGCTTGGTTGATCCTTTTAAAACCTATGTTGTGTTGCCACAGAAACACCTAAGGGCAAAAATGAATGGAGTGGAGAAATGCAAAAGTTTGTCCAAGACCTTTCTCTTGCTGTGCTGAGGTCTTGGTGCCTCTGGTCCTGTGCCTCATAGCCCTCCTCCTGCCTGAGTTCTGAGGCCAGAGCTCCATGCTCCCCTGAATCCTGAGGGACCACAGAGCTCTCTGAGAATGCACAACACTCAGCCTGTGAACTGCCCCTTTTGATCTGTGATTTTGGGAACTCGGGAACTTTGGAAGCCAACCTGGGAAGTTCCTGTTCCTCCTGTTCTGTGTTGACCCTGGAAAGGGTCAAGGAGGCATGCAAACCTGCCGATGAGAGGACGTCAAGGCTGGAATGGGAATACGCTGGAATGGAGTCCCAGGGCTCCTGGAGGACCCCTTTCCCAAATCAAGGGTGAAGCCCTACCTGCCTGGGGCAGGTGTGATGACTTCAGCCTTTCAGACACTCCTGTCTTCCTTCCTTCCTATCCAGGGCTCTTTCCCCTTACTGCTGCCTTTCCATTTTCATCTTCTTCTCCCTTCCTTTCCTCTCTCCCTGCTCATTTCTCAGCACTACTGCAGGCAGCTGGTGCCCATGGCAACACCCATGTCTCAAATATTTAGAAAAATTCAGTGGAGAGAGCCTCAGATTCCAGGAACCACCATGTCTTCTAAACACTTGTGGAACTAATATACACTGATGAGTACAGTGTTAATTTTAGTTTTCCCTTTATCTTTTCATGTACATGTATCCTACCTTTCATTCTATAGGACAGAGACTCAATTATCTTTTGATGGTAATAATCTTGATTCTGGTACCACTGGCTGTGTGTCTTTGGGCAAGTCACTTTACTTCTCTGGGTCTGTCTCCTCGTCTGTAAAAGAACTAGCTAAGCATTAAAAAAATGCAGTGTTGCAGAGAACCCTGGGCTTCCACAGTGCTGCTCTGGGAGCAATAACAGGTTAGGGGGGGCTTTGCTCACTGACCCCCTGCCACCTTGAACCAGAGCAGCACCATTTGTACCCACATGCTAAGTTGTCCAAGGATCCTAACACAGTTCAAAAGAGTCCAGGGAACCGATATCATGGGGTGAGGACAGAGACTACACAAGAAAAAGAAGTAGCCATCTCTGACTAATCTGGAAGACTTTTATTGGCTTTATAATGCTGGTTTCCGCATTAAGATTTTATTTGAGAAGAAGAATCACTGCTTTGTTTGTTTATTTGTTTGTTTTTCTGGGAATCTTGAACACCAATTCCAAAGTCATAGAGGACTTCCAAAGTCTCTTCAAAATTCTATGGCAAGTGAGGATACCAATCCCTGGTATGTGTGCGGTTCTGCCTAAGGCATAGTCAGATTCCAAGACATGGAAAGGAACAAAGAGTTCCTCTCCTCATTGTTCTGAGGATCACTATAAATACAAATAGATTTTATAATAAAAAGGTCCTTCAGTAAGGAGATCATTAATATTTGTGCTTTAAGAGAACACAGACTCCTTATGAGCAGAAGCCATGCCAGGGTAGAGCTCTTCAGACAAGAACAACAATGGACAGCCTGCCATGTCTATACACGTGTGCATGCTTCTGCACACACACACACACACACACGCATGGCACAGCTGGGTGATGCCCACCATCTGTGTTGAACACTGCATAGCTTATACCTGCTGTATAACAGACCAAGGTGTGAGAATTCATACTAAGAGAGCCTGTGTGTATTCACTTAAATTTATGCAAGTGTATTTATTGGAGCTGCCAAGATTTCTACACCAAAAAGAATTGATGAGAAGCCCAGTCATACAATTCCATCTCAGTACAAGGTGCAAAGACAAGAAACACAATAATAATGTGTCAGACAGCACCTTGTATTCCAGATTGTTTCATAATTGAAGTATCATTCAACCTGACCTCTAAAACAGCCTCCTGACTATTTCTAATGAAGGGAGATGAAGAAACTGGAATACCTCAGTTCCTACTCTTCAATTTTTCTCTCGGTCCTTCACTCCTTCATGCAGTAGGTCACACACATTTCCTGAGGGTCTACTCTGCCCCACACCACTTGCTGCATTGCAAGTGTCTCTTAGGACACTGAGGGACTTGGTAGAATATTAGAAGCTGGAAGGACCTCCTACAAAGACACACATCCCAAGTAAGAGGACTTGTCCAAGGCCACACATCCACCCCATAGATGAGTACTTGTGTTTCCTGATGGCTGTTCTGGTGCTGTTCCTGCCATAGCACAGCTGTCTCTATCTGTGGGCTGATTGAGATTCTGGATTACTGCACCCGCCAGGGGCCTCTGGGCAGTAAAGGGCCATCTATGTGATGCAGCTGGACGGAAGGGCAGCAGGGATCTCCAAATCTTCCTCTCTCCTGGGGTCTCTAATGGTGCATCCATCAGTGGATGAGGGATAATCACACAACAGAATATTAGTCAGCCATAAAAAGGAATGAATGTCTAACAGGATACAACATGGATGAGCCCTGAAAACACGACGCTAAGTGAAAGAAGGCAGTCACGAAAGGACAAACACTGTAAGATTTTACTTAAATGAAAAGTCGAGGATGGGCAAATTCACAGAGACCGAAAGTAGAGGAGAGGCTACGAGGTGCTGGAGGGAAGGAGGAACTGTTTCAGGGCATGACAAACTTTGGAAGTAGACAGTGGTGACGGCCGCACAACATCTGGAGTATAATTAGTGCCTCTGAGGTGTGCACTTAAAAATGGTTAGGATGGCAAATTTTATGTTATGTATGAGTTTACCACAGTGAAAAAAAGAGAAACATTCCTTTGGATCTTAAAGGTTTTCCTTAGGGGTCTCCAACCAAAGTACATGATGTCATGTTTAAACCTGTATCAGTCTTCACCTTCATAGGGACTAACTCATCAGAAAGTTGACAGTGTAATCTTCTGTGAAACCCTGGACAGATGCCTGGGCAGACGCCTGGGGCACCTGGATTGGGAAGAAAGGGGCTGGAAAGGGACGTGGGCTGCCCCTGAGGATGAATGCTTCAGTTGCACAATTTTTTGAGGACAGGCCCTTCCTTTCCAAGGGCCTCATTTAGAAGGTGTCTGGTGGTTCAAATGGTCTGGCCTTAAGATTCAGGACTTCTAGCAAAGAAAGAGGGGACAGGACAGGGTGCCTGGGTGGCTCAGTTGTTAAGCGTCTGCCTTTGGCTCAGGTCATGATCGCAGGGTCCTGGGATTGAGCGCTGCATCGGGCTCCCTGCTCCGCAGAAAGCCTGCTTCTCCCTCTCCCACTCCCCCTGTTCCCTCTCTCACTGTGTCTCTCTCTGTCAAATAAATAAATAAAATCTTAAAAAATAAAAAAAGAAAGAGGGGACAGGACAAACCATTTAATAGCCTAAAAGTAAAGCAGGTTTGCAAAAAAACATTTCACCTGTTTAGCGAGGGCAAGTAGCAATTGAGCCGAGTGAGTTGAGAAGTATGCCAGTGTCATTGGTTTTACAGCAGTTCAGTTTAAAAAAACAAAAACTCTCCTCCAACTGGACTGTTTCTCTGGGCTTACCCATGACGCTAAGTTGAAGTGACTTACCCACTTACTAATTCCTCAAGTTCACGTCTTCGTCTCTGGAGGCTGGCCTTGCCTCGGCTGCCCCAGCCCAGCGGCACCTGACTCAAACCCAAAGAGTGCCAAGCAGGCCACCTTGGATGTTGGGTATGGACCTGTCTGCTCCTCCTGGACCCTTCACTACCCCTATCTCCAAGACAGCATCTCTGTCCATCCCTGGGTCCCTCCCCAGTCTGGGTTCCTCCGTAAACCCCATAGGGCAGAGACCGGCCTGCTTCAGTTCTTTATCTGGTGTCCAGCGTGTGGTCGGTACAGAGGGAACAGTCAACGTTTGTCACGTGCTGCCTGCATCCCCCTCCTGGAGTGCCCAAACAGCACGCAGGCCAGCCTCCTGCCCACAGCAGGTGATCCCTCCAGGTGACCTTCTCCACCTCAGGCTGTCATTTCCTTCTAAGGTGGCCCGTCCTTCACTGGGCAGCTCTGGCTGTCAGAATATGGCCAGCCCCTTCCTCTCTAAGGAGTTCACTCTGGCTCGGGGATATTACCTTTTCTTTGGGCGTAATGGAGTGGAGAGGGTGACAGATATTACCAATCAGGGCTGAATTACTCCTGGGGACAATGGGGCATTTGCTTAGTGACCTGTGGGCTGGAATGTAATTTTCCAGATGGAGGGAGTGTGCAGCAGTGGCCTCAAAACTCTCGTAAATGCTCCCCTTCATTTGAGGAGTCACACCAACCCCTGGCCCAAGGAAGCAGACCCTGTCTATGCTGCCTGTCCCCACTGCCCATCTCCATCCAGGCCTCCACCACTGGCTGGGTGTTAAAGCAGCTCCCTAACCCCTCCCATTGACATCGAGGCTGTTTTACTGCATAAAAATCTCCAAAGGCTCCCCTCAGCCTTAAAGTGGAATCTAGCCTCCTTAGCCTGGCTCCCAGGTCTGTCACAGTCCTGCCCCACCTGTCCCTCAGGCCTCATTCTCAGCCACCAACACTGAGCTCCAGCCACACCAAAAGGCTCACGCAAACCAGACAGGCTGTTCTGCGCAACTCTCTTCGTGCCCTGACAAGCCCCGCCCCTCTCTCTACCTGGCAGACTCCCTCTCAGAGCCAAGCCAGCTTCAATGTCATCACCTTGTGTGGACTTCCCAACCCTCCCCTACCTCCTCTACCCCCAGTGGGCTGGAATTAATCAGTCCCTCCCCTCAGCTACAGCACCCTTTCTTCAGATGATAGCATTCATCACAATGTGTGTGTTTTCTGTGTGTTTCTCCTCTCCAGGGGCAGAGGGCCTGCAGAGCAGAAGCAAGTGTCTTTGTCACCTTTGGTGAAGAAATGTCTTTAAATGAAAGGCAAAGTGACAGAGGAGAGAGGGCTTTGGAGTCAGGTACACTAGGGATCAAATTATTTCTCTGTGACAAGCTACATAATCTTCTGAAACTTTGGTTTCTTACCAGTAAAGTGGGAAGAGTGGTAATAATGAGAACTAGAAACCAGAGTCATCACTCAAATGGTAGCTGCTGTCATTACTGCCACCCCAGCACTTGCACACCGTAGGTGTCCTGCACACGTCCATGGAGTGAACATCCCTGCTCCAGGGGACTTAGTGTGTCCTCTGCAGAGGTCCTGGCTCTGCTTGCTCCCATGACAGCCTGCTGGGCAGCTGAAGTATTCAGCGGCACCAGCCCTGCTGCCTCTCCCTGTCTCTTCTCCTGCCCTGGCCTCAAAACGGGTAGCACAACCCACTTCTATGCCTCTTTGGATCCTCGTGACTTCAGCAAAAACTAGAGACAGTCCTCATACCTCCTTTCTATTATCAAAGCAACTTAAAAACCAAACCAAACCAAAACTGTGTCTCTGTGTCCTGTTTGCTGGGCTCTACGTGTTCCAAATGTCCTTGCCCCATCTCCCTCCTTAGCCCTTAGATCTACAGTAATGGGTTCCATTCTGCTAAAGAAGCTCCCAGCCCCAGAGCCGTGAGCATTTCCCTTGTGTCTCTGGGAACTTGACAACACTCTGCCTCTTGAAGTGACTTGTTTCAGTTATGGCAGACAAGGATGAAGGATGAAAGTCAGTGCTCTTCAGGAGTAGAGGGACCCATGGACGTAGGAGGTTTGCTAACCACAGTTATCACACAGTAATCACCACACTAACATAGTTATCACCACTCACTGGGTAGCACTTTACAGTTTAGAAGGCACTTTCTCATACATTTTTATGTTGAGTCTCATGACCTCTTTGTGAAACAGAAAGGGTGAGTACTTTCTTTCTTTTATTCCTCTTACTCCCACTTTCCTTTCCTCCTCGCATCACCATCACCACCATCACCACTGCCATCACCATCACCACCTGCACCATGATCACCAGCACCACCTGCACCATCAGCACCACCGTGATCACCACCTCCACCATATCATCACCACCACTGCCATCACCAGCACCACCTGCACCACCATCACCACTGCCATCACCACCTGCACCACCATCACCACTGCCATCACCACCTGCACCACCATCACCACTGCCATCACCACCTGCACCACCATCACCACTGCCATCACCACCTGCACCACCATCACCACTGCCATCACCAGCACCACCTGTACCATCAGCACCACCACATTATCATCACCACTACCATCACCACCTCTGCCATGAGCACCATCACCACCACCACCACCACCATTTCCTCCTCCTCCACCACAGCTGCTGTTAACACCTGAGTCTGGGTCTGGATGTCTTAGTTATAATATTAATAGTAACTCTGTGTGATAGATTAAAAATATTACCTCCATTATATACACGAGGAAACTTATCAAAGAGATTTAGTAATTTTCCATAAAGTCCTGCAATGAGTAGACAGTAGAGCCAGGACTCTAATGTTTTCCCCTTTGTTTATGGTTATAGTGATAGATGGACCCCACCAACTCAGCCCTCAATACCCCAGGGCCCATTTACCTGGCACATAGGATGTGCATGGGGCTTTGTTGGGGCTATGCTGGATGATTTTTGTCGAAACCCAGCAATGTGAAGCAAGCGCTTGAGATGCACAGCCTGCTTGGCTCAGGGCACTCTGTATTCCCACTGACAGTGTAAAGACATGTGGCTGTAGGTGCTGGCTAGAGTATGGACCCCTGCACTATCTTCCTACTCCTAATCAAACCTGGTCACTACTTGTGAGGAGCACTGTGGCCATAAACCAACCACTAGCCTAACCCAATGGAGGCCAGTCTATTTTCCTCCATCCCTTGGCTATGGAAGGGGCATGTGACCCATCCCTGGCCAATGTGACATGAAGGGAAATTATCTGGGATGCCCCTAGAAGATTCCTCATTAATTAAAAGGGAGAGAGAGAGATATACATTCAAAAGAGCACTATAATCTCTTTTTTAGCTGGACATGCTCATGTCTGTATATGAAGCCTGGAACCATGGCAACCATCTGGGGATCATGAGGACTACTAGTGGAGGACAAGAGCGACATGCTGATGGTGGCAGAGAGGAAAGGTGGAAAGAACTGGAGTTCTGGGTAAAGTCACTGAACCAGTGAATTAACTTAACCAACTTTGGTGCCATCCTAATTTGTGGCTTATTTTATGTGAGATAAAATCTCCTTATTGTAGAAACCATTTCAAGCTGAATTTTCTAGTACTTGCAACTGAAAGCACCCTTACTGATAGGCTCTATTTGCTATCTCTACACATCAGTCCTCATTCAGCCTCTTTATCCTACTGCCTTTCTGTGCTTCCAGTCCTTATCAGCTGTTTGGACACATTAGAGCTAAGCTTAGCCTCACCCAGCTGGAAAAGGCGAGAGCTCGCAAACGCTGTTAAGACAAACACTCCTCTGTCTCCGGGTTAGCTCTCAGCCTGTGCGTGAGATGCTTATTTCAGATTATGCTCTCAGACTAGATCTAGAGAGCTCAGCCCAAATTCCCATCAGAGGGTAGCCCACATAGTTCTGGCTTAGCCTTGTTTCAGCACACGGCTGTCGAGACAAAAGATACGGCTGTGTGAGGCAATAACATTACAGTCCTGAGAGAGGTTGGGTGGAGAGGCACAGAGGATTCCCTTCAACATCCCAGCACCAGAAGCCTGGAGATGGAGGATATGGATGCAGACCTGGCATTTCTCTCCCTAGTGTGGGTTTTTTTTTTTCCCACCCTCACAGGATGAAGAAATTTCTGAGCAAGGAACTTTCCAGAACCTCACTTTTATCATGCCACATCCCTCCTCAGGAACTTAAAGGGATTCCTTACTCCTAGTTGATTAGGCCCCAGCTTTTCTGCTTGAATTTTTCCCTTCCCACATATGTACCTTGTCTTCTCCCAACACCCACCACTGGAGTTAGGATGCTACTTTCCTGCATGCCTAGTTCCATTCCAGCCTCTGTGGCTCCTAGCCTGGCATGTTCTTACTTCCTCTGGGGCCAACTGGATTCCTCCTCCCATTAGAGGGTTGCTTTGACTTCTCTAAAGCTTTCAGTTTCCTTTTTCTGTGGGCCCTACAGCCTTAGGGGCATCATTTGGCATTTTTACATCTGGCTTTATGGCATGTTTTAAACATTGAAGTCGATTTTGCAGTCTTGGCCTCTTTCACATGCCTGCGCTTTTTGCTTTACAATGTGCTTTTACATCTTTCTCTTATCTGCTCCCCAGACAGCCCTGTGGGTCTGTAGGCCGTCTGTCACGGAGCCCTTGGTGTGCAACTGCAGGGGGTAGAAAGGAGGGGCTGTTCCCCAGCAGCAGCCTTACCTTCTGCCCCCATAAAGACACGCAGCATCGTCACTATGAATGAAGAACACGTACTGAGCGGCCCACCCTGAAGGGCACGGAGACTAAGGACTGAGATTGCAAAGGGTATCAGACTTCGCTCTGTCCTCCAGGGGCTCATAGTCAGGCCAGGAGGCAGGAGGATGTGCCTGATAGGGAGGGATTCTAGCACAGGGTCACATTTGCTACCTGCCAAATGACTCCTGTAGATAAAAAGCAGATTAAGAACTTGGAGAAAAGGTGGATTTCCAAGGGCTGGAGGCTAGCATAGATGGTGTGAGCTGGGCCTGAGGGGTGAGGCTGGGTGCAGTGAGGTGATTTCCACATGGGAAGTGTAAGTTCCCACAGAGACACAAGGAGAAGGCTATTTTTGCTAGAGAGTTTACACTGTGGGAGACAAAGCTGGAGAGACAGGTAGGATCTAAATTAAATCGACAGGATAGTGTTTATACTTCATACGAGGGAGCTGTCTTTGGGATTTAAGGTCTGTGGGATTTAAGGTCTGTAAGATTTAAGATCTGTGGTGACTTGGACTGAGGATGGTTTGTGATCGAGGGACGATGTGTGCCAAGATATGTTTTACGAAGACAAATATGGAAAGCAGTCCTGAGACAGATTAACCTGAAGTCGGGAGACCCTGCAGTAGTCTAGGAATGAGGTGACAACAACTTGAACCAGAGAAGGCTGGAGCAGTGGGACTGGAAAGGCAGTGACAAGTTCAGAAAACACTAGGATGAGATGTGGACCGCGAGGGGACCTTCAAGCATGACATCAAACTTCACATTCAGAATGGTGGGAAGAACGAGTGTCATGGGCCGAGTCCAGAGCTGGAGCTGACCAGAGCCCACAGAATGGCCTGGGCATGGCCCATAAGCTCTCTGGGCTGTGGTGTCTTTCTCCACTGAATGCGAAGTTTGGCCTGAGAATCTCTGCTCCCCTTCCTGCCTCTGGCTTGAAGGCCACCTAGCATAATGGGAATTCCATGGCACCTGCAAATCTGAGTTCTTAAATTTTAGATCTCCCACAACGATTGCACCTTAGCCAAACTGTTTAAAGGTCACATGCCCCCACTTCCTTAGCTATAAAATGGAGATAGTATCGAGGACTGAGGGGAAAATGTACACTAACATGTTAAACAGGAAATACTTAAGAAATGTCCCCCTCCCTACCACCACCCCCTCCGGTGGTTCTAGAATCTCATGGTATCTGAGATGTCCCACAGACATGACGAGGAGAAGCAACAACATCCAAGTGCAAATGCGTGCAGAGCCCTGGAGACAATGGTGGGTCAGAGCTGAAGGCGTGGGTTCGAGAAACCATCTGTGTAGATGAAGCTGTGATAGTTATATGCAACCCATGGTCAAAGAACAGGGCAAAGCTAATGGGAACAGAGGTGAGAGGTTTGGGAAGGGGATGCTGGCAAGGCGGCGGCCCAGAGAGGTATTTATCAAGACCAGCATCATTTATGCCATGTCCATATATGCTTAGTACTGTTTACTTAATACTTCTGCTTTCAATCGACTTGCTTTTTTTATATAGACATTTAGGAAGGAGATTTTTTTTTTCACTAGAAGTAACCCTGCCACCATAGAAGGTGACAGTAAAAAGAACTATTAAAAGTGTTCATCCATGTACTACCTAAAATCATCTCACATGCCAGCCAGGACACATGCCACACTTGGGGAAACACTGTGCTCGAGAACTGTCCCTTTAAAGGGTCAGACTGACTCCATGTGCCTTCAGAAGATAGGACTCATCAGCAGACATGATAGGAAGGCCGATTTTGTCTCCTAGGAGAACTCTTTAGAGCTGGTATTCTCCAGTACTGGGAAGGGCTGTCTCGGGGCAGGTCACCTGTGGGTGTGCATTCAGGGACAAAGCCTCAGGTAGAGATTATACATCTCTTCCAAGGTCCCTCTGATGACTAAGGGTACTTAATACCATGAGGTGCCCTCACATCCCTCAGCAAGAAGGAAGCAAAGGAAGTGAGTGAATGAATGGATGCATAGGCGGATGGATGGATGCACGGAGGCAGAAAAGGGCTATTTTCCACGCAGACATGGGTCCAAGGGCAGCACAGTGCTTCTGCTGTTTGGGCTAGCCCTCTCTCCCTGCCATGCACCTGGGCTTGCCCAGGCCTGAGGCTGCTCCGGGTCTTGTGGCCCCACAAGAACATCACCCCAAGGAGACCAGCTCTGGCTGTGTGTCCACTGGATCTTCCATCTCAGCTTCTCAGCCTCCCTCCTGGCTGAGACAGGCAAGTGGCACCCTTGATCCAGGCTCCTTAAAAACCGACAGGCAAGGAAATGAATGCCCAACACCAGGAGCCCAACCACACTTCCCATATGGTTCAGAGACATTAGCATGGACGTCAGTTTCCGTGAACAAAAGCCATGGTTGGGCAGCCAGGACCCTCCCTGCCTAAGTGGCCTCTGGCTCCTGCCCCAAAGGGAAACTCCCCTCACCCAGCCTCTGTTTCTGCTCTTTCACCCCCTTAATGCTCTGATTCTATCCTGGTGGCTTGCCCAAAAGGCTTGGGAGGACCCTCAGGCTTTGTGGTGTGCAGAACGCATCTGGGTATGAAACATCAGGCTAGAGGGAACCTGGAAGTTTTGGGGGTCCACTGCCTTCTTTTCCAGATGAAGATAGTAAGGCACAAAGAGGGGTAAGGACTTGTCCAAAGCCACAAAGTTGCACAATACAAACGACATAGTAATAACCCCCATTTGCACGATTTTTTAAAAAGCGCATTGCACGTATGCCTTTTCTGATCTACTGCATGCTTCTTCCTCCAGCATCTAAACTTCCACAGCGCTTCTGATAGGACCGGGACCACGGCGGGAGAAGCAGGTGTGGGGAATCTCCTGCCCTGTGCTTAGTGAATTGTGAGCACGCCTTAGTTTCTCCATCAGATTATGGCGCTGGAGGTCAGGGCCTAGGCTGCCCGAAACAATGGCAGAGTATTGACCGCAGAGCCATAAGGCCTTGATCTGCCATTGGCCCCCGTGATTCCTGCGCACATCACTTTACCTTCTGGCCTCAGTTTCCTCAGCTGTCATACAAAAATGATAAAACCTACCTCCCAAGAATGTGGTGGATTTGAAATAAAAATACATAAGTAATATTTATTAAGGCCTTTTGTAGTTGTCAAAGTGTTGTACAAGTATGAGTTATCATTACTATAAAAATGAGCAAAACAGAAAAAACAACGACCTAACATGTGAATCAAGCAGAAAGCCCTGAGTTCTCAGTGAAGACTGAAGCAGCCACAAGAGGGGCTCAAACATAGGCTCTGTGAAGGGCCCTGGAGCGGGGCCACTGCCCTCCACTCACGCTGACACTCACCTCTGGCCTCCCTCTTATGTCCAATATCCTCAGCCACCTGTCCCCCGTGGTACTGACAGCGGGGTCATGGGGTGGAGAATCACAGACTCCTAGAGCAGAAATGAAACCCCACAACATTGAAGCCCCTTCCCTGAGCTACTAGAGCAGGTCTTCCAGGTTGGCCATCAGGATCCTGCAGTCTCTGATGACACCTGGGGCCATGGAGGGTCTGGGGGCAGCCATGATGCAAAGGTATGGTCTCTGCTCTGCAGGCGCCCTTGGCGCACCTCCTGCTCTGGGAAGTCTGTGAGTTCCCCCCTGATGTCCGTGCCTTAGCCTCCCTGCTGACCACATGCCTCCCCAAGGGGGCTCACTTGCTTCTCCTCCAACTCCTGCTGGGCTTCTCGAGCATGCACTCTTCTCGGAAACTGGTTAATGGCGATCTAGTTTAAAAAGTGTTTCCTGCAAACTGCAAACAGTCATAATTTGGGCTTTTTGTGGGTGTCTCCTTTCCCTTATAAAAACGGGCCTGTTCTCCTTGCTGATCAGTTCAAATCATAACGCTATAAACCAGAGAGCTATAAAAACCGGGGACATGCCCTAAGAGGGGAATTGTGGTGACAGTAATTCATGGTCTGCTCCCCTGGGGACCTCTGCAGGGGTAAGATGGGTTTGAGCTACCTCCCAGATGAAGACAGATTTTGTGATAGGTGACAACGGGGATGGGACTCTTGGGACCCAGAACACCAGGTGCCACGATGCCTGGGGTCCTTGTGCTCACCCCGACTTTCACTGGGCCCCAAGGAAAATGGCTCACGGCCCAGCAGTGCAATGGCGCCTGCACACCGGCCTGTTGGTGGCATTCCCCTCACCCTTTAGTGGCCGCCCAGTGAGGTTACCGGATCTGAACGCCTCACAAGTGGACCAGACTCTGAGCTCCCAGTTCTTGTCCCCTGCCAGGGCCTGGGTGCAATACTTTACAGAGATTATCTCCCAGCCACCCTGGGAGGTGGGGACCATCATTGTTCTCATTTCACAGGCTGGAGCCACGGTCTGCCTGGCACCAAGCTGGTGTCTCCACCACCATGTTTATACGGCCTCTCAGCATACAGCAACACATTTGGATCCCAGGATTCCGCATTGCCTCTTATCGTTTCTTGTCTCTGGAAACACAGCCAGGGCAACGAGCAAGCTGTGGCAGTGAGCCCCGACCTGGAAGTCGGAAATCTTGGGTTCTAATTTTAGTTTCACCGTCATCAAGCTGGGTGACCTTGGTCAGCCACACCACCTCCGTGAACCTGATTTTCCTCTACACAAGGGGGAGTTCAGGTTCTATCCATGGATCGCAAATGTTGGCTCTCCGACGGCTACCTAGAAACGTCCTGGGCACTTGTTAAAAAGACGGCCTCCTGGGCCTCCATCGAAGATCAGCTGAATCAGAATATTCCAGGAAGGGCCTAGGAATATGGATTCCTAGCAGGCTTCCCAGCTTCTGGAAAGTGCCCAGGCTGGGAACTACAGGTCTGCATGGTTTCCATGGCTCCTTTCAGCTAAAAGATTCTCAGACATATCTCTGTCTCCTGGGAGCGAAGGGGCTCTGTGGGGACAAGCTGGACCTGCCCACCTGCCAGGAGGTGTGGAGCTAGGCCTGCAGCTGCCCATACACAGTGATGTGTGGCTTCTGTAGAGACATCAGAGGCCAGGGACAGCGCTGGGGCGCTGGGTGACACTGTTAGTGGCCAGTGTGTTTCCAGGGTGGGAGACTCAGCAGCAAAGGAAGGCTGAGGGACGGCAGGGTGCTCAGGCCTGCTCTCTGCCATCAGCCTGTGGTGATGGAGCTCCCCATGTCCAGCTTTGGGGCAGAGCTGTGGGGAACGCACAGGAAGGACTTTCCATATTCCTGTGAGGATACCAGCTGTACAACCAGTTCTGCACTGTACCCAGGAAGGAGTATATAGTGAGTGGCGACTGAATAACAGAGACGGGGGCTGTGGGAGTTTAAAGGGTCAGGGGGAAGGAGAGGAGGTGGTGCTTCCCAAGCACCTGCTGTGTGCTAGCAGTGGGTCTCACACGTGCCTGGCCCCGAGGGTCCAAGAGCTACAGGTGACCCTCCCTGGGCTGGGTAGGGAAAGAGCAGGCAAGGGAAGCAAAGCCAAGGCAAGTGTGAGGGAGAATAGGTCTTCAGATTCCTGCAAACTGTCCTGGGAACTAGCTGAAAGGCTATATGAGACCATGCATCAAGGTGTCTGGGCCCTGTTGCTATTAACCATTGGTAGGTCCTCAGGCAAGACACCGAGGGTCTCTGGATTTCATTTAGAAATGAGAAGACCTGTCCTGCTAACTCGGTATGAAATAGAACATAGCGAGTGGGTCTGTAGAAAGTTAGGATCACTGCTCAAGTCTCAGGCCTTAGCGCGTACATTCTCCTCTCTCACTCCACACACTTCCTCCCTTGCCGGAGTTGGCCTAAACGCCTGGGCACACGGAAACCCCCTCCTCCATGAGCTAAGATGGTCTAGCCAGGAGCTGCCGGGCCCCTGGTGCACGGAATACTGTGAACTTCCTGAGAGTGAGCAGAGAAACGGTATCTATCAAACAGCTCCCAGCATCTCTTGCAAATTTCTGAACTTGACACACAAAGCCGTCTCCTGGGCCCCTAATCCACTATGCTGGTGTTCTTATAAGACAAGAAACAGACACACACAGGGAGAAGGCCACGTGACAACAGAGGCTGAGGTTCAGGTGATGCATCTAGAGCCCAAGGAATGCCAAGAGTTGTTGGCAACACCAGAAGCTAAAAGATAGGTATGGAACAGATTCTCCCCCTAGAGAACAGCCCTGCCGACACCTTGAGTTTGGGCTCCTGGCCTCCAGAACTCTGAGATGCTTCCTCTTTCCACAGAATTCACATGACATGGCACGGACACGGGGTCAGCTTCAGCTCTGCCGGCCTCCTGACCGACCACCCACTGCCAAATTGCCACCCAGTACAAGCAGAGTACTTGAATGTGCTCTGCTTCTTCAGTAGGGCCTCTAATGACATGTGCAGCCACTCAGGGGGTGTCCCATTGGGTTGGGAGTTCACTGGGACGATGGGAGGTCAGAGCACAGAGATGTGGGGCCCCCAGGTTGGACGCCCCTTTCAGGGACAGCAACGTTGGACTCTGAGCCAGCTCCATTCTTCTACTGACCCACCAACCAGCTACTAGCCGGGGCCCTTAAACATCAGCGCATGTCCACAGCACACTGTGGAGCACCCAGAGCCGGGGAAGACAAGAGCTTCATCCTCAGGGAGGTGACAGGCAGTCTAAGTTGATAGGACTAATATCTGAAAAAAAAAAAATTCAATCACCAAGTGTGTGATGCAGATGGCCAATGCACAGCTGGCTGCATCTGCCAGGGAGGCTTCCTAGAGAAGGCGGGCAGTGCCCTGAGCCCTGGGGAAGGGGTAGAAGGGAAAGCTGGAGGATGGGGTGGGGGTGGGCAGGATCCAAGGTCAGGAGACCAGCCGCTCAAGCACAAGGCATCTGAGTGCGGGCTAGAGCAGGGGTCCGCAGGGGAGGATGGCTCAGAGGCTGGAAAGGCAGGGGCCCGCAGGGGAGGATGGCTCAGAGGCTGGAAAGGCAGGGGCAGCCCCATGAGGGAGGGCCTCAGCTGTCAGGGAAAGGAACCTGGGCTGTGTTCGGCAGGCAGTAATGAGCCAATAATGCATAAGCGAATCTCATGAAAGCACTTCTCAAGTAGAATTGACACAGATTTTCAATTTCCAAGCAAGGAATACAAGATAGCCTTTCCTTTGAAAGTGTTTCTCAGCTTGAAAGCTCTGAAGTCATGGGGCTGAATTTTGATCTGATAAGGGGCTCACTAATACAGTATAAACATTCCAAAGCTGACATTATTTTGCTTTTAAAAAGTGGCCTCACAAAATGCTAGCCATTCTAGGCCTAGCCAAGACCACACCGCCACCAGGAGCCTTCCTTGATTGTGTGGCTCAGCAGCGAGCCCCCCCCCCTTCTGAGAATTATTTTATCTTAATCAACTGTGCAGTGCTTCCCGGGTTCTTGTCAAGATTTCACGGATCAGTAAAACAGCAAGCCCAAAAAGATGTTAGGGACAGACTTGAGTTGCCAACTTTTCATTCTGCCAAGTAGAAATATTAAAAATAACAATGACCATTTATTCCCTCTTTTGTTTTATAAAAGGAAGGAGAAACGAGCCCAGAATGAAGAGCAGTTGGCAGCCCCCACCACCCCTGCCATCACTCATCCACTCACGTAGCGCTCTGCTTATTTTTCTCATCTAACTGCAGCCCTGTAACTCTTCACTGCGGACTGGCACAGGCCCGCACACTGGCATTTGGGAAACTTCAGTCCTTCCCATTCTCGAGTTCATGGCGTACTTCCCATGTCCTTGCTACTAAGGCGTCCTTTTACTCAAATCCTCTAGGATTTGGCGCCAGCTGACAAATCTGTGGAAGCTGGCAAAAATGGCCACAATATTTTGTAGCTCTTCCCATCAAGAATCATAGTCTTAACTGCAGGGAACAAACTGAGGGTTGCTGGAGGGGAGGTGGGTGTGGGGATGGGGTCACTGGGTGAGGGGCATTAAGAAGACCCGTGATGGAATGGGCACTGGTTGTTATATGCAACTGATAAATTACTGAACTCTACCTCTGAAATTAATAATAAACTATATGTTAATTAAATTGAATTAAAAAAAAGAATCATAGTCTGTCTACCTCTTGAATCTGTGCTGACTTTGTCACCTGCCCTGACCAATAGGACACTGGGGTAGTGACAGCTAAGCCTAGGCCTCTGAGGTCTTGCAGCTTCTCCTACCATGTGAAGAAGCCCAAGACAGCCTGCTAGGGAATGAGCACCAAGGTATCCCAGCCATCCCAGCCAAGGCCAGTATGAACAGGTCAGCTCTAGTGACCCAGCAGCTGACCACAGACACTTGAGCAAGCCCAACTAAGATCAGTGGACACCTGCTGGGTCTTGAAGAACTGCTCGACTGGGTCTAATCCAAATCACTAATCGGCAGAAACGTGAGCTAAACGAACAGTATCTGTTTAGGGTCACTAAGCATCAGGGTAGTTTGTTATGCAGCATGAGCTTGCTGACACATTACCTTTCCCACAACAATCTGCATGGGCCCTCTCCACCCTCTGCTGCTTTTAAATATAATTTGAGCTTTCCTGTTTCTAAGAATTTGCCCACACTCTTCCCCCAGGCCTGAAATATCTGCTCTCTTTCTCCTCAGATTTTGCCCATTCTTCAAGACTCAGGTCAGTGGCCTCTTAAATAGCTCTCAAAGCTGTGGCACTCACTGTGTGTGCCTCTCCCTTGGCCCTTAATCACATGCTCACCTCCCTGTGGCATGTCTTGCATCCTGTAATAAATTATTTCTGATAATATTAACTTCACATGGGTTTGTTACATCTTGCCTTCTCTATTAAACTGCCAGTCCTTCATGGGCAAAGGCTGGTCTTATATTTAGACTCAGCTTTTAACCCAATATCTTGCACAGGACAGGTATATTTATTGCTCACTGATTGATGAGATTTGGAAATTCAAGGAGTATTTGAAAATAACCGTGCTGGGTCAGTTCCCACCAACGTACCTTCCACCCAGCTCTGAGCTGCATCCTGGATCCTCAGGCTTTTCCATGGGGTCTGAGCTCATTTTTCAGTCCCACCACAAATGCTTTCTAGAACATAGGGAATGGTCACCCGACCCTCTATCCTAACACCATGGAAGTCAGAGAGGCACCCCCAAACCAAGGCAAGAAGGCAAGTAACCCCTGTTGCCAAATTATTACTTGGCCTCCCAAGTCTCCTGGGACTTTCTGGAACCCTCTAGAAACTTCCCTTCTCATTCCTGTGACCTTTCATTTGTCCCAGGCATAGGCATTGGATAATCTGGGCTTCCTGTGCCTTTCAGCCTTCACTAAGGTCTTTAAAGTGAACTACAAAGCTTTGCAGGAGAAAAACAGATAAAAAGCTTAGCATTGCAAATGAGGAGAGCATTAAGCCCAGGCTGGAAATGAGGTAAGTGCATTCAAAAAAGCAAGAGCTTGGAAGACTGGCTGCTAAAGGTTAAATGGTGAAGGTAAAGGCCAAGGTTTCTTGCTCTCCTAGTTTAATCTTCTGGATCATTTTTCTCAAATGGCTCATAATGAAGTCAGCAACATGCTGTCCCACCTCCCTCTCTTTACCTCCTGCCTTGCTCTGAGTTCATGTCCCATATTCCCATGCAGTCCCCTCAGCTGGGCCTCTGTCTTATAATCTTTTTTCTTTGTCTTTTTCTTTCTTTCTTTCTTTCCTTCCTTCCTTCCTTTCTTTCTTTAAGTGAGAGAAGTCCCAGTGCAAGCAAGGTGGGGGAGGGGGGGGCAGAGGGAGAAGAGACAGAGCCACACAGGGCTCAATCTCACGACCCTGAGATCATGACCTGAGCCAAAATCAAGAGTCAGATGCTTAACCGACTGAGCCACCCAGGTGCCCCTGATTATTTTATTTTCTAATAGCTTAGATAAAATATTTCATGTCAGAAATTTAAGAAAACTCTGAGGTGAAAAAGGAAAATAAAAATGAGCAGTATCCTACTTCTTAAGGTAACCGTTGTCAACATTTGGGTAAGTATGATCAATCTATTTCCTCAGTGTGTATATTTTTGCTTTCCAAAACTGTCGTCACACTGTTCATATTATTTTATAACCTCTTCTATTTCTGCTTAACAGAAAGTTTCAAACGTCTTATACACGTATTCAATTTTGTTTTCAATATCACTTTCAATATCCTTATAGCATGCTAGGAGCATGGATAGGTGTACTATAATTTATTTAGCCATTCTCTGTAGAATGCTTAAATTTGATGCTGTAGGCTTCAACTCTATCTGTAATGATTTGAGGCCTATCCCTCTTTGGGAAGGTTGAGGGCCAGAGGCTTGCTTCAGCCCCTTGCTGTATGTCCCTCTTCCTCTGGGACTCTCCCCTGGACACTCCTCCTTCCCTCCCACGGAGCAGATTACCGCACTGCCCCTTGCTTTTGCCATACTCTGTCCTCGAAATACTCAAAGTCCTTCTTTCCATCTTGCTCATTTTCCTTGCAGAAGTATCAGGAAGACCTTTCCATTCAGAGATGTCCCTTTCTCCTTTTGTGGATGAGTAGAAGAGCCTGCTATGAAAAGGGGAGCCAGTCTTTCCACTCATGAGAACACATACTTCCCCTGGGAATGTGGCTCTGGCTTCCAGGTGGGCCGGGGTCTTTGTCTCCACTCGGGACAACACAGGAACTCATGCCCACCTCCGTGTGAGTGCCATCCAGGCCAGAGCTTTCTGTGAAGTGTCACATCCCTCTGCATCTCCCTGTCCCTAAGACACCATTCAGTCGACCTATTCTTATCCAAGATGCCAAACATCCAAGAAAGAAGAAGGGAATCTGCCTCATGTTGGGTGAAAACGGCCCCATCCTCCTGTCTCCTGTCCTCAGGAGCAGGCTGCTGGCTCCCCTTTGCTCTCCCTCTTCTCTGGCTTCCCCACCCTCCTTCATTTTTCCTCTCCCCTCTGCCTCTCTAGCTTTTTTCTTATTCCCACCACCTATTCCCTCTGTTCCGTTCTTTTTTTTTTTTTTTTAAAGATTTTATTTATTTATTTGACAGAGACAGAGATAGCGAGAGCAGAACACAAGCAGCGGGAGTGGGAGAGGGAGAAGCAGGCTTCCCCTCGAGGAGGGAGCCCAATGTGGGACTCAATCCCAGGACCCTGGGATCATGACCTGAGCCGAAGGCAGATGCTTAACGACTGAGCCACCCAGGCACCCCTTTGTTCCCTTCTTTATCCCTCTCAGATTTTCCCTTCTCCACCTGAGGGATGGGCAGCTGTGCACATTCAGCATTCACTGAGTCACACAGGAGTTCAACTAATTGAGGTATTTCTTGCAAATTGCTTAAAATTTGCAGAGACCCACTGAAAATGGAAAAACACAGAGCCATGAGCATCAGCCTGTGATACCAATGATGCCATTAACGAAACACCAGACTTCGCTACGTATGGATGGAGAAAAAATTTCCTGGCCAGTGTGGAACCACATAATGAGCACTAGCTATTAAAGAAACATTGACAGCTTATACAACCTTGCCTGGGAAGGGAGGGAGAGAGAGCAGAGGGGCCTGGCCACTGTGAGCCCCCAAGTACAGCAATGGCCTAAATAGCAGTCTTCACTCTGCTGTGCACATCATTTGCTGGAATGATCTGAGATTGAAGAAGACGGGGCTTTGACTCCCAGCTACAATTCTCTCAGTGCTACATGGGTAAAATATCTTCTTAAACCTGTCTTCATTTTTTCTTATTATTAGGCTTGCTGCTCTGACTTGTGGTTATAAACCCCGAGGTAGAGAGGGGACAATGAATTCTAGGGTCATATATAGACCCTGGGGTCACAGTACCTGAGAAGAGTCCTAGTTAAGCCATTTACTAGCTGGTTACCACACCACCACTAATATTATTACTACCTACTACTGCTACCACCACCTCAACCATCTACCACCTTCCTTCAACTAACTTTGTTTTTTTAATTTTTATTTATTTATTTTAAGATTTTATTTATTTGACAGAGAGATAGCGAGAACAGAACACAAGCAGGGGGAGTGGGAGAGGGAGAAGCAGGCTTTCCGCGGAGCAGGGAGCCCGATGTGGGACTCGATCCCAGGACCCTGGGATCACGACCTGAGCCGAAGGCAGACGCTTAACGACTGAGCCACCCAGGCGCCCCATTCAACTGACTTTATTATGTGCATTTTAAATCCCAAGTGCCTTGCACGAACGATTTCCTTTAATCCTCACAACATCATGATACGAGGATGTTAGCCCTCCCCTAGAGATGGGGAAATGGGACATTGAAGGATGAAGTCAACTTGGCCAAACCATACAGACTGTAAGTGCTATGCCAAGTGTTCACACCCAGGCAGTCTGAGCCAAGTGCCATTACTTAACCTTTCTTAGCTTTAATGTTTTCACCTATAAAATGAAGATGATGAAAATAAAGCCTGCATCATCTGATTGTGGTTATATACATGAAAGTGTTCCATAAACTGTAGAGTGCACTACAGAGGTACTAGCTGGCATCAGTCCCAAAGTGTAGCTTTCCTGTGGGGCCAGAGAGAACCTTCTCATAAAATGATCATAGGATCACGTAATTTTAGGGTAGGAAGAGAGCTCAGATGTCATCTAGGATAATTTCCCACTTGATGAAGATTAGATAGATTCATGAAATTGGAAGAGACCTTGCAAGTAACCCGGTTCAACATTAGCTGGAAGTGACCCACCCAAGATGGCACAGGGAATTGTGAGCAGAGTTGAGTATAAACTCAGACCTCCCAGCGTGTGGCTCATGCTGATTCCATGGCCTCAGGGAGTGCTGCTCCTCCCTTACTGCTCCTTTGGGAGATGCTGCTTAGCTATCACCCTGTGGCTTTACTTGCTGAGACACAACACGACCTCAGACTCCTTCTCAACAACAGTGCTCCAGGCAACTATTATCAATCCATCAGTGCTGACTTACAGGTTGACAGTTCCACTCTCTCCGAACTATATACAGGGGGACCATACAATTTATCATTCAAACAAGGGCACTTTTGAGAGGGAAAGGGGGCACTATTAATAATTATGGGTGACACAGGACTAAGCCAGGATTATCTCAGGTGAACTAGAAACTATGGTTACCTTAATTATGCCTCAGTGAGTCTTCCAGAATATCCAAAATACTCCTAACTCCTTCTAGGGTAAAACTGCTAGGAAACTGACTTGAAGGAAGGCCTGTTGGGAGCATCCTCCTACAGGATGGTGGGGGGTGTGAAGGGGAAGAAAAGATGCTCTTTTGGTAAGACAGGATGAAGGCCCACCTTTGGTTCACAGACGTGTCTACAGAAGCAGCGCCACCAACGTGGGCTTATTTTCCACTCTCCCATTATTTTCCCTCTACTCCACTGGCCTGGAAAAGCTCATTACTTTCCCAGCTGAAAGCACTGGGTGTTTGTGAATGCTCCCCTCCTTCCTTCTTCTCTTCTCTTTCTCCTCTTTATACTGAATAATCGTTTCTATGGTAGTTTAATTAGCCAATTATGAATGTGTTTGGGTATCTTACAGAGGAAGAATCACTTTGTTTACTTGCTGGTAATTAAATGGGCTACATTTGATTTCTGTTTTGGGAGATTTATGGGCATTTTCTTTTTCTAGATGGTAAAATTGAAAAATTGAAGTCCAATTATTGATGGATTTCCCTAAGTAGAGAAACGTAGAATAGTCTTTCATTCATTGCCAAGTTCACTATGTCTTAGTACAGCCATAAAAAGAGGTAGAGAATTATACTAATACTATAGACCATTAAAGACCAGCAAGGAGAGAGGAAAGGAAGCTACCGATGTCCACGGAGAGAGAAACATGTTTTGTAGCAAGAAGGGATCCAGCTGCTGAATTGCCTTAGTTGGCCTCTGTTGACTTCTCCCGTCTCAAACCTTGAAAGTTCCTCTCAGATAACCCTTTTTCCTTGGCAAACCCCATTTGTCCCTTAAAAAAAGAACTGCAACATTCAATAGTTTAGTTAACAATATGAAGCTTCAAGGGTGGAAGATTCTAACCAGGCATGGTGTCTAATTTGCTCTATGACACTGATCAAGTGAGTCTTTTTTTCTCATTTATGAGGCAAAGTTTCCAGAAATTACCATATCATTGAGTTATTTGAGCAGATTTTGCTATAAAAATGGTTGCAAAGCCAGTTAACACAGAAAACATACAACATGTTTTATAAATGTTTATAAGTTCCCTGTAAAGTGTTGTGGTAAGCTTTAAGTTTCCTGACCCTTTGAGGAGGGGGTATGAGAAAAATAATCTGAGAATTTTATTTAAAGGCAAATAAAATTGACTTCTTGAGACTTCAGTTCTGTTATTCACCAGATCCAGTTAACTTTTGGCTATTACACCATTTTATTTTTACTTTTTATGAAGATTTTTAAAAATTTATTTATTTTGGAGAGAGAGAGTGGGGAGAGGGAACTAGGCAGAGACTCTCAGAAAATCTCAAGCAGACTCCATGTAAGTGTGAAGCCTGACTCGGGGCTCCATCTCATGGCCCTGAGATCACAACCTGAGCTGAAATCAATTCGGACGCCTAACCGACTGAGCCACCCAGATGTCCCACTCTTACACCATTTCAAATTTAATTCACAGGATCTGGCTGAGATACGGGTAAGTTTCCTCCAATTAGATAAGAGAAAAGACTAGGGTTTTAGTATGCCCAATAGCACATACCTGGCCCCAGATTTACACAAAGAGCTTCGCATACAAAATGTCATTTAACCCTGACAACAACTGTAAGAAATGGGTGTATTTACTCCATAAGGAAGCCAATTCAGGGAGTTTAGTGACTTGGGGAGCCAGGACCTGAGTCTGGCTCTGACTGTTACCTAAGCCTTGGCTCTGTCCAGCACCCCAGGCAGAGGTGCCATGTTGAACAGATTATGTCTAACTCATGCTTCCATGTTTCAAAGTTCACAAGGATGTTCCACAAACCTTGCTTAAAGAGACTGAAAAATCAATTTGCTCCTCATTTACAGGGCACACTTAAAGGGACTTAGGTAATTTGGGTCTCAAGAGTATGACTCTCCTCTCACCCTGGCCCAACCCACACCTGCCTCAGGACAGAGACAACTAAGTGCATCTCTAGGGAGAGTCAGCCCAGGATGCAGCTCAGCGATAAGCAGCCTCTCCTTTGGCAGGACACCAGCTCTGTCTACTGAAGGTGCCCCATCCACCTTGTGACCCCTCCCACTGCCTCAGCCGTCTCAGCCGGGCGGGGGGGCGGGGGTTGGTGGGGGGACGACGGGCGGTGTCTCCCTGGCCCAATCTCTCACAGGAATTAAGAGTGGCAGCTGGGAGGAAAGCAACTGCCCAGGGTGGAGGGCCGAGAAGCAGGGGAGGGGAGGGGAGGGAGGTGTAGTTAGCAGGAGTGGCTCCATGTCCCCTTTGGGCTTCTTAATCCTCTCACACTCACTCTCCGTCCCCCCCCCCCCCCGCCAACATGGTCACACACACACAGTTTTGCCTGATGCTATCATCCATGTCCAGCTGAGTTACCCTGGCTATAGCTAAAATGCCATCACAAAGAAAAGCCTGGTGGTGCCCCAAGCAAGGCTCAATATATTGTGTAGACCAGGCTAAAGCATGTGGGAGACAGAGATGATGGCGGAGGTCCCGGTACCTGCTGTGACACACCTCCGAAGTCAGCTTCACATCAGCACCAGCTGCCCTCTCTCCACTTTGGCTGAAGTTGGGTTTCAGAAGCAAAATCTCTTAAGGGGCGATGCAGTGAACACCTCCGAGAATTCTATTCTCTTCCCTCATATTGCTACTGCTATTAATTGAGGTCTCACTGTGTGCCCTGCAGAGTGGGCTTATGCCTCTCTCTGGGGGGAATCATTCTCTAGACGCCCAAATCAGGACACATGGATCATCAAGTCTGAGTATTTATGGGGCCAGACGATGTGACATCTGGACTGCATTGTAAAATTCTCAGCTGTGTGGCCCCCCGTTCTGCCTTACCAAATCTGGTTGGATGTGATAAGTGGTTCATGGTAGGTCTGGGATGATAGAAAAGAAAAACACAGGACTGGGTTGAGAGGACTGTTTGGGAGAAGGCATTTGGCCTCTCTGGGCCTCAGTTTCCTCATATGTAAAATGAACGCCCCTTCCCTTCACCTCCGCCCAGGCTATGAGAAAGCACGTAGAGAGTTTGGTGTGCGTGTTTATCTGCATGTTTCCACTGGGGTCCATAGCTCTCAAGAGACCATAGAGCTGTGGGACTCCAGGAGGTGGTCTGAGGCCCCTCCCTAGTTCACTGGGGCTCAGCGTGGCCAGCGTCAGGCTGCAGACGCTGGCTTCTGGCAGCTTCCCAGCCAGCTGCCCAGGCGTGTTACCAACTCTGTGCAGGCAAAGGTCAGCCTCACTGACCAGGCTGCCTGCATGCTCTTTTTTATTCTCTTATTTATTAAATGCAAGCTCCATTTATTTGCTGGAGGAGGGACCCTCGCTCCTGTTCCTGTCTTTAGGGCAAGTACCTGGGACATCCCACGGGAGCCTTTTCTTCTCTTCCCACCCTCCTCCTCCTCCCCTCTGCCTCCCGTTCTCTACTCCTACCTCCCCAGCACCACTCTGGCCTCACTGGGTGGAAACGTGTGCTGTGGGCAGAGTGTTTTCATGGCTCTTCCCACCGCCTCCCTGCAGGCCCACACTTTTGTCAGCTTCTCTCTATTCCTAAAACCTGCTCCCAGAAAGGATTGGGTGTTAGTCATTTATACCTTATTGTAACACAAAATCCTGGAGGCCCCCGTCCTTGGGGTGTCTGCACATTTCTGCGTTCATAGCTGTCAGGAATGGGGAAGACGCAGACCGAGGGTAAAAGAAGGTCAGGCCCCTTGCCGTGGGAAGGTGGAACCCTTCAGGAACTCATCAGGGGTCTGAAACCACCAGCCACCCCCAACCCCTGAAAAACCAGCCTTGATGCTATTAGGGTTCAATGTCGGGGATCATGCACTCAGAAGGTTATAGCAGGGACCCCAGAGTCAGGAAAGGAGCAGCCCCTTTGGTCTACATTTATGGAAATAATTACTTAGGTAACCTCAATTTCCTCCACTATGAGTAAGCCCCACGCGGGCAAGAAGTGCTCCCGGTTTTGCTCACCATGGACGCCCCACCTGCAAGCCCGGTACCGAGGTAGGGTGGGCCCCAGTCGGTGCTTGTTGGATACGTGGCTAGAAGACAGTCTGCCCAGGGACACCTCCCTCGCCATTCGGGTGCCAGCCCCTGTCCCCGGCTGGAGAGGCACAGGGGGGACTGGAGCACAGTGAGAAGTCTCGGGCCCCAAGAACCCTCCAGCCAGTTTCCTGATTTCTCGGCATTCACATCACTCACTTCTCAAGGGCCTTTTCAAGGAGATGTGATTTTAAACTGAATTAGAATGTTCTGCTACCTGGGAGGGATGATACATTAGCACGGATTAGTGTCTCTGATTAACAGCATCATTACCTCTCCCATTTCATCTGCCTGGACCCCCCTTGCAGCCAAGTCACACGTCGCCAGAAGACAGAGGAGGGCATAAATTGGGGCTCCTGGCTCCAAAAGGCTCAGTGGGGACCATCAGCATTCGCTTCTTGGGAAATTTTGAAAAAAGTGCTGCCCCCCACCCAGAGATGACTTGGGACTGGAGAGGAACCTAAGCCATGGGTGTCTGCAAAGCAGCTCATAGGACCGTACGGTCAGCCAGAGCTTGGACCCACCGACCAGCGACAAGTGTCTGAGCCCTGCCATTTAGGGGCCTCGAATTTAGGGTAAATAAGTCACCCATTTTCAAACTGCTCCCCTCAGGAAACCTACATGGGACCAACCTCCATAACACACATCACAGTGTTGAATACATGGAGACCCAGCTCGAGGAAGGCTCCAGGTTCAGGAAAAGGCACGAGCTGAACCCGATTTCACCGTCGGACCAATGTCACATCCTTGCCTGAGGCCCGAGGCTCAGCGTATTATAGAAATGACCGTATACCGTCCGAAGCGATTATCAGCACGCTTCTGTGTGTGTGGAACACGAGTTTTCAAAACACGGAGATGCGGTCGCTAATGTCAAAGCAGCTCCTTTCACGGGAAGCCCAGCCGTGTGAGGAGCATGAAGAATGCTGGATTTGGAACCAGGAGACCAGAGTTTGAGTCTAGCTCCTGCTCTTAATGGCTATGTGAACTCTGGCCAGTCCCTTAGTCTCTCTGATCCTCAGGGTCCTCATTTGTGAAAGCGATGCTGGTAAGGCCCTTTTCCGAGGTTGTGATGAAGACGAAGATGAATGAAATCTTGCATGTGGGCCTCACTCCCATGGTAGGTGCCAAGTAGAAATGACCCCCCTCCCCGGCCAAGTTCTTGCTCCTCATGGACAGCCCCCTGGTGCAGTGGACGGAGTCCCGACGGCCAGCAGCCAGACTCCTGCCTCGGCCATACTACTGGCCCCCGAGAGCATGCTGGTTAAGAGCCCAGGCCCTGGAGGGAGACAGCCTGCTTCTGAATCAGGTGCTGCCACCTACTAGGGGTTTGACCTTGGCCAAGTTACATTAACACCATACCTCAGTTTCCTCATCTGTACAATGGCAGTAACAGTAGCTACCCCATGGGGCTGTTATGGGGATTCAGTGCGTTAACATTTGTAAATAATCCCTCTCTCCTTCCTTATTCCTTGGCTTTCTCTCCCTCCCTCCTTTCCAGTGGAGCTTCTCCAATGTGCCTGACACTGTTCCAAGCCCTGGGAACCTAGCAATGCATAAGAAAAGGTCCCTGTTTTCATAGAACTTGCATTCCGGTGGGGACAGGACACTGAATGAGTGACAAATAAGACATTTTTAATGGTGCTAAGGTGTTAAGAGGAAATCCACGGAGGCATGAGGGAAGGTGTCCGTGAGAAGGAGGCAGTGAGCGAGGGCCCGAAGGGCAAGGAGGAGCAGACTCTGTGAACATGGGGGTGTCCTGCCTCCTCGGAACCCCAAATTCAAGCTAGTCTGAGACCTGGGGCCCCTCTGGGAGGACAGAGAGGGAAGGCAGAGAGACAGAAGCAAGATGAGGAACCACCTGTGGACAGCGAGATCACTACAGGTGAGTGTCAGAGAAGCAGCAGGTAACAGCCTGGGGGGCTGTTAGGAAGGCGGCCAGGGAAATAGGGAGGAGAGGAATGTGGGCAAAGGGAGAAGCAGAGAAGAAGAAAAGCGTTAGGAGCCGGGGGCGCTGATGGAAGATGCAGCAGTGATGGAGAATCGCTAATTACACCTGCTGGACCACAGTCAGAGCCCACATGCTCAGCTGTGACCGCACAGGGCAGAGCGAGGGGCCCTGAGCGCACACGGCTAGGCCCAGCCCACTGACAGCCACCCTCCCATGACCGTGGGGTTGATCAAATCAGAAGCGCTTGGGTTCCAGAGTCTGTCACAGGTTTTTGTTTCTTCTTGTGGTGAGCTTGTTGTCGTTCCTGCTGCTATTATTGGTTTTTATTTTCACTCTCTGTGAGCTTGCAGAAAATAGTGTAAAGCATTTCTACTTGGAAGAAAAGCAAACATTTCCTTTTCAGGATAGCAATTTAGGATAGCAGCTTGCAGGACAGCAGGGGCACTGGCCTGGCCCCATAAGGGGCTGAGAAGTCAGGGTCACAGCCAGAGTTGAATCCAGAAACGTGGGTAGAAGAGGTTGATGGGGCTCTTGGAGCATCAGCAGGCATGTGGGTGAGGATGCCCACCAGGGAAGAAAGAGGGCAAAGGTAAAAGACAAGTAAAAATTGCCAGAGGAGAAAACTGAAAAATAAAAAGGAGGGTAAGATGGCAGAATAGCTGCAACACCTGTGGGAGTCAGTTTACCACTCCGAATGGACGTCCAGAGTGACGTTCCCGCAGCCACACTCAGGATGCTAGAGGGAGTCTGCCCAACAGAAGGGGGTGTGTGCGTGCGTGCAACAGGAGCTCACAGCGCACACAGGTGTCACATCAAATGTGCCCTGCAGAAGGGCCTGGGGCATGAATCCGGCACATCTTACTCCCACACTCCCTCCAGGAACCCACAGATCACCTAACTGGATGGGGAAGAGTGCTGTTTTGGCTCCTCTGGGAAGAGTTGGCCATTTGTAGGAGGAAGAAAGCTGGTGATCCTGGGGCCTCTGCCCGACTGAAGCCAGGCTCCCCCGCAGACATCTGACTGCCTTCTGGCTAGACGGCACTCCTCTGGCCACCCTCAGCGAGAGGCAAGAGCACAAGCAGCCTCTGCTCTCGGGTAAGACTCTCCTCCGTGTCACCTCTTCCCACTGCAGCTCTCTCCGACCCCTGGGCTTACAACGCCGGGGTCTGTGGAAATGGACTCCATGCGCCCGGCCAGTATCAGACTGCTAGTCCAGTCTGATGCCCAGGCCTCAGGGTGCCCAAGTTTTGATAATTTCTACAAACATTTATAATAAATTTATCATGTTCCAGGCACTATGTGGGCACTGGGGATCCACAGATGAGGAAGGAGTGGCCCCTGCCTTGAGACGCCTAAGCCAGGAGAAGGATCCAGACAGGGAGAGAGGCCATTTCAATACAAGGTATGCGCTGAGGACCAGTTACACCTGGGAAGCCTGGAGGGCCCCCTTCCCCTAACACCATCGAGACATAAAGGGCATTTTAGCCCTATTCTAGACTCAGGCTCTGTGTCTGACCCTCACTGCACACCACAGAACCCTTTTGGGTTTCTTTATCTCAGAACAAATATTAGCATCTCAAAGGATACGGGCTTTCCTATGAGGCCAGCAGGGAAGGGGCCCTGGTCTAGCATAAGGACACAAGCTGAATGTGGCCAATGCTCACACCTCCCTGGAGGTAAATCTGTACGGCTTTTCGCTGACGTGCTGTCATCTGTACTCAATCAGAATTTGGTCGTCCACAGGAAGCTGGTGGCTCCCCCAGAGCTTCCGTGTGGCTTAATCCTTTGATCATCTCAGTAAAATTCCCACCCTCAAGTGCTGAATCAGGGAGGAACTGGAGGGTCATGTTGTACAGGTGTTAGTCCCTCAAAAAGGAATGCTGAAAGGGGTGGAGCCAGGGAGGTGAGGAGAAGAGAAGGCCAACTTGAGGGACAGCCATATGCAGACACAGTAAGTCAGCGAGTCCCTGTCCCAGTGAGGCTGGTGTCATCTCTGGAGGCTCAGAGAAGGTTAGCAACTGGGCCCCAGGCCCAGGGCAAACAGTGGATACAGGCCTTGAGCTTGAGCCTGGCTTCCTCTGAACCCCATTATCCTCGCACACACCATGGCACATCTCCCTCACGCGAGGCACTGTACGGAGTCGGCGGGGGGCACGCGGGGTGGGGGGCAATTTCAACATGCGTCAGATAGTCTCAGCTTTTGAGGAGTTTATGATCCAGCAGGAGAGGATGTCATAAATTCAAATAACGATAGAACAGGTAGAATGCGGGAGTGCCGAGGAAGGGGAAGGGGAGCTCATCTCCAGCTCAGGGGAGGGGAGGCTGCGTGGAGGGCGGGTGGCGTGTGACAGGCAGATGGCAACAGAGGGCCCTTTAGGTGGACGGAACACTGTGGACAGAGTCACAGGGGTGGGACATGACAGGGTGGCTTCAGGGCCCGAGTGGCCCAGATGTAGCCAGAAGCTGCCACACAACGTGAAGTGGCAGTTTTGCAGTGGGTGCAGAAAGCGGTGTCGAGACAGGGGGCTTCGGGATGGTGAATAGGAGCATTTTATCAGAGCTGTGTTGACACATGTCTGGTCCAATAAATTAACATTTCCATCTCAATCGACTTCATTTGGCAGGAGCAATAAATTCAGATGGCAATTTAAGCAGTGAAGGGGAAGGGTGCAGGAGGGCACGGGGGCGGGGGTGGAAGGGGGTGGGAGGGGGTGGGAGAGGCACTCACTGCATATCAAGTGGCTTTCGTTTCTTCAGTCAGTCATTCATTCACCAAAAAAAGCACTGGGTGGGCCCCAGAGATGACTGATCTAATGAAAGTCTCTTTCTGCCAGCCTCTTAGCTTACATTTTAAATTTCACCTACAGTTTAATTTGTTAGATTTGGACAAAACGGTATGTTTTTCAAAGCCGTTTGTCCTTGGTGGTGCCTCCCCTTATTTACGCTCGCTACTGTCATTAGAACAGGTATGCGGGCGTGCCTCTAGCAGCCGGGAGGGAGGGTCGTGCTACAGACCTGTCTTCCCACAGCCTCCCTCCTTCCGATGTAGACGATCTGAAAATGCGTTAAATCCATTTTATAGACATCTGTTAAACATCTACTTATTGACATCTTGATCAAGAGATGTATTTATTCCCTGGTTCAAGAAAAAGAGAGATGATTTATTGAGCACTTGCTACAGACTAGAGATGACAGAATGATTTCCTTCCACGCAGCTCAGGGCTCTTTGTTGCGAGCCATGAAGCAGAATGCACACGATCAGAGCCTCCTGGGCCCTGGGTCAGCTTGTGTCCTTATGCTAGTCAGGGTGCCGCTGCTCTGCCCTTGGTCTTCACATCGCTCACCCTGAAGAGACCCTGTTCAAGCAGCCTGGACTGCCGGGCACTGCCCCTTGTTCCCACGTCCAAAGATACAGAGAGGGCCTGAAAGGCACTTAATGGAATACCTCATCAGGAGACTTGCTGCCTGACACGAGTTTCTCTGAGGGACCTTCTAACAGGTTCTGGCACCAAGCGGAGGAGCCCTGTCTAGAGTGCTTATCGTCCAAGGGACCGGATTGTTGAGCACACATCACATTCACTCAGGTGCTTCTGTCTTGGCCCTTCTAGGGCTGCTCTTCCAGGACATTTTCTCAGACTCAATGACCAGGAACCAGGCTAGCAGAACCTGGTCACCAGAGACTGTCCCCTGGTGTCTATGGGGCACTGCGGCACACTACAGGGGAGAAATGCCAGTTAGGCACGCAAGGACAAATGCCAGTGGGTGCGGTGTCTGTCTCCAGGATGCCAGGCTCTCATGGGGAGTTGTGTTAAGAGCAACTAGCACCTTCTCCTCCTTCTGGTCTAGAGCCCTGGGACTGACTTGGTGGGATCCTCAGTGCTCCCTGGACTGGGTTAGACTGGGGTGAGTGGTAGTGGTGCTGGGAAGTTAATGGGTTGCGGCTGCTCTGGTGGTCAGATATGCTCTGTCTGGGCCCGGAGCTCTCCCTGCCCGTGAAGCCTGCCCAGCTACTGAGCTGGCTATGTGGGGGCTGGTGTTAGATTTGCATGGCCTTGAAAATCTGGGCTCTGACTGTGTCCTGAGACAAAGACCCCAATCTGATGGGGGTGGGAGTGGGGGCATCACTGCCCAATTCCCTGTAGCTGCTGGCCAGAGAAGATGGCGAGCCTTTCCACTGGGCATCCCTACCACACTCTCACCCTTCCTGGTATCTCTCCTGGTTGTGTGACCTTGAGCAAGGCACTTAACCTCTCTGAGCCTCAGTTTCTGAACTCGTAAAGTGAATGGTGGGAATAATCATCATAAAAAGATAATGACAATGTTTGCGTTTCATGGTTGCATGTGGTTTAGGTGAGATGTGTGCTGAACCAACATCCACCTGGGACATCCATCCCCGTGTGAGTACACAGGTTGCTTTTCTGTTAATCTGTTGAGTGGTCAGTGAGCACGCCACTCTTGTTGTTATTGATTTACCACTCTTTGACTGTATAAAAAAATCGAGGCTAATAAGAGCTCACTGAATGGCAAGTACTGTTACTCCAAGTGAGGAGAAAGACTCCCGGAAGGTTGATCACTTGCCTGAGGACCCACAGAAGCTTAGCACCAGAGAGGCCATGAGAACCAGGTGGTCTGACTCCTGGCTCTTTGCTCTTGGCCCACTCAGTCCACAATTTACAGAGAATTTGCAGAGGTCAGTCCAGACTGTCTCCTGCGGCAGGTGTTTGCTTGGGGTCACTGCTAACTGCTGAGGTCGACAAGGGTTGGGGGGGTCCAAACACCCCAAACACCCAAACACCCCTTGGGGCCTTGGTCAGAAGCCGGCTGTGTTAATACCTGCCTGAAGGCTGAGCTAAGCTCGTAACATGTCTACTAATTTTCTAGACTGGGCCTGCCTTCCCGGTGGGAGTTGACGTCCTGGTAGGAGGTGCTCTGGGAGTCAAGCAGTAGGGCTGGGAGCCGTGGTGAGGGAGAGAAGGGAAGGTTCTCCTATTCATGAAGTTGCTCTTCCTGGGGACCTCTGTGGGCCACAGTGGCAGAAGCTTGACCATCCCTGTGCAGCTGAGAGCAGGCAGGGGAGGGGCAGGCTGGTGGGGATGGACCTGGGTGATGGGGAAGCAGGGCCATGCTTGATTGAAAAGATGGCTCTGGGCCCCAGAAGGGCATTTCCTATCCCCAAACAGAAGCTCTGAGGGAGAGCTGGGAGTAAGAGGTCATCCAAGTTCAGAGGCCTTGACCTGTCAGGGACCCTGTGCCTCCCACACGGCTCTCCAGATGAAAGAAAGCAGATGTCTGCAGTTCCCTCAGGGAGACCACCGCAGAAGGAAGGCTGGCTCTCTGTCTCTCCTCCCCAAGGATGGATTGAAAGGCACAAGAGAAGGGATTACAGGAGGGAGCCCTGGGGTGGGCAAGGCTGTGTGCTTGGTTAATGCACACTTCTCCTCTACTGCCAGGGGCTCTGCAATTTTTTTTCTCATTGCAAGCATCTCCGCAAGCTCCAGATACTTCTGGGGTCCCTGATTTCAAATGTGAAGGGTAGCCTGGTCACCTCATGGCCTGTTTCTGAAGCAGCCAGAAGGCCACCGCCAGCAGCCCCAGCAACCCCAGGGCCAGGGAGGGCTGGAAGGGAAATAGGGCAGTGCTCCCCTGCTCTGTTTCTCAAGGGTTTTAACTGTTCTGAAGCCATTTTAGTCCCCAGGAGGATCAGGGATTCTGCAGTAATTATTAGTTTCTGTCCACTGAAAAATAGAAGCATCACATTCTGGTGTGTCCCCATCTCCAGCCCCCATTCTCTGGTTCTAAAAGGTCTTTCAGGTGCCTTGTCCCCAAAGGCCCCAGCGCACTGACTACCTGCAGGTTCTGAATTCTTTGGAATTAGCCTTTTCATAAAAATCCAGAGAAAGTTCTGCTTTCATTCTCACTTGCTGAGAGTTCTGGGTGGGGACTAGTACTAGAGGTGAGAATTCGGTTTTTTTCTTCTTCCCTCCTAAGTGATGGTAGCTCCTGACAGCTCACTGAGTTTAGGAGGTTGGGAAGAGGTGGGATCTGCTAGGGAATGTTGGAAACACCCAACACACACCCCTGGGGAGGTCTGAGGGGGGCATCATAATGGTGGGATTTGTGCTGACCCAGATCCTTCCCAAAAGCACAGAACAGGCCTCTCCAGAGAGTGACAGAACCTGGCAGTTATACGGAAGGGGCTGGGCCTCTTGTCCTGGAAAGGAGTGTTGGGAGAGAAAGACCAGAGAAAAATCCATATTGCAGTAACAGAGAGCAAGGAGAAAAAAAGGACAGGGAAGTCATCTACGTATAGCATTATCTCCTGAAAAATATATGGATGCTGAGTGTACGCATGCATGCACACCCAGGCACACACCCAGGCTCACACACACAGGGTCCAGATGTTTTTTTACTCCAGGCATGTTTATTCTCATTTACTTTAAATGTTTTGTTTTGGTTTCCTTTACACAATGTGACCCACAGAAATCATGGTCCCTTAAAAATGAAAACTATATGATGAACCAAGTTCCTTGCAGGGGTTCACTTCTTGAAAAACTCTTAACACAAGGTGTCTCAGGGATCTGGGCTGGGGGGCTGGTTCTTTATCTCCTTTCATGCTGTGGACAATGGGAAGCCAGAGTTTCTTGTTTCCAGAAAATGGGTGGAGGTGGGCTGCTAAAATGTTGCTCTATAAGATGCCCTGCAAGGTGATGTCGGTTCTACGCTCACCATGGGCATGGAGACTGGACAAGCCATGCTGCTCTGGAGAGGGGAACCTGTCCCTCTGGCCAGCTCAACTAGGAGCAGGTGCATCAGCCCAACATGCGAGGCTGGCAGCAACAAACAACCGGAGGCTTTGAGTGGAAGAAGCTGCCAGCTTACTGAGGCCTGGTGGCTGACAGGTAAGGATGATTCATCCCACCCCAATAGAAAATTCTCCTCTGTTTGCATTCCTGTCTCCCTGAGCTATCCCGCTCATCCATCTCTCTGTTCTGTTAGTTCTGCCATGTGTTCTTCCTTCCCCTCCTGTCTCATTTTCTTTCTTGCCTTATTTCTTCCTCTTGCCCTGACAAGGATTCTGTGCATCACACCTGAGTTGCGGCCTCCCTGGTGGAAAGCAGCCCTGGGTTCACTCTTCTTTCTTGTATTTGGTACAAGAGCCATGGGAGGCATCGAGAAAGCACAGGGACTTACTTTGCTAAGGTGAGCACTTCAGCTTCAAGCACTTCCTACTCCTGTCAAAGGTGGCCGTGGGGACACAGAAAGGAAGAGGCAAAAGGGAAAGACCTGTGATTAAGGCACCTATAGTCAAGGGGGAAAGTGGACAAAAATCACTTATAATTTGGGTATTGCTCCAAGCATAATTATCAATGAAAATAAAAAATTATGGTGACAAACCCCAAAATAAGAGTCCTGATAGAAGTTTTACACATACTGTTTAGCCAATGCTGGTTCCTACCCATTAGCAGATAATCGTCAAGTAGGTCAGGCCGGTGGTGGCAACTTTGTTTCTAATCCCCTGGTCTGATAATGACTTTGACTTTATTAGAGATGAGGAGCCTAAATGTAAAGCTGGTTCAAACAGGAAGAGTCCATAGGGATGGTCCAGTTCTTCCTTCATTTTAATGATGAGGAATCTGAGACTCAGGGAAATGAAATGATAAGCTGGTTAGTGACAAAACTGGAACTAGAACCCAAATATCCTAATTTAAAGCCCATTGCTTCTACTGCTACACCAGGGTGTTTCATCCAAGGAGTATTTTAAATACTAGCAGCTATGATGAGAACAAAAGGACAAATCTAACAAATGCATGTTTGATCATATATGCTAATAAAAGAATGAAAGGGACAGCAGGCATCAGTTGAAGAAACTGACAATTAGGACAAGAAGAGAAGTGTCTGCACAAGTAGAATTGATTAATTTTATGATTGAGAATGTGCACTAGTCAGATATACCTGGGACTGGTATTGTTGAAACAAAGGGGAGAAGAGATTGTGGGAAATGAAATGTTATGACAACATGCTACTTATCTGATGTTATAACTGTTGCTCTGGAAATGTTTAGAAATATTAACATAAGATTTCAGAATTAGGAGCCCTTGTCTATAAAAACGAGAGATTTTTTTTTAGCTATAGTTTTTTAAAAAGATTTATTTATTTATTTTAGAGAGAGAGAGAGAGAGCGTGTGTGAGCATGATGGGGGGGAGGGGCAGAGGCAGAGGGAAAGAGAATCCCAAGCAAACTCCCTGCTGAGCGCAGAGCCCAATGTGGGGCTCGATCTTGCAACCACGAGATCATGACCTGAGCCGAAATCAAGAGTTGGATGCTTAACCAACTGCGCCCCCCAGGCGCCCCTAGCTATAGTTCTATATATTAAATTGAAAGGAATGAGATTTCACTAGCTAGCAAAAGGAAATGAAACTTGGACAGAAATCCTTCCATAAAATAAAGTGGCTTTGAGATTTCTACTTCTGAAAAGATGAAGCAGACATATTTTTCCCTTTTCCTCCCACAAAGTGCAACTAAAATCCATGGATATTATACATAAAACAAACATAAAAAGACTAAAAGGTAGAGAGAAGAATGCAGACTGGTTAGGAATTTCAGGACCTGAGGAATGACACACGGGTGAGGTCCTTGGGTTTCTGGGCAACCCAGAAATGCTGACGAGAATAAACAAACCAACACCCAATTGAAGTCCGCTCTCTTTAGCCAAAGGCCCAGGAAAGGGGGTGGCCTAGCAAGACAGAAACCTTTTTCCAAATTGTGGTAAAATATATCTAACATAAAATTTACTATTTTAGCTGTTTTTTAGTGTACCGTTGTGTGGCATCGAGTACATTCACAGTGTGTGCAACCACCACCATCACCCTACACTGAAACTCTGTACCCACTAAATTATAAATCCCAATGAATCCCTCTCCCCAGTCCCTGGTAGCCACTAATCTATTTTCTATCTCTTTGAATATGACTACTCTAGGTAACCCCTACAAGTTGCATTATACAATATCTGTCCTTTTGTGTCTGGTTTATTTTGCTTAGAATAATGTTTGCAGGAATCTTCAATGTAGCATGTGTCAGAATCTCCTTCCTTTTTAAGGCCAGAGAATATTCCATTGTGTATTTATACCACATTTTTAATCCATTCATCTATTGTTTGACAAATGGATTGTTTCTGCCTTTTGGATTTTGTGAACAATGCTGCTATAAACATGAGTGTACAAATAGCCAGAGTCGCTGCTTTCACTTCTTTTGAGTATATATCCAAAAGTGGAATTGCTATATCATATGGTAATTCTATGTTTATTTTTTTGAGGAACCATCATACTGTTTTCTACAGTGGCTATACCATTTTACATTCCCATCAGCAGTGCACAGGGGTTCCAATTTCGGCACATGCTTGCCAACACTTGTTATTTCTGTTCTTCTGATAATACCCATTTGAATGAGTGTGAAGTGGTATCTCATTGTGGTTTTAATTTGCATTTCCCTATGACTAGTGATATTGAGAATCTTTTCATGTGCTTATTGGCCATTTGTATATCATCTTTGGAGAAATGTCTATTCAAATCCTTTACCCATTTTTAAATCAAGATAGGAAAATTTAGACAGTAATCATTCTACTCCAGCCAAACACCACAGGAAAAACTGTTGCTCCACCCCCACCTCCTTCAGCAAAGACTGAGCGGGGAGCCTTGACTTCCATCCTCACCTTCCAGCCTCACCAGGCTATAATGGAGCACCCCGAACCCCTTGCTGGGGTGGTGTCAGACAAGGCCAAGTGAGGAGTCAGGACAGTCTTCCCCTCTTCTGGGTGGTAACGAGGCTCCTCAGTACCTCCATGGTGTCAGTGGAGCCCACCTGGGGAAACTGAACTTCCACTCCAACCTGGGAGTCATGAAGTACACCTCCCTCTCCCTGTTGTGGTAGTGCCAGTGAGGCCTACTGGAGAATCAGGTCTTTCACCACTGCCCAATGACAATGAGGCCCCCTCTGATGCCCCAGGCTGGATGGTGTCAGCAGAGTTCTAGTGGGGAGCCTAAATTACCACCAGCAGTAATGAGAAAACCCCACCCTACTGAGTGTCAGTGGAGACCAAGTGAGGAACCTGGCAGTAATGAGGCAGCATTCTTTTTCCCTGCTGGGTTGGTGTCAAAGGAAACCAGCTATAATGGAAGACTTTCGATATTACTCAGAATGTCCAGTTTTTAATCAAAATCACTCATCACACTAAGAATCAGGAAAATGTCAAGTTGAATGAGAAAAGATAAATCAACAGATACCGACACTGAAATGACCCAGATGTTACAATTATCTCATGAAGATTTTTAAAGTAGCTATCACAAAAATGCTTCAACAAGCAATTAAAAATGAGCTTGAAACAATGAAACAATAAAAAATAGAAAGTCTCAGGAAAAAACCCCAGAAAATCTCAGCAAAGAAATAGAGATATAAAGAAGACCTAAATGGAAATTTTAGAACTGAAAAATACAACAAAGGAAATTTAAAAACTCAGTGGATGGGCTTAATAGTAGAATGGAAACAACAAAGGAAAGAATCAGTGAATTTGAAGACAGAACAATACAAATTACCCAGTGTAGACAACAGACAGACAATAGTCTTTAAAAAGTGAACAGACTGGCAGACACCTGTTGGGACTATTACAAAAGACCTAACAGTCATGCTATCACAGTTCCAGAAGGAGAAGAGATAAAGGATGGGGCTGAAAAAGTATTCAAAGAAACAATGGCTAAAAATTCCCCCAATTTGGCAAAAGATATAAACCTACAGATTCAAGAAGCTGGATGGTCCCAAATAAGATAAACCTAAAGAAATCCACACCAAGACACAACACAGTCAAACCCCTGAAAATTAAGGCCAAAGAAACAATCTTGAAAGTACAGAAAGATAAATAAATGTGTTATGCAGAGGGGGAAAGCAGTTCGATTTCTCATCAGAAACCATGCATGTTAGAAGAAAGTGGCATAACATTTTTTCAAGTGCTAAATGAAAAGAACTATCAACCCAAATTCTATACCCAGCAGAAATATACTTCATGAATAAAGGGAAAATACATGTATTTTCACAGATGAAGGAAAACTAATAGAATCTGTCACCAGCGGACTTACATTTAGAATGGCTAAAGGAAGTTCTCTAAGCAGAAAGGGAATGGTTTGTTTGTTTTAAGATTTTATTTATTGGGCACCTGGGTGGCTCAGTTGGTTAAGCGACTGCCTTCGGCTCAGGTCATGATCCTGGAGTCCTGGGATCGAGTCCCATGTCGGTCTCCCTGCTCAGCAGGGAGTCTGCCTCTCTCTCTGACCCTCCCCCCTCTCATGCTCTCTATCTCATTCTCTCTCTCATATAAATAAATAAAATCTTAAAAAAAAAAAGATTTTATTTATTTATTTGACAGAGAGAGACACAGCGAGAGAGGGAACACAAGCAGGGGGAGTGGGAGAGGGAGAGGCAGGCTTCCCACTGAACAGGGAGCCCGATGCGGGGCTCAATCCCAGGACCCTGGGATCATGACCTGAGCTGAAGGCAGGCGCTTAACGACTGAGCCACCCAGGTGCCCCCTGTTTGTTTGTTTTTTGAAAAAAAGGAATTTTAGATCATCAGGAAGAGAGAAAGTACAGAAAGAGCAAAAATAGAGGTAAATATAGTAGATTTTCCTTCTGCTCTTGAGTTTTCTAAATTATGTTTGATGGTTAAAGCAAAGTTTTAACACTAATGTGTTTCTCATGTATGTGGAGAAAATATCTGCAGTGATTACATTATAAACAGGGAGGGTAAGAGGAGATAAAGTATCTACAATTTGAACTGCTAATTAATTAATTAGTAAATGTAATTATTAAATTAATTAGCAAAATGTAACACCAGTAGACTGATAAATTATGTATATATTATAATGTAATACTGAGAGCAACCAATGAAATAGCTATATAAAGAGATACACTCAAAAACAGAGATAAATAAAAATGGAGTTCTAAAAAAATGTTCCAGTAATCCACAGGAAAGTGAGAAGTCATTTATATAACATTCTTAAAATAACAAAATCATAGAGATGGAGAGCAAATTAGTGGTTGCCAGGAATTAGGGATGGTGAGGAGGAAAGGGGTGGGTGTGACTATATAGGGGTAACACGAGTAAGAATTTGTGGTGAGGGAACAGTTCTGTATCCTGATTGTGGTGGTGCTCACATGAATCTACACAAGTGATCAAGTGGCACAGAAGTACAGATATACTTTAGACCAATATCGGTTCCAGTATACTCCATGCCTCAATTTCCCCATATGTTCAAAGAGGAGAACTGTCTTACCTGCCAACCTTAGCACTGGTTTTGATACTGTACCATAGTTATGTTAGATGTAACCTCTGGGGTACAGGAGACCTCTCTGTACTATCTCAAAGTTCCTATGAATCTATAATTATTTAAAAATTAAAAATTAAAAAATAATGTGACTTGGATCAGTAGAACATATCCATGTCTCCTTCCCCTGGCTCAAGTCCTCCACTAAGAAATCCAAACCAGCAAGCCTTGCCGGCCGGGTGGAAAAACTGAAGTAGGGGTGCCGCCAACAAAGTAAGCTCCCCATGTGCAGTTGAGTAACATGTTTATGGAAACACCTATTGTGTCCTAAGCACTGTATTAGGCAATTGAGGGGGAACTAGGAATACATATAACATGGGTCCCTCCTTATAAATCTTAAAGCTTGTCTTTTCCTGGGCTCCCTCTCAGTCTTTCATGCTTGGTTCTTTACAAACAACCACAAAACCAAACCAAACCAAACCAAACCAAAAGACAAAACCCAAAAAACCAAAACCAAAACAAGAAACAAACAAACAAAAAACAATACCAAAAACAAAAACCCAGCCACAGACTGTGTAATCTTTCCATGGAAATCTCAATTATTTCATTTCTTCCCATGTTAACAAGCAATCGCCCAGAAGCTGACAAGATACATCATTTATCCACTTAAAAATCCAAGATACATGCATGTTTGTCCACTTAATTTTCTGGAACCCAAGGTACCTCATTCATTAGATTGGGAGCTTGGTTCTTCCTTCCCAGCCATGTGAGAAGGGTCCATGTTGGAAGGGCATGTACACCAGGATGAACCTTTGAGGTGAAATAGAATCTTGTCTTCTGATTCAATGTCTAATTAATTCAGGATTGTAGATGGTTGAGGGTCACTGATTTAACCTTGCCTAGTAAATACTAATTATAAATACACAGATAATACCCGTACACATACCCAAAATGCCTACTAAGTGGACCCCCTATGACCAAGAAAAGGAACACACCAAATGTGAGACTGAGGAAGGTGGAACAAGGGGAAATATGTTTCACCCAGAAGGAGAGGTTTGGGCTGACCACCATGAACATTTCTGATTAACATGAAGTGGCAACAAAGTATATTTTTGAGGACGTTGGGATCCTGATGGTTTGGAAGACCTGAGGATAGATGTTCATATTTCCTGGGCTGGTTTAATCACTATCCTTGCCAGAGGCATAGGGAGTAGATTCTCAACCTTTTTCATAGTGAAGGACACAGAGAAAATGATAGTATTTTCATGGCATCCAGAGGGAAATGAATGAAATGTTCATGGTTGGCTGGAAGTGACTGGCCCAGGGGACCCCGTGTCCCAGGCCTGGCCCTTAGGTGCACCCCAGTAACCAGCAAGGAAATTCTGACCTAGAGGACCCACCTCTAAGCTTTCAAGAGTGAGGATTAGGCATTTCCCGGGGAGTAACAGGCAGCTCTGAAAAAGCCCCCTGGGGGATGGGGCAAGTCTGTGGTCTCTGGGACAAGAGTGGTCTTCTACCTGCCATCATCTCTGTCGTCTTGCAGTTTGGAAAAGCATCCCATACCCCATGCATCCCTGAGTGGTAGTAGCAGACAGCTACCTGGGACTCACTCAGGAGATGGGAGGGGGTGGATGGGAGAGATGGGGGGCCTTCAGGTTGCTGCAAGTCATCTTCTCATCTGTTATTTACTGTACTTGTCCTAATCATATAGTGTCAATGCATCTATAAATTATCTTGTCTCTCAGCAGCTGCCAGGAGTGATGAAAGCTGTCATTTAATCAAAAAAGTTTAAATTAATTAAAGGGAAAAAAAAAGAAGAAAGGGAAAGGAAAAGCAGCCTTGGAATGGCTGTTCCGGACTTCGCAGAGTTGTCTGAGATGAGATGCCAGTGTGCGAGCTATGTGCCTGTGGTTCCCATCAGATTCTCCAAATCCTACCTCCTCCAGGTCCTCGAAAACACCTTCACCTCACGCCCTGGCCGATGAGTAAACAGGAAGCTACCCAGCTGTGGGGCAAGACTAGAAAGTCGGTAATGCAAGGAAGATCTTTGGCCTGGAGTTTTGTCTCTCAACTTGAGTTTTGGGGATGTGACCCTGGTCAGAAAGGAATTAGGGGTGTTAAAAAAATAGGTTGGCCCTCCAGGAAATTCTGGGGACACCGTGGCTTGTTCCTTATCACTCTAGTCCTACATCCCAGCCCCATGTGTCTCTGTGATTGTCACCTAGATAGCCAAGTTCCCCTCCCTTGTCCCCACAAGGCCATTCCAATTCCCCTAACCCCAAGATCCTCATGATCTGGCTGTCCCTTTCAACTCTTACCTCTCTTAACAAAACAGAACAATCTTGTTCCTAGCAGGGGGCCAAATGGGTGGGGAAAAATCCAATGAACTTATTATTCATAAAGTATTATAAATGATGATGGCTTAAATCAGCACCCAAAGAATAAATTCTTGAAGGAAGCAATATTCTGGTGATGGTTGTGGTGCAGCAGACCCTTCCTGTTGCCTCTGAGACCGGGCTATGAGGTGCCCACTGACACTGGGGCCCCCAAGGCCAGCTGGTGATGGAAAGTCATTGCTAGCATACCACTGATTATCCCCAGTTTACAATATCAGTGGAGTGCTTTAAGATTTATGAATTCATTTCACCTGTGATGTAGACAGAGCCAGTATTAATATCCCCATTTCCCAGCTAGGACCACTGAGACTCAGAGAGGTTAAATGCCTTGCTTAAGGTCACACAGTATAAGTGGCAAAGTGGCCTGGGAAACCAAGCCCATTGTTTTCTACACCCATACAGCCTGCAACGCAACCTCCCGCCTTCCTCTCCCAGCTGGCTCCGTCCAGGTTGGCTCCTGTTCTCCTGAGCTCCACGTGGGGCCTGGCTCTGGCCCCTGGAAGCACATGGCATTGCCCCTTCAAACCTCACTCATCATCTGAGGCTCTTAGCCAGCCTTGTTGCACCTGGCACTCCCCTCACTTTGTTATCATCCTTAAAGTACCAGGAACAAGAGGGGAAGCTTAACATTAAAGGCCTGGAGCCCTGCCTGCCAATAAGATAAATAATCAGAAAGGTCAGGTGCTGCTTGGGTAATTATCTAGCTTTGGTGAAGTCATAGAACCAGGTTGGAAATCAAGGTTTTCTCAAGCAGGATGTTCTAGCACTGCCATCTTATTATTGGGACACTGTAATTTGGCTCGTATCCCTGCTCTCTGCCAAGAGGCACGCACATGCAACATTCATGCATAGAGAACATCCAAGATGTTTTAGGTAAGGATTTCAAACTATGGAGTTCTAGCCTCATGAGGCTGACTCCGTGTCTGGGGCCTTCTTTAATTAATAAAAAACTAGGAGACACTTTGTTCCAGTCCTTTCTATTGTGGAAATGTCCAGAAGTATACAAAAGGACCCCATAGGCACATCTGGGTTTGTATTTTTACTGAACAAACATTCAGTGCTTACTACGTACTTGCTTTGTGGATATTAACTCACTTAATCCTCATAATGATCCTACAAGTGCTAGTATACCCATTTTAAAGATGGGAAAACTGAGGCACAGGAAGGTTAAGTAACTTGCCAAGGAAACAAAGCTAAACAAGTGGAGGAGCTGTATTCACACATAGGCAGTCTGGCTCCACCCCATTTAGCACTGTAATCAGGGGCAGAGACCCTGTGGTTGCTTCCCTGTTAGCTCTATAACCTTATACTCCATGCCTTAATTTCCCCATATGTTTGAAGAGGAGACCTGTCCTGCCAGCCAATCTCATAGGCTGGTAATGATCACATGAGGGCACAGACATGAAAATGTGCCTGTTATTACAAGTGTGCACCATGAATATGACTATAATAAATTTTATGTCACTCATCTTTAAAGATACAGCTTAAGTCCTCATTGGTGGGTCTGGTTTTCGGTCTTAAATTTGAAGCTAGTCAACAGGTCTGTTAATCTCATTTGAGTCAATGCCTACCAGAGGACCACATATAGGTAAGTGCCAAAGAAATATTTTGGGATGCGTGGTTGGATGATGATAAAGCATGAAAAATAAAAAGGCCAACTTTCACCCTTTCTTCAAAAAATAATCTAACCAATTCTTCCAACTAACCATGAAGCTTCCAATAAGCAAGGAAAAAGCCAAAAGGCGATCCCCCACACCCATGAGGCATGCCTTGAAAGTAACACGGGAGTGCCCGTGGTTTCCATCCAATCGACTCAGTGTTCCTGAAAGCCTGCTGCACACTCAGCCTTGGCACAAGTCCTGCTGTGGCGGTGGATGCACGTGGTCCCACCCCGCAAACCCCATAAGGAGGCCAAACAGACCCTAAAGAGCTGAAGAGTCAAAAGCACAAGTATGGTATTAAGAGAATAATTCTGACCTGTACCAAACCTTGAGGTGTCACCAGGAGCACCCCTGATATTCTGAGAATGTCTTGGGGAGACTTATGGAGGGAAGGGTATGCAGAGAGTGAGGGGCAGGGAGGGCAGTGGGCAAGCGGGAAAGCGGGGAGAAGAGGCTCAGAGGAAGGAGGTGCAGGGCATGGCGGGCAGGGCAGGAGGGAGACGTCAGGCTAAAGCAAAAAGCAGGGTTTGGGGAGCCGAAGGAAACAGCAGTAACAGCTGTGGTTCATAGCCATCAAATATTTACTGACCTCTGACCTGGTGTCAGGCATGGAGTCAAGGGCTGGGGACTCAGCGATGGGCAGGTCAGGTGGGGCTCTTGATCTTGGGCAACTTGGTGGGGAGGCAGACAGACCAGAGGAAAGAGCCCTTTAAGTGAGAGTAGAGGGTGTTGTGGTTGTGTAATGGGGACCCTGAACTAATCTGGAGTGGGCAGAGAAGACATGGTGCTGAGTACCTTACTTGCATTTATTTCTGTTCCATATTCAGAGCAGCCCCATGGGGGCTAACATGTGCCAGACAAGGATGTGAGGCTTGGTGAGGCCAAAGTCTTACAAACAAGCAGCAAGTGGGTGATGGAGCAGGCCCTCAAATCCAGGTTTCCTCTGACTCCAAATCACATGCTTTTAACTCTGATTATCATCACAGTAAAAGCCAACAGGCTTCCACAGAAGCCACCCAAAGCCTGCTTCTCCACGAGCTATTCATTGCCAAGCTCCTCATTCTGGTTTAGCTTTAGGGCTAAAGCAACAAGAGAGCAAGGAATGGCCGGCTTTCTAGAGTCAAGCAAGGCTGAATTTGAATCCCAGTCTACCAGTGATGCATCGTATGGGCAAATTACCTAACTTCGCTGAGCCTCAGTTTTCACGTCTGTAAAATGGGTGTAACATGACCCACTTCACAGTGTTTTAGTGAGGAACGACTGAGGTAATGTGAAGTCCCAGGCACCTAACCCATGCTCGATAGTACACCCTTCTGCTCTCACCTCCAGGAAGTGAAATTTAAAAATGGGTCACTGCTGTGGTAAGACACATTGTCTAAATCTCCTAAATCGCTTGCAAGGGAGGGGACTAAACCCGTAATGCTCAAAGGCAGGCACTTTTGCATTAACATTTCCAAAAAGCCAAGAGAGAGGAAAGGCAGGGCTGATTCCAAGCAGTGAGCTGATTCTAAGTTACTAATGATCTGAGGTCACTGTGAGCAGTTAATGAAACTGAGAATAAACCCGTGTGGGGAGAAGGCATGGGCCAGACTGTACAACAAGGTCCGTTTTCTGGGGACTGTGGCTTCAGGCACTGAGATGGCATCCCAAGGTTGTTGCTGATGCACTGGGGGGCCTAAGAAACTACTGGGCCCCCATGAACCCAGAGGATGTCTGCCTACTTGGTCCCTCCATGCCATCCTCACGTGTCCTGGCTGAATCAAGATGCCCTGGAAGACCTCCAATGGCCTGGTCCCAGGAGAAACCTCTTACTTCCCCTAAGGACGCTTCTCTCCACTTCTGAGTTGTCAACTCTGAGATGCTGGTTCACAGCAGATTGCTCCTGGGGCTACATGGAAGCCTTCTAGGAGCTCTGAAGACAGAATGGAATGAATTGCCTAATGAGGAGGATTGTGTCCACTGGGGCCCTGGGTCAGGAAGGAACTCGGAGGGGCTAGGGCCAGCAGTCCCCATAAAACCTCTGCAGACAGCCCTGTAGTTCTTTAAGGACTCACGCAGCCTCCTACTTGCTTCCAGTCCACAAAGCACTCCACACTCATCTCCCCTATCCTCTAGATAACCCTGGGGGAAGCTCAGCCCCTTGGAGCCTGCACCTTGTCCTCAGTAGAAAGATCCCTGTGGGTCAGAAAGGTCAAGTGACTTGTTCAAGGTCAAAGAGCTGGCACCTTGTTAGATCTGTGTCCATACCCCACTGTGGACCCTGGGTGGAGGGGCTGTGGCTTCCTCATGGCAGCCTCTGAGCCCAGGGCAGGCCCGGCCCTAGCTGGAGAAACAGCAGGGCTTCTGTCTTCAAGGCCACTGTCCCTCCATGGCCAAAGGCGCCTGCCACTTGTGGACTGCAGGCCCTGACACCCACCACCCTGCTCCAGGCATATCTGTCAGGGCCTGCTGCTAACTCCATGATTAATTCCCAATCTAATCAGCTTCAACAGTGACATAACTCACCTCCCTCCGGGTGCTGGGATAATGTATTCAATATTACTAATAACAATCCTGCTCAGTCTGACAAAACTGGCTAAACACACCTCGGTTCTCCCGTTTCCCCTAGGCATTCTCGCTCGAGCGGTCTGTCCCTTGTCTGTTGCCCTTATTTTCACATTCTGTACTTTGACAGATCCTGCGGCCAAATCACTCTTCTCTTTGGCTTCCTATAAAACAAAACAGATACTGCTCCCCACTCTGCTCAGACCCGCTGTAGAAGTTCTCCCTGCTTGACGGGTGCGGCCCTAATCCTTTAAGTTGGGGGACAGAAGCTGTGCCAAGCCGTGAACAGCCTGCCCCTGGTCACGGCTATGCTCCCTGTGCACGGTTTGCTGGGGACCAGCTGAGGTCCTCCTGGGGAGCTGGTTCCAACCAGCTGTCCTCTCGCTCTTCCTGAGGATGTTAGCAGGGGCAAACGGGAGAGGGATCCGGCCACTGGAAAGGAATGCCAGTTAATTGTTCATCAGGAGCAAGGAGAGCCAGCCATGGTGGCAGGCAAGAATATAGGACAGCAGGAAGCCAGGACAAGAAGTGCTCTCACGGCGGGGTTTAGGAGCCTCTTCTCCCCTTCCGCAGGAGGTGGGAGCCCTGAGACTCTTTCCAGCTCTGTGGATCCTTCACGAATGCATCCCTGCACCTTATGTACTGCCTCCAAGATGTGGGTTGTGGGGCCTAGCTCGACAAGCCAGGCCGCTAAGTGCAGGGTCCAGGGGTCGGGCTGCAGGGCCTGCCCTACCCACACACTCAGACACTGAAGGCTCCCATGGAGTCACTGAGGAAATGGCCATTTGACCTCAGAAGAGTAGAGGTTTGGGGACAGAAGCGAGACATGGAAGTTAGCCCCAGAGCGTGAGATCATGGGGTGAGGTCTTGGAAGAAGAAGCCAGAGTTAGCTGGTCATTGGCATTTCCCCAGCACTTTCTGTGAGCCAGGTGCTGTGCTGCTGAACAAAGCGGGGGCCGGATGTGGACCCCGCTAGAGGACTCTTCATCTAGGGGAGCAGTGACACAGGTGGGGCAGCACTGATCCGTGAGTTCACAGGCAGAGAGCTACCCAGGTAGGGATCGGAGGGTCAGGAAGGCTTCACTCAAGAGGTGACAATTGAGTTGCTCCTTCGAGGGCAGTAATGAAGGGCATTCTGAGCAGGGCAGACAGCATGTGCCAAGAGCTTGGGAAATAGTGGTGGTTTTGAATGACGGAAAGGCACTGCTGATGGGGGGAGAGCCAGGGGAGTGGGACCAGCACTCTGAGGGCCTTGTTCGCTGTGTTCAGGAGCACAGACCTGCTCCTTGGGTGACAGGAGCCATTGCAGGATCAGATTCGTGTTTTAGAAACATGACCCTTTGAATTGGACAAAGGATGGCTGGCCACACAATGGCCAACTTGCAGGCGCGCAGGTGGTCCAGCCTCCTTCAGGGAGTCCCCCCTTCTATCGGCCTCTAGGACTGCTCTTCTGGCTTCCCCATTACAGTGTTTTCAGAATCCTTCCACTCTTAAGGCTCCCAGTAAGAAGGTGCCACAGCCTCCTTCCTTCTCTGCTATCTCCTGACCTGCTGGGCCTCTGCTGGGACACTCACCCTCTCCTCTAGACCTGGCACAATCTCCGTTTCTTTCCACAGCTGTGAGCACACCTGGACTTCTGGAATGCACATTTCAAAGTGCTTCCCTAGACAGAATCTCAACCACTGATGATAGCGCTGGGAAGGTGGAGGGACCCAAGGTACTGAGGACCCAAGCTGCCCAACATGCAGGTAAGGAGATGCGGCTCACAGAAGCCATCTGGCTCCTAAGTCGCAGGTCTCCTGATTCATAGACTGGAGTTCTGCCCTCACAGAGCACCACTCATTACCCTTCTCTTCCACAGAGGCCAAGACTATCTGTTTAGAAAACATCGACAGCAGTCAGACAACCTGCCAAAATATTTGTGAGCATCTGATGGTCGGGGAAAGGTTAGGAAAAGTGGCAATGTCATTCTTACAGACAGTGGCAGCTCAGCTGTGGGCTGTTCCTGCTCAGCTGCAGCTCTGCTGGGGGACAGGGGACAGGGGACGGGGTGGCGTGGAAAGAAAAGGCTATGTTCCCCACAACTAAACAGAGTCAGGTACCCACACTCACTCTCCCGAGCTCCGGCCACTCCCTTCCTCCCAGGCTGACTGTTAACAGCCAAAGAATCCCAGGATGCTCAAAGGGGAGGGACGTGTTCGTTAGGAGGCACCTATCCGAATAGGGGGCATTTCCAAATAGTTTGGAAACTATATGTAGAGATGAAGAAGTACCTATTACTTTTATAATACCGACTTCACAAAGTAAAGCTCGACACAATTGTCTTGGCCAGGGGACTCAAGGTGTCAGGGATTCTTCCGGGGAGGGGCAGATGTGTGGAGCGGGCCCTCAGAGCGCTAAGTAGTCTTGGCTACTGGAGTTTGTCCAGGGGCAACAGAACTCAGAGGATGTGAATAATGACTTTTAAAGAGTGCATTCGTCTTCAGCACACAAAGGTGAGAAGCCCTCCTTCACCCTTTGGAAGAGGCTGAACAGCCTTTTCCTCCTAATTGCCTTGCCAGTGTGGCCTTAGTTTATCCCAACCCTAGACCCGTCCTTGGGCCAGTGGGGGAGATTTAGGAATTGCAGGCTCTGGGACTGGGGCAGGAGGCCTCTTGGACCAGTCCTTGGGGTGCTCACACTTCAGAGTCCCTCCTGCTCCCCAATGGCACTGCAGCTCATGTGGGGGACAAATCATGCCATCTGCCAGAATACCTAACTATGCTTTCTCCTTGCTGTTCTCACCTTCCCCCAAATCAAACCCAGGGTGGGGGGCCTAAAGGGAGGGGGTAAGTACACAAAATTTCTCAGAAGGCTCATGAGTTGAGAAACCAGTAGGAAGCCCTCTATAGACACAAACACCTCTCATCTGGAATGGGGTTGTTTACTACTCCCACCGTCTCTACCATCAGCCCTTTTCAGTTTATCGAGCTCCTACTTTGTGCCAGATACTTTGGATGCCTTAATTCCCCTGCAACCACAAGCTTTTCTTTCTTTCTTTTTTTTTTTTAAATAATTTACAGGCCCATAGATTCTGCATCAGAACGCAGATGTGAGGCCTTACAGGCTTTCCTGCCATTAGCACCAGCTGAAAAGCACTCCCTGTCCCGTGCTGCCCCATACCTGATTTGCCCCAAGACCCCTAAAGTTCCTGGGGACTCCGAACAATTGCCCCTGAGTGACTCTGTGCCTGGAAGGGCCTGTCACTCAACTGAGCTCCCACTCTTTCCTGGGAAGTCCAAAGTGACTAATGGCTTAAGTCCCATTCTGCAACACAAGGACTTCTGACATTTCAAAAATAAAACCTGTTTGCTCTTCTTCTTGGTGAGATAACACGCCACAGTTCCCCGTGTCTAAATGTGGAAGCAACTGTTGTTTAGTACAGGAGTTCTCAATGGGGGTCCATCCTTAGAGGGTGGCTCATGAACATCTTGCAGTTCTAAGCAAAATGTTGTATGTTAGTGCATTGGTGCATTTTTCTGGGGAGAGTCCAAAACTTTCACCAGATATGAAAATGGGTTAGAAAATGGGTTAGTAAAGCCCCAATAGTTAAGAACTACAAACAGGCTAGATAACTTGAGAGAGACAGATGAATGGCATAGAAGTATCCAGACAAGGGAAGAGCTAAGATGATGCAGCATCCCTCTCTGGGCTTCTAGCCTGGACTTCCAAGTGACCAGAGTCCTGGGTTTGGGATCCTTCAACAGTTTGGTTTTATTAAGTGTTCACGTACTTCTGAATGGTGTGGTCCGGCCAAGCTTGGACCTGTGCCTTTGGAAAACCACTAATGAAACATTAAATAGTTGGAGAGGCCTAGCTTCATGCCAGAGCTTTTGGCCAGGAGTAGGCTGCTGTGTGGCCACAGGCCGGGGGCTGCTGGGTCCCCAGAAAATTTAATAGGTGGTGACAGGGAAGTCCTGGCGACAACAACTCACCCTGTTCATAGTGGCCCTATGTTTCGGGATCCTCAGCTGATGTCTTGGAGGACCACAAGGCCTGGGCGCCAAGCCACTGCTCAGCTGAATCAAAGCTCAGCACATTCCCCAGGTTACGAACCCTGTCAGGCCTGCCCCAAGCCACTGGTTTGGCTGGCCTGCCTTTCGGTCCCCCCAGCCACAGAAAGAGAAAAAAACCCTAAACCTCTACTTGGATAGACCTTTATGTACTCAGACCCGGAAGGGAGTAGAAACAGCTTTGCTAGTGATGTATTCAGGAATAATCAAACTGCAAATATCTGCATGTTTCCCAAAGTGATCCCTCTCTTTACCTCTCTCAGTTGCCCCTATCTTAGAAGGCTTGGAATGCAGACACTTGTCACTGAAACACACACAACTTGGCACAGGCAGAACCTCAGGGAACTCAGCTCTCTAAAGAGAATTCTATTTTCTAGAAGCTCTAGTTATTCAACCAGGGTACTGGACTCAATGGCCAAGACTATAGAAAACATACTATTCACACATACTTCTCATGTCAGCTGAACCCCATCAACTAGTCAGGGCCACTCACTGCTGACGTTCAAGGTCAGGAGAGTAGACAATGGGACTGGGTACTTAGGCTCCAGTGAGCCAGACTCACTACGTGATCTTGACAAATTAATCTCTCTAGCCTCAGTTTCTCCATTTTGAAAATTGGGGACCCTAATACCTGATCCTGGCTTGTAAGGATTAAATAAGATAACATATATCAATGCCTAGCACATTCTAAACTCTCAATAGAAGGCTGACATTATATGAGTAACTGCTTATGTGGCTCAGATCTGGGCTGATAGATATGCAAAAGAGAAAGTTGGGAGTCAGGTCCTGTTCACTGCCCAACTTTTCTAAAATCACAGGGCTCAGTGATGCACAGAGAGAGACTGCCTTGTAAGGTACATATGGAAAATCTCAGACAGGAAGAAAGAAAGAGCTCCAGCCTGGAAAATCTTGGACAGTTCCAGCAGAAGCTCCTCCTCCCTGGGCTCTGAGGGACGCTGGGCTCCCTTTCCCTGTAACTACTGCTTCTTGCCACTAGGGGCGCATTGATTCTCTCTATCTTAAGAGTCATGAATAAACATTTATTAGGCTAAAATAAAGCTGGGAATTTTCATATAAAATTTTCACTAGGAAACTAAGAAAAAAAGAAAGCAAATACAAAATACAAACAGAGAGAGTTAAACAAGCTGACAGTGCAGAATTTGGACCCTAAGTGAAGTCTAGCCTCAGACTGGCTTTGTCGATGCAGCTTATGGCACATCCAGGCTAGTTACAGATGGGAGAACAAACTATTAAGACTTCTAAGCTGAGACAGACTGGGTTGGTACCACCTGCTGTATTTTCTCTGGGGGTGGGCTGCCATTCTCCCTCCTCCAGCCCTTCCGGCTCAGTACCACCGCTTTCCCCACTGCTTCTTTAAAGACTTTTGGGTGGGCCAAGGGGAGAGGCCTTCTGAAACCCCACCCAGGTTTTTCCAGTATTGAAAACCCTTCATATTTGCATAGACAGGAAGTGATATGAACTCATCTCCACCAGGGAGAGAAGATGGCTATTTGTTCCAGGCAGTAGGGGATCCACTTTTTTTTTTTTTTTTAAAGATTTATTTATTCATTTGAGAGAGCGAGAATGAGAGAGAGTACATGAGAGCGGGGAGGGTCAGAGGGAGAAGCAGGCTCCTCGCCGAGCAGGGAGCCCGATGCGGGACTCGATCCCAGGACTCCAGGATCATGACCTGAGCCGAAGGCAGTTGCTTAACCAACTGAGCCACCCAGGCGCCCCACTTTTTTTTTAATAATTAAGTCAATGGTTTAATATTTAAAGGTGTACTTGAGGGAGGAGGCTCAGATTTATTCTACCTCTTCCTTTGAAAGTCAAGCATCAAGGAGTGGAGAGATTTTTATTTTATTAATCAACACTTTTTTTAAGCTCCAAGATTAGGAAGCCTGTGTTTATCACAGCTGTGTCCAGGGTTAGCCCGCAAGATAAGGAAGGGCTGCTGTATTCACACCAGAGAGAAGCCACATCAGAAGCAGGAAGAGGAGAACACTGGATCATGCAGGACTGCACCACCCATTGTGTAGATTCTTGCCCAGCCTCCTTTTTTAGTCTAATTCAGAGAGGTAGGCCGTACCCTGAAGGGTGGTTGGGAGGACAGGATTTTAGCTCCATCACGGATACAAACCTGAGAGAAGAAGGGAAATTGACATCTACCAAACACCTATTTTAGACATTTGACATACATTGTTTAATTTCCAGAACAACTCTGCAAACAAAGTGAGTATCCCTATAATCTTTTACAGACTAGAAACAGAGGCTTAGAGTTCAGTGCTTTTCCCTAAACCTACAGTTAGCAAGGGATGGATGTGAGATCCAAGCTGTCAGGCTCCAAAGCTTGTTCCAGTTACTATTTGCCCACGGTTACCCAGCTAACTGATGACAAAGCCAGAAAATGAGAAGGATTCCAGCAGTCGGAAACCTGCCATCTTTGGGGGAGCAGCTGTTGGGGGCCCTGGCCAGCCGGGGATGAGCCCACAGTCCAGGTCTGCAGCTGGAAGTTCCTCACATACTGCTTGCCTCTGCTCTACTCAGCTACTGATCATCCGAGGAGGCCTCCTCAGCCCAGGTTGTGTGTTCCGCCATGTGTCAGGCAGTCTCTATTGAGATGCACTCGTTGGGGGGCCCTGCCTCTCCCAGTGAGCCCAGATTTCCAGGGAGGATGAAGTTGCCGCGTTAGCTTCAGATACACAGCTCCCAACTCCTGGAGCATCTACCAGGGTGAGCTTTAGCTGAGGGGAAGATGTCTGTCTGGGGCTTGGTGTTTGAGGTGGTACTTCATTAGAGGGTTAACACTAGTCGGTGGTCTGTCAGTATTGTGGGGCCCTTATTAGACGTAAGGACTGAAGCCCAGATAGACCGAAAAGAAAAGCTCTCTAGTTGCCACATGTCTGCTGAATGTGCCCATCAACACATCCACGTGGGGTGGGACCATCCCTGAGAACACTCAGCCGATGTGCTCTCTGGGCAACCCCTCCACCTCCCATGGGGGCATCTGTGACACTTCTCCAACCTGGGTTCAAGTCCTTTGCACAACAACAGTGAAAAGACCTCTTTAAACACAAGCATCTTGGAGACATAGCAACACCCAAAGACAAATTCCCTCAGAAGGATAAAGGAGAAAGTAGCTTAAGGAAAATGAGAAGTATGTTCTGGGCCTGTGCCCAGATGATGACTTCTCAGAAATCTACCACCAACTGATGGATACACATAAGGAGCCAGCAAATCGGATGCTTTCTCTTTCCACCAGCTGACAAGGTCTGCTCGAAGATGCCCAGACAGGTGGAAAGCTAGCAGGGCCCCGTTAGCTTCCTGGAAAGAAGGAAGGGGCTCTGTTGCCAAATTTTTCTAATGAGCACATCACTTTAAAAAATTAGAAAAATTAAGTTACTGTGGATGCACAGAGGGCAAGTATCAGATGGAAATAGTTTGATGGTAACTATGAAAAGGCCATAAAGAGATGGTTCATAAGAAATAATCCATTTGTCTACCCCTCCTCCCCTCTTGTTTAACATCTAGAACAATTTATTGTAGGTTAACATCTGGGGAAAATGTTGACTTTAAAATCATAAGAATTTTTCAGCATATCGGATAAAAATATCATCTGGCTTTCTTCCCCCTTAGAATTGGGTTTGGAAATGAGAGAACACTGATAGCATACTAAAGTCTACAAGGCAGGACCGGGGAGATGGTTGAATGTGGTGACGTCTAGAGCAACGCTGTCCGACAGGACATCTGTGGCACTGGAAAGGCTCTGTAGCGGTGCCGTCCCATGTGTTCGCCAGGAGCCATGTGGCAATTCATCACTTGATATGTGGCCATAGAGACTGAAGAACTGCATTTTTTATTTGATTTGTTTTTAATTAATTTAAACTTAAATAGTCACGTGTGCCTCGTGGCTAATATGTTGGGTAGCACCCATTTAAAGGGGCAGAGCTAAGTCTTCATTATATTGAAGAGCCCAGAGTGGGTGTTCTTTAAGAATTCACTGTAACAAGGGACTCCCTCAAGGCTCCATTAACCTGAAAAGAAACGCTTTTGTGAAACCCCAGCTCACCCTCAACCTTCAAACTTTCTCCTTTGCTTCTACTCCAAATGTTAAAGAATCAGGCTACACTTTGCTGTTTCCTCCTCTCCATCTCCCACCCCACTCTAGCCATGGCTCCTGCTCAATCACTTTATTAAAACTGCTCTTTTAAGGATTGCCAAAGGACCACCTGGGTCTGAGACCAAGTGGACTCTCTTTGGTCACCACTGGCACCACTGAGCGTCCTTCTCTCCTGGTTTCCTGGACAGTCCTCCTCTTGGCTCTCTCTGACCTTGCTCACTGTTCCTTCTGAAGAGGCCTCATGGTTCCCCTTTCTTTGGGGTTAGATGCTTCCCAAAGGTCAAGCCTGGGTTCCCAAGTCCTCCCAATTCCATACTTGCTCCCTGATTAATCTCGTCTACCACCACGTCTTCAATTAATCCACTGAAGAATCAATATTTCCAGCAAGAATGTGTCCCCTCAGCCCCAGACCCAGAGATATAATGGGCGTCTCCATGTGGATGTACCATAGGCACCTAAATAAGTGCCCTGAACTGCCTTCAGTGATGTCAGACCCAGCCCCTTATTACTCCATGTCTCAGTGAATAGAAGCCCATCTTCTTGGTCTTCCAAAGTAGACTCCTCAGATCTTGCCAACTTGGTGTTTCTCATCTTCAGTGTCAGGCACTAAGGCCCATCATTTCCACTGCCAAATTCTCTTCCTCTTTGTCCTCCTTGACACTGCTTTAGTTCAGGGCCACCCCATCTCTACTGCTGCTCAGAGAGTCTTTGAGCTGATCTCCCTACCCCCAATCATTCCCTACTCTGGCCTCTCTATACCTTCCCTACATGTGTCTCCTGAACTCCAGCATGCCATAGCCCTGCACACACGTGAGAGATCACAAACACCCAGAATTAACGATACCTTCAAGAGGTTAAAGCTCCTTAGCAGGGCCCCACTCCGTTTCCCAGCTTTATTTCCTGCCTCTCTCTTTCCATGAACACTGCCCTCTGGTCACACACTCTCTTCATATCTTCACACTTCCCCCTTTCTCTACAATCCTACTTCCAGAGTAATCCTGTCATTCTTTGAAGCCGAGCTCTCAGGTCACCTCCTCTGATTCTTGAACCCTACAGCCTGATCACTTCTGCTGTGTTCCCAAAGCACTTTGTTCATAAAACTATTCCTTATCAAAACCGGAATGAAAACTTACCAAACTGAATGATTGCAAATTGTATTTGTGTCTCTCTTCCCCAGTAATTTTAAGGGAGAGGATTATGTCTTTTTCATCTTTGGTTCCAGTAGCTAGAACAATGCTTACCCTATATAGGAAATGCTCTGTGATGATCTCTTAACGTTAAACCTTTGCCAAAAAAGTTTTTCTCAGATTTTGTCCTTCATACTCATTATATGTAGGATGACTGTGTGTCTTGGCTAGCCCAGCACAGTCCCAATTTACCTCAGTTGTCTTGGTGTCCTATTTGGTTAGGGACCCCATTTCATTCTTGCAAGTATCCCTGTTCAAATGCTGAATTATATGGTCACCCTAATCATAGGCTTGGGTTGTGATCTTCTTTGTAGAAATCTTCAAGAAGAAGATCTATTTATAAGGAGTTTAGAAATCAAACTGCAAGGGGTAAGGGGACCAGTTAGATGACCTCTCAACTTCTACTCCTGTCATAAGGTTCTAAGATTCTGTGATTTCTAGAAGTATTCTTGAGAGAAGCCATTATAAAAATTCAGCCTAATTTCCTCAGCCTGGGAATGGGAGACACCCCTGGGCAGCTTTCTGTAAACTCTGATAAATGAGAGGTAGGAGAGGCAGGAACTACATAAGTACATCCTAACCAGTTGGAACTTGCCCTGAAAAGAAAGGAGGAAGGAACAGAGGGACTCAGGGCCAGAGGGGTTAGAGATGGGGATGGGTGGGCTGGAGCAGAGCAGGACTAAGAACAGAGCACAAACCCATGGGATTAATGATGCCCCCAAAGGCTGGTGACGGGAGGCTTATCTTAAAAATTCGTCAAGGAAGAGAAAAATGAAGGCCCAAAGTATGGACAATCAGGAGGCAATGGTGGATTGGCAGAGGCAGCTGTCAATGAAATAACGCTAAGCAAGGAAGTGTCTTTGACAATTCTAAATGTCTATCAGGTTAGACACAGTGGTTACACAACGACATATGGCATTGATCGTGTTAAAAGATCACTCTCCTTCATTCAGAAGACAAGCTCACAATCTTCCTTTTTACTCTAAATTTAACCAGCTTGCCTCTCCTACTTGAAAGCAAACTATAAAACCAAAAACCCTTCTTGATCTCACAGAATTCCCTCCATCTACTGCCCTCTCCAATCCCCGCCTTTTGCAGCCGAATGTCCTGAAGGAGTTTACACACTTGTCTGCATCATCTCATCCCTGCACCCCTCCTCAGCATGGTGTGTCCTGGCCTCTGCTCAGCATTGCACCCACACTCTTGCCAACCTCACAAGTGACCAACATGCTCTGAATCCAAGGGTCACGCGCCAGGCCATATCTTACTTGACCTCTCCTATCAGCAAGAACGTGGGACTCTGTTCACCACTTACTCCTCCAAACATGTCTTCCTTGGCTTCCACAACTCCACACTTCCCTGGTTTTCTTTATACCTCTCTGGCCCCTGGGGCCCACCAGCTCTTCTTACTCTGGCCATTTATCAAATGCCGATGTCCTGAGATGCCACACGCTCCTCTTACCCTCTTCATTCTTCTTGGCAATGGATGGCCTTTGTTTTCTGTGGTTTCAGTACCATCTACAAGCCGATTACCTTTAGTCTATATTTCTCTCCTACATCTCTCCTCTAAGTTCCAGATCTGAAAATCTAACTCCCTCCCAGATAACAGGACTTACGTACATCATGGACACTGCCAATTCCACAAACCCAAAGATGAGCCCATGAACTGATCTGCCTCCCTACCCTTCCAACCAGATCTTTGTATCTCTCCCTCCCCTTCACCACTAAGTCCGGCCATCATGTTGCATGATTCTGCTTCTTGAATGCTTCCCCTTCTATCCATCCCAATAGCCTCTTCCCAACTAAAGGCAAGGTCTCCTGTCTTTTTTTTTTTTTTTTGTCTCTTCTGGACCACGACTATGAGTGAGTTCTCTTAAATACAGATCTGATAGTAGGCTTCCCTTGCTTTCTGCTTTTGGTGGTGTTCTACCATTTCCAGGATAAAATCCAGACTCCTGAAAATGGCTTCCAAGACCCTTCTTGTGCTGGTCCCTGACTGATTTTCCAGCCTCAGCTGTCACTACTCATTTTCTTACAATTCTGTGATCCAACTTCTTTCAGTTCCTTAAACCCACCGAGCTGTCTCTGGCCCTGGAGCCCACACAGGACAAGTTCCAGTTTCATGGAACACCTTCCAACCCTCCTCCTTGCTCAACATTGGGCCCAGACTTCACCGAGTCTGGGGAGCCATATGCCCCACAGACCAAGAGGTAACCCCGAAGCCAGGCACTTTCCATTCCACAGCACTTAGCACATTTAACAGTAAGTGCTTCTTTCCTCCCCGAGCCCCCCGTGACTGATGGGTCTGTGAGGGCCATCCTCTTGTCTGCCTTGTGCACCACCACATCCCAAACCTGAAGCAACTAAACTTAACTCAATAAAAGACAGCTGAGAGCCATCTTCCTATTGGGTTCAACAGAAGCAGGCACAGAGCACAATCCACTTACAGGTTTGGAAGCAATTGACTCTTTAGGAACTCAGAAGGGCTGGGTCAGGTGGGGGTGATGGGCAGATCACTGCTCGCGGGGCCAGGAGACCTGGGTTTGTTCACTCATTTGTCCATGCAGCATGTGCTAAGCATCTACTATGCTAGGATGTAGGTGAGCTGGCTGTGACCTTGCCCTCAAGATGCTCCCTGTCTAATAGAGGAGGCAGAGAGAGAAATAGAGTCAGAAAGTGCTCTAAGGTTCTGTATGAACAGGTCCAGAGGCAGAGTGGTAGACTCGAGGGAGGGGGACTTGTCCTAAAGGACAAGATACTGAGCTGAGTTCTGAAAGATCAACAGGTGCTTGCCAGACCGAGGGGAAAGCAATGGGTGTCCCAGGCACAAGACACAACAGTGTGCCAAGGGGAATAAAAACACAGAAACAAGAAATAACATGACATACTTGGGCCATTGCAGGTGGTTCTATGTGGGCGGACTGAAGGAAGCTCAACTTTGAGTAGACTCGACTGGGGGAGCTTTAAAAAAATTATGTCCACACATGAGCCTCACCCAATGATATAAATATTTAATGGCTGGGTTGGATGGGGGGCTTATCTGTTGCGTTTGCTCCTTTCCTGGTATGAATACTCCCCCTGATTTCAAGCTACGGAAAGCAGAGCTGGGAAGATACGCACAATAGCACAGCATTATATATTTCCATCACACAAACACAATCGATGTAAATAACCTCAAGAGCATAGTCGGTAAGAAAATGCAGTCAAATCATTAGGAAGTGATGGATTTTGAGTATTTTGTGACCTTTGTTTTTAATGTAATTTAGTTATAGGTTTATATAATTTAATTTTTAATAATGGCTGTGTTTAACAACCCACTTGCAAAATTCCTGAACATTTACCGATTGGCTCTCCCGAGCCAGTTGGAGCAGCTCCAGCTGCTGCCCATGGCTGGCCCCAACCCAGATTAATTTTGTGGAATCAGTAGGGGTGAGGACCAGGCATTGGTGAGTTTTAAAAGATCTCCAGGTGATTCTAATGTGCATCCAAGGGTATGAACCACCGGTCTGTGACCCACGTTAAGGAGTTTGATAGTTATCCTAAGGGGAAACTGGGGCCACTGAAGGATTTTAAGACTTTTAAACAGAGAAACGATTTTATCAGGATTGCATTTTAGAGAGCGAACTCTGGCTACGGAGTGGCAAATGGATTAAGACTGCAGGGGAGAAGAGAGACCAGGCCAGAGGAGGTTGCAATTTTGCAGGCAAAAGCCGGCAGGGATTTAACGAAGCTACTGAGAGAGGGTGGAGAGGGAGGGACAGCGTGAGGGAGGCCGAGAAGCTGTGGGTCCCACAGGCCCTTGGGTGCAGGGGTGTCACAGGCACAAGGGACGGGTGGCTGTAGATATAAATGTATTTGGTGGTGGATCCTGAGAAAGCGGGGGAAATTATTTTCTGACAGGCTGTCTCTTGGTTTTGTATCTGCAATGGGCAGAGAGGCTCATTTGCTGAGCAAGAGCGAGGCCTGAGCAGGACAGACGGTTTGGGCCGACGGTTCTGGCCCCGTCCTGCAGTGAGCAGCCGTGTGAATCCGGGCAGGCCAGCTTTCCCATCTCTAAAGTGAAGGAGTTCAAGCAGATCCCTCTAACGTCTTTTCCAGCCTGGAGACTATGATTTTATCACACTGGCATTTGCTCATGTTTTCACTTTCTTAACTTCCTATATGACTCAAATTACAACCTGTTATGGGTAGAAAGACTCATTTGCTCTGGGAATCCAGGCTGCGTCTTCGTAAATCTTCAGGCCCTTGGAAGTGATTTTCAGCCTCTCTGAATGAACACTGGCTTGTCTCTTTCTCCATCGCCCTCTCTTTTCCCAGTCGCTTGGCTCCCATGCCGGAAGCTGACCATTCCCTAACCCCTTTCCAGACGGCATCAACAGGGACTATGAAAGCCGAATGGGACACACAGAGAGAGCCCTTTGGATAACTGCTTGTGCTCTCAAGTTCCAGTGGACCAAAAAGTTAAAAGCACTTGCTAACGATGAGGAATGGGCTTTGTTCAGATTGCAAAGGAAGTACTCTGCAGGCCTCCGAATCCTGCTGCTCCAGAGTTGGTCTGTCTCCTGCAGTGCCCCTCATGGGCAGTGCCCCTCGTGGGCAGCGCACCCGTCCGAGGAGAGGATGAAGTCCCAGGTTCTGATTGGCCACGCAGCTTACTTTTCCTTAGCTTCCCTTCCCTGTCACTCTTGTTACTCAGAGAAGAAAAAGTGCAGGAGTGTCTACAGGGAAAGGGAAATAAAGAGAGCATGCACATCAAGGAGACAGGGAGACGGGGACTGACCAAGAGCTGGGTCCTGGAGGGGAGAAGCATCCTGCTTCTGCTAGAAAGGAGGCGCCAGCAGGTGCTAGGAGACTTCCCGTAACCATACCCAGTACTGCTAAAGGCTCGATTGGGTTCTGTGCCCAGTTCTGGGACCCACAAGGGAAGCAGAAAGAGAACAAGGAGGGAGGTGAACACAACATACTGAGGGGAGGGGTCCGAAAGGACAGCGTGTGCGCACAGGGTGAAAGATGCTCAGCTGTGCAGCCTCGGGAACTGAGATCCAATGACCGTCTTCAAGAACATGAACTTCCACAGAAAGACAGGTGACCAGTGATGCCCCACCAACACGACAAGCGATGGGTGGCAGGCAGGTCCCTGGCGGTGCTGGAGCTCCCTTGTGTGGTGTGTGATCACAAGAGGCAAGAAAATTAGTCTGCGGGGGTTTAAAAACCAGAGCGCACCTGTCATTTGCTGGGCTTCAGCTGAGGTGGGGGTGGCAATCCCATGACCTTTTCAGGACCTTGTCGGGAAGGATCTGTGATTTCCCTGCTCCTTAGCACCTGGGGCAGATAGGGAAGCCAGGAGGCGAAATGCTAATCAATTAGATTTCCTGCCTGTTAACAGCTCTTCTGAGGTGATTAAAGGAGGAAGTTAAAACCAGTAGATAAATTCAGGGCTGGGCTCCCTCTCGTCTCTGGGCCCGTTCTGCAGAGGGCCGTCTCATCCCCTTTCTCTGTGAGGGCCACTGGGGCAAAGGGTATTTTGCTGTATTTTTGGTTCCTTCTGTTTTGACGTGGTCTGAGTGTCTAGCTCTCCCCAGGAAGGCATGGGAAAAAGGCTCACTCTGGCTCTGCTACAAGATCCTTTCTTAGGATGATGATTATTGCTGTTAACATTATCCCTACAGACGGAGCAGTGACAATTCCCAGCTTCTGCTGCCGGCTCACTGACTGCCCTCCTCTCTGTCTGGGAATCTTGGCCTCCTATTTATAACGGCATGCGCTTATTCGGGAGCCGCAGCTGACCCCTCACTCAACTGGACCTGAAGGCACCATTACTTAGGAACCAAGGAGAAAGCGCACATTCCTACTCCCAGAGAGCTGCGGCCACGTTGCCGGCCTCTTAATCACCCATGAGCTGTCGTGATGTGAGTGACAGGTAAAAGGAAAATTCAGGACCCCCCAGATTGAATGCTGCCACGAGACTCCCCCCTTCAGTCTCCACTGCTCCCTGTCCACTGTCCTTTCCCAGAGCTTTGCAAATGCTGCAGGGGCGGTCGGCACATGACACTGTGTAGTGTTTATGACAAGTCAGGCATGCCTAAGGGGCCCAGCACCCCATTTTATGGATGAGAAAGCTGAGGCACAAAGAGATGAAACAATGTGCCTAGGTCACAGGGTTAGTGATAGCGCTGGGACTTCAACCCAGGATTGGAAACTAGTTCCAGCTGGCTCTAGAGTCCCAAGTCCTAACCACTAGTGTCTTATGCCCCCTCCCCCAAATAGGGGTCTCGGGCAAGCCCTGCTTAGCCCAGAGTCTGCCCCTTCCAAGCTCTGATCCAGGCATTCAGAGCAAAGGCTCCTTCCCTGCCATTGGGCTCTAAGGGACAGTGGGGAGTAGGGGCCTCAGTAAATAAACTGACCAAGGTGTCTGAGGAGCTCTGGTTTAAGTCTGCCGGACCCACACTGATGCAAGTTCCTTTCAATACTCATGAGTTATTTTCTTATGTAATGAGGAGGTAAAATAGCGTCCGGGGCAAAACCATTCTGGGGTCTCCCGAGTTAGGAAGCTTTCCTTGTAGGGTATGTGTTTGGTTTCAACTCTTAGCACACACAGGCTCCTCCATCCTCCCCTCTCCTGGACTCTGCCTCTCCCACCCTGACACTCACATAAGCTCAGAGTTCCACCTGTAACGTGAACCGGACAGAGGCAGCACAGGATTGAGAAGTGAACTGTGGATGTAGTGCGGGGGTCTGTAACCTGTGGTGCTCTGGAGGCCTTTGTCAGTTCTGGTGACCCCTGTGGATCCCTTCTCAGAATAACGTTTTAAAATGGAAATCAAAGGGGCACCTGGGTCCTGGGATTGAGCCCCGCATTCGGCTCCCTGCTCAGCGGGAAGCCTGCTTCTCCCTCTCGCTCTGCCTGCCTGCTTCCCCTGCTTGTGCTCTCTCTCTCTGTCAGATAAATAAATAAAATCTTAAAAAAAAAAAAAAGGAAATCAAGGATTGCAAAGAAAACCAGTTATGTGGGAATATAGTTATCAAAATTCACCTTAAAAGGTGAATTTTCAATCTAAAAATACACATGCTTTTTGTTAATGCATTAAATACAAAATCTAGTGGAGCACCGGAATTTTGAAATACTGGTGAGGGGAAAACAGTCCTTTTGAGACATCTATAACTATCTCAGTGGGATAGGAAAACACGCATGGTTTGTACTGGTGGACAAAATCACAGAAGCTGCTACTACTATGGTTGCCTATCTTCACAAAGGAATAACATGATACATTTCAGTAGGAAGTCTGAAAAGATCCAATTATTTCCCATCCAAGTTCATGGACCCTCTGGAATTCGATCTACAGACCCCTTGAATCCCAGGTAAAGAACGCACAACGAGAGCAAGGGGGATGTTGGGGAAAGCAAAAGAGAAACGGACCTGTCTGCACTGGGCTGCAGGCAGGACTTAATCAAAGAGGGGCCTCGGATTCTTGGGCAGTCCCTGGGAATCCGTCTCCTAATACTTTCCCAGATGCTCCAATTCTTAAATAAAGTTGTTTCTATTTTCCCCCAGGATATCTCCAAGTACTCTGGAAGATTTTTTTTCTCAAGCATTCCCAGTTGTCAAACTCATTATTACTAACGTGTTAGTCAACTTTCCAAACGAGACATGCTATCGATGGCTCTGCAGACCAGCGGGCTGCAGTGGAAGCGGAGGTGCGCAGGCTCTCGAGACGGTGAGGGAACTAGAGGGAGATGGGCTTGGTTTGGAGTCACAGGGGAACCGCTATGCTGCCCAACGGTCAGAGTGGCCTTCAGGGTTAGCCCAGAATTGATACAGCGTCCTGGGGTTTCACATTGAGGATAACCTGGGGAGCGGAGCCAGCTTTCAGTAGCCGTTGCGCATTCGGGCAGTGTTGCTGGGAAGCCCTTTGGTCAATTGCTTTTAAGCAGTGATTTTAGAGGGTATTTCAACCCAAGCATCCATCATCCACCTCCACGACCCTGGCACATCAGGTCTGGCAGCTCTAAACTCATCGACTAGAAGAGCCAGGTGGATCCTTGGGGGGCATCTCCTTTAGTGGCTCCTCACCTGGTTCAGGGACCTCTGAGAGTTAGAGGCAAGCAATGGACTTTTAGTCCCTAAAAATGCCCAGAAACACATTTGTCTTTTGCATATAGTTCCAGGAGCTTCAAGGACTCTTTGAAGCCTGTCCAGGTTGATGATTTTTTTAATCTATTCCCCACCTTCCCCCATTCATAAAGGACAAAACTGAGGCCAGAGAAGTGAGGGACCTTCCCGCAGCCCCAGGCAGCCAGGCCGAGGGCTGCTGTTGCCGGGGTCACGGCAGGCCCAGGAAGGCAGATGGCCAAGTCACAGGAAATCGCTTCTCTTCTTCCACGTGCCCTCGTCCCCCTGCCCTCCCCACACTCTGTCAGGGCAAAGCGCATGTCCCAGGACCCAGGCCTGGCTCTGAAGGAAGCTGCACCTTCTCTAGGTTGTCCTTGGGGGATGTGCCACATTGGCAGAACACCATCCATCTTATTTGCTGCAATGAGGACATTGCTTTCTCCCCCCCCCCCCCCAACTGGGGCTCCCGAAGAGGCCGGCCTATTATTTAAGGCTTTAGCTCTATACAAATAATAAATGCACAGAGCATGGGCATGAGAAAGTTAATTAGTATTATTATGTCTTTAATTCTAATGTTGCTCACTGGCAGAGCCCATTCGTGCCAGCTCTCAGCCCAGAACAAACCTATGTGATACCCCCTTGGACAAATCCCTCTGCAGCGAGGGCCTTTCTTGTGCAGAAACGGGCAGTGTCTCTCCTTGGGGCTGGAGTGTCTGGCAGGTGAGGCTACTATGTGAGAGAGCTCCCCAGTGCGAGGCGCCCCCAACCCCGGGACTGGGTTCACAGCGAGAACGATCAGGGCCTGCAGGGCCTCATCAGAACAGGAGGATATGTTGAAAGCTGACCCAAATGGTTTGTGTATTTGTTCTCTGGGAATGAAATGAGGATGAGGAAACATCTGGAATCAAACCTATTTAGGGACCCCCTCTATTAGAAAAGGTTAATAGAAGACTCCCAGAGGGGTGAAAACAATCAGTTGAATATAACCAGATAGAGAACAATTAACAGGTGCTCCTCCCATCATCAAAATACATGGATAAAATCCTTGCCTGCCCTCTTGTTGCTGGTCCCGTCTTCTGGAAACTATATTTGAATTAAAGACCACTGTCCAGGCACTGCTTTCCAGTTCACCCAAATTGCAAGCACTGTGCCTTTAAGGAAACAGGCAGCTTCGTGTGTTAAGGTTTGTAAAACCAAATCCAAAGAGTGGCATACAAACGCCAAAGCCTGTTTGGCACAAAGTGGGGTTAGACTACACAGACGCTACACGCGGCAATTTACACAGAAACAGAAATGGCATCTGTCTCCGTGACAATACAACCTATTACCAATAACGGTGACACGGACAAGTGTGCAGGGGACGACCCGCCATTTGGGCAGAGTGTCAAACAGGTGTTTATGCTGAGTTGAGCATCACTTAGGTGTGGGGACACATCGGGGGCCCAAAGCCCAAGGGAAGCATGGTGGCCTGGTGGGGGACTGTCTGATGGGGAGCAGGGCTCAACCTTGCCTCCAGGTGCATTGACCGCAGACCCACCATGTGACCTTGGGCAAGTTACTTACCTCTCGGGGTCTCCTTTCTTTACCCGTAAAATGATGGTGGACTCAACAACCTCTAGGACCCAGACAGTCTCACACTCCCAAGAGGCAGGCCAAGAAAAAGCCATTCCAGCCGAGAGAGTGTCAAGATCCTCCCACTTCCTTTACGCTTTTAACAACATATCTTCCTCGCCCCCAGCCCCCGTGTGAGTAAAATTCTCAAGGTTAAAAGCTTTTTCCACTTATGCTAAAATGTGGAGGAAAAAACTGATAAAGGGACGTGAACATACTTAAGATTTCTCTAAAAGGCTAAAGGAGCTAAATAAAGGGTTCTCGATGATCAGCCCAGGACAGCCTATCATCACTGCTACATGGACAAATTGTATTGCGTGTCAGAGCACACGGAAGACGCACAATAATTTATCAGTCAGGACCCAGAAAATTGCACAGTACAAGGACCTCTGCAGCTTCACGCGTCCCTGCCACGCCCTCCCTCCCTTCTGCTTAAAGGGACCTGCCAAGAGAGGCCCTGGGTCTAGGCCTCAGTTAAAAAAAGCACGTTGCAAAAACCCAAAATGAATAGAAATATTTCTGTGACGTTTATAAGTAAATAACAAAAAGAGGGAAACAGTATTTTCCCTGCTTATTCTCCTCCCCTCCTGGGGTTTCCCACCATTCTCGAGGTAGTTGCCGAACTACAACCACAAAGAAATTAAATTTGTGTCGTAAGCGCAGGTTGACCAGGAAGATGCGTGGAACGGGCCACGGTGGCCTGCTAGTGCATGAGGAAACCCACCCACCAGCCCGACATCAAGAATAGCCAAGGGAGCACCGGCTGACCGAGAAATGTAGATTCTGTGGCATGCAACGGGGTGGGGGGGGGCGTGGGGAAGCATTCTGCCCCACCAGGCAATACTGTATCACTGACGTTATTTAGAATTGCCAGGACATAATGGCGATACAAAGCAAACCAACTTTTTGTCAGTTTGATTCTTGTTTTTAAATTCTCCACAGACGACGGGCTCCCTACTGTGCAGCTAGGGCAGTTCCCACCACCGGCCCTGGGCATGGCCCTGTATACACTGGTCCGCATGAACATGCCTGTGTCCGACGGCTTTGAGGGACCACGGATAATGAAGATGGGTGGCTCTGTGGGAAAAATGTTAAAAAACTGCACGTTGCAGAGGCCATCAAGGTCACTACATCTGGCCATCCACCTGGGCATAATGCATTCCAACCACTCCACAGGTGGGGGCCCAGGCATCCCTTGGGACACCCAGACCCCTCCCTGTAAGCTGGTTTCTATTTTCCCAACCAGTGTTTCTGAGGCTGTTTCTACTTCTGGCGTCCGTTCCCAAGACCCAGTGCTTTGCTTGTTCCCAAGCAGTTATCAACCCTCTTGTGATCATTAATTATATTATTTCTTTTGTCATCATCATTTCCGGAAGCAGCAGAAGCTAAAGTCCAAAAGAGGGCAAGTGATTTCCATGAGCTCCTGGCTGAATAGAAGTTACAGCTCAGCTGTGCCGAGGGCTCTCAGCCCAGCCCCACCCTGTTCTCGGCTCCAGAGCACCGGGTTCCCTGGCAAGCCCCGTTTACTCAGCTCTTGGGCTCAGGAGCTCATTTGGAGTCCTCAGGCCCACCTTCTTTCCCTGGGTTTTTCCACACAGGAGACGTGGTGACATTCCCCACTTCTGTTAAGGGAGACATTGGGCCATGTTCTGGATGGCACCGAGAAATAGAAAGAGGTCTAGAAGTCAGGCACATTTGGTTTTGAACTTGGGCCAGCCATGAAATGTTGGTGACCCTCACTTTACTCAGCTGTACACTGAAAATAATACAGCCTGTCTTGTAAGCGGGTGGTGTGGATGACATGACATAAAGGACACAGATGTGCTGAGTGCACAGTGTCTGTGGCTGTCCTTTATCAGTGTCTCCTGGCTCTCTCCCCATAACCAATATGACAGTTTGAACGACACTGACAGTAAATGAAGCAAAATCCTAATTCCCTCTGAATTTGGGTCCGACCACCCATGCTGACGGCCTGAGGAATGTAGGTGGAGGGCACTCAGTAAGGCTCCCTTGAGGGCTGGGCTGCCATCTGGGCTGTGAATGGGTCAGAAGCCATGGTGGCACTGGTGAAGCCACACTCATTTGCTTTCTGTCACTGTGTTTGTCCTCGTGCTGCATGGGATGCCTTGAGAGCCCCAGGACCTGGCCCCTGAGCCTTAGGCATGACAGCATCATATCTGAGAGGCACCCCAACCTTGCCAGAATAAATTGTACTCACAAGTAGCAGAGGGGACGGGGGAGGAGGGGAGCCCGAACCATCGCCAAAGCCCTGCTTTTCGGGTGAAACCCACAGCTCATGCTGGAGTTTAAATGCTAACTGTGGGTTCCCGGGACAGCCCATTTAATTTCTCCTTTTGTTGGCTGGGTCCCAGCCATCCCCTCTTCCCCAGGCCCCTCCTCAAATATATTGCACCAGCTGGGGAGCTGCCCCACCCCTAATTATTAGCCCAGGGCTGCCAAGATGCAGGCCCCGCCGCTGCGGAGGATGGCAGCAGAGCACAGAACGTGACAACAGCAACAGCAGGTGGGCCTGGAAGAACAGGCCAGATTATCGTCTCTGTGATTACTGTCATCCATCTCCAGCCGGGCAGGCAGGCAGCAGAGCATGCTCGGTGTTGGGCCTTGGTGCGCCACACTCTTGGGGGTGCCACCGCCTCCCACCCCTTCTGTGCTGTGCAGGCTGGAGGCTGGGGTGTTCTGTGCAGAAAGGTGTGCCGGGAACATAGGCTTCTAGTGACAGATGTAGGGTCACTCAGCCCAGATCAGCAGAATCCCAGTTAAAGCTTCGTGCCTAGTGTTTCTGGGTTGGTCTAGCTCTCCACACTTCCCCCCCACCCCCAGGGCTTCTCTGGGCAGAAACAGACAGCAGGGAACTGGCCCTTGGCCTGTTACAGAAAGGTAGGACAACCCTTTCAAAGTAAGTGAAGTGTATCTTCCCCAGCTCCTAGAATAATCCTTGTTCATTTATTTGTACATCTGTCCTCCCATCTATTCATCTATCCAACCACCCTTTCTTTAAGAACCTGCAAGCACCAGCACTATGCCACGTGCTGGGAATAGGAAGGTGGGTAAGACCTTACCCCTGGTTCTCTTCCCCCCCTTCCTCCCCAAGCTCAAGTTCATTTTGTAAGGACTTGGCAGCAAGTCTGAGAGGAAGGGGTGTTTGTCCTCACAATCCAAGGCTTGGAGTTCAATGGCTTGCCTAACATCACATAGCAGGGCCAGAGCTGGGGCTCCCCCCTGGACTTCTAATCCGGTGTAGCCTTGGATGGCCACATGTTTTCTACCGGCAAAAAAGATACCATTGCCCCAAGGCTGAGGCTTAAAGGGAGACTCTGCTTTAGCTCAGCCCCTCCTATTACCTGAGCAATCGTGGCAATTTAACCCATATTTATGCAATGCCTGTGAGTTTTTCTGGTGCCAGGCAAGGTGCTAGGCAAAGGATGGCCATACGGGGCCCCACCTGACCCACTTCCCATCCCTCTCTTTTGCTTGCTGGGGGTTTGGTTCTTCTCTGACAGTTTCTAGATTGGTTTAATCTCTTACAATCCCCCCATGAGAGAGGATAGCTCTCAATCCTTGTGGCCTGGCCAACACTTCCGCTATCAAGTGCGGCAGCCTGGGAGTTACCGATGAGCTCTGGACACCAGCAGAGCTAAAGGCTCTGCACTGACCAGGTCACCACTATCAGAAGGCCACTGTCCCTACGTAGCCCATTAAAAAAATCCTAAGGCAAGGATTCAACTTAATAATTATAACAGTAATAAAAAGCATGCTTATGGTGTGATGTGTGGAGAGGAGAGAGAGCAGGGGCCTGGACAGACCCACAGGGAAAAACTCAGTATTGACTATAGATGGGAAGCTGAAAATACATTCAAAAAGAAACATCTGATCATCAAAAAGAGCTTTCTAAATCATGCAGTGATACAAATGAACGTGACCTTAAGGACTCTTTCACTTCCTAGTAAGAAAGCTAAGACGTGGTCTGCTTGTGGCAGATGCCCTGGCTTAACGTGCCACAGGAGCTGGAGGCAGGGTCAGACCCCAAGCCAGGCCATGACACCGGGCATCATTTTCATCAGCAGCTCCCCAGGCCAAGCTCTACCTGTGCCCAACACATCCCTAGCCAACCCAGCCTGCCGAGGTGGCGCACGGGGGAGACACTGTCCCTTCTTCTGCAGCGGCTCAGCCGAGCTATTTCCTGCGGGTGGCAGGATCTCAGCACATCTGCGGTCCGGGGAGAAGGGCAGGTGTGAGAAGTGAGCTGTGGACCCAGGTTTACAGTCCAGCTCTGACTCTTCCCTAGCCAGGTGACCTTGGATGAATCACTTATCCTTTCCCAGTTTCAGTTTCCCCATCTGAAAAATGGGATAATAATCTTATCTCCAAATGTTTTTGTACAAATTAAAGCATATACTGTCACCGAAAGCACTTTATGAATCTTCCTGCCCGATTCCCACACAATGTTGTCAAACTTTGAGGCTCTCCTGCTGCAGACCCTGGTACACCGCCCAGGACTCCAAGAGTCCAACTTCTATTCGACTTGGAGACTGAAGGAATGACTTTCAACCTTGTCGTTTGCTTTCTCAACTGTGCTGGTTGGATGCAGTAGGGCTGACGCTGATGGGAGACGGTTTATTTGTCACCTAATGCTAATGTGTCATTCCTGCAGCTGTGGTTCTTAGCTCTATCAGTATTTTCTGGCTGCTAAATGAATGGCTAAGGACCCCACTCTGGAGTGGACAGAGGAGGAGACAAACCGTGGAGGTGGGGAGCTAGATGGGGTGTAAGCTGCAGGGAGCACTGACCCTTCTGTCAAGGCCCAGGAATGGGAAAACCACGCTTGGCTGGGTTCCCACCTGGCCGCCTGAGGCCCTGAGGCACAACACGGTACAGGGGCTGGGATGCGCTACGGTGAAAGGTGGAGGGATGGCGGCCTGGAAGGCCATGTTCTGGCAGCCTACCTGGCATGTCAGCCCGTGGCACGGTTGTCAACGAACGAACAGTAACACCCAGTTCCGAGCCACAGGAAAACAAGCAGGGCTTAGGAAGGCACGGAGAATTTAGGAAAGCTCCAATGGGAGCCACAAATAACAGGAAAGCAGAAAAGGGTAAAAACAACGATCGCCACGACGGTAAAAACCTCAGTATAACCAAAAATGATGGCCAAATTTCCTCAATATTGCAATCAACATTCCAATACCAGAAAATTCTAGCACACCAGGGAAGAAAGGCAGGACCCAAAGGAAGTTAGAGAAGACTAACCAGAAAAAAAGGGTGAAATAAAGATGAGTGCTGGTAAGTAAAATGTACAGCCCCTAACTAGCTGGGCAGGCCAGGCTAGAGACAAGGCATGCCAATGGGTGGACTGGTGTTAGAAAGGGGCAAAATAGAAATTGACCCTCTAAACTATACCTTAATCTGAAGACAGTATTAAAGTAATACTTTGGTTTATTTTTGTAGGTTAAAGAAAGGGCATGTGAAATTATTATTATTATTATTTTTTTAATTTGATGATATGGAAGAGAGGATAGCAGAGAGGAAGGACTGGGTGAGCTGTAGGAAAATGGGACATTTTTCAGTACTACATACACCCATCTCTCCCAGGTTGACTTGAGATCAAATAAGCCACTGCTCAAGATCTGCCTGTGCTATAAGGTGCACCCAGTCAACCTGATGTTGCTATAGGAACTAGATTCCTCCCCAGCACCATGGCAACTGACTCCAAAGTGTGTAAGCTCACAGTCTGCTAGTCTGCTCACACTCCACATCATAAGCTTGGGAAGAGAGCAGCAGGGGTATGTGTTGGGGGGGGAGGGGGAGGCTGTTCCTTCCTAAACCCATTAGCTGTAAACTCAAGTAAATGAGGCTCACTTTGAATGGAGACAATCACAAGAGGTGTACATCCTCATTAGAATTACTCAGAGACACGGGGGACACCCTCAGACTTTGGGGGCCCATCTGTGGTTTTTTATGTTATGAACTATGCTGTCATCATAGCAAGGGCTTTCACCGAGGAAAGCTTTCTTCTAGGGTCAAGAAAACAACAAACAATAAACAACCAACCAACAAGACAAAATCCAAAAAAAGCTAAAGGTGAGCCATTCCGAAACCCGAGGCCATTACTATATCCTTCCTGAATTTCTAAGTAACAGTGAACCTTCCCACCACGTCAGAGCAGCTAAAAATGGAAGAATAGAAGAAAAATCGCAGCACTTGCTTCCCTTAGAGACTTTCAATGATCCGCCTCAATTTATTTGGCCTGGTGATAGGGCTGTCTTATCATCAGGGTAAAAATGTGGGTCCATTCAGACCTCTGAACAGCTGTAATTTCATTCCACAGATTTCAACAATACAGTCCAAGAGTTATAGATAAGAGAGTCAGTTATCATGTAGCATGTGTCTCCCATATGCCATATATTGTTGCGGGGCTTTTTATATCATTAGGCTATAGGCCCCCCAAATCCTCCTGATTTGTTACTCCAAGTGACCTGAAGCAGTGGTGTTCAAAGTGTGGTCCCCGGACCAGCAGCATCAGCATCAACTGAAGCTTGTTAGAAATACGGACTCCAAGGGCTGACAGATTCAAACTAGACCTCCAGTCAGTCATTGATGAAATTACAGACTCTTACAGCTGGAAGGGTCTTTCCATGGCTTCTGGACCAATTTCTGCTCAATGAAGTCTTTCATGATCACTCCTCAAGGAGAGCTGTTCAGCCTTGGTGTCCTGGACAGCTTATCATTTTTCAAGATGAGCTCTCGTTTGTTCACACATCTAATTGTTATAACTTATACCTTACCTTGTTCTCAAACCTGTCTCCATTTCACACCTCCCCAAGAACTAGTTCTGCTTCCTGAAGCCCCTCCAAATGAGCCTAATTTCTCTTCCTTGTGACAACCATTTCATGTAACTGACATCAGCTGTCACATTGCCCCTAAATATTCTCCTCTCTAGGCAAAATGTCCCTAGGTCCTGCACAGGTCCTTATGTAATAGGGTTTCCAGATGGCTCCTCTGGTTGCCCTCACTGAATGCGACCAAGATGAGATGAGGAATCTTCTTGGTCCCTGGAAACAGGGGCAGCCCAAGCTCCAGATGTGCTGTCAGAGGACAGGGCACTGTCGTCTCCCCTTCCTGGACACCACAGCCCACCATCAGGCAACCCAGGTCGGCTTCGGTTACGATCACATCACCAAGCATGGGCGCAACTAAAGCCCCTGTTTTTTTCCATAAATACAACAGTTAAGTCAGAAAAAGGACTATGTTTTGAGCTTGAGTGCAGAACTTTACATTTCTAATAATAAATTTATCTCATTAGTTGTGGTCTAGAACTTTTATTCATAGATTGTTGAATTTATTTTTGTACAGTATAGAAAATGTGAAATTATGCATATTTATTTTCCTTTTAATCTCTGTTATTATGCTGTCCATATGTTTTATATCCTACTATTATGTACAATGAGCATTTTGACTTGTAAGCTTTAAAAACATAATTTTTATTAGCTCGTCACATGAATTATAACATAGTTTATATCAACATTCCCCTTTGATGTTAGCTTATTTCCAATTTCTTTTTGCTGTTATACGTAATGCTGCAATGAACATCATTGTACATAAAAATAAATTGTACCTAATTATTTTCTTAGCCTAGATTCCTAAAAGGAAAATTATTAGTGAAAGGGTAGAAACATTTCAAAGACCTAGATGTATTTGTATAAATTGTACACAATTTGTATAAATCATTTCCAGCAAGGTTGTAAATTTTTCTATTTCTATCATAGTATATGATAGCCCATTTCACCAAAACTTTGGCTAATACGCTATGTTTTAAAATAAATATTCATCAATAAGTAAAACATGGCAACTTGTTTTCAGTTGTATTTTTTTACTAGTCAAGCTGATTTTATATATATTGACCAACATGTACTTAACCTTTTGTGAATGAATTTGATAATGTCCTTTGCTCAGTTTTTCAATAGGGATGTGAGTGTTTCTCTTACTGATTTCTCAGATCTCCTTATCCAACAGAAATATTAATCCTGCCATTTTAAGCAATATTTTCCAATTTGTGTTTGCATTCTAAAATTCTCTAATTTCTCTGTGTGTAAAAGATTTATATTTTTATGCACTGAATCTCTTAATCTTTCCCTTTGTGTTTTCTTCTGTTACTTTTATGTTTAAAAAGCCCCTTCTAATTATGAGAGCAGTTAAATATTCACTCCCCCCATTTTTATTATTTTTATGGTTTTATTTTTTATAGTTTATTTAATTTGTTTTGGCTGAATATATAAGGTAGATAAGTAAAGTGATTTTTCCCCAAATATTTAATTATCTAGCACCTTCACCTCAGCCCCTTCCAGTGGACTTTATTGCTTCCTTATCATATAGTAGATTTTTTTTAAAGATTTTATTTATTTATTTGCTAGAAAGAAAGAGTGCACACGTGAGAGAGTGAGCAAGAGTACAAGCAGGGGGAGCTGCAGGCAGAGGGAGAAGTAGGCTCCCTGTTGAGCAAGGAGCCTGATGCGGGACTTGATCCCAGGACCCTGGGATCATGACCTGAGCCGAAGGCAGACACTTAACCAACTGAGCCACCCAGGCGTCCCCATATAGTAGATTCTTAAGAGCCATATTTGTACCTAAATAAGATATACCCTAATTTCACTTTTTTGAGAAACATTTTAAGGTTCTTTTTACCATACATGAATTGGAGGTAGTTTAAAACTGATTTTTTAAGGGAACACAGATTTTGTTTTCTAGTATACAGTATGAGCTACATTACAGATGCAACAGATGTGTTTTCTCTTTTGCCTTTGAACTGATGCAGTACTTTAGGGCCCTGGCCTTCCACTTTGAAAATGATGCTATTTCACGAAGTTATTTTGGACACATTTCTTTTCAAAAATGTTATTCTATACACCAGCAAATATTACCAGACTTTATTTCCTAGCTGTTTTTTTTTTAAGATTTTATTTATTTATTTGAGAGAGAGAGAATGAGAGAGAGCACATGAGAGTGGGGAGGGACAGAGGGAGAAGCAGACTCCCCGCCGAGCAGGGAGCCTGATGCCGCACTCGATCCCGGGACTCCAGGATCATGACCTGAGCCGAAGGCAGTCGCTTAACCAACTGAGCCACCCAGGCGCCCCTTCCTACCTGTTTTGTTTCACTGTTTTACCTGTGGATTCCTTTACCTGTACTATTCTATTTAATGCTAGTAATACATTTTCTTATATAGGAAAGGATTCTTTTCTTACTAGTGTTCTCTATATAGTTTTCTTGGTAAATTCTGCCTGTTTATTGCTCCGGATAAACTCTAGAATTATTTTTGTCAAGTGCTCTCCTTCTTCCCACTGTCCCCGCTCCCCCCAAAAAACTACCCTGGGCTGTTGAGTAGAATTAAAGTTATGAATTAATTTGAAAAGCTCTGGCATCTCCATAATGTTCACTCTTTCCATGTTCCCATGTATTCAAACTATGTTCTATGTCTTTCAGTTAAATTTGTCATATAGTCTCATGTATTTAATTTTGGATACTTAAAAAAGCTACTGATTTTTAAAGTATTTATGCCATATCCAGCCACCTCCATGTGCTTTTATTAATCTTAACAACCATTTTTAGTTAGATTTTCTAGGACTATAATCATATTGGTTGCAAATACTGACAATTTTATCTCTTCCTTTCCACGTCCTCCTTTGTTGCATCCTCTAGACCTTTTACAACGTTAGTTAGCAATGGTTCTAGTGTACATCCCTTTCTTGTTCTTGATTTTAAAGAAGAGGCCTCCAGGCTTTCATCACTAAATGTTTACTGTTGGTTTGAGATAGATACTATTTTTTTTTATCATGTTATGTATCATTCTATTTCTAGTATATACTGAGTTTATTTAAAATGGATATTGGATTTTATTGCATGATGTTTTTAATTGATTCACTAATGATTCCCTAATAAGTTACCCAATATCAAATAGTTCTTGAGTTCATTGGATAAATCCTACCTAATTATGAATCCTCTGGATTCAATTTATTTTTCATCTGTGTATATATGTAAGATTGCCATAATTTTTTTCTCTGTGTGTGACAGTTTTGTCAAGATAACGCTAGTTTTACTAAATAAATTTTTTTTAAAGAGATGGGAATTTATTGAATACACTGAAAGAGAGCAGTGGGCAGGACAGCAGAGGAGAGACTATCTGCCTATAAACTTTTAATTTTAATCCTTTTCTGAGTTTTGGAACAAATGATCTAAAGTTGAAACTTTAATTTTTCCATAAAGTTGCAGTTGAGATTTTCAAATTTATTAGCCTAGAACTATGAATAGCATCCATTATCTTAACCTTAGAATCTCCTTTGTACATAATACGCTTCCTTATTATTTTCCTTTTTCTTTTTTATTTCTAAACTTTCCAGAGGTCACATAATTTTTTATTTCATAGCAATAGCTCCTTGATATATTTATTAAATCTACTTTTAGACTGTTTTCTAAATCATTAATTAATTTTATTTTTAGCCTTTCTGTATCATTTGTCTTTAGTGAGTCTGTACAAGAATATGGTTGGGTTTTATTTTCTAATCTAAATTTGAGAGTTTGAGACTTTTAATAAGAACATTTGACCCACTTACGTATTTTACCACAGTTGATATGTTTTACCTTATTTTTGCCATTTTGTTTTATGCTTCTGGATATTTTTGTGTATATTTATTTTCTCATTTTTTGTTTCATGGGCTATATTTTAGCCTCTTGGTGTTTTTGAAAATAAAAAAAAGAAAACCCTGATTTTTAACTTTTACACTTATTATATGCATATGCAACAAAAACTTCTATAATTTAAGAAGTCCAAAACAAAACTCTATGTCATGGCTCCCCTTGTTAAGACAAGTATATTTAATATATATATATTTTATTAAAGATTTTATTTATTTATCTGACAGAGAGAGAGAGAGAGAGCACAAGGAGGCAAAGTGGCAGGCAGAGGCAGAGGGAGAAGCAGGCTCTCCGATGAGCAGGGAGCCCAATGTGGGGCTCAATCCCAGGACCCTGGGATCATGACCCAAGCCAAAGGCAGCTGCTTAACCGACTGAGCCACCCAGGTGCCCCATATTTAATATATTTTAAATACATGTAATACCTGCTTTCTTTGAGCACTCACTATTTCCTTGTCATTATTAATTTAATCTTGTATTATATGCTCAATTTCTTATCATAGAATTATTCCTCAAAATATAGTATTTTTAAAATTCCAATTTCTACTTTGTAACCACAGTTAACAAAGTTTTTATTAATAATATTAACAAGATCAATAAAAGCTAAATTTATTAGGTACTTGCTATGTGTCAGGAACTGCACCAAGCACTTTATCCACATTTTCTACTTAATTCATATAGAAATCCCACTTTTTCAGTGAGATTCACAGAGGTTAAATAACTCCTGCTTAGTCCCACAATTGGTAAGTGGCAAAGCTAGGATTCATTTGCTGGTCTCTCTGATCCCAGAGCCTGTGCTCTTAATTATTATGCCCTAGCTCTATTTAATTGGTTTCAAGTTCACCATTGGTCCATTTTATACTATCCTCGAGTCCTTGATTTTGATTCATTTCAGTCGCCTGAATATTAAGGATTAATTGATTCGCTGTCTCAAGAGGAAGATATGAATGCTTTATTTTCTGAGGCTTTGCATATCTTAATATGTTTTATAATATTTTTCTATCTGAATTACATCTTATTTAACAATCCAGTTCTTTGGGGGCTGTCAATAGGTAGATGTGTGGAATGCAGTCCGGGAATGTGCCTCGCAAGCCATCCAGTCCCACTGGTAAGAATGCCACTTGTTCTTTGATGTATGTTCTTGGCTACTCCAAAATTTATAATGTGATTGCCAATTTTAAACTTGTTGGTATGTTTATGGGTATTTTATTTGGAAGTTCTTAGGAAGCATGTCAAGCATGTTTGGTCTCCTGCCATGTTAAGTAAGAAGCCAGCATGGATCTTGTAAATATTTTTTTTCTACTTGTGGCATTAGTCATCTCTCCCAACTCTGTGTCTTCAACAAATGTGACGTTTCCTTATTCCAGTTTCAATGGCAGACATGTAGACTAGGCCTGGGCACTACAGCATTGAACTGGAGGCCCGTCTCCAGACTGAATCAATCTATTAACCCACATTCTTTGATCAGAGTTGGCCGATCAATCACAAACCTATTTTCAACCTTTTTTTTCCCACAGAGAAATCATGATAGATATTCCAAATGCCTTATTGAAATCAACACTATCTTAGGTATTATTTTGATCTAAGTCTAGTAATCCCACAACTAAAGAAAATCTAGGTAATTTAGTGTGTTCCTAAAATTACTGATTTCTTTCTAAAGCACACATGTGCTATCTTTTAGGGAATCTATTCTAAGAGTCTGTCAGGGAGTCACATCAAGTTTACTCTTCTAGAGCCTCTGGACTTTAGAATAAATCAAAATGTTTGCCTTCTCTGGCCCCTATACAATTCCATAATTTCACCGAGATCACTGTCCAAAACGCTAAGAAAATATCAGGAGGTTCTACTTTTAGGATAAAATTGGTCAAGACAGACTTTAACCCTTTAATTCAGGTAGATACTGTAAATGTATGTGTTCAATTCCTCCGTAACTGTATTGTTGTAGTGCTTTGAGCCTATAGGCCATTCTGTCTTCCCATTCTCCTTGCCCCCTGCAGGAGGCAAGACATGGGTCTCAGCATCCACAAGCCACTACTTGTTCTACTCTTCACAAACATCTTCCCTTTCAGAGACTCTCATGGAATCACAAGACCATTCTCTTCTCTGCACTTTCTGTAACATCCTTTCCTGATATCTATGGGCTGTGTTCTGTTTAAGAGTCTCCTTTTTATGAGTAGGAACCCTAGGCTAACTGGCTGCTCTCTTCCATGATGTCCTTACTCCAACCAGCTCTTCCTCTTTGCTCAGAATTAAGTCCAGCATGGTGGTTCCCACTGCCACTCCCCTTTCTTTTTGAGAGCTGGAACTCCCAGTAATCCATGGCAAGAGTATATTTACATGCTCTGCTTTTAGCTGAATGAGACTTCTAGCGGAAAACAAGACTATTTTGCTTCTCTACCTATTTTATGAATTGTCCTAAGAAATCATTATTCATATCTTTGTTTATACAGGCAGTCCGTGGTACATTTCCACAACATGACTTAAGTTCTTCCCTCTTTTGACCCTTGCTAAGTCTGCACTAGGGCGTCACACCCAGCTACGGGTTTATTTAACAATGTGGGCCTCGTTGACTCCCAGCATCTCTCCCAACTTCTTCCACAGGAGCTGTAGGTGTGTTCCTTGATTGTCACTGCCCAGTCTTGAGCCACAAACTAACTCTTGGAGATGCCTGCACAAATTGCATTTCCCTTTGGCATTAATCTTTCTGATCTAGTTTATTCTTACATACATTCATGTAGAGACCTTCAGAATCACAATGATTACAGAAGAACAGGAGCTACTAGATGGGCTGTCAGCCTTCACTCTGATCTCCCCTCTCACTGAGGTCTGAGGACTCATGCCAGAAGCAGGAACCCTGAGGCTCGGGCTGGGACAGCTGACTGATGGGTAAGGGCTGCCTTTGGAGGAGGCGCAGGACTCTCCACACCAAGATAAGGAAGATGAGGACTCTCAGGCTAACAGAGAGGGAACTCCCAGGTTATCTGCCTCAGCCTCCCACATACACATCATATCTATTCTTTCACAGAGGGAAGGAAGGAGGGGAAAAAAGACAATTTTGGAAACCAGGAAGATGGGGAGGGTGAAGAGAGGACCACAATGTGAGGCATACAGTGGGTACTCTTAAAGTACCTCTCCACTGAGCACCCCAGCAGCCTGAGAAAGACCTCACTGACAAGGAATGAGGAGGAGCCAGATAATACACATTTCCTCTGACAGCCCTAACCGGTTTTTATTAGCACAGGTTACTCAGTTCTTTGGAATGGACTATGGTAGTAGTTGAGCCAGGTCAAAATAATGTGGGATTTATAAAAACAGAAGTATAAAAATGACACAGAGATGGGGGGAAAAGGATAATTCTGTCTGGTGTTTTTCAAGATCTTCCCAGTGTATTATCAGATCAGCCAAGGTGGATTTCTAGAACTGGAAACCCTCCAAGGCAGCTTGTCTCCTGATCCTCATGGGAAACTCCTGAGGATAAGCAATGCTATGAGCTAGCCAAGGAGAGAGTGTGAGAAGGGGCAAGAAGAGTCAGGGGTGATTCCTAGGGTGAGGGTCATATCCCTCTGAGAGCTGAAATACGATTATATGGGATTTCAAGAGTTCACTCTTGATAGAAAGAGACAGTTCATCTTAGATGCCTGACACCTACTCACCCCTGGGCCATTATCACATATGACTAACAGCATGTTACAGCCACTGGAGGGTTTTGATGAAGACAGTTTTTATGTGGAAGTTTCCTTAGGGTGAGAAACCATCTCTTATCATCTGGTTCACACCTGGGGAGTAGGAAGTCTCACCTGTGTCTGCCTCGCAAAGCTGCCCTAGCCGCTGGGCTCAGAGCTTGGGCCAGGTGATGCGCTCACCTCTGAGTTGTGCCATCCCTCACCCTCCTCACGCTTTCCCTTTCTGCCTCATCACACAGCCTGTGGTCACAGGAGACAGAGAAGGACCACAAGCCTGACACCACTCTCACAGGAAATAAACATTCGCAACCTGCCAAACTGCTTTCTCAACAACAATACCGAGCACCTACTATATATTCCACATAAAAAGAATTCTAAAACCTGGTCTCTGCCTTCAAGAAGATTATAGTCCAGCTGGAAAGGATGGGTGCACACATATATATACATGCTATGCCTGCACGTCTGCTCCCATGCATGCATGTGCACGCACATATGCGCACACACCTAGTGGGAGAATATGGTAAGCCCTGAACTGTGAGGTCTTGACTGAGATAAACTCAGTAAAATGTCAAGGAATGGCTGGAATAGCTTAGATGGCTCCATGGAAGAGAGAGGATGTCGATGGGCCACAAAAATAGGCAGCCTTCAGAGGAGTAAAGGAGAGGGAAGGGAATGCCAAATGGCAAGTCTGAGTGAGCAAAGGCCAAGAGCCCCACTCAAAGAGAGCACCCTTCAATCACTGATGTGCACACTAAGATCATCTAAGCCTGTATCATGGCACGTAGACAGGCACATGCTTTATGACTGGGCCCTGGCTATTACACTAACATACTCCCCCAAGTCTGTGAGTGAGAGCAGAGGTATACTGTATTGCTCTATATACCCCCAGAGCATAGCACAGTGTCTGGAGACAGATGGACACACATGCATACACACACATGTAGCCACCACTTTTAACTACCTACAATGTGCTAGGTATTAAATAAGACACCTTCTAAATATGATATCTAATACCTAGGAACAGCCTGTGAGGTAAAGATTATTATTCTAATTTACAAATGAAGAAATTGAAAATCAAATGGATAACTTGGCCAAGGTCATGATTAACCACAGGCAGAGCTGGATGTCACACCCAGTCTGACTTTAAAACCTGTGTCTTTTCCCATGTCTTTTTCAGCTGCATAAATGAAATAAAAAATAATAGTGGCTTTATTTTCCTCTCAAGTCTCTGTCTAAAAGGAGATGGGCTGGGATGACAGCTTCCTGGTCATTGAGACCATGCTTTGCCATCATCAATGCTTCGCTTCCATCGTATAATCTAATGTGGCTGCTGGAATTCCAGCCATTACAACTGCATTCCAGGAAACAGGAAGGAGGAAAGAAGGAAGAAAAAAAAGGCTCATCCCTCTTCTTTAAGGAGGCTTTATTAAATTATAGCATACAATAGTTTAGTTTACATCTTTCATTGGCCAGAAATTGCCACCAAGCCTTACAGGAGACTGGAAAATCCAGTCTTTTCAGCCTAGGTAGCAATGAGCCCAGGTGAAAATCAAGGTTCAGTAGTTACTAAGGAGGAAGGCTGGAGTAGACAACTAGTAATTTTTCTTATACCAAAACTTCATTATTTTTTTCAAGTACCAGGGTCCCCAGTACCTTAGAAGCAAAGTTAATAATTGCCATTGGAGCTTTTTCTTTTTCTTTTTTTAATACCACTGAAGCCTGGAACTCAGCAAGGATAAAGCAAATAAGACCATGAAATAATGATCTCTTCCTGCAACATTCCTTTTCTTCCTATGAACAGTACTCTTTGATTACAGGCGCCATATTTAAAAACATAAAAAAACTGTTCCAGGGCCAAAGAACAGAATCTGTAGTTTGGTATGCTGTCTCCAGGTGAAAGCGTGTCCCTGGTCACATGTGATGTGCAGCAGCCTCACACATGAGCCGAGTTAACTGGGGACAGGCATATTGGTATGTTCTTCTTTATCCATCCCAACTCCCCAACGTAAATTACGTAAGAAGAAAAAAATTACCAAATTTGAATCACTGCACTCTGAAAGACTGCACTGGATCTAAGACTGTACGTTCTTCTAGAGCTCTTCATGAGATCCAGGTCCTCAAATGGCCAGTGCAGACAGAAAGGAAGAGCTGGAAGGACTCCTCCACTTCCAGAGAAGGGCACCAGACCAGGAGAGGAAAAATGATCTGCTTATGAGCAAAAGGGACAGTCTCTTGACTCCCAGCCTCACTGGAGCAGCGGTGGGGCTTTCAGGGACTCCCCGGTCCTGGCTAACTCCAAGCTGCCACCTAAGACTCCAGGCCCTGCCTGTGAAGTCAGGAACAAAAGGTGGGATGAACATTTCCTCCAGCAGCTTCATGCCCATGCCTGAGGAGAGGCACCAAAGCTCCTGAGACCTGCGGGCAGCCTCGAGCCACATAAGGCCCACGGCAAGGGAGCCAGTAGGGACACTGGGCGGAGCCACCTGGGCAACTGTGGCCTGGGCTCTGGGGAGGCTTGTGGGTGGTGAAAGATCTTGCTGGATGGTGAAGGGGGAAAGAGAAATTTGGGGAGGTGTTTTCTCTTTCTCCCTATATCAGCCCTTGGTTCTCAATGATTCTAAGTCTCCTCTGGGAGAATTTGTTAAAAACAGACTCCTGGACTTGCTGCCCAGAAATTCTGAACCAGGGAATCTAGGTGGGACCCAGGAAACTGCATCCTGAACAAGTGCGCAGACGCTGATGCTGCTGCCCATGTGCTGATCAGAGCATGAGTGACTGGGAACCTCTGAGCTAGACGCTTCACCACCTGCACCACCCAGTGCCGAGCTCGCGGTGGGGAGGGGGGGTGGGCGGTGACCTGCGATTCGCCCTCTTGCTGTGTTCACCACACTCTGTGGCCAGAGGTTCCTCTGGCAGCTTCATGCTCTCCTTCCTCCTTCTTTAAGTTTCTGTTCTTCTCTGGGGGTGATGGGGAGCCAGCTAATCGCCAGCCTCCATATCCTAACCCTTCATAAACTTGAAGCCTGCTACTAGGTCACCTGTCAGCCTGCTCTTCTCCCAGTTAAGTCACCCCCTGCCTCTCACTTCTCTGCTGTGGTCCCATTTCCTAGCCCATCAATCATTTCCACGCTCTCCTCTAAATGCTCTCCAAGCTCCCTCCAGTCCTCTCGAGCTGTCTTTGTTCCCAGTTCTTCCCTTGAACAGTTTGTGTCTTGTGAGATTAAAAAAAAAAAAAAAAAATCCCTGCTCCAAAAGAACTCGAAGGCTATTTTGACAGGATTAATTTAAGAAACCTCCCTGTAGCATCCCAGCACTCCGGAAAGAGGCAAGTTGCATAAGAAAGTCTAAGGAAGGGACTACAAGGAAGACTCCATCATTTCCATGACAACATACCCCAAAAGTTTTCTGGGTGCTTGCTAAAGAAACAAGGTGAGTCTACGGGGCTGAGGGCCTACCTGATGGCCGGTCCGTATGCCAGGAAGGACTGCTTAGTTTTGCCGTTGATCTTGGTGATGGAACTCAGTGGGCTGGGACTCAGCAATGGAGAAGGGTGGAAAACAGAATGGGATGTGGGAGCCAGAGTCCAGGGAAGGGGTGGGTCATCGGCAGCCCTGGTGCCAATGACGGCCACTCATCATAAGCACAAATCCACTTTGGAGAAGATTTTTAAGGGATACAGAACCTTCTTGGGGGTATGATATGAAAGGTGAGACAGCCAGAAGGAAGAAGGGAAGCAAGACAGAGAGCAGGATACAAAGAGGGACAGAATTCAGGGATCAAGGCAGCAGGAAGGCAGGAGGAAGACAGCAGGGACAAGAGGGGCAGCAGAAGGGCAGGGAAATTGAGAAAAAAATCTCCCTCTGCAGCCTCCAGGGGCCTAGAACAATTACCCCACCATCCAGCAAGGAAAGTGGCACTTTGTTGAAGAAGTTAGAAAGTGGGCATTGGGTTCTAAATATTTCCCAAGGGGTGATCTCACAAAACAGCCACCGGGTGAGCCTCCCGCTCTCCCACCCACAGACCACCCACCACTTTGTGGTTAACCTGGATTGTGCAGCTTCTAGAAAGCTGAGTGCACTTAGTAGCTCATAATTTAGCACCTCTCTTTTCAAATCATTTCTTATATGCTATTTTGGTATTCCCAGTGAAATTGGCATTTATTAGTTGTAAATTCCTAAGACTATGAGCACTGAATTTGGAGACCACAGTTAATTCCTGGTACTGCTACTTATTAGGTGTCTCCAAGGAAGTCTGTAGCTCTTTAGTCTCAATCCCTTGGCCAATAAATGGAAAGGGTTGTAATGAGATTTAAAAGAGATGATGTAATTACATGCCAAGAAACGTTAGTGGAATATGAATGCCTATATCTCCTTCTGCACTTGGTATACTAGTGTGTGTGTGTGTGTGTGTGTGTGTGTGTGTGTGTGTGTGTGTATATATAGAGAGAGAGAGAGAGAGAGAGAGAGAGAGAGAGAAGGGTACCACTTCCCCTGAGTCAGCACTGACAAGCAGATGGGTAGGATGGAGCATACCCCTTCCGGAGAATGGCAGCTCATTCTTTCTCCATCCTATGAGGAAGCCACGCATGCTCTGTGGGGAGCCTCTCTGGGACCCCTCCACTGCCGAGGAGGTGAGGAATCCCCTGCAACCACTCCTCATATGGCATGAATATGCTGGCTATGGACATCACGGATGTGACTGTGATAAATTACTGAGGGCAAAGGTGTTATATTTTGTTGTTCCCCCCCTTTTTTTTTAGGGGCAAAAGACAAGCACACTGAGGTCTTTCTTCTCCCTTTGGTTCAATCCCAAACTATGGCCCAATAGCTAATTTTGTTTGTTAGCCTCTTTGTTCACTAATTAATAATTACAAACAGCTAGAGAGGGGATTACTCACCTTGAGAAGAGGGAATTGTGTGCTCAAGAGAGATGTCACTTAGGGAGAAAAGAAGAACCTTTCCAGATACAGATGAACCAAACTAAACATGCCCAGAATTAGACACATCTTTAAGAGGGCCAAGAAAAGAAAACGAGCTTTATTTGCCTTCCGTATGGCCAACATGCCGCCCCCTGGTTTCTGGGTAGTTCCACTCTCTAGTATCTACTTTCATCAGGAAACAGAAATACCAGCTGCCTCAAAGCAAGGTAATTCTCTAGCAATTTTAGATCTACTTGAAACCAGGGAGCATATAGCTGGGGAACAGCAGGTTTTTCTGCATGGAACAGAAAATCTAATCTTGAATAAAAAGAAACCTCCAATTCTAATCTTGTCCAACTTCGGTTCTAGTCAGTGAGTGAGAGCCAGAGATCACTGTGTATATTCCAAAAATGGCTCAAAAACACCCAGGCAAAACAGTCTTACGTCTTTAAGACCCCATGAAGAGGATCGAAGGATGGGTAGATGCTGCATTTTTGAGAAGTGGAGGGAAAGGATGAAGTGGTGTTCCGGAGTGGGCAAGGCATGGACTCTGGATTTAGAACCAGGCTCTACCACATGCTAGCTGTGTGACCCTGGGCAAGCAATGCAATCTCTCTGAGCCTCAGTGGCCTCATCATCTGGTACAAGAATGCTGATAAAGGTAAATGAAGCAATGCACATAGAACACTTAGTATATTTTGGGTCAGGCAACGAGATGACCAAGTCCAGCTCCTGCCTCAAAGCAGGTAAGAATTTATTCTTCCCATTTACAAGTGAGGGAACTAAGCCCACAGGTCAAGGTCAGACTGTCAGTACTGGCGTAGAAGAGATATGAACATTTTCTTTGTGGGTTACAATGCAAGAATACTGCTCTTCTCACCGCACTGCCTCCAAGTCCATATGCTGGAGGGTCCTGCACTTCTCCCACACCTACTACAAAAGAGAGCTGGGGCAGTGGTAGTTCTTAGATCCATCTGTTTTGGGGTGATGAGAAGGTCATACTTCTTGTGTCCCTGAGATGCACGATAAATAAGGAGTCAAGGCTATTCAGTGACACAGTTTACGAACCTTTAAAATATCCACAGTCGTCCCTAAGCTCCTGGGTTCAACTTCTGGGGCCCGGGCTAGCCTACTGGTGTGGGCTTGACCAGAACCTTCTTCACTTGGATCGTGAAGCAAAGGAAAGATTGCACTACCGCACAGGGTAATTGGTGCATTTGCCTACTGATTGGTGGGTAGCTTAGGTTCAATTCAATTTGATTCAATTTAACTGAATGAATTCAATTCAGTGCATTTAGTGAGTGTCCAACTAAATGCAAAGGATCGCCCTGGTTCCTGAGGGGTGGGGGCAGGGAGGAGTGGGCTGGAGCATGATACCAGCTACAGTGTCTTGCTCTCAAGAGGCTCACAGGTAGGAGCTGGACAGACACGAGACATGTCAGTTGGCATTACTGATGTGTGGGACCAGTAATTCTTTGTTGTAGGGCCTGTCCCTTGTATTGGAGGATGCGCAACAGTATCCCTGGTCTCTACCTACTAGATGCCAGTAGGACCTATGTCTAGCTTGGACCACGAAAAATGTCTCTAGACATTGCTGAATGGCCCCCGTTGTGAGCATTGCTGTACTAGGAGTTCCGTAAAAGAGGCATGAACTCAGTGTCATGTGGGCAAAAAAGCAGGTGACTCATTGTAACCAGGACAGGCTTCATCAACAAAGTGACATTTGGGCTGGGCCTAAGAAAGTGAGTAGGGTTTTGACAAGTACCATTTCTATCTTAATAAGGGAGAAATAAAGCAGCAGGAAATTCTAGTACTCTGTTAAGGGACTTGGCATCACCTGCAGACTATAGAGAGAGAGCTTCTCAAAATATTTACTAGTTAATGTGGTACTCCCTGGTCAGCATGGGCCCAAGGAATAGGGTGGGGGCAGAGTCCAGCACCAGCATTAGCTGTGAGTTGCTGAAGTGTGGGATGGTGAGAAGGTCCTAGAAGGGGCACGGGGCATTTGCAGGGCTCAGAGCAGCTCAAGTTTTTCAATCCTTTAACGACTGATGGAGGAAGGTGGCACATATCAGCTGAATGGATCTGTTTTCTTCCAGAGAGAGGGTCTTAAAGGAAGGCTCGAAACTGCTTTGGCCTGGCAATGGTGAAAAACCCCTTTCCAATTCAAGAATTGATGCTGATGGTATATCCAACAGAAGGTACATACTGTAAATATTGTTGGGGAGGGTGTAAGGGAAACAAAGCTGGTTTTGCTGCTGTAGGTTTAATATCCACTTTACAAAATGTTATGGTTCCTTCCTGGTCCTCCCCAGATGCCCCCCTAAAACCCTGAGCATTTGGCTTCATTTCTTCAGGGTTCTTTGGCTTGCCTACTGTGAAAACCTGGGTTATGTACAGTTGCTCACCAAAACGGCAACTAAGGCTGGAGCCAAATCCACCAGCTCTGAAAAGAATATTTGGGTTGAACCTGAAAGGGAGAGAGTAGACCAGGGAAATGAGAATGAACCAGAAATCAAGGCCAGTCTTGTCATGTCTGGAGAAAGCACAAGCTGGTGTCGAGCAGCTGAGGTTCAGCATTCTCTTGCCATGCTCAGAAAAACTGAATTTTAACCCACCCTGTAGGCAGGAGTACCTTGGCTCTTTTTGCCAAGCAGATCCCATTTCTGGTCTTTTCCACATGACAGGCCACTGGACCAGTCAGTAGAGGGCCATCCCTGTGGCTCAAGCAGAACATACACAGCCAGTGAGACATTTCCCCCCCGTGGTCCCTGGTTCTCAAAGATGGGATTCAGTTCCACTGCTGACTACATTCTCTAGTTCCTGGCTAGCTACTTTGCTCACACGTCTAAAGAAAGATCTGGCTTATAGGAACTCCAAGCAGGTGGCTGGAGTATGACCCAGAGACACTGGAAGAAACACAAAGCTGTTTGTTTGGCCTTGTGCTCTCCATTCCAAGCTTTGCGCTGGCTTCTGCGACAGGTGTGGGCAAGGGGGGGCAGGGGTCTGAGGGCGTTGCAGTCCTGTGGGGGGGGGGTAGGGGAGGGGAGGCCTGGCAGCTTGACCGTGGCAGAGCTGAGATGGAAGGTGGGGCGTGCACAGGTTTAGGAGGTTCTGGAGGATGGACTCCATCCATTTCTTCCTAGCCACCCCCCTCCTCCCCCCACTGCATTTCAGAAGCAAACCCCCAATTCCATCATTTTCATCTGGCTCCTGGGCCACTGCAAGGGCCTCCCAATGGGAGTCCGTCTCCAGATTCTCTCCCCTCTCATCCTGGGAGCACAGTTGCCAGATGAATCACTCAAAAACACAACTAGCACTGTTTTATATCACCTCTCCATCCACACTCAAAAAGACCCTGCTGCCTATAGTATGATATTGAGACACCTAACTGGCATTCCGGAGCCAGAAGGTGTGGTCCCCCCACCATTCTGGCCTTGCTCCCCCTGCTGTTCTCCACACAGCTCTGCTTCAGCCAGGTGGTTCTAATCATAATCCCCAATACAGGCCTTGTCCAGTCCCAGCCCCAAGCCTGCACAGCAGCGCCCACCTGGAGCACTGTCCCCTTCAAATCCTGTCCACGGCTGAGCCATGGTTCACACTCCACTTCCTCCAGAAAGCCCTCCAGACCAGAGTGCGTTCCCTGGCCCCCAGCACCCCTGGGGGGCATGCGGCACATCCAAGGCCACATGGTCCTACTGCCTCTTTCACGGGACACTTTGGGCTTTGACTTGCTTCAAGCAGACCTTTGCAGTCCTCTCCCTCTCCACCTCCTACCCTCATAAGCCCTGCTTGGGTGAGCTCTAGAGCTCCTGGGGGCTGCAGAGAGTGCTCGATCCAGGAAAGTAATCCAGAGCAGCAGTGTACAAGCATCCTGGAGGGGACAGGTAGGGTATAGGAGCAGAGCCAAGAAGACACAGGCCCCCACCCCGCCACAAGGCACCACGGACTTCAGAACTTCCTGAAACGCATGGGGCCCACTCCCTAGGCTGAGTCAGGCCTCAGGAGACTCGTGGGCGGAGCTGGATACAGTCCACCATCTCTCCCCCTGGAGATCCCATCCATATGCCAGGATTCCGTGTGATGCCACCTTCTCTCACACAACACCCTTCAGCCTCCCAGCCCGAGTAATCTGGCCCTCCTCCGAACTCCCAATCACCTCCCTCGCCTTGACGCAGATTCGAAAGGTGACCTCCCAGCAGCACCGAGCACGCTGCTTTGCACCCAGTAGGAGCTCCACCCTTCTCTCCATAATAACCATCTGTCAATCCCTTTTGTGCACGCTTTGGAGTCAAAAGGCACTTGTCTTGCAGAGTCTCATCAGACCCTCACCACTTGCTCTGAGAAAGCGTGAACATCACTATCCAACTTTCCAGATTGGCAAAACTGAGGTTCAGAGAGGCTACCTGCCTTTTCAGAGCCCATATCACCACCAAGAGGTAGGTCAGGGATCATCCTGAACTGGTTTGCTGTCCCAAACACTCAAACACAGGACCTCTTTCTCCCAACAAGGAGTGTGGTGCTTATTCAGTGGTCCTTGGGTCCAAGCATCCCCCTCCAAGACCAGGAATAAGGCTGCTACTGGCGAAGGCGGGGGGAGCAGCAGTAAGACAGGGAATTCACCTGGCATGTCTTGTGTAGGTCTTCAAACCCTACCACTTTTTACCAAATCTTCCTGCAACCCACACACATCAAATGCAGGCAGCTTGTTTTGCATGATTGATGAAGACTTTTTTTTTTTTTAACATAAGAATTTAATTACAGGGGAACTGTATTCCCAGAGGGGCTGTCAATTGAGGTCTCACCATACAGACCTTCTGACAACCTCAGGCCGCCTAGGAGACCTCATTAGCCAAGCAGGGAAGGGGGAGAAGATGACAGGCCCCATGGGGTAGTGTTTTCAGCAGCAAGTCTCTTGCCAAAGGCCCACAGCGTGGGTTCTAAGACATTAGGTGAGCATCTAATGCCCCTCACTGCCCATGTCAGCAAGCTGCTGCCGAGCAAACTAGAAGCACAGGAGGGGGATGTTGTGACTCTGGGGACAGAGGTGATTTTGCTGCATTTGGGGTAAAAGCCAGGCATTTCGGCCAACACAGTTCTGAGTCAGGCCCCATTGGGCAGGGCAGGTTACTTGGGCCTCCTGTGCTGGGTAGACAGAAACCTGATAAAACAGGACTCCTACTTCTGTTCTCAGGCCTTTCTGGAGCCTGGGGACTGTCTCCTTCTTGCTCCAGTTTCCTCACTGTGTAGTTTCTGGGCCCAGGGTATGTGGGAGAGGCAGTGGGTGTGGATCTGGGGGTAGGGGTGGGGAAATGGACACTCCAGGGGAACACAGAACTCCAGATCCCACAGCCAGAAAACATGTTCTCTGGAAACCAAGCCAAGACAGAAACGCTCGTGATGTTTTCCATTCTGCAGCACCGGAGACACCAAATCAAGTGAGATGATCACCGTAGAAAAGATCTCGAGGAAGGATAAATGGGAAAGAAAGCATTACAATCAACTGGTCCCTCCATGACTGGCCTCTCAACCGTACATTCACTCAATCCTTGCAAAAGTCATCACTCATCAGGCTGCATTAGCCACCCTGAGGAGAGGAGGAACAGAGGGAGGCAGGACAGGGCCCAGGGAGTGAGTGGCTCACTATCGCACCTCCAACTCCTGACACGGGCGACCAAGGGAACCAAACCATCTCTGGGCCAGAGAATGGCTGTGAGGACCCCTAGCTTGTTTACTCTGGGCCCCCAGACAGAGCACTCAGCAGATGTAAGATGGAGGAAGGTGATTTCTCTTTAGCTGATGGCCATCAGAGGCAGAATTGGGGCAGTGACTCTCAAACAGGGGCAATTTAGCCCCCCTTCTTCCTGGGGACATTGAGCAGTGTCTGGAGACATCCCCCCAGCTGTCACAAGTTGGGGGGAGGACTGCTCCTGGCATCTCGTAGGTAGAGGCCAGGAATGCTGCTAAACGTCTTCCAGTGCACAGGACAGCTCCTGACAACAAAGAATTCTCTGTCCCAAAACATCAGTAGGGCCAAGATTGAAAGGCGTGAGTTAGAGTGTCTGATAGTTCCTGCAGCCACTGCCTTCAGAAAGGCCCTGAGGAAGCAGACCAGAGGGCCTGTGGGAGCCACCATGAGGAGGCAGCCTTTGGCTTGTGGTTATGAACAAGAGCATTCCAATGATTCGACAGGTATTTGGAGGAGCCTTCATCATCCTTGGATGATCCGACAGGTCCTGCCAGGAAGACCACAGAGGGATGCCTGAGTTGGGTGGGAGAATGAAGTGGGTGACCTTCACGGTCCTTTCCAACCCAAGAGATGCTAGTTTCCAATGATTAGAAGGCTACCGGGCCAGGCAAGGGTGGCCGGCTGGGGCAGGGGTGCACGGTGACAGGGGCAGAGCTCAGCTCTCGTTCAGTGGAGAAGGGCTGGAGAAGGGCAGGGGGTACTTACGGTTCAGGCCAACAACTGAGCCTGCAGGGAGTGAATGTTACCCATTCAACAAGCCATCGGGGCATTTGGGCTAATCAGTTCACTGACATAACTGGCCACCCGACCCAGAGCACTTCCTCTTCTATCTCCTGTCAATGGGCATATTCTGCCCCATTCTCCCCCTTTGATCTTTCTCTTTCTATTATTTGAAGGGCAATATGGTGTCGTGGTCAAGGGCACAAACTCTAGAGTCACACTGCCAGGGTTCAAATCCCACCTCTGCCACTGACTATTCATGTGACTTTGGGCAAATTACAGGACCTCTCTAGTGCCTTAACTTCCTCATCTGTAAAATGGGGTCATGATAGTGTCCTACCGCCTACGTTGACTCTTGAAGTAAAGTGGCCAGCACAGTGGCTGGTATGTGATGGCCATTCCATCAGGGTTGATTAGTATTAATATTGTCACAACCTAATCCTCTGAGGAAGGTCTGGTCCTGGGTTTTTCTCAGCAATGGGTTTTCAACTTGGTGGAGCAAGGTGGGGTCTCTGCTCTTACTCTGGTGTGGTGAGAGAAGACATACACCGCAAGAAGGAATTCCACAGAAGCCGCCAAACCAAGAATGTCACAAGAAGGAAAGGGTCACCTCACTAGAATTTTCCAGACAAGCCACTGAGTGAACAAACATGATTCCCAAGGTGAACATCATAGCTAGAGAGCCCAAAAGGAATTCTAAAACTTTTTGTGAGCCCTGGGGCCACTCCTTTCACCTTGCTCCATTTCTTTCTCTGATCTCTGCAATCACTACATCTTTATACATTGATTCATGGGAAATTATTCTTCTTTCCTCCCCAAGACTAAGCAAATAACCAATCTGCAAATTCCTAGTCAGACTGCAGTATTCCTGGAGCATCTACTATATATGGAGCCCTTTTCGGAGGACACTGTGCCAGGCCCTGAGCATAAACAATCCTACCCTCATCCTATGGAGGAGGAGACAGAGGCTCAGAAGCTGAAATAGCTCAAGTCTTTATAAAGCAGCAGAGAAGCAGAGCTGGGACTTAAAGCCAGACCTGTGTGAGTCCAGAGCTCTTCCCACTTGTCTACAGACAAGTCCGGGAGGTACACTGCACACCCGTGACCATGCTGTGCACCAGGCTAACATCTTAGTGAGGATAAGGGCAGGGCGGGCTGTGGGCGGGCTTTCTCTCCTTGCATGGTGTGTCCCTACTAAAGATGCCCCTGGCCCGGCAGAGTCAAACATGTGCCTGTAAGACATTTATCCCATGTGAGCCCTTCCATTTTCCCCTCACCTTAAAAAAAAAAGATGATTCCAATAAAGTCCTGGAGAATCTCCCTGATTCTGTTGGAATTTCCTAGATGGTTAAAACTCAGCCCAAACTTCTTCCTTATCCCAAAGCTGCTAAGACCACTTTCCAAACCAAGTCTTAGCTCCATAAGCTGCATTTTGGTGCCATCTCAATCCGAAGGGTGCTTTCATTTCCCACCCTAGACATGTTTTTACAATCCATGGGAACATATTAGAGCAAACCAATCCCACAACCTACAGCCTAGGCTGCTGCTCAATGGTTGTGTGACCTTGAGCAGGTCACGACACTGTCTTTGGGCCTCAGTTTCCCCATCTATCGAGTAAGGGGACTGGATAAAGACCCGCAGTCCTTTCTGGGGCCGTCATCCTTCAATTCAGCAAGGGTCCGGAAAGCCATCGTCTTCACTGCTCTGGGCTAACTGGACTCCAAAGTATAATCCTCTCAGAGGATGTCCACTAGAAAGGCATTTAGGGACTGGGTGGACTTCAAAGGAGAGCTTTTCCCACTGGCATCTGAATGCTGACAATACCCGCTCACATCCATTCATGTCCCCATCTTTCATCTGAAAGTCCAGGAGAGGAGCAAGCTCAGGAATTATTTCCCACTGTCCCCTGGTTCCTGAGAAAGAAACCTTTCCCCTGAGACATTTCTGGCTCCTTCTCCAGGGCGCCCCACGTTCTGGGTCCCTCCGGGAGAGATCTTAAAGTGTGGCAGGCAGACGGAAGTGCGAGTTTATATTCAGCATGCCAAACATTCTCAGGATGACTTCTAAACATAACCAGGCCTTAATATAGTGCCTCTTCTTGTGTCGACTACTCACCTGAAATCCTTGCCCACCCGGCTTGTGAGCCCTGTTCCCTCAGGGAGACTATTTGTAGTCCTGCACCAGGTGCTGTGGCTCAGTGAGAAGACACCAGAAACGCCAACAGGAGAGGGGGCTCCGGTGTCTGGAGCATGCCAATCACCTCCACGTTGGGCTTGTCTGACTAAGTGGCTGAGAAGCTGCGTGACTCAGCGTGGGCTGGAAATCACTGGAAGTACCCCCAAGCTGGGTCTGAAGGGTCTAACTCCTTCTGGCCAGGACTGGGGGCTGTCTGCCCTTGCCCTGAAGAGGGAGGTGGGTCTGCAGACCCGAGATCCAGCAGGTGGGCAGCAGGTCCAGGAGGTCAGGACTGGCCTGGGCGCCCCCTGGGCTGTCCAGACCCCTCCCCATCCCTGGGCACGTCCTTGGGGAATGGTCCCATCTGGCAGTTAGCCCAGCCGATCCCCCACCTCCACTGCAGGTGAGGAGGGGCCCATTCACAGCTCAGAGTGGGTCTGTGGCACAACCACCTCACTGCCTTTTCTAGGGCAAGCTTCTCTCCCTGAGACCTCACAAGAGTTCCCAGCTGGCAGGGACTCTCTCAGTATGTTCCAAGGGCTGTTCCCAATGGCTCTGTGAGAACAGCCCCAGGGTAGAAATTCTCACTCCCAGCCCCTCATCCGGATTTGGGTCTGAGGGCTGAGACATCCCCCCTGCACACACATAGTCTCCTAGAGCAGGAAGGAAGCAGGGAGGGTGGCATTGGGGTCTGAGACCTGTTCCCAAGGTGGGAAGGGGTTGAGGGAACTTGGCCTCCTGCAGAAGCTGCCCAGGGACATGAGTGGGCACCTCTGGCCTAGTGTCTACAGCTCAGGCTTGAATGAGGCAGAGGGAGAACAGGTCTGAGTGGGGCAGAGGAGTCCAGACCCCAGAAGACTAATCTACCCAGGAATTCCAAAGGCAGGAGCTATGAGCTTGGCCCTCATGGCTCCTGGGTTCCTGTCCTCTGAGATCTCTGATCCTCGGACCTGCACTCCTGCTGACCAGCGCATGGGGGTCAGGCCCAGAGCCTGCTACTGTGTTTGGTTCTGAGCTGGCTGCATGCAGGACCTCTGCTGAAGCTTTTTACTAAACCCACAAGTAAATATGTAGAGTAAATATGATTCTTCCTTCCTTCCCCCATCTACCTCCAGAAAGTAGATGCTTACGCAGCAGGCAGATACTTCACAGAGTTGTCTTCAGAAGGAAATGAAATAATGAACGTTGTGAATGGGCCTTGCACACAGCACCCAGATGTTGGCGGAAGTGCAAATGACAAGGAAATGATCTGGAAGACAGGCAACCATGAGTGTTGGTAAATCTCAGTCCACTCCTCGCCGATAGATGGGGGGAAAGTGTGGAGTGTGTGGGAAGGTAGAGAAGGAGGAGCCCCCATTCCTTCATCTGGGTGCTAACTGCACATGCATGGCAGGCTCATAGACACCTAGTGACAGGACACAGAGTAAGGCACAGTCTCTGCCCTGGAAGAACTTAGGGGAGTGAAGAATTACGAGGCAGGAGACGGGCTGAAGTAGGGGATGTTGCCATACAAGAAAGGGCGCCTCACTCATTAGAAGGGGGTCAGATGACCTAAGTCTGACAGGGTCTGTGGCACTAGCCAGAGTCAAAGGGCTACATGGGTGCCTAGCATTCCAAGAAGAGAGGTCAGATGATTCAAATCACGGGACACTCCCAAAAGAGCCTTTGAGGGGAATGAGAAACCAGATGGTTGTCACATATACACTGCTTTGTGTGTATTTATGGATCTACCTATCTATTCTTATCATGAAGTGGATACAAAGATTTATTAGGTTTATTAGAAATAAGCGAAATGCTGGTTTCTCAATGCTACCTTGTAAGACCTTCCCATCACCCCCTGCTGAGAGCCAGCGAACCTGCGCTTTGTCACACTGGCAGACTAAGGGAGTCATCCTCAAGGCTTCGAAGGTGCTCCCGGGGTATACCCTGAAGCAGGCGCTGAGATGTGAAGGGGGCGTTCAGAGGAAGCGGGCAAGTACTGGGCTGAGCCACAGCCACGCGGACACAGTGTCAACATCTATTCTTCCTGGGGTCACACATTTTAAAAATAGCAAGCCCATTGTCCCAAAGCACTGGAACAATGGACACATTTCCTCTAGAACCTGGGCAACAGGAGTCCGTCCCGGGCCGAGGAGTGGGGTGGGGTACCTCTGCACACGCATGCACACGCAGACACGCACGTGCGCGCGCACCCGCTACAGCCCAGCCTCCCACACCCCACCCACAGACACCCGAGCCACGGCCATGGGCTCCTGGAGGTTTACAGAGAGACTGGGAAGGTGGGCTCTCCAGGACCCCAGAGGGCCTGCAGTGGTTCTGGATGGAAAACAGAGGCAAGCTGTGCATCGTAAAATTTCCTTTGAGCCTGAGCGCTACCACATGGGCCCAGTTTCTTCACACACTTAGCTAGTCTCAGAGGCGACTCATGGGGTTTCCTATGCTGGGCAAGGCCCGGGGGGGGTGGCAGGGGGAGGCGAGCTGGGTCAATTTCTCCTTTCCTTCCTCCAGGTCCTGGATGTTGGAATTTGGCAGGGAAGAAAGACGAAAGGGGAACTCCAAGAAGGTTCCAAGGCCTAAACATCATCCCTTCCTCCTTTTTAGGACCTCAGGGAGAGACCACACTATGACCAAACCTATTCAGCCACCTCCATGCCATGGTTCTGAAATGAATGATTTCAGGTAGACAACCTAGACCAACTCCAGAAAGAGTAGAGGCAACTTACATGAAGAGACAGAAATCACCTTGTAATTAAAAACACAGTCTTCAAAATTAAGCAGAGGGGTTCAAATCCAGCTCTGCCACTTTCCAGCTGTGGGATCTTGGGGAAGTTACTTAATGACTGTGTCTGTTTCAATATCCATGAAATGTCAATATTAACAGAATCTAACTCTTAGAGTTATTTGTGAAGGTTACCCAAATTAATATGTGTAATAAAGCACTTAAGATTTAACCAGGTACTGGGCGCCTGGGTGGCTCAGTTGGTTAAGCGACTGCCTTCGGCTCAGGTCGTGATCCTGGAGTCCCTGGATCGAGTCCCGCATCGGGCTCCCTGCTCGGCGGGGAGTCTGCTTCTCCCTCTGACCCTCCTCTCTCTCATGCTCTCTGTCTCTCATTGTCTCTCTCGCAAATAAATAAAATCTTTAAAAAAAAAAAAAAGATTTAACCAGGTATTTAAATCATTAAAATACTTCAGAACTAGTTAGTTAATAGCTACTGCTCTAAGCAACCCCCCTAAATCTCCTACCCCAGCCCTTCCTTGGGGCCTCCAGAACTTTCCATGATGCAGCTACTAGGGAGTTAACAGCTGGTATGCAGGTGGAAAGAGGAGAGAGGGTAGTGTCTGAGTCTGGGGTGGCACCCATGCCCAGCATGGCTCCATAGTGACATGCCACCCCTGCTCCACAGGTTCTTGCAAAGTCCTCCTTGGCCTCTGCACACTCTGCAAGTACTTTCAACACCCCCCGCCCCCAGAGTGCTCTCAGGGAGAACCAAGCCTTCCAGTGAATTTCAGCCATTCCCACAATCCACTGGTGGGAAGGGCACGTGCTTGCCTTTCTCCTGGTTCTCAGCAGGTGATTCTTCTCCAGATTATTCAAACCCAGAGACACAGGGTTCAGGGCCCCAGAGCTTGACCCTGTGTGATGCCCAGCTTCGGTTCTAGATGTTTGGGAAAAGCTGGACTCAATGTCCACACTTCTGTGAAGCTAGGCAAAACCTTGGGGCTGTAGCACCAGCTTGTCAGAGTAAACATGTCTTAAAGAAACAGGAGTTCAGTCCATGTAGTCCCACATCACTGCGCACCATCCACCCTGCCCTGGCTTGTCATCCCTGCCTTGACTGATGTTGGGGCAGGTAGAAGGTAAGACGTTAGAGTCAGAAGACACAAGTTCGAATCTCAGCTCTGCTGCTTATCAGCTGTGGGGCACAAGGCAAGTCCCTGGCTCCCTCAGCTACTTGTCCGTGTTCCCTCCTGTAACATGGGTGCTGAAGGGGAGGTAAAAGACCCACCATGGGGTCAGGCACCCAGTCGGCATTCCAAAAACCCATTAAGGGAGGAGGTTTGGACTGTGCATCTTCCTATGTATCTGGTGTATGATAAGCACTCAAGAAAAATTAATGTAATATAAATATTAAAAGGGAGTTGCTTGGTCCTTGGATCTGTAATGTAAAACACCCTAGAAAGAAAGGAGAAGGAAAGAGACTCAGACAAGGGCATGAGGCATGTCCCTGCTCCCGTGGGGGCAGGAGAACCTTCCCAAAGACGTGCGGAAAAGCACATGTGTGAAACCCTTGCACACCCAAAAGAGGCACTTCACGAAGAACGTCTTATCTTTGCTGCATCATCCCATTTAACAGGCTGGCAATTTTCAACTTACCCTGTAAACTTCCCTTACCCGGGATCTTCCACAGGCAAATTCCCTACTAGCAGGTAGCAATCAGCCTTAAAAGCAGGGCTTGGGAGATCTCAAGACACTATTGGGAAAAAAACGATATCCCAGATTTCAAGAAATTCCAGACCGCCTAAAAGATGTCTTTAGCAACCTAATTCCATTTTCAAGGCAGGTTGCTCCTTAAATTTACAGCCTGAGGGCACCAAAGATTTTCAAACAATCACTGTCAGATCACCCTCAGAGCACAGGGAAGGTGACACTGTTTTCCCTCTTTCCTGTACAGGAACCAAACTGATCATTATATTAGGCAGGGGACAAAACACTGTTATGTTCGAAGAGTACTTTACTTTTAGTCAAAGAAAACTGGTCCTTGTTTGGTCTGTGTGCATGCCTCTGTTCAGCATCCTTTTCCAGTTTGCTCTTCTCCTGTTCACGTGAATGGCTCCTTCTCTAGCTACCTGCCAAACCATTTCCCTACTGCTGTGTAAACAGCAGCTCAGGAACCATTGTTTCCAGGAAGCATTATCTAATTAACACTATAGATTTGCAACCTAACCTACTGGTTTCTTTTCCCGGCCTCCATTCTTACTCCAGGCACTTCTATCATTACTGAGCCAAGACCCCTCCTGCAGCCAGAGCTCAGCTATTAGGGCTGCAGATAAAATAAGGACACTCAGCTGGATCTGAATTACAGCTAGACCCCCCCCCAAAAAATCATTCTTTTTAATAATATGTCCCAAATAATACATGGTAAATACGTACTAAAAAATGTTTATCTGAAATTCTAATTTAAGTGGGCATCTTATGTTTTTTTGTTGATACTGTTCTTTGTTTGCTTTGTTTTTTGCTAAATCTGGCAACCGTATCTGCTATCCATCTTCCTTGTTTATGCATCAGAGAAAAAGAAGAAAAAGGTCTGTAAACAGCCAGCAAAGAGGGAGGTCACAAACCCAGGCACTAGATCTCAAACAGTCTCTTTGAAGCACAGCTTCTTAAACCTTTCCCCCGTCATTTACACCCTCTTTAAACAAGGTCTGTGGCGGGTCATCAGGACCCTGAGACGAAGGAGGGAGTTGCGAAAGGAGGCAGGCTACCGGCAGAGAAAGAGCCCCTGGCTTGGAATCAGAAGACCTGGTTCTCGGTCCCACTGCCCCCTTCCCTGTCCATGTGGTCTTTGGCACATTGCTCAACTCTTAAAAGCTTCACGGCGCCACCCCCCCCCCCCCGCCCGCTTCTAATCAACAAATTAGAGATGATTCTATTTACCTTGCAGAGTTGATGTAAGGACTAAATAAAATACTGCATATGAAAAATGCTAAATAAATGCATGATCCTTGTTATCACAAAGAGACACATTGACAGAAAAAGAAAGAAGCATCCCACAGTCTCATTGCAAGGAAGGAAGCAAACTATAACAATCAAACACAAGCATCACAAAGACAAGCCTCTGAACTTACTTCATACAGGCACAAAGGACTCTGTCACTTCATTCTGCTACAGCACTGATGTTCAAAATGGGCTTTGGGGCCTCTCGATTAAATATATGATTGCATATATGATTAAATGATTAAACTATATTCCATGTATTCTGTTGAAGAAAGCAGCAAAGGGTTTCCTCCAGGCAAATCTATCTAGGCCCTAGGGCTTCCGTATTTGACACAGCCCATCAAAAACCACAAGAGTTGCTTTAAAAAAAAAAATGTATTGAGTACCTACTATGTGCCAGGCACTGTGCTAGTCATATTCCATTCATAAGATTAGAAAGAAACTTTGTGTTCAAAGCAAGTGGCTATTATCCCTCTCGTAAATATCTGTGGAATGAATGAAAAAGTAGGTGAACGAGTCCCCGAGGTGAATTCACAAAGTGCTGGAAACATAAAAAGGACTCAGGATATACCGGCGTGTGGATTAACTCCTCTCGGGATGGGTGAGAGCACAGGCCAGGGAACAGGAAAGGTACCAGTATGTGCATGAACTGGAAATCCAAGAGAACTCTGCTCCATCACTGAGGGCACCTAGCATGAGTTACAGGGAAGGTAATATTGTTGGAATTACAACTCAGCAATTACATTCCCATTATACACTGGAGATGAGACTGCTTGATGAACCAGAGGGAAGCCATTTCTAAAGATAATATTTAAGCGGCTAACATTAAATGAGTCATTCCTTTTCTGTAATATCTGGAAATGATGTGTTCTGTTTTATTTTCCTAACAAACGACAGGGCCCCATCACTCCCATTGTTCTAACCTATGAGGGCAGGTGGAGACCTGCTAGAGCAGCATGGAAGGATACCTGCGAGAGTTACATGGAGCTCTGAGGTGAGTGGGTGTGTTGGGGGTATGCAGATGGGCTGAAATAAACCAATAGCCAGCTGCAGTGAGTAGGACATTAAAGCCAGGACCAGGAAGGCTGACCCAATGAAATAAATCCCCTGTCAATCAAACTCCCTCTCAACCAGTTAGTCATGCCTGAGTGTGGCCCACCATACAGGTGCACAGGAGATGAGGTGGTTGGGGGGCTTGTCAAAGAGATGACAGGGGTGGGCTCGTCCTCAGGAAATTCATTTTCTGCACTGGACAAAAGCCGAAGGCAAGAAACTAACAGAAGCGCACAGACAACCTCACAGTAGCGTAGGCCTGTGCAGGAGAAGGCCTCCATGTGAGTGCTGAGGCCTAGCTACCCGTGCAAAATGCAAAGCCAGCGAAACTGTCCCCTCCCGAGCTAGGATTCCATAGCGACTCTGAAATCAATGCTTCCAAAGGCAGGATCTCACTTGTGCTGACTTGAAATCCTAAGGAAATTTGATCTAAAAGGGTTCTTAGAGATCAGATCATTTAATCCTTCATTTGAACCGATTGCGGAGCAAAAGGGCAAAAGGAAAATGATTATCGTGTGCCAAGCTCTTAACACGTTACTTGATCCTCACGACAACTCCATGAGGTAGACAGCATGATCACTGTGCACATCACGGGCCCAAAGTTGCACAGCTAGCATGTGTGCGAGGGACTCAGGGCCGTTCCCCAGGTGCACAGGCTCTTTCCTTGCTGCTTCATACCTCTGCAGGTGAGGATGGCAAGGGCCTGTCCAGGGGTCAAGTACTGAGCAGCCCCGCCTGGCGAGGCCCAGGGCCCTTGGCCCAATCCCAGTGCACTTCCCACTTCACAGCTACTTTTGATGTGGTCTTGAACGTGCCTACGCTGTATTTCAATCGAAGTCCAAACCTGGTTGGGAAACAAAGGCTCCAGGACATAAATTAAATAGTTGGACATTTACTATGATCTCTTTTTTCAAGGAAATTTCGGATAAGGATCAAATCAATCCCATCTGGCTACGTTTCTAGGAACTATCCAAATTTTTTTGTTGCGCCAGAATTTTGTCTCAACAATAAGCAGAAATAAGGATGCCCCTGGCTGGGGTCTGGCCATATTTTGTCAAAGATTTTATAGGTGGCTCTTCAGTTGTGTTTTAAAAGAATGAGGGCTGGTTCAGAAAACATTTTCCAATGCCATATCATGTTCATTTGTTATTTCCTTTCAGATCAGTAAAGATAATGCAGATAACTGGCATGGGTCTGAGGAACTCAAAACTACATACTCTGCAATTGAGAATCTAGATTTGAATAAGCTTTCTTGAGGGTCTTGGCAACATACAGCAAGAGGCATAACATTTCACCTATAAAACCCCCTACTAGAATTCCTCATCAGGAAAGAGCAAGCATAAAAAGAGATGTATACTGAATAAAGTTACTTATTACATATATTATAAAGGTATATATAGAAGAATAAAGCTATTCTTCATAGTGCTGTTGATAATAGAGAATGCTCTCCAAACACGGAATGGATTAAATACATTGTGGTACCTTCATATAATTCAATATTACGTTACTATTAAAAATGATACTGTAGATTCATATTTAATGCCACAGAAGGAGAGTCAATGGTATGTAATTAAAGAAGAACCAGGTTACATACTGTAGTAGGATTATTTTTTAAAAATTATATATTTCTGGGGGCGCCTGGGTGGCTCAGTCGTTAAGCGTCTGCCTTCGGCTCAGGTCATGATCCCAGGGTCCTGGGATCGAGCCCCACATTGGGCTCCCTGCTCCACGGAAGCCTGCTTCTCCCTCTCCCATTCCCCCTGCTTGTGTTCCCTCTCTCGCTGTATCTCTCTCTGTCAAATAAATAAAATCTTTAAAAAAAAAAAAAGTTCACATGCAAAAAAAAAATTATATATTTCTGCATTTGTATGGTTAAGGATGGAAGGATATACACATAAAAGTAGTGTCCCTGAGGTCTGATATTTTGGATAGATTTTTTTTCTTTTTAAAACTATCTTTTAATTTTTCTATAATGATTATGTATTACTTTCATTTAAGATTATTCTTTAAAACAATGGCTGTTACTGAAATCTGGAGAAAAAAAGAGGGGAGCAATTTTTCCACCAAACAATATGGTAAACTCATAGTAAGATGATCAGGTTAGCCCATAAAACCTATTAAACCAGTTTAAAGTAATCAATAGAACAGCTCCATTTGGGGAGGTGATGGGGGAAGGGGATGAATTTGGTGGAGAAAGGGACATGGAGGAGAGGTGTCCTCTCATTTCTTTGGGCCCAGGACAAGCCCTTGACACCCCTATTCCACTTCCAATGGAAGGTGTCTGATATTCTCATGCTTCCATTGGATCCCCCATTGGGGCCCACTCTCCAAGTCATTCTCTGCTCCAAAGTTACTTCAAACTCCCCTTCCCACCCCAAACCCCATCCCCTCAGACCTCACCCAATCACAGGGAAGCAACAGAATGGCTTCGGCCCAGCAACCAGCTGAGATGAACCACCTGTGGCAATTGCCAACTGACTGGAAAGTGGCCATGACTCTAGCCATACAACTTCCCCTGGTAGGCTGGGGGACATCTCTGGTCTGCAGGTCACTTTTGGCTCCAAGACACCCTAAGCAACATACCCAGTCCTGCTGATGATGTGGGTCCACTGGTCTTGAACCAATGTTCTCCTTTTCCCTTTAGCATCTGTTTCAGACTGTCTGTTACATACAAGGAGCCCATCCTGGAGCCTTATCTTGCTCTTGACTCTGTCATGGTACTGTTATGTCTACACAGATGCCCATTTCACTTCAGTTCTCTGACTTACCGATTCTGAAAGGGTTTGCCGCTCATTAACTAGCCCTTTGGCAGATACTAAGGAGGCTATGATAGAAAACAAACAAACAAAAGAGATGCCCCTCTATCTATAAGTTACCTTACAGATAGACAACACTGAGATCTAAAGTTGACCAAGGCATGCTCACCATGGAGAAAAGTCAGCCTGGCTGCAGAAAATGCCAGTTGGTGCTAGTGAGGAGGTAGGGTGGGATAGTGGGATAGAACCAGGCAAAGAAGGGATATTCCAGTGTTAAGAGCTTGAACTAAATCCTGGAAGAGTTATTCTAGGTGCTGAAGCAGGAAAAGGACACAATTAAGGAGAGTTAGGGGAAGATTTAAGTGGTGGCTGCCCATGGCACATTGCAGGGGGCTGAGACCAGAGGCAGCGACCAAACCGGCGTTAGATGGGAGGGGTTTGGTCACTGAAGCTTTCAGAGGGGCTAGTGAAGGACCATGACTCTGGCTCAGGACTCTAGAGCCAGCCATGGGCCCCAGAGTATGTTTCTCAGCTCCTCTGGGCAGCCCATTTTCCATGGGTGAATCGTACATGATAACTGATAACCCTGCCCTCGGATGGATCTCACAGGGCTGCTGCAAAGAGCTTTGTTAAACTGTAGAGTGCTATACAAATGTTAGCTATTATTATTAAATGACTGAGACAGTATTTTGTCAGCAGCTTAGTTCTGCTCAGTTGAACACTGCACTCCAAACATTTCACCAAATACCAAACAGAACTTTGTTATTTAGGGAAGAGATTCAGGAGCTTTCATGGAACACTGGAAAATCTAAACAGCAGCTAAAAACACAACTATCCCAGCTTCCATGATAAGCATTTTCAATCAGGTGGGGCTGGGGGCTTCTGACACCCAGAGCGCCCTGCAGGTGCTTCGCTCCAAGAGGGGTCTGGGTCTGGGAAAGGTATGAAGGGAGGGGGGCACTCACATGACCAAAGCCAATGATCCTGGTTTCCTCTTGGTTTGTTTATCTGGTGATGTACTCCACGTACTCATCTACCTCTACACAAGCAGAGCCTCTACAGAGACTTTCTGGAGTGCCAAAGTTCCTGAAAACTTGCAGTCACTAACCTTAGCCTTGAAAGGACCCTACAGCAAAACTGCCTCCCTTCCTGTCTATCTTCCACCGACCTGTAAGCTTCTTGAGGGCAGGTATTCTTCTCCTAGTAGCTGGCTAAAGGCCCAGTATGAAGGCAGCTTTCAATGCAGACATCAGATGCTTGTGTAACTGGGTGTGTGGACAGGTAGACGCATGGATGCAAGGTGAATGGCTAAATAAATTCTAGGGCATTTCGGACCCAATGTCTACTCAAGAAAATACCAATCTTTTGCTTCCCTCTTTTCAGATGCAGCCACCTGTTCTTCCAGTTTCTTACTCTTACAAAAGAAAAATATTCTCCCTGTGACCCTCACCTACCCCAACAACTGCACTCCATCAGCTTCATTCTTCCACCATTTCTGCCTAGGAGGAGGCTGTTCTGTTAGCTCTGAAGTCTGATGTGGCCCAGAAACCTCTTCCCCAGGAGGCTCCTAAAGAGGAGGAAATGGCTAATGAGTTGGCACTGGTTCTTCCCTGGGTATGGGATGAGAAGTTTCAGGGAGGAGGGGGAAAGAACCCTCTGGAAGGGTAATAGAATTCTATTTAAACACCATGTTTTCATTTACGTTCTTCACTAAGCACAAAAGCTCCCCTTTAAGTCCTCATCTCCGGGCGAACAGACTATTCCTGCCCATCTGAGTCACGTATCTCTGGGCAGCCAGACCTTCTGACTCACTGGTGGTTGAAATCTCAGATTCACAATACCACAGAGCTACTAAAAATAGGAACCATGTACCTGGGCCCCAAAATAGGACAGAGGCAAACATCGCTCTTAAAAAAAAAAAATACTGGCTTATCTGTAATGTGAAAATCTAACAGGGGCTATAACTGTCCTCTTTCATATGGTCTTAAATTTAATAAAACCCCCTTGAATCTTTTGGAAATCAGCAGGCTAGATGGACAGATACAGTAGACAGAAAGACAGATGGGAAGAGTTGGAATAATTCTGCCTAACACATTCTGGTTGTTTTTATTAGAAAATTCTAGATCTTTAAATTAGCACGGGGTATTTCACAGCAGTGGCAGGGAAATGAAACTTCTTCATGCTTTGTGGTGGTTTCTCTCTTGAGAATCAATGTGACTTAAAATAGTTTGGGAAATTGTCACTGAGAAACAAAGAGGATGCTTAGGGTTTTTGTTTTGTTTTGTTTGGAGAGGCTTTATACTCCTTTTCAAGGCTTTTGAGGTCTCCCTATGCTAAAATCTTCCAGCTTTTTTTACTACTTAAAAACCATTTGTACGGTAACAGCCTTAAGACCAGCCTTGAGGTTTTTTTCCAGCCTTATGTTTTTGGGGAAAGATATCTATACCACTGCCATACAATCTTTTTGCCAAAAGTTGTGACAACTTACCTCATTCGGGATCTCCACTCCAGAATTTACCATGGGCTCTCCCTTGTGCTGCCTTATTTGACCTCACAACAACCTGTAATGAGGTCAGGCAAATGTCAGCACTCTTAGTCTACTAGACAAGACGCTGATGCTGGAGGTGCAAGTGCTCAGAGGGAGCAGGTCACTCAGCAGGCAAATGGTAGAGCTGGGTCTCTAACCCAGGATCCCACTCCCACACATCGTGCCCATGGAAATGCATTTGGAAGAAAAGAATAGAGCAGGCCTGCTTTCTGGCTGACAGGAGGGAGCCAATGTGTGGGTATCTCGCCCTGATAGGCTGCTAACCATGGAAAAATGCCTTTCCCTCTTCTTTACCTGCACATCTTTGTACATTTCAGGTCATTTTTAAGCTAATAAGCTCAACACAGAGTAGGTGACCTCTGGAGACTGTCTTCAAGAGGAAGGAAACAGCTCTGACATAATACATCGCAGCTGTTTGTTTTCACTGGTGTTTTTAATTCCCAATGACTTCCGGCAGGTGGGAGGCTGCAGGCTTGTGGGTGCTGAACACTAGGTCACGGGACGTAAATCATCAGGGCCGTTTGTAGAACCCAGGCGGAAACTCCAGCAGCCAGTCCGAGGCTGCTGGGTGAGCAAGGGTGATGACGGGTGGTTACAGTCACATTCTGGCTGTAGGGACTTCAGATAAGGTTGGGGCCTGGGAGTGGTCACCAGCAGCTCAGAGCACGTGTAAGAGTCCCTAAATTGGGCTTTCGGATGCCCCCTCCTTGGGGCATTCACGTAGATCCAGGAGGGCAGAGCTTGAAGAAAGGAGTGGGAGAGGCCCTAGAAATGCAGCCTAGGACACTGAAAGAATTATGAGCTTGTCTTTCCCGAACACACAATGGGAACCCTAAAGTATGACATATCCGTTTCATTTAGGAGTAAAATAAGATGGTTGAGAGTCGATTACAGCAGGCTTTTGGTATTTGCCATCTTATTAACCCTTGCTACAAAACCATGAGAGGGTTTATTATTATCTTTATTTTACAGCTGGGGAAACTAAGAGTCAATGAGGTTAGAGAATTTTCTGGAAGTGCTACAACTAAGGAATGAAGTTGGCACTGAACGCTGACTTCAAAGCCCACTTTTGCCTCACAACAGCATAATTACTCTCTTAAAAACTGTGCCCAATGTGCCGGATGGAAATGGAGTCATCCTAATGAACCAACACCATTGTCCCTCTGAGCCTAGAGTGAGTTCTTTTCACTCGGCCCACGGCAAGCTTTTCCCCTCTCCTGGCTCTCCCCAGTCCCAGCAGACTAATCGAAGCCTGCTGAACCGCAGTGCTGCTGGGTGGCCTCCATCTGAGGGCAGCCTCCTCTGGAATAGGACAAATTAAGAGCGGCCAGATGGGGGCTCCCATCCATCTCTGCCTCGTGTGAATCTTTTTCCCTAGTTGGGGTAGCCCAAAGGAGAAAAGTTTGTGCCCACCTAGCTGAGGTAATTCAAGCTGCCGAGGAGCGAAGTAGTGTTAGAAATGATCCAGTTCATCTCCCTGCCCTGGGGGTGGTCTTTAAGGAAGATCTTAAATCCCTAGCGGTAGAAGGAATAAGGATCTAGAAGTCAGAAGACCTACCTCAATCACCTGTGAGCGGAGGCAAGTAACTTAATCTCTCTGAGCCTTGTTTCCTTTTCTAAGGGTAACGATTCCTGCCCTGACTTTCTCACGCTGCCCTTCTAAGACTCTGATGAGGTGATGGGGGCCCTAGCATAGAAGATACCCAGACATGAGGCGTTTCTTCTCAAGGCTCTCTGGGAGAGAGTGAATGGTGTCTTTGTGTAATTTATTTCTGTTTATTTACTCTTACTATTAGAAGGTCTTCTGGATGCCAGACTAAATCTCCCCCTGCAGTGTCCCCTGCAGTTATGCCTTCTGAGGTGATGGAGAACACAAGGCCGGAGCCATTCTAACAGCATGGGCTCCTTGCTCCTGGAAGGCTAAGTAAATCACCTTTGAAAGTGGACTGGATGACATGTTAATGCTTCCGACATTTAGGCAAATGTTTTACCTTCCCCTTAGGTCACTGTGAGATGAGAATTCCAGAAGATGAAGAAGGATGCTTGTTTTTTAAATAAGAAGCTTGAGGAAACCAAGACGGAGAGGAGAAAGCAAGCAAGCAGACTAGTCAGGGTGGAAACAAAAGGAACAGCAAGCACGCTGATTCCACCCATGGCCACCATTGCCCAGGGGCCAGTCAGGGCAGGGAGTCAGCGCCCAGGTTTTGGAGTCATTCACGTTCACATGGACGCCAGCCTTGACTTTTATTAAATGTTGACCTTGTGTAATCATTGAATCTCTCCTAGACTCGGTTTCCTTATCCACTGGGAGTTAAATAAGATTCCATAGCGCCCCCCATGACCCACAGGAGGGCCACCCTCCATACTGTCCCCTTGACCCTCCTAGTGTTCATCCCTCTTTCAAGAGCCAGGACTGGAGCAAGTAAGTCCAAGGGGACGGCTTCAGGGCTGCTGGGAGGGAAGACTGTCCACACACTGGACTTTCTTCACAGTCATTGCTACTTTATTTGTTGTTGCCATGATTTTCTGACTTCAGAATATTTGCTTATGATAAGAAATGTGATATTAATGAACAGCATTAGAAAGTAGGAGGAAATGCTACATAGGCATATCTTACAATTCTGGCTTACTTTCTTCCAGATTTTTTAATGTATGTTTTAAGTGTAGTTGAGATCCTACATCATGTACATTGTTTTCTGGTATTTCACAGGACATTATAAGAAAAACATCTGGTTATGCTGGTAAAGACTCTTCCAATATATCATGCAGCAGGCACATCATATTCCCTAGTGGGCCCACAGCAGTCCCCATCGTTGAATACTTAGGTTGTCTCCAATCTCTCACTTTTGAGAGTAACATTGCAATACGATTATTTGTACATAAATCTTTCCACATTTGTAGATTTTCTTTGAGTAGAAGTGGAGCTAAAAGATGAATATATTTCAGGGTCTGAATGCAAACTACCCAGTTGCATTCCAGACAAGTTGGGCAAAGCCATTCCTGTTGGAAGGACTCAGGAGTTCCTGCTTTGCCCTCACATCCTGCTCCCCTTGCTAATTCCGGAGGCAAAACAGGGCATTTGTTCTTGTTTAACTTTTTATTTTAAAATGATTTCAAATTTACAGAAAAGTTGCAAGAGAAGTAAAAGGCCCTCTTAACTACCTGTCACCCAGACTGCTCAATTGTTAACATTGTGTCATATTTGCTTTGTCATTCTCTCTCAATAGATGTAGTGATATACATATATATTGCATGTGTGATGTAAATACATACATACATATAATTTTTTCTGGGTCATGTGGGAGCACCCCTTTATATCTAAATACTTTAGTATATATTTCATAAGAACAAAGTCATTCTCATGTAGTATGATTAGCAAAATCAGAAAATTTACATTGATAAATACTATATCTAAATTGAAGACCTTAAATTTCACCCATTGTCCTTAATAGCCAACCCCCCCAAATCTAGTTCTACATTCAAACCAAAATCATGTGTATTACATTTATTTGTCATTTCTCTTTAGTGTCCTTTAAATGGAACAATTCTCTCAGCCTTACTTTGTCTTTCATGACCATGACATTTTTTGGAAAGGACAAGCCAAGATATTTCTTTTTTTTTTTTTTAAAGATTTTATTTATTTGACAGAGAGAGAGACAGCGAGAGAGGGAACACAAGCAGCGGGAGTGGGAGAGGGAGAAGCAGGCTTCCCGCGGAGCAGGGAGCCCGATGCGGGGCTCGATCCCAGGACCCTGGGATCATGACCTGAGCCGAAGGCAGATGCTTAACGACTGAGCCACCCAGGTGCCCCCAAGCCAAGATATTTCTAAAATGTCCCTCAATTTGGTTTTTTTCTGATGTTTCCTCATGATTAGATTAAGGTTAAGCATTCCAGGCAGGAATACACATAAGTGATACTGTACCCATCTAAAGGTATCGTAGTGGGGGTACATGATGTGGGCTTGTCCCACTAGCAGTGAGCTCAACCTCAATCTCTTGATGAAGCTGATATCTGGGTTTCTCCACTGGAAGGTTACTATTTAATAAGTAATTTCTGGGGACATACTTTGAGACTGTGTGAGTATTCTGTTCTTCATTAAAGGTTCACTTACTGGTTTTCGCATACATTGACGATCCTTATTTGAAGCAATGAGTGGTGACTTTCTAATGCCATCATTCCTTCCACATTTGTTAGTCAGCATTTTGTTTCAAGGGAAAGTTGTCTTCATTCTTCCCCATTTGTTTACTCTTTGAGTTACTTACATCAGTATGGCTTCTTACTTTCTTCAGTCTGTTCATGTCATTTACTTTGAAGCTCAAATCAGCTCAGATTGAGCCAGTGGGAGACCCTCTGCACTGGCTTCTATGTCCTTTGACACATCATTCTGTGAGCACTACTTTCTGACACCAGATGTCACAAGATTCTCTTGTGTTTACTTCGATTCCTTTTAGAGGAGAACGCTATGTAGAGACCAAGAGCTGGATGCTAGGTTTGCTTACTGCTCCTGGGCTGTCACTTCTCAGTCCTTCCAGCAGCCACAGAGCTAGGAAATATGTGTATGTATGTGTACACATATGTATACATTAAATGTATACAAAATCATATACATATATGTAATATAGATGCACACATATAATATTAATATGGCATTTCTTTATAAAGTGGAATTCTTATTATTACTTAGGTCAAACATTTTCCCAAATGTTTATGTGGACATTGTGTGGATCTTTTGCCCATTTATCTATTAGAGTCTTTGTATTTTTATTCCTTTAGGTATATTTTTAAATACAAATATTAGGCAAAACACTACATTTGTGGTAAGTACTTTAGCAAATTCATTACTTGACTTTTTATTTCTGGTTGCAGAGATTTCTCATTTTTTGAAGTTAGAACTATAATCAACTTTTGTAATTTCTTCCATTGTTTTGAGCTATTAAAGTCCTCCCCCAGCCAAAGATTTGATATTTACTTCTATTTTCTTCTTTTTCCATTAATCTATTTAATCAACTTGGAATATATTGTGGCAAATGGTATGAGATGAGGATCTAAATTGCTTTGATATTTTTTCCAAGTAGCTAAACCAATTGTCGTAGCACCTCTTATTATATAATCCTTCCCTTCATCACTGATTTATCATTGTTGTTTTTAGAAATTGCTTTTGTATCTCCATCTGGCCAGGTGGTTTTTATAGAGGTTTCAGGGTAAACTGTTTTTCTCTCCTAATCTCACATAATTTAGAATCTTGGATAAAGAGCATACAGGCTAAGCATTTGGCCTCTGCACTAAAGCCAGGCTCCCTGGATTCAAACCCAGTCCACAGCTTCTGCACCTGTAAAATGGAAATATAATTGTACCTATCTCATAGGTTATTATGAGAATTAAATGAGTCAAAACACTTATAGTGCTTACAGTGGTACTTAGCACATGGAAGAACCCAATAAATGTTAGTCATTATTACTTTTGTTACTGTTTCAATGTTAACTCCTTTATTTCTCAGATTTCTGAGGCTCAGAAATGTGTGATGACTGCCCGAGGTCACACACCCCCAGCCTTCTCACACGTGTGCAAGGAAGGTGGGTTCCTTTTCACATCTCCTACTCAGGTAGAGTCCCATGACCTGTGCTTTTAACTTGTGCAGTTCCTACTATGAGAGTGACAGGGATGGAGGGAGGGAGGGAGGGAGGGAGCAAGAGGGGCGAGTGCAGTTCAAACAGTGTGGGTGATACCATCCACCTCTACACTCAGCAAATGCATGCCCCTCTAAAAGTGGGGAGATACCAACCAGCTGTTCACCTAGTCTTTCTTAGCTCCAGTGAGCCTTTCAAAGAGATAGCATGTCACCACTTCGGGTGGGTTGCCAGTGTTTAAAGATGGGTATTTTTCCAAATAATGGCTGGCCCCTAAATGCAAACCAACTACTATATTTCCACCTGGGGCTCAACTGCCCCAGCAACAGACTTCTAATCTGAATGGAGCAAAACCAGCTGCTATGGCCTTCCTGAGAAGTGGATACCACTCTGAAGCCTGTACTTTCTTAAAGGATTCGTGGGGGATTTTTTTTTTTTTTTTTTTTTTGTAGTACAAAGACCATGATAGTCATGTCATAGGCACCTAACTGGTACTTTGTTTTGTCTTAGGTCTTCCCCCTCTCTAATTCTATTCTCCAAAGTAATCATAAGGTGCATACGGACCATATCTTTCTCATGCCTAAAACTTCCTACCATGTCCCCATTTTCACACAACTACATGGCATCCATAGCTAGTGAACATAAATGTTTTCCTCTTATCAAAATGCTAAAAGCAAGATTTTTTTTTTTTTTTTTTTTAGATTTGAAGAGCCTAAGGTGACAAGGCAGGGTAGATAACGTGACATGTGCATCACTTCCCTGATGCCGGCCCTGAAGGCACTATCTATTGATGAGGGTGGGCACCCAGTGACTCGCTGTCTTGATGGGGGGCCTGGCACTGGCCAGCACACCGCTACCACAGATGAAGGGAGTCCTTTGCGATGAGCTTGAGCTTCCATACTTGAGGATGGCAAGCAACCATTAGAGTATGGAGACAGCACTTAACTCTGGCTAACACACCATGGAGTTCTATGTGTTTGAAAATTTATAATAATTGAACAGTAGAAAATGTTGATGCTATTATTCCACTAATCAAAACCATTCTGAAGCTATGCAGAGGAAAAGGACGTGATTCTGGTAGAGAAGACAGGCAGATGTTGAAATGCAGTCATTAAGCCAGTGGCACCTATCAGGGCCTGTGGTGTCTGCCCATTGACTATGGCCAGGGGGCGACCCAAGGGACAAGGGTGCCGTCATACAGCAACGCTGCCTGCAGGCATGCTCTTTAGCTCTCTGTCACAAAACAGCACACTTGACGAACGCCCAACCTGGGGTTGCTCCTGAACAAACCACTCTGAGAGGTAAGAATAGAACAAGGATGACAACAAGCAGGACTGGTTTGTACGCAAACCCACTTGGTCCCAGATGAGGCACCGCATTGCTCTTTAGTCATTCCGTGGAGGCTGCAAGGAGTGGTCTTGTCTACCTGCACTGTCAAAGCGTACGCTGCAGCTGATCCATTGATCACAATAGGAAGACACATGAACAGTCCACTAAAAATGACTTTCTAATTGGGACGACACAATAAAAGCCCCCATTTAGTCATCACTGTCGAGTCACACCAAGATGGTAAATAAATGGCCTGAGAACAGACCAAGTGGTGTTTATTCACTCTGTTTCCAACTTCCATGAAACTCATCTGTCAAACCGCATGCCCACCTATGGATTCCATATGAAGCTTCTCACACCGGTTTGAAGATTGCCGATCTGTCCATGTTCCCTTGCGTTCCTAATGTCTTTCCTAAGGTGACTGGACAAGAGTAGGCAACTGACAATCTGGCCTGCCTTTGGAGCTCAGGCTCATCCATCTCTACCTTCAGCTCATTTCAATGCCCATTCTGGGGACAGAACTAAGTGACAACTGTTGGCACGTTAAAAGGGATGAAAATGCTGGAATCATGGTAACTTTATTGCTATGATAACGTCTGAGAACATATGTTAAACCTAGGCACAGAGCCCCACTGGGCAGACGCTGTTCCCCGAGGGGAGCAGAATATCCACGAGGATGTTCTGCTGCCCAGATGCCAAGAAGAAAGAACTAGGCAGACCATCTTGAGAAATCCAGGCCTCTTCAATAAACCTACAAAGCTCAGGGATGATTGAAGGGGCAACCGATATCATAGCTAGCATCCTCTCGACTCTCCATGTGTGGAGAGAAAAGGGTCAAGCAGGCTTACCTCTTTGATAGACCTAACAAGATTGCTCTTTTGGCTGAGGTGCTATCAAAATTCTCCTCGGCAAAGAACTGGTCTCCTATCTAGGGCATCTGGAAGATGTGTTTTCCTAAGGAATAATTACATGATCTCATCTTTTGAATTAGCTATTCAGGATGACAGGCCATAGGTGAAGGAGGAAGATAAGGTCAGAGGAAGCATCCAAGGGTTTTTCACCAGGATGCCAGGTTTCAGGGATAACCTCACCTCCTAGGGCTTTCACTCTACCAGTTCTAGTCACGTTCATTGTCTTCTTCTGAATCCATCTTCCTTTATGAGTACATATAATGAAGCAACTGAACTTTCATCTTGCTTTTGACATGGCAACCCTCCAAGGTCACTATCTTTCTTCCAGTGAAACTGCTACATCACCCCCTGCCCCCTTCTCTTTCCCAGTCATGCTCCAACCAGCAGTGTCACTGAGTGAACTTCACCAATCAGGTTCACGCGTTCTAAACTCCTGCCCACATCTCACAATACCTCTTAGAACTAAGGTCATCCTTATAGTCTGTTAGAAATGGATGGAGTGTGATGGTCATCTGGTCAAAAACTGTCCTTCTAGAGTGGACCAGTTAACTTACAAGGCCATGGAACTAGTTACTGACAGAATCAGAAAGAAGTCCCAGAACTCTTGACTCCACGAATGAACTTCATCTTCTTTGTGTAGAAACAGGAAGAGGGGCAACCTCATCAGTCACTCAATCAACTGAATATTTTCTGGTTAGTGGTATATGCCTGGCAGTGTGTTCACTTTGTAATATTTGCAAAGGAAGTATGAGTATAGTGTGCAACGAGTACAAAGAATTTGTAAAGCTACTGAAAAAGCAAGAGGAACAGACATCCAACAACCAGGATCTGAGTCTCCAGGGACAGGTCTGGGCTTCCCCTTTTTTGTGATTTAAACAAAATAGAAGCTTACTTCTTCCCTCTTATATAAAAATCTGGAGGTAAACCGTTGTTCCATATAATTTATACATACCAGATGCTGCCAACTCACCATTTATACATCTCCAGGGTATAGACCCCCCTATCCATGGGCCAAGATGGCAGCCAGAGCTCCAGCCATCACATATTTGGCAGAGGATGAAGAAAGAAACAAAGAGTGATGGAGGAAGGGCAAGAATGGGTCTTAGAGGGTAACTAATGTCTCTGCCACAGAATTATCGAGAGAATGTTCACCAAATCATGAGCCTCCTGGAGCCCCTGAGCTTGCATATTTTTAGAAAGTTTCCTGAAGAGTTGTTCCTGCACACCCTACTTAAGGACAATTAGACTAGATCACATCTCAGTCACCTTTCAGTCACAAGCCATTCCAAGTGACGTGAAATGGAAAGAGATCAATGAGGTATCACATTAGGCTGTGTTTCAGGCAGTAAGTCCAGTGAGCTGATCAATGTAAGCAGGCCTTAAGGAGTGGGTGAAATAGGGACTGGGCCCCCAAGGCCAAGAACTATGGTAAAGAGCTGCAGGCAGTATTCACTAGAGACACAACATGTAGAGAGCTAAGAGGTAGGCGTCATGCCTGATTAAATTCGTGGAAAATAGTCACTGGAGTCTAAGGGCAGTGGGGCAGCCCCTTCAAGTTGGCTGCCTGGGCCATCTTCAATGAGCCCAAGAACCTGCCTTTTCCAGGAAGAGGGACCTGGGGATTTCTGAGAATCCACCCTCTTGGAGGCCCAGCTGAAGGTTCACTGCTTCCCAAAGTATGGTTCCCAAACCTCTGCATCAAAATTGTAGGAGAGCTCATCAAAATGCAGATGCCTAGGTCCCACTTCAGATTTATTTAACCACATTAAAATTCTATAACATACAGTTAATTTTTTTTAATTTATAGTATTTGCAAGATTCCCAGGTGATATTTAATGAATATGAGCTCAGTGTTCCCTCTCAGAAAGTTCCCTCTGAAAGACATACCATTTGGCCTTTATCCCCTTAAACTGCACTCCTGCCCCCCAACCGGCTTCTCTTTCTCTAGCTCCCTCTCTCTCCTCCTTCACTCTTCTTCTTTCCTTTCTCCTTGCCTCTTTTAGTCCTTCCCTCAAAATCCCCTCTGAAAAACTTAATAATGAAAAACAAAATGTTCCTCCTGAAACATGGCTAAGGTGGGACTCGCTGCCCCTGAGCCCCTCACGTGTCCTTCCCCCATGGTGACCAGCAGAGGGCGCAAAGGGCCGGATGTCTGCTGTGAACAGTGCAGGAGAACCCCCTGGGAAAGCCAGCAGCAGACACAGAGTGGGCACCTGTGTCCTTCTTCAGCCCCCTCCTCCTCCCCGGTCCAGGGAAAATCTGCTGCCCACAGAGCCCAGGACTGAGTGCCCCTAAGTAAGAGGTCAGGGCAATGCCACCCTGACCACATGGCCAGGACTGGTCTTACTCACAAGTGGAGTTGGCAGCTATTACAGGACTTGAAAGAAAGCAGGATAAAACCTGTTTGCCCTCAAAAGGGACAAAAGTGAAACTAACATTATTGAGCATTCTTCTGGGTGTCAGGCTCTGTGCTGTGCTCCTAATGTGCAGAATTTCACTTACTCCCTGGGTTACAAATCATACAGTGGGAGCCCAGAGAGGTTGTAGAACTCATCCATGTTCACACTAGTGAGGATCAGGATTTGATATCTGTCTTTCAGAACCCATATTCCTTCCAATAAACCTTATACCAGGACCCAAAAAAGAAAAAAAAAAATGCAACCATTAGACAATTACTTGTTAGGGATTATCTGCAAGAGTCCTACAGAGGTGCCCCATTAGTGAACTAATCTACTATTTTGTGACCGAGTATTCTTACTGCATCAGGAAGTTTAGTGGATAATTTTCCAATGTGAAAGGAGCTCAGAGGAAATGGGACTGGAATTAGCGTCAGAGGCAGGCAGAGGTTGCTCAGGAAGGCCTTTACAGAGAGGTTGGGTGCTCTGGACACCAGGTGGCACAGAGTGGGGGGCAGAAGGGAGCTGGGGCAGGGCAGTGCACCTGCCCCCCCTCGTAGCACTGCACAAGGCTCTCAGATGGCAAAACTCTTGGGAAAGAGTCCATGCTCAGGTGGAGTTTTGGAACCAGACCTGGGCTTAAATGTGCGTGACCTTGAGTCAGTCATTTCACTTCTCTGAACCTGGGCTTTCTCATCTGTAGAAATGGAGGTGACAGTTGCCTTCTCATGGGGTAGTGGTGAGGATTCCATAGCCAATGTAGAAGTGCCCAGCACAGTGCCTGGTGTGTAGGAGGTGTGCAATAGCTTTTTTTTCGTGGGTTCATCAGATGGAGAGCAGGACAAAGACAGTGGCAGGCCACGCAGAGAGACCCAGCTCAGCTCTCCCAGCACCCTGCCATGCAGGCCCAACGAGGAGGTGATTTATGGAGGCCTGTTTATTTCCTTTTCATATTGTTAATGACCTTTGGAGTCTAGCGGCAAGTCTGCCCTATTTCCTACTTCAGACAGAGGCGCAGAGCAGAAAAGCAGCTGAAAGCATCAGGATCCTGGCAACGCGCCTTCTCCAACAGGTGCAGGCTGAAGGAGGCAGTTTCCTGGGCAGGAAGGGCCTCAGTGGCTCTGAGCAGCAGGAAGGGTTGGGGGGTGCTGCGTGTTCCTCATGCACATATGAAACTGCCTTGGGCAAACATGGGGGCAAATCCAGCATGTCAGCCGAGTACATGCTCAGATGTTCCTGGGCAAAGTGGCTGGGCAAGGAGATCGAGGCTAGTCCCTTCCTGGTCCATTGAAATGAGAACATGAAAAATGGAAAACCTCCAAAAAGCAAAACCAATAAAGCAATGAACATTTGCCGGACTCCCCCAGGTGTCCACTGCCCTGTGAGGTGTTTGTATGTCTTATGCAAGGTCCACGGAGGCCCAGGGATGTCCGCCCCATGCTCCACTCTTCTGAGGGAAACTGAGGCTACTGTGAGTCACTGTCAAGCGTCAGAGCTGGGACTTGCACTCATATTTTTAGACTTGGAGAGAAGGATTGACAGTTCTCTGGACACTTGGGTTATATATAGAGCCAACTGGCTTGCTTTCAAATGGAAATGTCCAGACTGGCGACACAAGCCAGACTCACCAGCAATGGAAAGGGCCTGGGCGAGAAGGGCTCGGGTCTCATGTGCTCTTGACCTTCCTTCACTACCACTACCCCACTCCAAGCCTCCACCCATTTGGCTCTGCTTGGATACAGGGGGAGGTGTGCTCCTGCACGGAGACAGAAGGTCCAACCCTCGGCTCCCACAGATGGTCTGAAGGGCGCCTCCAGAAACTTACCCAAACCCGACTCTCCACAAAGCCCTATTCAACCTCTGCTAGGGTCCCTCCTGAGTTAATGCAGTTTCCCCTAGTCTGTTGTGAGATACAACCTAGGAAAGAGAAGCATGAGGAGCCACTGGGAAGTAAGTTGTGAGGTGAGCTGGTTATCACTGAGCAAAGAGTCTAGTGTCTTGAGGGCCGGACGGGCGCAGGTTCAGGGCAGAACGTTCAGCCCGACTCCACCTTACTCACTGCTTTAGCCCCAGAACTTAACGTAGTTCCTGCCTGACACCCAGAAGGTGCTCAGTATTTACCGACTCACCAGAACCGCAGGGGGCGGGGAGAGGGCCAGCATGGGAGGGTGGGTTCCGGGGCTGTGGCCAGCTTGTGATCCTCCCTCCAGCTCAGTTCCAGATGGCTCTACTCTCCACCCACACAAAGCACCCAAGCACTCCCCTGGATCCCATCACCGCTTTCCTACTCCACAGAATGAAGCTGGACTCCTCCCCACCGTCCTCGCCGACAGGAGCCTCGGTGGGGGCCACAACCCTACTTGGCCCCTGGAAGAGCCAAGCTCAGCAGCACTGCCACCAATGAAGGCTGCTTGGGTGTTTTTTGTTTTTTGGTTTTTTTTCTGGATTGTGAGCTTAAAGAACAACTTCTAAACTTCAAATTTACTTAGAAATGTGATTTACCAGATTGAGAAGATGGAGGAAGGTCTGCCGGAAAAAGAGCTGCAGCTGTGTTTGGCTGTCTTCTGCATGTGTGCGGAGAAGCGGGAAGGGAGACAGGAGGCAGGGGTAAGGAGATGGAGGAGAGCAGTCACACAGAGCCGGCTAGAAAGACTTGAGAGCAGGGCTGGACCAAAGTGCAGGTGCACGGTGAGGACCTTCGGAACGGGCAGTCTGGTGAGGATATGCCAAACGGAGGCAACCCTCTCTTGCCTCCTCAGGCTTGTTCGGAGCTCAAATGCAACGGTGCAGTTGGGAGGGATTTGAGACTCTACAGCTGCACACGAGCGTGGAGCATCGTGACCATCAGGGAACATGGGGGCACCTCACAGTAGCTGGCTACATCGTCCCTGGAGTTAATGTGCTGTCCCCCTCCTGGTCCTCGGTCGGCCCTCTAGCTCCTGCGTGTAGGGACACCATTCCTACTTTCATTAAAAACAGAAACCATAATCTGGCGTGGCTCCAGAACCACCTGTGATTCACCAGGCTGCACCTTGTGAGCAAGTGTGACCTTCCCAGGTCCTCCAGCACGGCTCCTTGCTCACCCTCAGAGCAGGCACATTTGCATGGCAAATACCGTGCAGTGGTAAACAATATGTACATGCAAGTGTAAGGCAACTCAACCAAAAGTGCGGATTAAATTGATTTCTTAATAATGCTCTACAAATAAATGGGTTTTAGCTCTTGAACAAAATAAGATGCCTCAGCAGCTGCATGTCACTCTGATAGCTCTGGCCAATCTGAGACACCTCCCCGCCACTCAGTGGTCCCTCGGAGGTGGAAGATTCTCTGACTGTACACACCCAGGTCCCCTCAGGATGTAACACAGACTTGATCTGCACTATTCCTTGAAGGCAGGAACCAGGTACTATTGCAACATAATCCGACTTTGCTCTCTTCTGCCTCAGGGTCTTTGCATGAGCTGTTTGTGGATTAAATGAGATTATGTATGCCAAGCACTCAGCATCTGCCTCCAGATGGTGACACGGCTGCTTATTTTTCCTCATTCAAGTCTCAGCGCCAATGGCACCTCCTCAGACAGCTCTTAGCCCCCACCCCATATGATTTTACTTTCTTCATAGCATATATCACCATCTGAAACTATCTTGTTCATTTCCTCGTTTCCTGGCTTAATTGTCTGTTCCCTGCACGCGTCCCACACTCACACAGAAAGGTAAGCTCCACCTTACTCACTGCTTTAGCCCCAGAACTTAACGTAGTTCCTGCCTGACACCCAGCAGGTGCTCAGTATTTACCGACTCACCAGAATTAATTAATTAACTAATTCAACCATGTCAACACAAGGCTAAGCCATGTTGCATTAAATCATCCTGTCAGGCCTAGAAGGTGGGTGTAAGTCCCCATTTTCTGGGTGGGGAACGAAGGTCCTGACCTACCTTGCTAGCAATGGGGTCCCATGCCTCTACTGCCTTCACTGGGGGACCGGAGGCAGAATCCATCCTGTCATAGTCGGGGACAGAAGGACTGAGGTGCTGCTGGCACCTGCCCCTTCCCCCACCACACTCGTCGAAACCAGAAAGAGGTCCCCTGGGAAGGGTGGGAGGCTCTGAGCAGCCATCAGGGCTGTGGCTGGCTACAGGGACCCTGGCGGCCTGAGCTGGGCCCAGCAGGCAGCCTCTGTTGGCCGGATGACCAGGCTGTGCCTCCCACACCTTTAATTTCCAGTCATGCAGCGGCTGTAAACCTGCGATTCCAGGCGGCAGCCTCAGCCACCGGAGCCTCTCACAGCTGCTGCTACAGCAGACATGGCCATCGAAACCCTCCTCCGATCCACGGATTCTGGGGGAGCTAGCAGGTCTGGCTGTCACCCAGGACCTGTACGTGTCCTGGAGCCCTGAGTGTGTGCGGAGGGGGGCTGGGGGAGGGCACGGGAGGGGGTGCAGACAGGCTCGGGTTTTCAAGCACATTGGGAATGTTGTCCTCCTTGCCTTCTGCTTCTGCCCCTAGCTGCCTTGGCCTAAATGCCTGACGGAGGCTGCAAACCTCAGAGATGAGCTTAATTAATACAGTCCTTCTCTCGAGGGGTGCTGTGCCCTGAGGGTGGGTCACAGAGAAAGGCAGCCTTAGAGGGGGCCGATGGCAACCCAGAAAGGTCCTCGTGCACCCAAGGAGGGAAGAGAGCCCAGGGGCATGGGCCCCCCTTCTCCCTCCACTGCTCCTTATAGTATCCGTAAACGCCACAGGCACGGTAACCAGAAGAGCGGGGGCCCAAGGGTGACGGATCACGAGCGCATCCCGCTAATTACAATAATTGCTATTTAATGCTCTGTGTGTATTTCCTCAGACTAAGAGTGCATACGCAGTGCCTGAATAAGACATGGTGGTATTGGATATTTGGGTATTTGCTGTTTTCTTTTTTACTAAAAAATATATATTCAACAAACACATAGGAAATAAATGAAAGCAAGGCCGAGACCACCACACAGGGCAGAGCTGGGGGCTGTTCGGCTGCCTGGAATAAGGTTAAGGCTGGGAGGCTGGGATTCGGGAGCTTGGATCCCACAGGGCCTGGAGTCCAGGATTTGAGTGCAGGCACTGATGAACCACTGGAAATCCAATTTTTCTGCTCAGTTTGGAGCCAGGTGCCCAGGGGGTCAGTAACAATGGGGCTTGTCCTTGGGCAGGGGACACACCCAGTGGCCTGAGCACTGGACCAGCTAGAAGTAGAATCCCCAGAGGGGCAGGGGGCAGAGCTGGGACTGGCTGTCTGAGAAGGGAAAGGAAACACGTGATGGCAGAGTTAAGAGACCATCCTGCAGCAAAACCCCGAGGGGACCGGCACTGCAGAGGGGCGGGGAGCTGGTGCCAAGACCAGAATAGCTCACGGGGCTTCCTCAGCCCTGGGAAGCGGTTTGTATTTTCCCTGAAACGCTGAAATGACTCAAGCATAAGGAAATGAAATGTCTGGCCGGAAACTCCCGTGTCAGGGGGTGCCTCCCTGAGCTGTCCCAGGATCCGGCCCCGTGCCCCTGAGCACTCCTGCAACCTTCCCTCCCAGGGAATGCTCAACCCTCCCCAGCCCAGCGCACCACCTGCCAGCCCCCAACACTTATAAGTGTCATGATCAGAGTGAAATCCATAGCAAGAGCAAACCAAGGAATCAAAGAAATGCCAATGGAGCGTCCAACAAGGGGAAGAAGACAAGGCCTGCTTTTGGAGGCGGACGCAGGTCTGTGTTGAGACCTCAGGGAAATGAGCAGCAGCTACGCCCCCAGGTCCGAGGCTCACCCTCTGGGGACCCCGGAGTCCAGCCAACCAGGGCTGCCGGGCCCTTTTCCCAAGGAGCAAAAGAGGTCCAGGGAGCAAGGGGTGTCAGGAGCCTGGAGCCACGCAGGACAGCCCGCCTGCTTCCTGGACTGCTGTGTGGAAAAGGATCCATCCCTGCATGGTTCCCGGCAGCTGCATATCACATAGGCTGTCGTGGCGAGGGGAGAGAGCCCACGAGGCTTCAGGGACTCACAGTGACCCCTGCCTGGCCAGGGCAGGTGACAGAGCTCTTCATACACCATGGGATACGGGCACTATTCTCAAGGAGGGGACCCTGTGAACCTAACGTTCCCAGGAAAGAACTGGTGTCAGAGACTTACAAGCACCCCTCTGGAGACTGAGGATTAGTCCCTTGGGAAGATATCACTGTTATCAGAAAAGGAGCTCAATTCTGAATTTCTCAGTCCTTGTTCCAGAGAGTAGAACTCAGAGGAGTAGGCTTGCCCGAGTTCCTCCCTCCCTCTCTCCTTCGCTCCTTCTCTCCGTCTCTCTCCCTTGGGGCACCTACTTCCGGCCAGGCACTGCTCTACCTAGGTACTACTGCATGAGCGTCTGCCTGCCATGGGGGAACTGGGAACTCATCCACGCCCCGAGTCCCTACCTGTGTCCCAGCAGCCACTCTGCCTCCTCGGTTGTCTGAGACCCTCGGCAACAGGTGTCTAGACTATGAGCCCCTGGAGGGCAGGAGCCACATCCTTACAGACTGTGTGGCCCTGTGCCCGACACACTGCCCGACAGAGAGAGGGCACCTAAAGAAGGTGAGCGGCCCGTGGAAGGACAGACGAACGGCACCTCCTTTTGGCCTGCACCGTGAACCTGAGAATAAGGACCGATTTATCCCAGTGTCATTGAATCTGTCTGCCCTTGGTCTTCATCCAGGAAGGAAGGTGTTTGTGACATGGTGCTGCGCTGTGGCTCAACAGGGCAGGCCGACACCGTGAGAGTCCCCCCAACTGTCACCTCGCTGAAATCATTGTTGAAGTGTCCACAGAGTAAGAGGTCTCCTCCGACTTGCAGCCACCTGTCAGGTCTGTAATTACACTTGGTGCCTTGAGGAAAACCTTTTCTGATTGTGTGGGTTCCAGCTCCAGAAGGAGACTCAACTGGGGGGCCTACAGAAAAGTCTTTAAGCACCTCATGAATCTGATTTGGGGAAAGTCAATTAGGCCAGAACAACTTGCCCTTTTCCGGTCATTGCCAGTTACAAACAAGCCACTGGTACCCACCAGCCCCACTCCCCACCCTAAGCAAACCTTCCAGTACGTCTTGGGACCCCCTACCCCATTGCTGTCCACTTCCTGCCTTCACAGCACACGTAGGTGGCGCATTTCCTCAGGGTTCAGCCACCCTGAGCTTCTCCCCATTAATGAAAACATGATGTCAGTTATTTATTCCTTTGAATGAGTTGAAGTCACTGTGTTATCACCTCTCCCAAGGCTGGTTTCAGTTCAATTATGAAATGAAAGGTGATCATGTCTTTCTCTCTGCTCTCCTGAATCTCTTCACCTAGACCAGGACAGCAAAGAGACCTGAGGAGTAACAGCCATCCCCTCCAGAACTGGCCTCTCTCTCCTCTCTGTAGCCAACCGTCAGCAGGACCCGTCCTCATAGTGCTCATGCCCTCCAAGACATTTCTTCTGTTCAGCAGGATTCAGATGCAGCAAATATTTATTTACTGAGTTCCTTTTATGTTTAAAACATTTTTTAATTTAAAAAATTGTGGAAAATATGCATAAATATAAAATTTACCATATTAATCAGTTCTAAGTGTACAATCCAGTAGCATTAAGCACATCCACAGTGCTGTGCAACCAGTCTCCAGACTCTTACCTTGCAAAACAGATAGTACCCATTGAACAACTCCTCCTTGTCCCCTCCTCTAGCCCCTCCTCACCACCATCTCACTTTCTGTCTCTCCAACTTGGACTACTCCAGATACCTCATACAAGTGGAATCATACAGTACTTGTCTTTTCGTGACTGGCTTATTTCACTCAGCATAATGTCCTCAAGGTTCCTCGATGCGGTAGCTTGTGTCGGAATTTCCTTCCTTTCTAAGGCTAAAGAGTAGTCCAGGGTATGTATAGACCATTGTTTATCCATTCATCCATCAGTGGACGCTTGGATTGCTTTCACCTTCTAGCTATTGTGAATAATGCTGCTGTGAACATGGGTGTACAACTATCTCTTTGAGACACTGCCTTCCATTCTTTTGGATATACATCCGGAAGTGGGATTGCTAGATAATATGGTAGGTCTGTTTTAAATTTTTGAGGAACCGCCATACTGTTTTCCATCACAGCTGCACCATTTTACCTTCCCATCGACAGCGCATGAGGATTCCAGTGTCTCCACATCCTCATCAACACTTGAGTTTTTTCCTGTTGTTTTGGTTTGGTTTTGGGGTGGAAGGTAATGATATCCTCTCATGTTTTAGGCACTGTGCTGAGTGCTTGGCACACATAATCTTATTTAATCCACGAAATCACACTGACACTCAGTAGATGGCCACTTTCTCCCCTGTAGCATTGGCCATCGTTTTACACATGTATGCATGTCTCTCTACTGGCAACCAGCTCTCTCGAGAGCAAGAACATATATATATGCACAGTCATACAGGGTGCCAGGAAGGCCTTGACTTAGCAGAGGCTCGGTCATTTCTGTTGGTGAACTAATGAGTTAATAGCGTTTCAGGCATCAATAAGTAGTTGGGGACATCTCTTTGGCCACAGGGGTCTCCAGGGATCTGATCTTATAGATGCTCCTCTAGCCATGCCTGAGCCTGTGGCCTGGCATTTTATACAGGACTAACAAGGGCTTTCTTCACCAGCTAAACCAGACTTTCCAATAATGACCTGTTCTATGTGAGCATTATGTGTTGGTTCTGTTTTGGCTCATGCATGAAGCAGATACCCAAAAGGAGTGCCCTATAGTACGTACCTGACAAAAATTTTTCCCCCAACAAAAATAATAGCCAACACTTCTGAATGTTTCCCACATGCCCTGCACGTTACACACACTGACCAATATAATTCTCATAACAACCTACTGAGGTCGGTATGATTATCCCCATTTTACAGATGAGAAAACTGAGGTCTCGGAGGAACACAGGCACTTTCACAAGGTCCCATGGCTAGGAGATAGCAAAGCTGAGATTTGATACCAGAGCCCATGCTCTTAATTGCTCTGAATGTGTCCAGCTTTGGGGGTCTGCCCCAGGTTAGAGGAAGTTGAATAGGCCCAGACCCCATTCTCTTAATGGAGCTAGTGACCTCCTGGGTTAGCACACAGGGCCCCCAGTCACCTCTCTGTCCACAAAGGCCCTGTCCTCTGATAATAGCTCATGGCTTGTGTTTATTCTCACCCTCAGAGCTGGTTCTGGAGAAGCCAAGAGAGTCTTATGTACAAAGAACTGTAACATTGATCTTCCTGTTGATGAGAAGAGGTTCCCAGGGTTAGAGAACATTAAAGGACTTTAGCCAAAAAGCCATGTATTCTTAGAGCACTCTTACTCTAGATGTAAGTATAATCTCAGATTTCCGTTCTGGGGAAGCAAGCAGAAGCTCTTTTAATTGTATTTTAAATCTAATCATTCATTCATTCATTTGCTCAGTCAGCTGTATAGACATGCCTTAAAATAATGTCCAGAACTTAATCTTTGCTCAATAGATTTTCTTCCTTTCCACCCCCCCTCCCGCAAGCCCTTCTGGGGAGGCTGACTGAGGCACCCCTACAGCTCTGGGTTAGGCTCAGACAGCAAGAGGTCTGCCTTCATTTCTTTCCTCGATGGGAACTGCCGGCGGCATAAAGGACTGCAAGAGCCTATTCTTTCCCTTCATAAGTCAAACACAACAGCACAACTTCCTAATCAAGAAGGCAAGAAGGGCGGGTAGCTGGAAGGAAAAATACAAGAATATGTGACATGCTTACCTGGGCACTCATCAGTGGAGTTGATGAAGGTTGGCCCCATGTTGTCAAAATTCAATCTTAAGCAAACAGTCATTTCTCCCTCATTTCCAGATTATTGGTACAAAGAAAAGCAGACAGTCACGGATGATATCCATCAAGGGAGAGGCAGGGATTCATGCTTGCCCAAATCCTCCAGATAAGTAAGGAAAAGATGACCACTCCTTTGGTGCTCATCTGTGTTTAAGCATTTGGAGTTCCAAGAAGACACTCCATGAAAAATTATCGATGTAGAAGAATAGGTTGAAGGCAAGTTTGAGGGGGATAAGGAGGATGTGCCCTTTTCCCTCATATATCCATCACGGGAAAGGTTATCCCATGAGGGGTCAAAAAGATCTCACCCTTTTCACTTGGGAGAAGTCACACCTCTGTGTTTCCTTTTGCAAAAGCAAGATGGCAGTTGGGGGTGAGGGAAGGGGAGAACTCTTCCTACATTACTCTACACTGAGAAAAATTCATACTGGTGGAACCACTTTATAAAACTGGCAATAATAAAGCTAAATATACACATACCTGATGACTCAGGAATTCCACTCCTAAAAATTACACTTAAATGAAGTACATGCATATGTTTCCTATTTTTTAAAAAACCAACTAAATATCCATCAATAGCAGACTGGATATAAACACTGTCTATATATATATATATACATACATACATACATACTGGTTTATTCATACTATGGACTACTATTCACCAATGAATATGAGCAAACAACAACTTCAGGCAATAGAATAGATGAATCTCAAAAGAACTCTGAGGGGAGAAAGCTAGACCCAAAGGTACATATTGTATTTATATAAAGTACAAAAAAAGGGCAGAACGGAGCTATGCAGTTAGAAGTCAGGATAGTGGTTAGGGGAGAAGGGGACAGTGACTGGAAGGAGACACAAGGGGTGCAACTAATGCTCTATTTCTTGATCTGGGTGCTGGCTACACAGTGTTGACTTAGTGAAAACTCATCAAGCTGCACTGGACACTTACAGCTTCTGCATTTTGCCATATTCATGTTATAGTTCAATAAAATTTGTATTTACTTATTTTAAAATATCAGATCATGGACATGGGGAATTTTGAACTCTCAAAAAGAAAAGAAAAAAAAACCTCAGTAAGATAAAAATTTGATCCAAAGGTAACCCCTATTGGATCATCTTCTTAGGCATCTGAATATATGAGCAACACAGCAGGTCTCAAGAATAAGAGAAAGTGGGGGCTTCAGGCCCTCTGGCTCCTCAGAGAGAGCAGGTAACATGGTTAGATTTCCTAACATTGTTGCCAGCCCCAAAGAGACCAAGAAGGGGGAGGAGAAAGCATAGTAGGGGCTGAGCCCTCCAGAAAGATGGACGGCATCCAAAGCTGGGGCCCTGTGCCCATTGAGTCACAGCAGGCAGGAGGCTGTTGATTTTCCCTGTAGCCTCTCTGGCCATAAGAAAGACGCATGGCATGTGATGGAATTGCTTTGATGGTAATTGTTTCCTGCTCAGACAGGGAGGCGATAGATCATCTCAGGGGAGGCTCCTTAATTGAAAAAGTGTCAATAGATAAAGAGCAATAAAAGCTTTTTCAGCTGAAAGCCTGGTTTCCTTAGCCCCATCTGCTTCATTCTCAACCAACCTGCTAATGCTGCTTCACCAGGAAGGACCTCCTGGGTCCTCTTAGCTCTTACCTGACAGACCTGTTTCCTGAGGGAGGGAGGGAGGCAAGGAGCAGGAGTTTATGTCGGAGGATAAGGCCTCCACTTCCTTTAAGTCAGTAAAAGCCACTCCCAGGTCTCTGAATCAAGGTTCTGAGTGAACCAATGAAACCAAATGTTGTCCCAAACTGTCATTTAGTTTATCCTCACTGATTACAGGGGATGAGCTTTTTTTTTTTTTTTTTCCCCTTAGGGATTTTCTAGGCCCTTAATCTTAGGTTACTCCTCTTTCCAAAGACCTCTGAGCTAATTTTCTGTTGAGTAGTTTCCTATCAGGGGTGCCAGGAGAAATCAAAGCCCCCACTTCACTTTGTGAGCAGTTTTGAAGAAACTCTTTTGGGGTGGGGAGGAAGTAAAGACTGAATTATCACCTACAATGAGGTTTGGGGATGACCAGTATCTTCACGGATTAACTCACCCTACAGAATGTACTGGACACCCACCACGTGCTAAGGATCATGCTCCCCTTTTAGCCTGGCTTGACTGATAGTCACTTAGCCTGTCTTGAGCAGAGGCTCCACCAATCCTTGGGAACAGACTGGAGAACGAGGAGCTGGGGCTAAATGGATTCAGAGCGGCTTTGTCACACCCACAGAGCTTTGATTAATGGTTTCCCCGTAAACTGAAAAGGTGGTCTCTGTGCTCCGTGTCCCAATCCTGTACAACATTTCTATCAAACCGTGATATACAGAATTGTAACTCAGATGAAGATGTAGACACACTCAAAGCTAGGAAGGAGAGTGGGTGAGGAAGTCAGGATTTGATATCTCAATATCCAATAGACTAATTCAACATTCTGAATCATAATGAAGTTTATGGTAAATTTCTGGGTTCAGGTTAAAGAAATTTACCTAACTTCAAGAATGGGGAGATCTTGTTCAACCGCTATTCCTATAAAAAAAAAATCTAGAGGATTTAGGAGACCATAGCCTTTTTTTTTTAAGGCAAGAATATGTCGTGATGGTTAAAATATGACATTGGGCTACGGTATTGGATAAATGGAGGTCAGAAGAGAAAATAAAGTTTCTACACCCCTCTCTGGGCAGACCACCAACAGTACCATGTCTAGTGTGGGCATCACTCTGAAAAGTTACTGTGAGCTCAAAGGAAGATGCACAGGATGGTGAGGGGTTTGGAAGCCAACACAGGAGCATTTGAAGCAACTGAGGATGATCACAGGAAGTTCAGGTAGCAACAGAAAGTTCAAATTCACTTTCAAATTCTTAAAGTATTATTAGAAGAGGGATTTACACTTGAGTCTTGTAATATGAGTGAGCAGAATGAGGGCCAATGAATACGTTAGAGGGATTTTCTTTTTCTTAATAGAAGGAGGAATTTCCAATAATCACAGAGTTTGGACCACACAATAGCTGGTGTGTGGCCCCCCACCCAGACACTTGTCCCCACTGCACTGAAGAATTTTTAAGTCCCTTTCATCCTGTAGGATTGGGGCTAACCTAGATGACCTCAAGTCTCTTTTAATGGCCACAGTCAATAATGAATGCAGGTAACCACTTACTCAGCTTTTCTTCATGCTCCTTGTCATGAGTTGTCACTCGAGACATGGAGGGGATGTGAGGGACTGGTGGGTCCCAGGGGCATGGCTTCTGGCTATTTTCCATATATGCCCATGAGACACCCTGGCATTGTGTGGAACTGTTCCCAGAGAGCAACAACTCCACCCTCTTGTATTGCACAGTGGACAGTGAGGAATATTCCAAACCCTCATAATTTGCATTGTCCCAAAGAGCCTTTGCAGCCTGATCATCCTGCTTTTCTATTGGGGTGGAATGGAAGATACACATAAACATAAAGTGTACCATTTGAACCACGATTAAGCGTATGATGTGGTAGCATTAAGTGCCTTCCCATTGTTATGCAACCGCCGCCACCATCCATCTCCAGAACTTGCAGCCTACTTTTCAATGCCATCATGAAATTAAAAAACTATTCCCCAAGCCGTCTCCAGTTTTAGCAGCCAGGTACTAGATGCCGTGGCTGTCTCTGCAGGCCCACCATGGCTATAACCATCCCTCCATGTGCACACTGCATTTCTAGTTAAATAAGCTTCTGATGTCTGACACAGAGCAAGTAGAAGGGGTCTCGCCTGTCACTGGTTCCGGGTGAACGTGTGACCCCCACCCCCCTATGCTTCCCACATATAAGCTGCCTTCTGTGTGCTTTGGTAGAGAAGATGGCTTAGGAAGCCTCTTCTTACGTTGGGACTGATGGCCACCCCTGAGGACATGGGCCAGCTTGGGTCCAGTTTCACTTTTTTTTCTGAAGAAAAAGGGGGAAAGTGATAATCAAGGGTCCATGCACACTCCTGTTGATCCGCCTGGCTTGGTGTTAACATAAGCAGTTAATTGCAGTCGTGCAGGCTGTGGAGAATACAGGGTAGCTTTAATCAGTTCCAGTACATGCCTTGCACTGTTTACATTCCAAATTACCTTCAAGTCAGAAGTATGTGGCCCAGAACCACAGTTTGGGGGCAATGAAATTCCACTGGCCGCTGCTTCCGGCATCTGGAAGTCATTTGCTAAAAGGCACAGAGTTCGCTCTTGGGGAAAGTTAGATGTGCTCCAAGGGGGAGATGAGGTGACAGTGGCTTTCCCCCAAAATGCTGACATAAGGAAAGGACCCGGCCAGCTTCAGAGGAAGAGTGATGTCCTGTGGATTCTGAGCAGAGAAAGGGAAACCCCGCCATTTACTGCCATCAGCATGAACAGGAGCCTAGGACGAGAGCCTGGGGAAAGATGTTACACCCATGACGGGGATTAGATTTCTAGAAAGCATTTTGCGTCGTTACAGACACCAGCCCTTGGTTTGCTAAAATTGGGGTTGTCTTCATTTTCCCATTCCTTATCTACCTCCCACCCAAGTGCATTTTCCAGGATTCACAGAAAACTCCATCTGCATTAAGAAGAGTGTTTGGAGGCAACAGTTGGTTTTTCTGATGTGCTTGAGAACATTACGAGTCGGTTACACGATATCTCCAAAACACACTGGGTCCTTGGCACCTCTTACGCACTGAGAACTGGAACCCAATGAATGAAAGATTCTGTGAGTAGAAGGCCCTTGCAAATTTCATCTAGTCCATCCCCCTGCCTTTAGGCAGAGCTAAATATAACCCACTCTGTGCTTTCAGGCATCGACCATATTATTTCCCTCTTCAGATCTGAGAAAGGAAGGCTGGGTTATGAAAAAATACTTTGCATTTGCTCCTTTGGAAGTCAAATTTCCAAACAAGTCAACAATGCTAAAGGGTTTATAGTATCTCTCTAAACAAATCAAAACTTCATGTAAATCCTATTATTTGTCAATGTCATTTTGCCTCCCACTCATTCAAAAGCCAAGTTAGATTTGCTGATATGGAGAATTCTGCATTCTCAAATTCTCACTGGGAGGCAGGGGACAGAGTATCACCCCATCTTTCCAGTTGAGGAACCCGAAGGGAATAGAGGTGGGTCCTGGAATCAGACAGACTGGAGTTGAGGCCTTGACTTGGGTTAAGTTACTTCTCTAAGCCTCCGCTTCTTGTGAGTAAAGTGGAGATAATGAGACAACTTCCCTGATGGAGGTAATAAGGGTTAGTAAGCTCAGAGTTACAAGGGGGTTCTGAATAGTAAGTGCTCCCACCACAGTAGTCTGAGTGGCGAGCTGAATGGGTCTGGGGACCACGAAGGGAGCTTTAATTTGGAATCTCACAGCCTCCCAGGCCACCACGTGTGTCTCCGACTGCAGGCAGCACTCGGTACCCCCAGACTGCTCCTTCCTGGAGAGTGGGGCGATCCCGGTGGTCTCCCAAGCACCGTGTTAGGTGTTCTGAATTCCACCCCCAGTTCTGCTCCACTTCCTCATTCCTTCCTTCCTGGACTGTAAGTCGCCAGAAGGCAGGGACCACCTCTGTGTAGATCACTGAGTGCAATACAGTGCTTGCAAAGCCACCTTGAAAGCGGTGCTTAATAAATACTTTTTTAAATGATCGAGATGATACTGCTGTGTTACACGTTACCCATCTTAAAAAGTAAAATGTCTTGCTTCCTTTTTTAGCCCACTTGGAGAGTCATGGACTGGAGTTTCTAGCCTCCTATCCTAGCATGTGGGTATTTGAATGATTCCTATAATTAAGCAGTTTTGGATCTTTATTTACGTCAGCATTTCACCAAGTGTCGTCCAAGGATTAACTACATCTAAACCACAAGGGGTGGGGGTGGAAAGGGAGAGTGCTAGTCAACAATACAGATTCCTCACCTGCACCCCGGACCTCCTGAATGATAATCTCTAGAGTCAGAGCCAGGGACCTTCCCTTTAAATAAGCCCACTCGGTGTAGCCTCTTTTAGAGTCTGCAATAATGGGCAGTTGTACTGGTCTCTCAGAATTGGTCAGTTAGTGACATAAGTGGGCTTAAGCCAGAATTTGTACTTTCTTGCCCTGTCCAGAGACCCTGCAAATTCAAATGCACCAGAGAGCAGGCAAAGGTTCTTAGTGCTCTAGGATCATAGCACAGAGGAGAACGCTCCATTCACAGCCTCAAAAGATGAAGCGTCTTTCCCAGACGACGTCGCCGGGCTCATTCCGCATGGTCCTCGTCCTTCGTGATGGATGGCTCTGTAATTTTTAGAAAGTGCCCAGGGTGGTTGTGCTGCACAGTCAAATTTGAGAACCAAAGTAGCAGGCCATCCACCTCTGTCCCAGTGAGCTCTGCCAAGAGGCACAGCCAGGCAGTGGGGAGACCCACAAACCCTGGGCAGTGGGGAGCTGGATTCTAGTCATGGCTCTGTTGCCTCCAAGAAGCTGTGTGGTCCCGCACAGCTCCCTAGGCATCTTGGAGCCTTAATTTGTCTCAACTAACTAAATCTACAGCTTTCAGATTTTATTTTGGCAATGATATCCTTTGCCAAAACAACTTAGCCCATACCTGGATGCAGAACATAGATTAAAGTGCAGTGGTCAGCACTAACTGCAGCAGCCCCCGGGGCATATCAGCAGGAGCCCAGAAGGTAGCCCTGGGATGATCCAATGTTCAAGTCACACCTGCAGCTCTGCATATCCTCAGGCTGCACCTCAGGAGTGAATGGAGGGAAGATGTTAGCACGCGCAAGACCGGATGCAGAGCGGGCTGGCAGGAGGATGTCTCATGCTTCAGCTGGGTACCCCACAGGCAGCTAAGAACGGGCTCCAGGTAGCAGTGGTGGTTTGGCAAGGGAGGATCTGCTCCCCCCAACTCTCGTCCCTGGGGATGTGGAATTCCCCTGACAGCAAATGGACACGATCTCATTTCCTCCCACCGCAGCTTCAGGAGCGGTTCCCAGACAAACAGGCTTCGGGAACACTTTCTCATTGTGTGTGAGATGGATGTACATTAGCTCTTCTTCCAAAGGATATTTGCACATTAAAGACCCCAATGATAGGTCCTGTGGCAAATCAGCTTGTTTAGCATGTTTCTAAACCAGCATGTCTCAAACTTCTTTGACTGACAGACCCTTTTTTTTTTTTTTAATTTGACAGAGAGAGACACAGCGAGAGAGGGAACACAAGCAGGGGGAGTGGGAGAGGGAGAAGCAGGCTTCCCGCAGAGCAGGGAGCCCGATGTGGGACTCGATCCCAGGACCCTGGGATCATGACCTGAGCCGAAGGCAGTCGCTTAACCAACTGAGCCACCCAGACGCCCCCAGACCCTTTTTACAAGTAAAGTTTATCCGATATTCTTTGGAAGACAGTGTGTGATACAGAGAGGTACAGTGTCTGAAGTGCCTGCCTGTGGGTTTTGGGAAAAGACTGACATTCTGAGGATTTGGAGGTGAGCAAACGCAGAAGAGGAATTATTTGGGGGGTTTTCCCCTTTCACTTTATATTCTCGGGGACAAAAGACTACAAGACCTAACTTTATGATTACTCAAGTCCTAGGACTCAGAGTAGCTCTTCGTGAGGGGACTCCAGGGTCCTGCAAGTTTGCATCCTCTCTGGCAGGATCTCAGGAGAAGACAGCGGACCTGAACGGGATGCCGGCACCGGGCGCCACTCTCTCCTTGAAGGCTGCCTGCTGGCTTCCTGTTCAGGCCCAGAATATGTCCGACAACAAGAGCTCATAGGCTCAAGGTGTATTGTGTCTGCTCATGGCACGCTTCTCACCGAACATCAATCGACACAGCTAGACCATAGCTTCTGGAAGTTTCCAAACTCCCTTTCACACCCTAGCAGCCTGCCACCCAATAGGATCAGTGGCACAGTGGGTCTTCCTTCGTAGGAAAGACAGGTTTGGTTAAGAACACGGCACCTGGGGCGAAGCTACCTGGTTTTAAATCTTGGCTCTGCCGCCCATAGCTATATAACTTCTGGCAGGTTCATTAACTTCTTCATGCCTCGGCTTCTTCAACCATTAAAATGGGGAATCCCATGAGGATTAAGTGAGTGAATCTAAGTAATATACTTAACACAGTGTCCGGCACATAGTAAGCAACAGAAAGGTGTCTGCTGTTGTTAATGTTGCATCACTGCTTGGCCTCACTAGCAAACGGTTTTTTGGGGGGTGGGAAGGAGGATACCCAGTCTGAGTTGCTTCTGAACCTCTGCAAGTATGCACAGCTGAAGGAAAGGCGGGACAGCGGGGAGAGCATCCAAGATAAGACAAATACATTGTCACATGCCAGGAGCACCAGACTGGGAACCAGGAGAGCTGGCCTCCATGTGAGGCTCCGCCATGAACTTTGCTTTGCGACTTGGCTTTCCCCACAGTAAAATGATGGGATTGAATTAGATGACGTTGGAGTCTCTCTCAGATTTTAAACTCCATGTTTCTCAGCGCAGGTACTGGATACAGGAGAGGCTGGGGTGGCCCGAAGAGCCAGACTGAGTACAGCACGACCCTGTGGTGTGCGCATCTGTGTGCTGGGCAGGAGCGCAGGGAAGATGGAGAATCAGACGCCTCCCTCAGCCCCTGCTAAGGAGTCTCTGCCCAGCGGTCCTCTGAGTGGCTCAGGATGGTGCTGACGCCAAGGCAGAGATCATTCTAAAAACATACCCACACAGCTGCCATCCAGCTACTTTGAGCTGCATTCAATTAGGTAAGAATTTAATGTCACATTCAAGATTAAAACTCCGTAAAAACTGAAAGCCCCTGGGGGCAGCTACTCTTCTCATCCACATACTTGGTTCACCCTGACCTGTGCCTCTTTTTCCCCTAGAGCCTTGCTCTGTGCCCACATGTTGAATCTCACTGAGCTCTGTGTTTGGATGTGACGAGCATCTTTTGATTTTAAAAGTAACTGGCTATTCTAGCTCCGATGAATGTCCTGTGCAGTGCAGAGGGGGCTCATTCACTGGGAAGTCTGGCCTTGCTTAGTGGCCTGTAAGAAATCTGCTTTCTGTCCCTTTACAGACAGGAAGGACAGCAGGTCTGCCTCCTCCAGATGCTCAGTTATGTGACCTGATGCTTACTCTCCCAGCTTTATGAAGTTGCTCTTGCCCTGCTCATGGGGGAGAACGGAGCAAACACAGGAGGACAAAATAGGCCGCAGGGGAGGGGATTTCACATGTCCAGAGAAACAGGGCTCTAGGAGCTTTTCCTGTAGTGCTGGCCAATTAGCAAATGTGCTTCTTGCGCTCTCATCGCTTACTTGCTGCGCCCTGACTGCTAGGGAGGAAAAGCTTGGCTATACAAAAGTTTCCTAGGCTGGATCCCTCTCCAAATTTCTCCTAGGGCCCTGTGCCTTCTCAAACCCCCTCTGCCCCTTACCACACACACACATACGTGTGCATGTGCAGGCACACAGGGTCTGCACGGACTCTGGCTGACAGACTTGTAACTCACCAGAATGCACTGTCTGATGTTTCACTTTCCATCAGAGTTCAAAGTCCTTGACAGATATCTTCTCATCTGTCCTTGTCTGAACTCTCAGAGCTCTGATGGGAGAAGTGACAAACGCAACCTACTCCCCACCCCACATTCGGCAGGTGAGGGAGACCAAGCCATCTGCCCAGGCACACTGCGGCTCTTTTTTTTTTTTTTTTAAGATTTTTTTTATTATTATTTATTTATTTGAGAGAGAGAGAATGAGAGACAGAGAGCATGAGAGGGAGGAGGGTCAGAGGGAGAAGCAGACTCCCCGCTGAGCAGGGAGCCCGATGCGGGACTCGATCCCGGGACTCCAGGATCATGACCTGAGCCGAAGGCAGTCGCTTAACCAACTGAGCCACCCAGGCGCCCACTGCGGCTCTTCTTGAGGAAGGGCCCCACGTCCCCTGGAAAGCAGCAGGGCTGCTGTAAAGACTCCCTCCACAGTCACCTGCGGTGTGCAGGAACAATCGGGATGAAAGCCCAACAAGACAGTCTCTACTGCAAAGCAGCCCATTGCCCCAAACACGCCAGTGTTCTGGGCCACCCCCAGCGTGCCTCAATGGGACTCAGAGACTCACGGTCTGCACAACCCTCCAGAGCAGTCTTGTGTGTCTAGACAAATCAACTAGTGGATTCTGTTAGGGCTGAATGTGTCCCCCCAGATTCACGTGTGGAAGTCTGAATCCCCAGGACCTCAGAATGTTACTATATTTTGAGATAGGGTTTTTAACAGAGCTAAGTAAATTAAAATGAGGTCATAATTATGGTGGACACAGGCACGTATGGAGGAAAGGTGGTGTGAAGATGCAGGAAGAAGGTGGCCATCTACAAGCTGAGGAGAGAGGCCTCCAAGGAAACCAACCCTGCCAACACCTTGATCTCAGACTTCTGGCCTCCAGAACTATGAGAAGACACATTTCTGTTGTTTACATCACCTCATCTGTGGCCCTTTTCCTAAGGCAGCCCAAGCAAACTCATACAGATTCCTTCACTCATTTTCCAATCTGTAAGACACTTGCATGGCCAGAAGCCATATTCATGAGCCAGTACATTGGCTCCAACACTCAACCATGTCCCCGCCAGTTAATGCCCGAAACTCCCACAGCTTGGCTAAAGAAGGAGATATAGGAGGAAGCAAGTGAAGAGGAGACAGAGGGTGCGGAGCGATGCTGACACCCCAGGGCACCCTCTCTCCCTGGCATGTAGAGCCAGCTCGGCATCTTGCTCTCTGGCCTCCCCTACTCGCACTGTGATGCGTGTCTGGCATTTACAAAGCCTCCCAGGCAGGGCACAGACCCCTTACCAATGCAAAGGCAATGAGATCCAGCCAGAGTGCTCCGTCTGAAGGCAACCAACATGGAGATGGAGCCAACATGCTCCCCAGTCCTAAATTAGAACGTGAAGGGCAGAGAAACAAAACAGACCAAAATACCATTCTTCTCATGAGGGAATATTTACTGAATAGTTTATATATACTGAATGAATCTTACGTAAGAGTCAATATGTTCAAAGCACTAAAAATAGGTCTGGATACATTTTGGTAAATAAGCTATTAATGTATTTAATCCTTCTAAAGAAAAAGCACCTATGTAAGAGAGGGCAAGTGGCCAGTGCCCCTCCCCCAACCCTGGCTGCCTGTGGACCGTCAGAGGGAAGAGGACAGATACAGGTGGACAGCCACCACCAACGAGAAGTCCACGGCTTCCAGGAGGCAGGGATACAAGGGAAGGAGCTTCCAGGAATGGGTGGCTTCCTGCAGCTTCCCTCTGGAAGGGCCTGGCAGCCATCCTCTTGTCTCCTCTGCAAGGTGAGCTTCACGTTTGTTTCCTGGCACTTGGGCCGGCCACCCTCCATCCTACCATCCCCATCCCATCTGGGCAGGTCCCCCAGCCCAGGGTCAGGGGTGGCGAATGAGTTAAAGGCTGCAGATGTGGCCTCAGGGCAGGGATTCAGTGTGCCCGTCTCACCGAGGAGCCCAGGCAGCCAGATTTCAGTTTGTAAACACCTGTCGGTCACGAAAATCAGCCAGCCTCAAAAGCAGTATCCTTTTCAGAAACCCAAACACTTCTTCTTGTAAGTGAACCAAAGTTTACAAATTTTTTCCTAATAAATCAGTTGGATCATACTTCTTTTGTAAAATTACTGACCCAGAAACAAACATAAAAGGTCTTCAAAATAGCCTCTCAGCCACACTGATAGTTCATTCAATTGCAAAGTCTGACTGGTCTCCTCTCATTTTTATTTCCAGATGGTTAACGACTAAGGAACATTACACCAGGAGTAGGATTTGGGGCTCCCAACCACTGTCACGGCCAGGCTGGGGAATCTCGGGAAAATCTCGTCAGCGTCCGGGGCCTCTGTGCACCTCCCTTGGAAGATGGAAGGGCAGAGGATATCTGTAAGGCTCCTTCAGGCTCTGCCTTGTAGGACCTCATTATCCCCGTTTTTCCACAGGAGATGAGCCTAGGACGCTCATTTCTCAGAATGTACATAGGTGCTCTGTAGGAAGAAGGGCTCTGTGGTCAAGAAAGTTTGGAGGTGACCCACGCTTCTCTACTGCAAGACTTCTCTGAACCTTGAAAATGTTAATGAGCAACCTGTGATTCTCCAGGAGGGGAATTAATAAGGCTGCAGCATTTCTAACATAAGGCATAAAATCTGACTATTTAAAAAAAATTTTTTTTACAAGACTGGAAAACTTTTAAGATCCACAGAGGAAGGCAGGATATGGAGCTAGTCTTCGGGGACAGAGGTTTCTACTGAAGTCCCCTAAGTGGTGGCACAGAGTCACCTACCCTGACTCAGCCCAGCCCTAGAGCTGAGTGCCTCCCCAGACAGTGCTCTTGGCTGTGGAGGCAGCGCCCACAGCTTCCTGGGCAGCCCCACTGCTAAGGACCTGCTCACCACCAGAAGTGACGGCATGCCCACAGACCACTGGGAGCTGTCCAGAGACCACAGAGGGAAATGACCCTGATGAGAAGTGGCCATGTGGCTGGGGGATCCCAGGCAGGCCAGGTGCTCATCAACCCCGACCCCACCTGTTTCACTCCTATCCCAGGCTGCTCCCGGAAGCCCCGCCTTCCACGTGTCCCTGCCAGGTTCCAGACTCAGGGCCCTCCCCCTACACTCTCAAGAGGCCCCTCACCATCTTCAGGGCTCATTGAGTTCCCACCCTGGAATCCTTTAGCCCTGGAGAGTCCAAATGATACAATTTAGCACTTAATTACACATCCTCTCATCTGGCTCCTGTTCTGCAAACAGTGCAAACTGAGCTTCCCAGACCAGACTGCAAATGTCCCGAAGGAAGGGAATACTGTCCTTTCTTATGTCACGCTACCAAGCATCAAGCTGAGCAAACAGTAGGCACTCAATAAATGAATGTCAATTAATTCATTTTAGATGGTAATCAGGACCTCACTGTTTTCCCAAAGATGGCCTTCATTCTTTACAAATATGTCTTGAGTGTGATGTGCATAACATTACTCCAATCCTCCCCAGAGTTCTTGGTCCAGACACAAATTCAAAACTAGTCAGCCCCCTCCAGCCCCTTGAGTTGCTGCAGACCTCAGGGCCAGAATTTTTTACTTCATATTCTTTAAACTCCTAAATTTCTCCCTTAGTCTGTAGCTTCTACTTGAGTTACAAAATGGATCATGATGATGGTTAACACTTACTGAATACCTATGATGTGCCAAACATTTTACACGTATCAATTCATTTAATTCCCAACACTTTTATGAAGTGGTTACCACTGTGGAGATGATGAAATGAGGCTCAGGGAGGATGAGTATCTTGTCTGAGTCCCCCAGCTCAGAAGTGGTCTATCTAGTGGACCCCAGAGCCATCAGATGGTCAAAAGGAAAGACGTAAAATCTCTTTTCCTGGAAAATGAAAATTGAGTCTTTGCCTCCCAGTGGTTTCTGAATCTGGCTGATTATCAAATCAAATAATAACAACAATAATAATAATCATTCCTCATTCCTACCCACAGAGATTCTGTTTCAGCAAATTTGGGGCCCAGGAATCTGTATTTTCTCAAAAATCATCAGGTGATTCTGATGGTCATTCAGGACTGAGGAGCACTGATCCAATCTGTGCCCTTCTGTCCTCACCAGGCATCAGACAGATCTTCAGTGAACACTTAGTGACACCCACTGGGTGGGAAATGGGAAACAGCGGGTTAGCATGCCAACCTTCCCTGCCTCATTCCCTCCCCGTATACTCTAGAAAATGTATATAGTTTGATCCACTGGGCCTCCATAGTGATGTAGGGAAGGTGAGGAGAGCCTAGAAGAGGTGGGGCCCAGGGCACCCCCACATCAGGATTTTTAAAGCTTCCCCAGTGATTCTAACGCATAGCTCACACATTTGTCTTTTTTAGGATGAAGGACTCCAGCCATTCGGCCTTGACCTTTGAAAGCTCCTTTCTCACGTAAACAGAGTGAGCCGGGATGCTCCTTAGCAGCTTCAGCTAATTTAAAAACTAATAACGTGAAAATGTTTTAATCCCCTCACTAGTTCAGTTCAGCCTCATTAGGAAGAGTAAGTAAAACAAAACATATTCCCCACACACGATCAAACTGAGAAAGTCCAGGGCCTGGGAGATGGTGAGCACGTCAGTGTCCCTCCTCAGGGCAGCTTTCAGCCCAGGTCCCTGCACCCCTGGTGTCTCGGACACAAAAGGTCAGGGCTGGGAGGGACTTTGGGGAGCCCCTCCAGAGCGCCCCGGCCCGCGAGGGGAAGCGACTCCCTCACAGCTGGCGGCAACAGCAGAACCAGAACCCGAGCTGTGGCCCTGGATGGCGCCGTCACGCAACAGCACTTAGCCTGAGAAACTTCCAGACTCTACTCTCTGCTTTCCACACGCCGGGGCAAAAATGAATAATACTGGTCACTGAAGCCTCAGCGTGAATTGATGACACGGTCACCCGAGGGATACCTGCATTTTAATTTCTAGCATGAATGATTTCGTTTCTTGTTAAGGAAACCTGAGACCCTTGTTGAGCTTGTCACAGGGCAGTCAGGGTGCCATGCTGTCTACACACTTCCCTTGGCTTACACATTCCAACAAGCTAGAAGCAGCAGCAAGGATGGCCCTGTTCCTCAGATGGGGAAACCGAGGCTTCAAGAGGGCAAGCGCCTGGACCAAGGTCACAAGAGCACATATAGGTGTTTGAACCAAATTGACTCCAGAGCCCTTGGCTGTAACCACCGGGGATATTGTTACCTTCAGACTGGACAAGGCAGCAAGGGAGTATATTTTGGAACAACTGCTAAGGGCCCCTGAAACAGAAAAGACAACCTGCTTCAGATACTTAGACACTTTTCCTTCCTTTTCTTTCCTTCCTCCTCTTCCTCCCCCTCCTTTAAATGTGTGTGCGGTTTTTGGTTTTATTTTGTGTTTTTGGCAAGTGCTGGAGTGCTGCAATGCATCTATATAAACCCAACTGTTAAAAATAGATACAGGTATACACATGTTACATATACATGTATATGCAAGGAGTATGGAGAAATATTCTAATGTAAACTATGTGAATACACACATATACATATAGATGTTCATACACATATAGCATATATGGATAGTCACACACATCTATTCAGACCAAGCAGAAGGAGAGGACCCAAGATTCTCAGAGAGATGCCACGTGAATGATTTCAATGTCAAAATATCACTCACAAAATTCACAAGCACGCTGTAAGGCTAAGTATTGGGGGGGCGGGGAACACAACACCTGGGTGTCGGAACTCCGTGGGGATGATTCCTTAGCAATCTCTCTCCTTCGCCTTTGCACTTGGGAGGCAGAGGCAACAGCCCACTTTCTTACAACCCACTGTCTTTTGACGAATTAAAAATAACAATCTTAGTAACAGCACGAGTGAATCAGGCCCGTGGACCTGTCCACTAATGACAACTTTCTGATTCTGCCAACGGTTTTATCTTTGTCAATTTCCTCCTGGAGCAGGCAGAATCTCTCAAAGCCCAGCCAGCTCTGTGGAGGAAACAATCAGCCTTTAAATGCCTCTGGTAAATGCTACTGTCAATAAGACAGCTCCCTGCAGTGGCAGCTCCCATGTGTTCTGTGCTCCTGTCCCTGGAGAGTCAACGACAACTAAAATTTTGAGGGCAGGCTGAGGGGATAACACACAGGAAGCTTGCAAACATCATCAGAGTTAGTTTTATTATTGAGTCATTTGCTTCCCTGTCCTGTACTTGACATCTTTCCTTTTATCATGGATATTTTTCTCCCACCAACTAACAGAGGGATGCACCCCCGAGGCGGGACCCAGGCAAAACGAAGAGGAAGACACAGTTGGCTTTCTAAGCCCTTCTCCATTTCTTCAGTCAGTTCCATGGATTTATTTGATCTGTGATGAGCTAAGTGATTCTGATAAGGGTGTTAGCAAGTTAAAGTTTTCTCTTTCCCTAGAGGATTATGGAATAGTGGAAGCAAAGCAAAGCTATAATGGTGGAATTTCAAGCAGTGGGACATTTACAAGGAAGAGAAATTTCCACCCTGTGCAGATGAAGGTTTCCCTATTGTTGGACCACAGACCGATGGGGGCATGTTATACTACTTTGTTCCCCTGATAACCCCAGCTTCCCTTCCCCTTTTCCTCACTCCTTGGCTCCATGGTAGAGAAATCAGATAGCCAGCAGTTTGATGTGGGAAAGCTTATGGCAGGAGGTTGGTGCCGGTCTGCCAGCAGCAGTGTGGGTGGTGGTGGACGGCAGGAGGTCTGGGTTGAGGATATTCTGCAAGCAGCTCCAAATACTTCTTTGGGTTGGCACTGGAAGGAAAAGAGCACTGGGTCTTTTGGACCCCAGGAACCTTCCTCCAGCCTGTCCCCGTGCAGTATTGCACTGGTCTTGGACTGAGGGTCTGGAGGGTAAAGAGCCAAAACCTGTGTCAGGGTTAAGTTTTCCCTCAATATAAAATGTCTCTGTTGTTGCCTATGACCTGTCTTTTGGCCTGTGAGGCCAGACCATAGAGAAATGCTTCGGCCATTGTTTGCAGTCAAGGGTTTTCGTTTCCTCTGTCTCTAGGGTGAAGATTTCCTGTACTTCTGCATTTTGCAGCGAAGAGATTGCTCCTCGTAACCATTAGGGCAGAGTGGCTATCACGTCCCCACTCCATTAGCATGGATAAACACTTGTGCTCACTCATCATCTGTCAACATCTCTCTTTTCCCCACTCCCTTTCCATTTTTCCATCTTTACTCTAAGGCACAGGGCACAAGTCATCCATTTTTATGACACCTGCTGAGCAACCTCATTTTTCTGACCACTCTGGCATGTGACACCCCTTCCATTCTCCTTGCTTCCTACCAAGGCTGCTCCTATATTAGAGAGGAGGGCAAGACCCAATCACAGGGACAAAGAAGCAACATGTTCCCAAGAACAAAATGATGAAAAAAGTCCATGCAGTCTGTGATACGAGCTACTAACAGAGGATGCACACTGAGAGGTTAGGAGCATGAGCTTAGAATCAGACAGTTGGCCCACTTCCACATCTGCCACTCACAAGTGTGTGACCTTGAGCTCCTCAGAGTCTCAGCTGGCTCATCTGCAAAATGGAGGTATTGCCAAGCAATAGGGTGATTACAACACTTAAATCATAGGATCATAATGGGCCTACCACTGTGCCTGACCTATTGCAATGGAAAGAAATGGTAGGTATTATTATTTTTAAACCCTAACCATTCTTAATACCATTTAGCATCTATTTGCCCCCCCCCCCACCGCCAGAATCATTATTATCAACACACATCCACTGAAGAGTGTTATTTTAAGGGAATTCTGCTATGTACTGGGAATACAAGAGATAGAAGAAAATTCCTTGCCCTGGAAAGAGAAATTCGGGCCCATGGGCACACTTGTCAGGTACCAAATGTGTGACGTATTTAGTGAGGGCTGCAAGATGTCAGAGGAGTGATGTTTCATTAAAGGGGGAGTTGGTTTGAGTGAAACCTTGAAGGACAGAATGCGGAGAGACATTTTAGATGGGGAGTGACAGAGGTGGGAGGGCCACACCAGGAATAAGAAATAAGGATTAATTGGCTTGGCCATATTCATTGAATCCTAAAGAATAATGGAGAATAGGTTTGGGAGGATTGCTAAGCGCCACCTGTCAGATTAAGGATGTTTATTGTCCAGGCTTCTAGGAGCCAAAGAATCTGTTTTAAAGGGGGATTAAAGAGCAAAAGAGGGTTTAGGAAGAAGACTCCAGTGGAGGCCTTTATGCACGCCTCAGCTACAGTCTTCTTCCTAAACCTAGTGGGAGGCTATATAGAAGGAGCCAGCTGGAAGATACTGTAATGGTCCAGGCCCCAGAAGACATGCTGGAAGAGGAACTAGGAAGAATGGTAAGATGCGAGACAAATGGCAAACAAACTGCTTCCCTGAGAAGAGTATGCCACAGAATGGTGAGCCCAGTTATTGCCTAACTGACCGTGGAGCTCCCACGGGGGGGCAGACATGAATACCACATACCAACTGCACACATGAACAGAGACTACCGGCCCACCTGTGGCTGGATTTTCTGCTTGACTGATGGTGAAAATTGCCTTGACTCCTTGTCTTGGTCAGTGTGACCAACAAGGCGTCCATAGTCCCAGCAGCTGCTAGAGATGCTCCTTATTCCAGTGACCTCTGACATACTAACCAACAAAGCTGCTCACACCTGCAGGTCTCCTTGGACCTCGTCTGGCTTGGACCCCTGAGTTCCACTCTCGCTGACTGTCTTCTTCCTTTCTTGGCCCGGCTGGCATTCTTCAAGCTCTGTGATGTGCTCCCAAAGCCTTCGGAGATGGTCTTCCCTGCTCACAGAGCCGCTTCATTTTGGAGCTGCTTTCTGCCTGGAATCCCACCCTCACCACTGCAGCCCAGGCCTTCTTGACCTCTCTGACCTGCCATGATAGCTTCCCCACCCTGTCCACTCTCCCTCCTCTACCCACCGCACCCCCACCACCAGACAGGCCTTCCCAAATGTCAGCAGGGTACTCGCTGACTACAGGAACAGAGCCCGTTCCTTCCCAGGATATTCAAGGTCTTCCCACTCTGACCCCTGTCTGCATCTCCCCTACCAGGCTACCTGCTCAAGCTTCCTCAGAAACGTCAGCCACATCCATGCCTCATGCCATGGGCCATGCTCTTCCCTCTCCTTAGAATGTTCTTCCTTCTTTCTCTGTCCACACCGCCAACCTTTTTTTCTGACTAACTCCTATTTATCTTCGAGTTCCAGATCAAATGCATCCTCTCTGCAACTCTCCCCTTTCACATCAGGCAAAAAGTACTCCCTCCAGTTAAAATTATTCATACATACTTGGTATTAATATACTATTAATTTGGTGTTTCATTTTAAATTATGTAAATACTTTATATGTCTTTATATTGAATGTCTGTTTGAATGTCTGTCTCCCCATGTGGATAGTCAACACCCACACTCCATTGGGCCTTGGATTACCTTATATTACCAGCACCTAACAATGGCTGGTGCTTATTATTAGACAGTTAATAAATGGTTAAATTAATATACTAATACAAAAGAAGACTTCACAGTAGAATTACTACAAGAGTTCCCTGTCACCACATGAAAAAAAATGAATTAGTGCACAGACACTGGCAGAACCTGGAAATGGCTGTGATCTATTGATAATTCGTCAAACTTGATTGGCTTTAACAATAAAGCACTATACTAGGCTCTGGTAGAAATATGAGTAAAAATAATAAATGTATAATATAGTTTGGAAAACGAAGTATATGTATGTAAAAAATAACTAATAAGCCAAAGAAAGCTATTCTAAAGGTCAAACTGTGAAAGACTCTAGGTTTAGAGGCATTCATGGAGTCACAGTATTAAAGAATATTACTTGTTATTAAGTGTACCAGACATTTTGATCCAAGTGCCTACAGACAGGACCACACTATGTCACAATCAGATGAGAGCCACTCATATTTACATATATTATTATTTTTAAAGATTTTATTTATTTATTTGAAAGAGAGCGTGCGTGCACAAGCAGGGGGAGCGGGAGAGGGAGAAGCAGGCTCCCCGCTGAGCAGGGAGCCCGATGTGGGGTTCGATCCCAGGACCCCAGGATCATGACCTGAGCTGAAGGCAGATGCTTAATTGACTGAGCCACTCAGATGTCCCTAAATGTATTATTGTTAATAAGCAGAAGGACATTTTACCTCTGTCAGGAGAAAACCTACTTCTAACGACTCTAGCACACCTAAGCTACAGCTTGAGTCCATTTCTTTCACTTTCGGTCTCAGAGAAGATTTTCAAAGTATTACTGTTTCCTCGCAAGAGGCCTCCACAGACATGAAGACTTTCCTCGGAGCCATGTTAGGGGACGGATGCTTAGAGCCGGGAAGGAGGGTGGGGGACTGAGATGACTGGTCAGCGTGACATGCTAAACTCCAGATTCTGGAACACCTCAGTGTCCAGATGCCTCACCTTCTCCCCACCCACTCTCTTTTTCTCTCCCACCCCCGGGGGTGGAAATGCACCCACCAGGGCCTCAGAATTTACAAGGAGGCCCGTGAAAAACCAAGTAATACCCAAGTGTTTGTGGCCTGGGCATATACCAAGGAAAGTATAAAGGAGCTGCAGAGGGAAGTGGAATTTCCTGATTGCCAAGGGCTTTTCCAACTAATAAATATGCCATAAAATAAAAGAAAGGAAGCAATTATAGAAGCCTCCTTGGCAGCGCCCCTGTAACCAGGCAAGCAGGCTCCCACCAGCACCCCAGCGTGGGCCCAGTGCTGCAGGGTGCAAACAAAACGGAAAGAGAAGAAAGGCGGGAAGGGACACTAAAACACACTGCCACTTGGCCCTTCCCCAGGTCTGTCCATCTGGGGCAGAGATCTGGCCAAGAACTGGAAGGTCCCCAGGCCACTTCAAGAAGGTAGCTTTGTTTAGATATGCTACCTGCCTTTCCCTCCATGTTCACCTATATCTGAATATCCCTTATGCCTCTAGGCCACCCTAACTCCCTAGCTTGCCTGCTTCGGCCACCGTAACACTCCAGTGCCTTCGCAGATGATACTCAATACATGTTTGTTGATTGACTACATGAGGCTGTAGAGAGGTTCCATAACTTGGTCAAGGTCACGCAGCTGATAAATGCTAGAGATTTCAGACGGGGGCTGATTCCTGAAATAGTGTTCCTGACCTCTATGCTGTACAGTGTAGCGACCCCTACACTGTACATGGAATGTACATGGAATTGAACTGTCATCCCAGAAGTCCAGACTAAATACATGCATGCTTCCTTCTCTAACATTCCACAAAAGAATGGCCCTGTCTTATGTGACCCATCGTTCGCTTTACTATTATATACTTACCTGGTACCACTAAATTCTCATCTCCTTGTCTGTCTTCCCCACTATCACCTTCTTTAGGATAAGTTCAAGTCCTAGGCCTCTTTGCCTCCCCAGGAACCAGAAAAAGTCCTGCCACTTAGTCTGCTTAATGGAGGTCTGTCGACTGGTCTCCCCTTATTTCTAATCCTAGTGACGCCCTCCTGCTGGTCTTACTGATAGTTAGGCTCAGAGCAGCTCCAAACTGGGGAAGATCATTAAACCCAACCAAGGAGTGAGGAGCTGAAACAGCCCTTTCTTGCCTTCTCAGTTGGAAAAATGCTTCCAAACAAAAATTCAAAACAAAATGTAGGACGGCTCCCTAATTTGGATCTATCTCTTCTTCTGGCACAATGAGGATTTCTGGAAAAGATTTTCTTCCTTGTATGTGCATCACTTTCCCCTTGTAGTAAACAGAGGTGATGTTAATGACAAATGGACTGACTTGAGTGGGTTGGTGACACTCGCCTCTCTTGCTTCTTAGAATGGACAAACAGCACATCGATGGTGGCCTGGGTGTGCTACCCAGAAAAAGCATTTCCAAGTGCTGCCACTCGGAAGTCGCTCTCGCTTCTGTCATAGCCAGATCCTGTGTTCTCCCCTGCAGGATGCTGCTGTGACAAGTTTTAATAAAACTCTATTTATGCCGAACACAAGACCAAACAAAATCTCCAGACTCTAACATCTTATTTACAAACATCTCAATTTGAAGTAATCAAAACAGTTGCAAAACTACTAGTTACCTTCCTTTCCTCCCTCCTCCTCTCCCTGGGGTCCTACTCACCGAGGAACCACATCTAGAAAAAGAGTTTGTAGTTTCAAGAAACTACCAGTAGGTGGCGCCGGCAAATTCTCCCGGCAGGCTCCAGGGCAGAGCCACTGAGTAGGTAAGCAAAGGACCTTGGATTAAGTACCAGTCTGGGTTCCATTTTTGTTTTGGCTGGTATCTCTGGATTCTGAGGCTCCCTCATTAAAACACTGCTCCATTTCCAAAAAACATTTTTGGGCTTCAGGGGTAGGGCCTTTTATTGTTCTGTTTTAGTAAGGGTTACCATTTAAGTGCTTGCTATGAACCAGACATATTACTGGGTGTTTAGATACTATTTATCCTTGTAATAACCCTGTGATGTATTAGTTATTACCTCATAACACATAGGATCTAGGACTCCACAAGTTTAAGTGGCCTGTCCACCTGGTTGGCAACTAGTCGAACTGAGGATTTCAATCCAGTTTACATAACTCCAAAATCCATGCCATAAACCACCACCATTTTTCCTCCATAGGTTGGCTGATTCAGACAACCCACTTGAGAAAGCCAAGAATGTACTTCCTTAGGGCAGTCAGGAAATCATCCCCATGTCCCAAAGATCCCGTAACCAGTGTTGCTGATACGGGCAATTTCATTCCTGAAATCTCAGTCTTTCACACATCTCACATCCCTGTGAAAAGTAACTTCTCCAGGCAAATTTAACATTTCACTCTCGTAAGAGTCCTTGGTTCCTTTTCTGCCCAGGTTTGACTTCTCACTCTCTATGTTATTGAGTGGAATAGCCCTGGGTGGAGCAGGAGGGGTACTGGGTGGAGTAACCCTGAGCATGTTCCCTTAAAGCCTGGCGGGGGGGGGGGGGGGGCATTCTTCTGGCTCTTTTCCTGGACAGTACAATGAATCATGCCCCCACTGCAGCCTTCCCACCATGCCTTCTGCTCATACTCCCCACATCTGCATGGCTGGGAAAGGAAGTTCCTTGACATTGATAATTTCTTTCCCCTAAAGAAGGCATTTCCTCTCCTTCCAACCAGCACTTTCTCCCTCATTCTTATAATTGTCTCCCAAAGTGTCTGCTCCAACGTTTCACTCATGGGACTGCCACCCACCGGCTTCCTAGAGAAAATCAGCACCATCTTTCTCTGAAACATGTACCTGCCCTGCTGAGCCTAGGGGTTCCAGGAGACAGCATCGCAGCATCATCCCTTTCCTGATGTGCCAATCCCCAATCGCATGACATCTGCCGAGAGACTCAGGTGCTGGCCAGAAGGCTCTCTTTTGATGCTGATTCTCCACCTGTCCACACTTACCCACCTGCAGACTTAGCTCTGCTGTGCCAATTAAAATGTTAACTCTTCAGAGTGGAAGTAGTTGGCCATAAATGCCCAAGAACTTCCCGAACTGGCTTCATTTTTGCAAAGGTGACACAAAAGTAAAGTCAAAGGAATACCAAGCTAGGAGTCGAGAAAGCAGATTTCCACCCAAATTCTATTGCTAGCTAGCTGCATCATTTTGATCAAGTTCCTTAACTTCTCTGGCTTCAGTATCTTCATGTTTAAAATAGGAGGGGTGGACCTAGGTGATCTTCCAGTGATTCAAATATTCAGTGATTCTGTAGGACTTGACACAAACTTCCTTCGTTTATGAGTAGAAGAGTAACCTGAGCTGACAGTGTGAGCATGTAAATGACAAAATAGAGGGGAAAAAAAGGACAGAAGGAAGGAAGAGAGAGAGAAAGGAAGGAAGGAAGAGAAAAAAAGAAAGAAAGAAAGAAAGAAAGAAAGAAAGAAAGAAAGAAAGAAAGAAAGAAAGAAAGAAAGAAAGACGGGCTGTGTTTGATCACTTAGGATCCTAAAAAGCCATTTCAGATCTGGGTGTCCCCACTGTGTGATCATAAGAACCTCGGACCATTGCACATAGAGTCCTGATACATTCATCATGCAATACCCTGTCTATGTTGATATAGTCCAATGGCACAGGAATCTCAATGAGGACAGGGACTGTGTTTATCTACACCAACACTGTGTCCCCGGGAATTAGCATCATGCCAGCACATTGTAGGAACTCAATAAATATTTGTTGCCTGAATGCATTTCCACTGTACAGATCTGATTTCCTGATCATACCAGAGCCCAGATGGCAACCACACATTTCATAGACTCTGTAGCTCTTCTCCGTCCCTCCCCTGGAGATCTCCATGGGAAATCATTCTTACAGTGAGCCTTGTCCCAGAGGTTTGGAGGAACATGACTGGCTGCCCTCATCCGGCCTGTTCCTTCCCAATGCTCCAGCAGACCGAGCATGACTATTGGGTCCAGTGCCTTAGCAGCAACACCCACTGGAAGATACACAGCTTGCCGCCAGGCCATGTGCTCCATTTCCCCACACAGAAACCCTGACTCTCATACCCTCCCTCTGTATGGCCTGCACCCCCGTCACATTGCACGAGAGGAGACCCAGCATTCCTCAGGAAGCTTTGGCTCCTGCTAGCTTGCCTAACTGCCTGGGGGGCACATCTTCCCCATGTGGGGTGAATTGGGTCTATAATTAATCAGAGATATCTAATGTCAGTGAAGCCCTGGTTCTTTCACTCGGTCCACTTTGCACGAGTGGAACCCTTCTAACCCGACTGGCACCCTGACAGTTTGGCATTTCTGTATCCTTACAGACAGGCTGAGTTGGAAAACAGGCTTTTAATTAAAACTTGCCTTCCTATACATATGGTGCCTTGCCGTTGACACTGTCATTTTCAGGTCACACACGCATATTAGTGGTACTCTTCGGCTGTGAGCGGTGGCAACCTTGCCACAAAGGCCACGCAGCACAGTCCGTTGACCGGGGCTACCAGAGCCAGTGGGCATGGGCGCCCCACAGTGTGCTCATTCACTGGATGCTCCTCCTCCCGTCTGCTGTAGACAGAAGCATGGCGCAGGAGGCGGTCCCGAGGGAGACAAGACCAGGGGTACTCTGACCTGCCGAGGACATGAAGCATCGAACACAGGGTGGGTTCTCAGCCCAGCACCCAAGCTGAGTAGAAAGGACCACTGCTGAAGTCCTCGGAAAACACAGACCCCAGCCAGAAACACTAGCCCTGTAAAAGAAGAGCTGACTCAAAGAGGAAAATGGAACTGCAAACACACTTGATGGGAAGGAGCAGAAAGGGCGCTTTCGGCCTGCAATCAACCTATTCCAGAGCAATTGGTGATGCTTCCTGGGTTGCCATAGCCAGCGGGTTGATTGGTTCCTGAACTGCCCAGGGTGGGGCAGGATCTGCACAAGAGATTCAAATTCAAGAGGGAGGTAAACAGCCCATTATCAGTGTTTGGCAGGAAATCATCCAAGCTCAGGGAGAGGCTAGCTGGAGAAGGTATGGAGGTTTAGGACAAATGACATTGTTATTGGCAGCCTGCTGTACATTCACGCTCAAGAGAAAAGGGCAGGGAGAGATCGAGGTTTAACTTCACTTCTCAAAAGGACAAGGAAAACCACTGGATGTCCTTGGGCAGGTCTAGGTTCCCTTTGATGGTTCGGTGATCAGCGGGACTCCTAAAGGTCCCTTGCACTTCAACACAGGGCCTGGCATGCAATCTGACTAGAGAATAGTGATCAGATGATGCAATAAACCACTGATTTAATATCGTTTTTAGCCATGGCTGTCCATTAGAATCACCCGGGGAGTTTGAAAAAATTCTGATGCTCAGGTCACACCAGCAGAGATTCTGAGTTGTCACTGAGTTATCCATACTAGTGATTCTCCAAGTGTGGTCCCTGACCAGCAGCATCAACATTATTGGGGAGCTTATTAGAAATCCACATCCTCAAGCCCCATCCCAGAGCCCCTGAAACTCAGAGGTTGGGCCCAAGTTCTCCAGGTGATTCTGATGACCATTAAAATCTGAGAACCAAGAGTCTTAATTAGACTGTGGGATCTGGGCATTGTTTGTTACTCCCAGGTGATTCTAATGTGTGGCCACAGATGAGAATTAGTAATTTAAAGAATCCACACAGTCACTCCCAATGGCACATGACCTCTTCTACACAGAATCACAAAGTTGGACATAGCTTATCATCAGACAAGACCACTTCTAGACCATGCAGGCTGAAAAGGCTCTTCAGGGCAATGATCTCAACTCCTAAAGAACCACTGAACAAACGAGTCGCTTTCATTTGTTTCCCCTTGTTTCTCTGGAAATGCACTATGAGTAGCATGCCTCAAGGGACATTGGTCATTTATCCAGTGACACTCCATGAGGGCACATTGTCTGGGCCACAGTCTGAAGGAGCAGGGATGATTCAACACTTGCTTCTGTCCCTCACCTTAGCGAGAGGTCAGTTGAGAGGGGTGCCTGTTTCCAGGAACCCTCCTCTCTAGAACACTCCTTGGGAAGAAGGGAAAAGGGATTAAAAATGCCAGGAGACCAGAGGGAAAGAAAGACTCCAGGGTGAGGAATCCAGAGGGGGTCTAACTGGCCAATAGCCCCTCCACCAACTGGAGGCAGGCTCCTATGGGAACCTACAATATAAGGGTAACTGAGACCAGTTAGCCAGACCAGATACCCAACGTCCAAATTGCTTACACAAGCCCCCACTCCTGGACTTTGGATTTTTATCTTCAGAAAAAGGGAATAAAAATTTGCTGAAAATTCCACTGAGGTTCCAGTGCACTTAGAATGGAGGGTGCCTACCAACTATTGTCCTGGCAAATGTCAGCACCTGAGGCTCCCTCTTTTGGGACAGGGAAGAATGCCTTTATCCTGTGAGGAGTATCACTCTGTAAGAAAAAACAACACAACTGTAAAAATGACTCCCCTGACTCCGTTTCCCTCTCTTCAGAGGAGAGCTACTCTACTGCCTAAGTTACCTGGTGATTTGTTCTCAGCTTATCTCCCCCTACTGGCCAGTCAGGTCTTCAGGGCAGGGACTGAGTCCCCCTCAGGGCCACTACCCTGCCAATGCCTAGCACCTCATCTGTGCTCGATCAATACAAGCAGCTGAATGAACCTCCTGAACATGGGTTTTGACCAGCAAGAAGAACCCAAGGCCAGACTGCTGCAAAGCCGCTAGCTACTGGGTCGCCAGGCTCTGTATTACCAAGGGGCCTACAGCAGATCCTTGCGTGTACATCCCAAAGACACTGACCCTTAAAATCTGGCGTGCTGCCAAGGCACATTTCCATCTACTTGCTCCACCTCAAAAGAATTCTATTCTAGGAATACCTGCCTCCAGGATATTCCCTCAAATTCCTTCATTAAAGAAAGGTAAGAACGCAGGAAAATCAAGGCTCTTGTTTTCTCTTCCTGTTTCCTGGAAACAGCCAAGCCTGCTTCCCAGGCCACAGTAATTTTTGACATTAACTCCAAAGGAAAGTCAAACAGGTCAGCCTAGTTTCAAAGTTCTTTGCAAAGAAAAAGGACAAGACAGAAATGGCCAGATGCAAATGATGAGTATTTAGCTCCTGGTGATTCTCTGTTCACTCTAATAACTCCGGCGGTCCTTCGTGAGTCAAATGAGGCGAGGGCCCTTTCAACACCCAAGCAAGCAGACAGGCACTGGGACACCTTCACTTCTGTTAGAGTTGAGCCCCTGGGAAACTACCCTGGGCCTCAACCTCCTTGCCAGTAAGATGAGGGCTGGACTAAAGGATCTTTTCCAATCCTAAAAAGAGGAAGACCGAAAATACTACAAAGTCTGAAGAGCTGTGCAATTTAAAAAGTACTTCCCTCCCTCCAGTGGGAAATGACTGAACCCCACTATCAGCACAGTATTCCTTGGACTTACAACTTTAATCCCCCAAAAAACACTCCCCTGCCCCACCCCCAAAATGTCCCTGGGTAGGGAGGCACCAATCTCTCTTCAAATGAGTGTATCAGCGGCAGGTTGTTTAAAAAGAGTAGAAATAATGTCAGATAAGAAGACAGGGAATGGTGGAAGGGGATGGAAAGGAGGCAAGGAACCCAGAAAGTAAGTCTTGCCTACAACTCAATTTAAAGTACGTTCAGCTCTGTTCCAGAGCTGACACCTCCAACAATCAACGATCAAACCTCTTGGGTAAGGAGGTATTCACAGAGTTTTGGAGAGCAGAGCTCCTAGTTCCAACAAGCTGCCCCATGATGGCCAGCACAAGCTACGCGGAAGGAAGGAGGATTCCCTCTGCTACCAAGCTCTCCCCCAACTTCGGCCCAACCTTCACCAGTGGTGTGCAAGTAAGTATTTAACAAACCGCTTTCCCGGGGACGGTGAGACGGAAGCCCTGATTGGTAGCCCTAGCCCATTTCTGTGGTGTAAATGCTCCTCCCACTGTCCATTTCAAGCCCTGAATGCAGAGTTCGGAGCAAGGAGTTCAGTCAGCTCTCAGGAGCCATTCCAAACTACTTGGTCCAAGGAAGAGGAAATTCCTCATAGGTAAATATGGACAAATATGGGAAGTGTCTTAAGAGGGAACAGGGTCTCCCTGGCTCTCCCCAGGAAGGAGCTGGGCACCACAGGAGCCCGGGCCAGGGCCCTGCAGATCTGTGCTACTCCAGGCCCCCACTGGCTTCAAGTGGCGCTCCCCGCAGAGGGCAGGCTGGAGAGAGGAAAGGAGCCACCCCTGGCCAGACCCACCGTGTGGCTCCTGGGAAGATAGTGGGAGGAGGCTCGAGGTGCTGTGGAAAATGAAGTCTGGGGATGACCACGTGAAGCGAATTATCCCTGCCCGTGGGAGCAGCAGGCTTTGGCCGCAGCGTCACATCTGAGCGAGGCCGAATCGAGAGCCCCGTCGCTCCGGCGCAGGCGAGCCGTCTGGCCCAACTGCCAACCAGCCAGGAAACCGAACAAAGCAAGACCCCTAGAGTGCGAGGCCCTGAGTCATGGTAAATGACAAAGGCACGCTAATCATTTACATGTGTCCATGTCTAACAGCATACATATCACTGTCACACACCCCCCTCTTGAAGACGAGCACAGTCAGTGCTTTCCCTAAAAAGTGGACAGCATAGAAACGGGCAGCGTGCCTCAACCAAGAGAACTGTTTGGTGACGGGCCCTGGGGTCCTGTCCTGCTCACCCCTCGTCCCCGAGCCCCTCATGGGCTCTTCCTTTCAGCAGCTCTTCTCATTCATTCCATCTTGGCAGCAGCCTCTTGTGTAACTGAAACCACAAGAAACTTTTGTTTGGCTTTTAATTCAGAAGAAATTCCAGTAACTGGGTTCCCGCTACTTAAAAAAAAAAAAAAAATTCAAAGCTCTGCTCTAGAGAATTCAGCTTTTCCCCTGGGCACAACTGTTCACAGAAAATGTCTTTCTTTCTCACTCTTCCTAGCTTCCCCCGGCCCCCTGCCTGAGGCCCATTCTGTGCTCGGACATCTGCAACGCATTGGCCCCTCACGCAGCTGGGCCTGAGTCCCCAGCACTTCCAGAAGGCTGGGACCGAGACAGGGGTGGCGTGTTCCTGTTTCATGGCTGGAGCCAAGCAAGTTAAGAGCTGTTGAAAGATGTGCTTGGCTGGTCTCTCTTCTCACCCGGGGTACACTGCTCATTTTTGTTTGGGGCAGGCAGGGGCCCAAGGAAGTAAGGAATGAGATCTACAGGCTTCCAGTCCCCCTGCCCTGGAAACAAGCACAGCCAGGGTTGCCCCAGCCGCCCACCCCCCCACGGGTCTATTTCTAATATCTGATAACATCCCCATGAACAGCTGTTCACCCCAAGTGAATGAATAACAAGCAACTGCTGCTACGTCAGGGAGGAAAACTTGACTTTGTATGTTTGAGGCCCTTTCTACTCAAAGTGGGGCCCAGGATCCCCAGCAGCGGCATCACCTGGGAATTTGTTCAAAACGCAGCATCCTGGATCCCCATCCTGGATGTACTGAATCAGAATCTACATTTTAACACAGTTCCCCTATACCGGGCAACTGTATACACATTAAAGTTTGAGAAGCACTGTAATAAGAAAATGTGCTAGTAACATTTCAGTTCAACAGACATTTTATCAGGGACTGCTGTGTGTCAGCACTGTGCTTGGTGCTGGAGGCAGTGAAGTTCAGTAAATGGAATCCCGGCCCCCTTGAGCTCACTCACAGCCTAAGTACATAGGACTGACCGGCCTGGGGCAGGGATTCCCGACCCTGTGGGCTGGGTGTGGACACAGTGTAAGCAAGTCTATGGTCCTCCCTTGTGGGGACGAAGGTTTTAGCTTGTCCCAAGTCAACCTATGACTTCAGAAGCTCCCATAGCTTGTGTTTTCAGTAGCATTCTAGTTGACAGTCCTACAAACTCTCTCCTTCTCTCTTCTCTTTTGGCCCTTCCACTATAAAGGCAGGAAAAAAGCAAGCTACTTTGTCAGCCTCCCTTGCAGCTAGTTGTAATTATGTGACTAAGTTCTGGCAAAAGATGGAGAGGGAGCCTAGCACCTTGCCATTCAAAATGCAGTCTCTAGCAGCACTGATATATCCTGGGAGCCTGGTCAAAATGTGGAATTTCAGGCTCCATTCCAGATCGACAGTATCCATATCTGTGTTTCAACAAGACCCCCAGGTGACACTTATGTATATGAAGTTCAAGAACTATCATCCTGGGGGCTTCTGGGAAAGGTCTCTGTTTTGCGTTAAAGGGACAGAGTGCCACTGGCCCCACACCGTCCTCCCTCACTCTGCCTTGAATGTGGATGTGATGCCCGGCACTGCATCAACCACCTTGAATAAATGAGAAAACAAGTCTGAGTATGAAAAGGCATAGTATGAGGGAGTGGAGAGATAAAGAGTCTTGGTCCTTGGTGTCATCTTAAGCTGCTAGGCAGACCTGAGGCTACTTCCAGACTTCTTCTCAAAACCCTATTGCTTGAAGCTGAAAACATTCATAACTGACATGTACTATAGATCTTTGAGAATGAGGAAGGGTCTTAAGTGAGTTAACCAAATCTGAAGAAAGCTAAATCTATGGAGACCTGCCACAGAAAGACTGTAGGTCTTCCTGCTCCATACCCCTTCTCTGGCAGGAATTGGGTGAGACCCACCTGTTCCTGACAGCTCATTCAGTGGGCACAATTGGCTCAGACACCCTCCTCACACACGTAACAGAGCACGCTCATCTCCTCCTAAGCTCCTGCATGGGCGCTATTATCCCCTCTGATGTGGCTATGGGGGAAGATGTGGTCGTGGTGACCTTCTCCTAAACTCACTGCCTCAGGCAGGGTCTTCAGGGCCTACATGGGAGACACTCAGCCTCCACAGAGCCACCAGTCCTGCCTCACTCCTCAGACAGGCTCCTTTCCTATTGGGAAGGAAATCCAAGCATTGGGTTCTGTAGGCCAGGAATGCATTCAGGCTGTCTAGTGCCTTTTGACTCACAGGACTGTCCTGACTTTGGGAATAGGAAAGAAGGAGAAGGAGAATGCAGGAGAAACTGGATGTATCCCAATCCAGCCTCCAAAGTGTGATGTTATGCAAGTCCACCAAATTCCAGAATTGTCATCCCTGGATCCCTTCCTTCCAGAATTTCCAACCAGTCCTCTGGATTTGAGGATAGAGGGAAATATCTCAGCCTGTGGTGTATAGGTTGAAAAGTTCTGGGTTGGTTTTAAAATAATAATCATGATCAAATTATTAGGTAAATCTACCTAGATTTTTTCTAAAGGAAGATAGGTAGGAAGGCAAGAAGGAAGGCAAAGAGGCAGGAGGAAGGAGGGGAAAGAATGGATGGGTGGGAAGGCAGGTACCCAGGAAGGAAGGAAGGCAGAACAACTTAGGCTTGCTGCATGGAATTTGATCTTCTCCCCTAATATCTATGGCTCTTTGGACTAATTACTTCCACGTCACTGGCAGGACTGTGATACACACATGCAGTGGAACACTACTCAGCAACGAAGAGGAGTGAACCACAGCTACATGCAATGACATGGATGACTGCAAAAGCATTTAAATTGAAAGAAAGCAGACTCAAAAGGCGACGAACTGTAGAATTGTATATATACAATTCTACAGGGATAGAAACCAGATCAGTGGTTGCCAGGTGCTGAGGGGAAGAATAAGTACAAAGAGGCATGTGCAACGTTGGGGGAGGAGGGCAATGTTCCCCATCTGGACTGTGATAGTCCTTATATGATGATACACATTTGACAAAATTCACCCAACTGGAGACCTCTGCTTCTGGCCAAGATGGGATAATGGGGACCTGACTTACACTCTCACCTGACACAACCAAAAACTAAAACAAATAGAAAAAAAAGTATAAAAGAATGGTTTTCAAGAGACTGGACATCAGGCAACACAAGCATTGCTGGAGATCCTCGAGACGTGGAAAAGGAATGAGGTGAGCTCCATGACTGTCCTAGCTTACTGCCTCGTTAGAGTCTGTGGGCCACAGCATGAGTAGGGAGAGCCCAGGTGGAGCCTTGCAGACTCCCAGAGCTAAGGAGATGGAGCTGAGAGTCTGGGGAGACCGAGGTGGCTAGACTTCGTAGGACAGAGCAATAGAAAGGAAAAAGAGAACTCCAGAGATCTGCAGAGGGTCCCCTTGGGTGATTTGGCATACTACTGACTGATTCATGTGTGTGAGGAAACTGCCTGAGGCACAGGAAAGAACTATATTAGTTTTTATTACTGTGTAACAAATTACCACAAATGCAGTGGATTAAACAACCCATATTTATTATCTCACTGTTTCTGTAGGTCAGAAGTCTGGGCATAGCTTAGTTGGGTCCTCTGTTCAGAGCCTCACAAGGCTGTAATCAAGGTTTTGGCCAGGGTGTAATAACATCAGGAGGCTCCACTGGACAAGAGTCCATTTCCAAGCTCATTCAGATTGATGGCAGAATTCATTTCCTTGTGGCTGTATGACAACCTTGGGCTCTAGAGACTGATTGCAGTTCCCTGACATGTGGGATTCTCCAACATGACCACTTATGTCATTGAGCCCACGTGGAAGATTTCCAGCGGTAAGTTGAAGTCTAACATAACATAACATAATCATGGAAGAGACACCATCACCTTTACCATATGATATAACCTGGTCACTGAAGTGGCATCCTAGTATCTGTGTCATATTTCATTGATTAGAAACAAGCCACAGGTCCTACTGATGCTTAAGGGGAGGGGATTACACAAAGGCATGAACAAGAAGAGGCAGGAATCACTGAGGATCACCTTAGGGTCTTTCTGCCACAAAACCATCCATCCAAGGGGATTAAAGGGAACAGTGCCCAGTACTCACACAGAGTTGGAAATAATGCCTGTTCCTATTAACCAGAGTGTAAAAACTCATAATTCACAGGGCATTGGGCAGAGTACTCAAAAGGTCTTGCCTCAGTTGTAGAAAATGATCATCCCCAGACCAAATGCTTCTCTGCCTAACAAATATTAAAAGCAAGACAAAAAAATGTTCTGTTTCCAAATAACTTGAGTCCCAGAATAAAGTTTAAAAATATTTATAACATCATTTTTAATTAATTGAATTTCCAAGAATTCAACATTAACCAAGGCAAAACCTATGATGTCTTTCATCCAATGCAAGAAAACAGGAAAATGCAACCCACAATTAAAAGAAAAATCAATTCAAACTGACCCAGAATGACACAGATGTTAGAATTAGCAGATAAGGATATAAAACTGTAATCATAACTGTATTCCATATGGTCAAAAAGTTAGGTAGAAACATGAAAATATTAAAGGACCCAAATAGTCCTTCTAGATATGAAAACTTCTATGTCAGAGATAAAAATACACTGGCTAGGATTAACATCAGATTATGCATGACACAAAAAAAAGATTAGTAAACTTGAAGACATAGTAATAGAAACTATCTGAAATGAAAGAAGAGATCAATTAAAATGGAAAAAGCATTAATGAGCTGTATGACAGCTTCAAGCAGCCTAATATATATGTAATTAAAAATCTCACAAAAATGGAGAGGAGGTGGGCGCCTGGGTGGCTCAGTTGGTTAAGCGACTGCCTTCAGCTCAGGTCATGATCCTGGAGTCCCGGGATCGAGTCCCGCATCGGGCTCCCTGCTCGGCGGGGAGTCTGCTTCTCCCTCTGACCCTCCCCCCTCTCATGTGCTCTCTCTCATTCTCTCTCTCTCAAATAAATAAATAAAATCTTTAAAAATAAAAAAAAATAAATTAAAAAAATGGAGAGGAGGAGACAGAAAATATCTGTAGAAATAACAGCTGAAACTTTACTAAATTTAATTTTTAAAATATAAACTCACAGATTCAAGAAGCTCAGTGAATTCTAAGCATAGGAAACATGAAAAAAAAATTACACACCAAGGGTTATCATAATCAAATTGCTCAAAACCAGTGTTAAAAAACAAAACAAAACATTGAAAGTAGTCAGAGCATAAAGACATGTATTTACAGAGGGACAAAGACAAGGATGGCAGCAAATTTCTTGTTGAAAACAGTGTAAGCAAGAAGACAGTGGAACAGCAGCTTTAGATTATGAAAGAAAAAATCACCAACTTAGAATTCTATACTAAGTGAAAAATATCTCTCAAAAATAAAGGTGAAAATTCTTTTTTTTTTCCCCCCCAGACATACAAAAGTCATTACTGGTATACTGGCACTACAAGAAATGCTTAAAAAAGGAAAGTGAGAGGAGATGAAAATGTGGATCTTCATAAAGGAATGAAGAATGGCAGAAATGTATGTGTGATTTTTTTCTTTAAAATACTGCTTAAACAAAAATAATAACAATGTATTATGAGGTTCATAACAAATGCATAAATAGAATGTATGACTATAGCATAAAGGCCATGAAGGGAGAAATATGAGTATACTATTGTAAGTAGTATACTAAATGGAAGCAGTATAGTAACACTTGAAGGTAGACTGATGAATTAAGAATGTATACTATGAATCCTAAAGCAACCAATAAAAAAACAAAACAAAGAATTTTAGCTAAGAAGCGAACAAAAGAGATAAGATGGAATAAAAAAAATACTCAATCCAAAAGGAGGCAGAAAAAGAGGTAAAAGGGAACAAAGAACATATGGGACTCACAGAAAACAGTAACAAGATGATAAACTTAAACCTCACCATATATCAATAATCATATAATGGTCTGAATACTCCAATTAAAAGTAAGAGACAATCAGATTGGATAAAGAGCAAGACCCAACCATATGCTGCTTACAAGAAATCTATTTTAAATATAAAGATACAAATGGGTTAAAAGTTAAAGGTAGGAAAAGATAAACAATACTAACATGTATCAAAAGAAAACCGGAGTGGCTACATTAATATCAGGCAAAGTAGAGCTCAGAGCAAAGAATACCACCAGGGATAAAGAAGGTATTTTCATAATAATAAAGGGGGCAATTCTTTAAATGGACATAACAACCCTAAATGTTTATGCACCTACTAACAGAACTTCAAAATACATGAAGCAAAAACTTTTCCTGGTAGAAACTGGCAAGCAGATCTAAAATTCATACAGAAATGCGTAAGATCTAAAATAGTCCAAACAACATGTTTGGAAAAGAGAAGAACAAAGTTGAAAGGGTAACTAACACTACCTGATTTCAAGATTTATTATAAAGCTATGGTACCCAAAGCTGTGGTATTGGTGTAAAGACCGACAAATAGGTCAATGGAACAGAAGAGAGAATCCAGAAATAGATCCACACATATATGGAAACTGATTTCAGACAAAGAAGATGGAGAAAAGACAAGCCACAGATGGACATTAAAAATATTTACAAAGCACATATCTAACAAAGAACTAGTATCCAGGATATATAAAGAACTCTCAAAATGCAATGATAAGAAAACAACCCAATTACAAAATGGGCAAAAGATATGAACAGATACTTCACCAAAGAAGATATGTGGATGGCAGATAAGCATATGAAAGATGCTCAATATCATGAGTCACTAGGAAAATGCAAATTGAAAACACAATGAGATACCACTATATACATGTAACAGCAAAAACTAAAAATACTGGCCATACCAAGTGTTGGGGAGGATGTAGAGGGACTGAAACTGTTACACACTGCTGATGGGAGTGTAAGATGGTACAACCACTTTGGAAAACAGTGTGGCAACTTCTTAGAAAGTTAAACAACACTCCCATATGATAAAACCATCCATTCCTTGGTATCTATTCAAGAGAAAGAAAACATATGCCCATACAAAGATTTGTCCGTAAGTATTCATAGTGACTTTACTTAAATAGCCGCAAACTGGAAACAAGCCAAAGACCATCAACAGGTGAGCAAATTTTGGTATATTCATACAATGGAACATCAGTCAGCAATAAAAGGGGATGAGCTATCAATACATTCAACAACATTCACAAACTTCTGAATAATTATGCTCAATGAGAGAAGTCAGCCAAAAGAGAACACATACAAAAAAAATTCCATTAAAAAATTCCATTTATAAAAAACTATAGAAAATATAAACTATGGTGACAGAAAGAGACAGAGGAGGGCAGGGAGGATGAGCCGGAGAGATTACCAGGGGCAAGAGGAAACTTTTGGGGGTGGACAGATATGCTTACTGTCTTGACTACAGTAATGGTTTCACAATGTACGTGCATGTCAAAACTTCTCAAAGTACATGCTTGATATATGAGTAGTTTGTTGTATGTTGATTAGGCCTCCGTAAAACCATTTTTAAAAATTCACAGAAATGTAGACCTGAAATGAAATAATTTTACTGTATGAAAATCATACCTCAGTAAACAAAAAGATCTTTAAAAATAAACGGGAGATATAAAAGCCAGGAGAAAGCATCTGGGTATCTGGTGACTTCATACATCGGTCTGTTCCTATCCCATACTTCTGTGCCCTATGGACCATAACAGCAGCAAGGGCAAGGTGCCTGGAATCTATTCTCCAGGCATGCTGTGGTGAGGAGTGATGGGGGGAAGAAGGGAGGGGTCCTTGCCGAAGGCCTTGAAAGAGACCAGGAATCAGTGCCCTGCGCGCTGGTGACTGGGCCGCCCCAGTCTGTGTGAAAAGCTGTGACAATATGTAAGCACCTCAGTGTGATCAGATTAAAGGTGGTTTCTGCCTCTAATGTAATATCTGTGGGCCCTTTTGCTCTGCTCTTTGTCAGTGCAGGTATAATAGGATCAAGCCCAGGAATTAAGTGTTAACATGCAATAAAGAAGCATCAGAGAAAACAGACCCATTTGTGGCAAGCAGCTGGGGTGGGAGGGAGTGGAGAGGACAGGGGCCACCTTCCTGTTAGGTAGAGGAGGCAAGAGAGAGAAGGCTCCCTCAGCTGCCCCGGCCGCTGCCCAGTCAAGACTCAGCAGTCAGGGACCCAAGCCACGCTCTGCTGGGATCCTTGAGAGGACTGTTGTTGGGGCATCCTCTTGGAGTTCTTCCTAGGAGCCTGTGGTAGGGCTGGGGGCCCCACAGCTGCTGCCTGAAGCCTCCTTAGATTTCTGTGCACAGGGGGTTCTGCAAAGGTCTTTTGTTAAGAGAGCAAAGACAGAGGAACTGCTATTGAGAAACCAGGAGCAAAATCCTTTCCCTACAAATCGTCAGAGCAAGGAAGAAAGAGGTGTGTGTGCGTCCTGCCTGTCTACTAAAAGAGAGAGATGAATTAAATGAAATGTTTCTAGGCCATGAGCTGATAAATATAACTCTCAGGAGTCACTGTTAGTAATGGCGCTTCTAAAGCAGTAGCTCGTTGTGTTTCTACATCTGTGAAATGGGGATGGTAATAACAAGAGCCAGCTCGTATGGTATTGGAAGAGTCACCTAGCATAGAAGAGTGTCTTATAGAGCATGAAGTGCGATGTGAATGTGAGTTATCATTGTTAGGTGAGGGCACAGTCTCCGATAGGAAAGCTTAATGTGATTTTCTGCAGTGACTCTGCAGCCCTTCTGGTATGCTGGAAAGAATTCAGGTCACGGCAGAGGTGTCAGAATTTGCCTATGCCAGGTAATTTCATCGAGTGGCTAGAGTTGATGTTTGAGATCTTCTCTTGGTCTCCCTGGTCCCTATACCCCTGATTCAGGTACCCAGGCTTCCAGCCCCCCCATTTCTTGACCTAGTCCACCCTCAACCCAAAAGCACCCCAGCTGAACTTGCCTTTCCCAGGCTGTGAACATTTCCTTCTGGTTCCAAGTGTCTCCTTATTCAACAACTATCCTATTGGGAACTCCATTCTTTTATAGTTCTGGTCTCTGCTTTCAATTACTCTGGGAAATATACCCATGCTGAAGCGTAGAAGCTGTGCATATTTTCATCCATTCGTCTGCCCTGTTAATAGGGGCCTTAAATGTTTTGTCACTCTGTTCCATGGGGTAGTAAAGGTTCTGGAGAGATGCCTGAGGGGCCGCCTTGTAGAATTAGGGGAAAGCTGAGTAGGTGGGCTCCGCTCCTCACGCATTTGAACCAAAGTAGCCCTGACCTTTTCTGTTCTGCACCAAGTTTTGTTAGAAGAAAAGGTTCTTTGGGTTATAGAATCCTGGGAAGGAAATGGCAGATTCCCCCAAATTCTAGCACATGGGCAGTTGTCTGCTCCAATCAGGAAGCCAGCCAGCTTCCTTCTGGATAGAATGCAATCAAAATCCAGTTTTGAGCCCAGACCTACTGCCAGCCAGCTGTGTGTCTTGAGCATATCCCTGCCCCACCTGTAGGCTTCTGTTTTCTCCACTGAATAATAAAGTCATTGGGCTCAATGACCACAGAGTTTCCTCCTGGCTCTAAAACACATGTTTCTGGACTGTTCATTATGGCAACCCTCTCCTGAGATGGCCTGCTGATGGACACCCATCCCTGGAAGGTACCAAGCATCTCACCATTCTATAGTGCTGGCTCCATTCTCCCCTCCCTCAGCTGCCATGGCACGGTGCTGGCTCCTTTCTCATCCTGACCTGAGAGCAAAAGCTAAGATTGGCCATCTTCCCACGGAAAATGGCGCACAGATCTGGTGGTGCTGTGGGCAGAGGAATATCAGGCCTGGTTCTCTCTGGTTCTTGGATAAGAGCTTCACGAGTGGGTACAGGCACCCGAGGACAGATAGAGGTGGCAGGTCAAAGGTGGGAGCTGGGCTGTGTGGGGGCTGGGAGCCGGGGTGGAATGCAGAGGGGGTTGCGTGTGCCCGTGGGGGAGAGGGTGGGGAACCTGGAGAAGGCCTGGAGCGGGACGATGAAAGAAAACTAGGGCAAAAGAGTCGAGGCTGCAGGCTCACTGGACAACCCACAGGGGGTATGGAGCTTCTGGAAAGACACCGGGTGCAAGACTGCCCCCTCTTAGGGTCGTGGTGAGGAGCCAAGACTCACAACAGGCAGGAGACATACCTAGTCCCACATGGTCACCCCTTTTCCCTTTCCCTCGACACACCCAGAAGCTGACACAGGTTGGGGGAAAGGGAAAAAAAATCACGTTTGCTCGGCTCACATGGCTGATGAGGACTGCTAGCTAGCGGGACAACGATTACATACCAAATGCACTGCAGCAACTAATTTTCAAGGAGATCAAAATAAATCAGAAAACAAAACCATTCTGACAGCAGAGAAATGTGGAAACGTGTTAAGAGGTAATTATAGTCCTTTCCCCCTTGTTTCACCCGCATTGCTCCTGCCACTGTAGCAAGAGCTGAATCACTGCTGTCACTCCCTGTCGAGAGTCCCGTGCGTGCTGAAGGCATCGTGCAGGGCGTGCCCAGGCCGGGAATGCTGCTGGCAGGCCTGGCCGCCTGGGACCAACGTCTACTGACAGAGACATGAGTCCCATGCCTGATACTTGAGGACTGGGAGGAGCCAGCACCCCACCCCAGCCAGGAGCCAATGCGCCAGGCCACTCTGGCACTCCTCCGCCATCCGGTGCTCCTTTAAAGCAAAGCCCATCACCTCTTGCCTCAGACTGCACCACTGCATTGTGCCGCAGAAAGGGCACAGCCTGGGAATCAGAGAGACCTGGGCTTGAATTCCAGCTGCACTGGCTTCTAGTTTGGTGGCCTCGGGAAAGACACTGGAGCTCGAGAGGCTTTGGGTTCCCCATTTGAAAACAGAAAATGTGAGTGCCTATCTCATGCAGTTATCATGAGAATCAGAAATCACGCACGTAAGACGCCCACCATCTGGCATGCTTCACTCAAGGTTACCATGCTCACCATCACTGTTATAATATCTTTTCCAAGTCTGAACTTTCAGCCACAAACCCCTGAACCCTTTGACTATAACTTAGTGTGAGGGCACGGGAGGCTCCCTGGGAGATGGCAGCGTTCCAGAACCTCTCTCAATGGGACCAAGGTAAACACTTCCTCCAAGAGTGTTTGGATGATGTGAAGGGACCACTCACAGCTCAGAAACATCAACAGATACTTCACAGCTGAATGAATGAAGCCAACAGGGCTTTTTCTGATTATAGCCTCAGGGATGTTAATACCTGGTAGATACCTGGGCTCCTCAGCATTTTTTGAGATGGCTGCTGGGTGTCCAGCTTAGAAAAAGGTCAGACAGAATGATGACTTGCTGCTCTGAAAGATAAAGCCATGTAGGAAGCAGCATGTGGCCTTAGGTGGCCGCCACCGCCACCATCATCACCATCACCAATCAAGTCTGACAAGTATGACATTATGCCACTCCTTAAAATCAGGGCAAAGGTAATTCCTGCCGAGTGCTACACAGAACTCAGATAAGCAAGCCCGTCTGCTAGAAGCTGCCATGTAAAGCCCATGTCTATTGCACCTTTCAATCAATGGCTACCCATCAAGCCCTCACCAGGGTCAAGGGCAGAGCCTGCATACAATTGGATACAATTGGGAGGGTGTTCCCCTGAGTGCTTCCACCCATGAGCTGCATTTGCCTGAACCAAAGATGGTTCTATTGATCATCATCTTTGTATCCTTCACAGGGCTGGGAAATAATGTTTGTAGAATCCTCTGGCCAAAATCTGGTACCAGTAAACCTGGATGAGGTAGGAAAGAAAAAGGGAGATGCTGGACTCACTGTGAGTCATTAAAAGGTAGAACCTTTCTATGATAAATCCTGAATAATAATAATAATAGTAATAATAATAATAATAATAAACAATTTCTTGGGTCCTTTGTATATGCCAGGTTCTGTCCTAAGTATGCAGCATGACTTAGATCAGATAATTCTTCGACCAACCTTCCGAGGTGGGTACCATTATCATCACCAGGTTACAGACAAGAACACTGGGAGGCAGAAAAGTAAAGGAACTTGCCCAAGGTCACACAACCAGAAGGAGCGGAGCCAGCTTCCAGTGCAGGCAGGCTGGCGGCTGAATCTACGCTGTGGTGCCTCTCAGAAACCAGCTACCTTCCCAGGGCTTCACACTGGATGTCTACCTTTCCTGTCACCTCCTGAACATGTGGGACTCTTGCTTAGCCCAGAAGGTGGCCCTCTCCCTTCTCTGCAGGCACACTCCTCACGGTGCCCAGTGATTGGCAAGTAGCCCACAGGACAGCTTACAGGGTTCCTTGAGCACCTCTGTCTGCTGGCCTTTCTTTGCCAAGTCATTCCAAGAAGTCTAGATTCTTCTTCTGGTTTTCTTTTGATGTGATTCCCAGGAAAGACGAAGGCCCTCTCCCCTCTCTGAAAGGAGCATGTCCCCAGGGTACTGGCTGCCCTGTTGGTCCGAACCCAGCACCCAGAGGAGCCTCCCAGGCAGTGCAGAGAGTAAGATTTTGGGGGTCCAGCTTCTTCTCTGCCAGTTCTATTTCTTCTCCTAATGCCATGTGCCTGGGCTCCTGGATCCCCACTTTGAGCAACTGAAATTTAGATTTGAAATGACAGTCATCTCGGTAAATAATGCTTAACAATGAAGATGTAGTAATAAGCAAAGGTAACATTGAATCTTTTTGCTTCTGATAGGGACAATATTAAAGTATAACACATAATACAAGTAGTTTCGTTTTACGGGCCAACATCAGAGTCTTACTTGCCTATAAAGTGATTTCTTTTAGTTGTGGACCTGGTTTATTCAGGTCCAGGGCCTATGAACATGTCTTCAGTAGAACAGATAAATACACTGTGGCACTGGTCCTATGGTGACCTGCCTCTGTTTCGGGAAAAGACAGGGTCCGAGACACCAGCCACAGCCCTTCTGCTACCACCTCACAAGTGTCTGAGAGGCAGAGCTGTCTCTACATCACAATACTGCTGTGTCAAAGAAACGAGAAAGAAGTCAACCCCCTCGCAGTAGATAGGCCCTGCAAACCCAACCATGCAAATCCCTCTTATGCCAGGCCTTACAAGAACTGCTAGGAAGAAGCTCCTTGTTCTGTGTTCTAAGAGAAGTGTTAAAAACATGGAAGTAAATCCACAGGTAACAGCAAATCTGGGGGGCGGGGGATGGGGACTACCAGATTTCCCCCATGAGGCTGAGGATTTGTAGCAAGCGTAAGGAAGGTTGGAAGCCAGATTGTGGGGTGGATCCAGACTCTATCTTCAAGCAAGCAGACTCGCTGCAGGTTTCTTGATGAAAGAGATGCTCGAGGGATGTTTGCGCCCTCAGCGCTTCACAGATGTTCCATCTCCCCAGAGCCCCAGGAGGATGCCCTGCCCAGAAGAGTATGCCTCGTAGTAATAACAGCGAATATTCATATGTTGCCATATTGCATGTCAGGCACCGTGGGCTGCACTTTACACACTTTAAGTCAGTATCCCTAACGTAGATATGCTGGTGATCCCCATCCTACAGATCAGGCAACCAAAGAACTAAGATGTTAAGTAACGTCCACGCAGCCACTAGCGGCAATACCAGGACTTGAGTTCAGGCCGTCTGTCTAGCTCACTATCCAGAGTAGGGGAGAGTCCTTCTGAATGCTTCTCCCAAGGCCCTGGGCTGTCTCTGTTTTCTGTTTCGTGTCAAAAGGGAAAAAAACAGCTCTAGTGCTGCACCTTGGACTTAAATCTACATTTTTTCCATTCAGGACAGAACTGGAAAAGAGAAACACAGAGTGGAGGAAAATTTGCATTTCACCCAAATTGGCACTGGAACCCATGAAGCGGATTCCACACCGCACCCTGCCCAGGGCCTTCCAGCCCAGCCTGAGTGGAGGCAGCTGGCTGCGGAGGAGAAAGCCTGCCTGCCCCAGGACACCGCCGAGGAGGAGTGCCCAGCAAGATTCTGGAGAGCAAGAGCCTGCTACACGAGAAAGAACGGTGTGGGCTCTTATCCCAAACAGGTCTACGTTGTCCTAAAAAACAAGCCACAGACCATCAGCCCTTGGCAAAGAGTGCATCTGATGCCCTTTATCTCCCCTTTCCTTCTCATCTTGCCCATACCCCCGCCCATCCCTGGGCCTGGCCCAGGAGGGACATGACCATCTGGTCGGCCTGGATATGCTAATGAATGACTTCATGTGCTCTCCCCCTCCAGTGGATTAAGACTCTTTGCCTAGAAGAATCATCTGAACAGTGGCTTCAGGATGCTAGAGACATTTAGGAACCAGAAGCCCTGCTTGAGACACATTCATGGCCAGACTTCAGCCAGAGGGACAGTCCAGTGACTTCCATCTCTGCTTCCTGATTCCTGTCCTCCACTGCCATGGGCTCCTGCTGGGCCGTGTGACTGTGGTCTTTCCCCATAGAGGGCTTATTGCATCTTTAGAGTGCTTGTGGGCCTTGCTGGGTCAGGCCTGCTCATTTTCATTCCCCCAAAGGGCCACCTTGTCACCATTTTGTCAGCCTCAAGGTGCCTGAGTTCCTGTCTTCTGTAAAGTGTAAGGCACTGTACAAGGTGGGGGCTGTTACATTTACTCAAGACAACTGGTACTAAAACACTCCATCGCTGCCCTCCAACAGCTGATAGTTCACAAATAAAGGAGATGTATGTGGGACATTTCAGAGTTCCTTTATCATTTGAGCAATGCGTTTTGCAAGGTAAGCATGCTCGTCTTGGGGACAGAATCACTGGAAAGTGAGTAGCCTCTTTATAAACTCCCCTTCGGAAGAGCCTTCCAGAGTTGGCTAAACTAAGCTAATACTCCAAATAAGTTCTTGCTCCCTACCGCCTCCCTTAGATCCACTCTCCGCCCTCCCCACCCTACTCTGTGCCCTGGAAGGCTGATGCCTACAGACTGCATCTCCAGGCGCTCCCGCCCTCTGGCTTCAGGCTGGTTTGACCAATGAGAAGCACCAGCAGGACACTGGAGTATATGGAAAAAGAGCAGCCACGGGGTCTTCTTTCCACGCCCACCTGATGCGGTGCCATTGTCCCGGCGGTGGCCATGTCCTTGCATGACCATGGTTTCCAGCTCATGGTCCGTCCTCCCAGCTCCAGCACTCACTGGGCTCTGAGAGCGCCACTGCCTCCCCTTGGACCCAGCTCCCCTCCACTGCTAGCTCCGGGCACCTCAAGAGCCCCGCTGGTTCCCTTGCCCTCCGTGGAAATGCCCTTCCATCAGGTCTTCTCAAAGGAACCGTCAGTGTAGAATTCCATCTCCGATGGTGATGCAGCCGGACACTTGATACCCATTCTTTATATTTAGCCAAGGAAGATATATAGAGAAAACACAAAGCTTCCATGGTTAGTTGATTCCTTGCCTCCAGGAGTGGTTTTATCCTAAATAGGCAATCACCCTTCTCATTTTTCAAACTCTCCACAGGACAACATATTTCTATTGTCTAGAGGACAGCAGGTGATGCTAAATCCAGAACGCAGGGGCTCAGAATTCCTCCACCCTCAACCTTGGTCAGGTACTTTACTCTCATTCCCATCAACAAATAGGAGACAGCTTTTCAAACCAAAGCGGGCCCATCTCCTTAAGCACACATGTGGATAGTAGAATTGAGGCAGGTTTCAGCGAGTTGATGTCTCTCAGCCAGCCTATAAATCAAGCACTAATCCCCATTACTCCTCCTGGCTCCAGGATTAGTATTCCCTCCCGGCCTCCATGGAATGTCTTTTGCATATTGAAGTCCTTTTGCTCATTGCTCACCCTTCCCTGAGTAGATGCGGAGGCATTTTGTAACTGTCAGTGTTTTGACAAAGTATCAGTATTTAATCATATGCCCATTACACCCTCCCCACCAGCACACGTGGGCTTGCTGGTGCCTGCTGCCAGGGCAGGACCTCGGGCAGGGAACAGGCAAGTTCTGGAGACCCCGGGCCCCCGCAGGGGGTTAGGGGTGAGCTGAGAAGGCAGGGCCCTCCCTCTTACAAGACCATTTGCCCAGAAGCGCATTTGCCTTCACTTCCACTTCAGGAAAGGAATGCTCGGCCCGAGCGAATAGAACAGAGATTAACTAGGACAGAAAAGACCATCTTGTTCTTTCCCTTGCCTCTTCTGGAACTAAATCATCTTTGGCAGATGGTGTTTCTAGCCACGGTCTCCCTAGGAAACCTACCCCGGTGCCTAGCAACCTTCAGCCCTCGGGAGTCCTTGTGGTCTCTAGCTTAATGCCCAGGATGCTCCCGGCCTCAGGCATCCATACTCCTCTTTCCACCAGACCTTGCTGGAAGAGGTCCTTGGAGGAACCCTCCCAAGAGTGTGGATGCCAAAGTCTGGTGATTCCCTCCCTAGGAGCCCCTGGCCATCGCTCCAATGAATATGTGGCCTCCCGCCCCTTCCCACACTCCCCCAGCTCCCCAGCCCCCCAGGCTGCCCATAAGCATTTCCTTTGCAGCCACCTCCAAACTTCCCTTTCTTAAAAAGAAACAATTTTCCGAAGCCCTGGGAGTTAATCCATGAAATCCTCTGGAACAAAAGCAGCTGGCTTGGGCCCTAGATAAGTCGATCAACAAACATGCCAGAGCCCTGCATGGTTCAAAGTGTTCTTTGTTCCAGCCACTGAGCATGGATCTGCCCGGATCCTGCCAGTGACCCTTGGCTTCTCCAAATCTCACCTCTCGGGCTCCTGGCCCCACTCCTGCCCATACCCTTGAAAGCTAGACTCCCTTCAGAGGGACAAGGCATCATTTGCCCTCAGAGTCTCTCCCTCTTTCAGAAGCTACCTGATTAAAACTTTTTGGAGCAAGTCAAGGTTCAGCACCGAATGAAAACAAACTGGTCCCTTGCAAAAGGCACAGGCCGTGTAGTATAAATGGAGGCCCCATATGGTTGTTATTCTGGAAGAGAATCAAAGCCCCTCAAAACCTGTTTCTCAGATGACACCAGGGGCAATAAAGAAAGAAAGAAAAGACCCCAAAAACAAAACAAAACCAAACCCACTCTTCATTTTACATGCAATCGATCCTGAACGGTGTCAGATGTTTGGCGAGTGCTCTGAGACCGAAAGAACAGTCAGAGAAACAGGGCCGGCAAGACCAGCCAGATGCCAAGATTTCCCAAGAATCACTGGCCCGGGGGGGTGGGGGGGGTGGGATACCACTCCCAGAAGTGCCACACGGAAGAAATTCCAGCGTACTGCACTCCTTGCTTACTGCCCTGGGCAGTATGAGACATTCCAGTCCCACCCCCCACCCCCGCCTCGGAAAGGGCAGGAACACAGAGCAGGCTGCCCAGCCAGAGCTCAAGATCCTACGGAGGGAAATAGTTTCCATAACCTGGACGCTTTCAAGCTGGAACTAGCCCCTTCAGCTTCTTTCCCTCTCTGAGCCTCAGTTGCGCATCTGTGAAGTGGGCACTATAACACATAGTTTTGTGGCATGGCATGAGGGAAATACATTTTTGAGGATGGAATATGGTGCATCCAGTTGGGTGTCCAGTTGTTTCCTCCCTGCCCAGTCCTGCCCACACCCTACTGCCAAACTTCCCAGGAAGTGCTAGCAAGTACTGTACAATGGGGCTTATCTCACCATTCCTCACTGTGTGACTTTGGGCACATCACTCAGCCTCTCTGGGCCTCATTCTATTCACCTTTAAAATGGGGATAATAACCCTATGGTACCTCATAGGTTTGGTGTAGGGGTTAAAGGAGAGTATGAGTCAGACCCCTAGTCTCCCTTTAGTTGTGAACATTTCTTGACCACCTATCATGTGTGTGCCCAGCCAGCACTGTGCTGGGCTTCAGGAAGAACCCAATTCAATAAATAATAGATGCACCTGTTATTATTATCAGAAACCAGTCACAGTTTTATTGTCCTTCAGTGTACAGACGGGTAAAGAGAAACTCAGAACAGCTAAGTACATTCCACCAGGTCACACATCAAGATTCGAACCCATGCCTGCCTTGCTCCATACGTGACACTGTTCGATATGTGAGCACCCTCTAAGTCTCGAAGTCTGAGCACTTTCACTTTATATCCCCAGATTCTTACAGCATTCCTGGAAGTGGGAGGACCTTACTATGATCTCCTGTCTGCTTACAGGGAAACTGAGGCCCAAGGTCACTCACCCAGCATGCCGGAGCCAGGTCTGTTTTCACTGAACTAGGACCATACCAGCTACTGCTTCTCTTGGAACCCAGTGTGGCTTCCCAGCTCCCGGGGCCATAAAGGGAGAAGGGGCACAAACGCACCAGGCCAGCCCTGGCAGCGCCAACTTTGAGAGTCACACGGTCCATCTCACAGGTGAGAGGGACACCGCAGAAGGAGCGTGAGAGGTGTCGGTGGCCCCCCGGTGCCACCCTGGATCAATCTGCACAGCTTAATTACTTTCAGGACCTGGCCAGTTGCTAGTGCATCCAACTTGGAGCTGTATGCAGGATAACAAGGCCATATGCTCCTGACGTCCACCCTCCCAACACAGTCTCAAACACTGAACTAGCTCGGAGGTAGAGGAAGGGAAAAAGTGAGGCAGCTTTGCGGAAAACAGGGGCTTTGGGGCTGGGAGAAGTGCTAATGACACGCACATGGTGATCCACACACTTGCCTCTTCCTCCTTGGCAGCCTGTGTTTTCTGAGCTCTTTGATAGTGGGATAGGAGAATTGCTACTCTGTGTCCACAGAGCCCAAGGATGAGGCATTTATCTCATCAGATTGTTGAGATACAGTGTGGGTGTTTTGATGTCATTACTGCAAGGATAGCAGTGTGCAGTGGAGGGGAGCAGAGATACCGAGATAAGTAACACAGGATCCTTTAAAAAGACACTGGGAACAAGAAGACTATCAGCAGTGTGTCTGAGCCAGAAGGGACCCCTGGGATTGCGAGCCAACCCAGCACCCCCGTTCGTACGTTTGTAGGAGACAGAGGCCACAGGGAGTGAGGGAACTTGTCAGGTTCACCGTGCGAGACGGGGAGAGCCTAGGCATTCCCTCTCATTTCCAGGCTCATTCCACTGCACCAGAGGCTTGAGCTCTGGAATCTCCAACGGAGGAAAGAGGAAGGTAGAGAAGCACGCCTCCCTCTGAGTTTATAGGCAAGATAGTCCCCTGGGGGATGCTAGTCAGCAACCACAGAATGTAAAAGGTTTGAATACCTGTAAAGAAGGGACAGGAGGAGGAGAAGAATGTGATAGGGATACAGGAGTCCCTGATTCTCGCTCACATTCAACCTCCCCCACTGCCCAGCAGGAAGCTGAGGAGGGCACAAAGCAAGACCCAGGGGGCATCATCTTCCTTCCTTGCCTTGAAAGAAAGCATCAAGCACCTGTGGGTTCAGGGGGGTCTGGGCCTAGGATTTTCCCATGAAACAGGAGTAGAACAAATGTTTAGTTGGCTGGCTCCAGCTCTGTAAGTTCAGAGCCACTGACGGGAGGGCAGAGGGCCAGGCACTCTTCACCTAGAGAGTGGACAATCATGGTCACCAGCCGTTCCCTCCTGAAGCCTGTGTGAAAGTCAGCGTCACTCTGCCCACTTCCAGAAGGGCCAAGGGCCTCCCACCAGGCCAGCAAAGATGCTGATCTTCAAACTCACTGTCCTGGAATCCCTGGTATTGTTGCTTAATTCACCAGGTCACTTGAGGGTAGGAATGACCTCAGCTCATCAGGCAGGCATCCTGGAGCTGATATTTAAGGAGAAATTCAGAGGCTTAAGAAGTAGTCAAGAAAAAGGCAGCTCAGACAATTGGAAGGAGAGAGGGATTTGCAGAGAACAAAAGAGACCAACATGTGGGTTTGGGCAGGCCAGAGGAAACAGCTCTGGGATGGGGTAGGAGGTGGATGCCGACAGATGAAGAACACAACATTGGTGCAGAGCTAACTTTCTGCCCCACTGCAGACATGGGGAATGGCAAAGCCAAAAGGGGTACCATCAATTTTAAGAAAAATCTTTCTTGAGGAAGTACTGACTGCCAAGGAATCCATGTCTCATCCGATGGGATGGCCGGATTGCCAAAAGGGCTGGGTGACCTCAGGGCTGCCAATTATCCCCTAAACCCTAATCTGGCAGTGAAAGCCCATGTGGAGGAGGGTCGGGGAACAGGAAGAACTATGAGCACACAGCGCATTTGGGAAGGTGCTCTCTGCCTGGCACAGATGCAAGGGTTAAGTGATTTACCCTAGGTCATAAAGCTTCTAATTTGGACAAGTCATGTGATCTCTCTGGAGCTCAGTTCCCTCATCTGTAAGGAGAGAGGGTTGGACAGGATGCTCTTTTTTGTCAATTCTGACATTCTGCAGGTTTAATCAAGGACTTCTGATCTGCCAATTCCATCTCTCTGGACAACTGCAGTCATCTGAAGACAGTCCCAGGAGAACCACAGTGCCAGAGGACTGGTCTGGGAAAGGTAGAGCCTGGACCCTCCCCAGAAGCCCCCCCGCCCCCCGGAGGCCTCCCGGAGGCAGCCCCTATCTTAGGAGACACCATGATACACTCTGTGTCCATTCCAATCCCATCAGGGCCTCGCCCTTCCTGCCCACTCCCTGGAAGTCAGCCCTGTTTGAAGGAAGGCTTGCAACGCAATGACCTATAAGGCTCTAAGTGTTCTTCCCTTATTCCTCATGGACCTCATCTCAAAGAGCTCACTGTGCTCCAGCCACACCTGCCTCCTCCCTGTTCCTCAAGCATTGTCTCAGCATTGGGCCTTTGCACCTGCTGTTCCCTGTGCCCTTGAATGCCCTTTCCCCAGATATCTATAGGACTCACTTCCTTATCCCCTCCAGGTCTTGCCTCACATGTCATCTTCTCAATGAGACCTTCCCTGACCTGTCCACTTAAAATTGTAATCCCATCCTGCCACGCTGTCTCCTTCCCTGCATTAATTCCCTCTCTGTATCTAATAAGATATATTTTACTCTTTTTTCCTTTATTTTCTCCTATTCTTTATTTTCCTCCTCCCATGAAAGAGTAAACTCCCTGAAGGCAGGGAGTTTTGCCCGTTTTATTCACTCACATAACAAGAGATGTATCTAGAACATGCCTGACACATAACAGGCACTCAATCAATATTTGCTGAGTGAATGTAGCCCCTACCCTGTTGGTACCCAGAGAATCCTTAAAAAGCAGGGGCCAGAAGCCACTTCCCAGATCTGCCATGGGTTTCTGCTCTATATGCTGTCATTCTTTCCGGCTCCCACTAGCTTTCTGGACTCTTACCACTTGTCCCACATTTTAGATACGCTCATCCCTATCCTGAGCCCATGGAGCATCCCTGTGGTCATCTCCCTTCCCGGACTCTGCCATCCACAGAAGCCGATCTGCTATGACAATGGGCACCAGCTCCCTGCCCTTCCTCCTCAACCTATGGCTGTGCATACCCCCGGGCTGGTGCCCGAGACTCAGGTGTTGGCCCCAAGAAAGACCGCTATTGCGATGGCCAAGTCTGAGCCCTCCTCTGATTGGTCAGTGTTCCTTTATTCTTTCCCTTGGTGGCAGATGAGGGAGGAAACAGATTGGGGACTCAAAACACACCAGGTGTTTAATAGATGGCTAAGTGAAAAGGGTTTCCAAATTACATGCCGACACAGCAGCTTGCTACAGCATTCAGCCCACTGCTTGCATTATGGCTTTTGGACTGAAAGAAAGGCCAAGGGAAAGGCGGTTGGGAGTGCCAGCTGATTGTCACGTGGTGTGCGAGTCTCCCACTGGGAGGACGGTCATGGGCTCTGGGCCCGCCTCTCCAGGGTGACTGACCATCCACTAGGTTGAGCTGAGCAGCTTGTTTCCACAACTGTGAGTCCTGAAAGCACAGCAGTGGGCCCCTGGGCAGGCCTCTGCCGGTCCTGCCCGTCACCTCCTTACCTAACTCTGCTCTAAGGCAGAACACTTGGGGTCTGGTCCTGGCCCTGGCTCTGACTTGCCTTGGGACCAGACTGACGTGGGGATGCCGAGAAGACGAACAAGATGATGGCGAGGCGAGTGTGCTTTGCTTCCTAGGAGGAAAGGCCTCTCTGTGACGCCCACGTAACACCATCTCCATATTAGTACATGTGCACAGTCCTGGCACTGCAGCCTGGAACACATCCAGGCCCTCTCAGGGCCCTCACCGGCCAGACGAGATGTCACAGGACTGCTCTGGCGCAGCCGCAGACGTACCTGTTGGGTCTGTGGGCCGTGCACACAGGAAGCAGGAAGCAAAGCCTCACTTTCTTCTAGTGCTCTGCCCCAGTATGCGTAGAAACTGTCTCTATGCTGTTCCCTAGCTAATGGTGATGTTTACAACTATAGTTTACTATTTAGTGCTTACCATGTGCAAAGCACTATACTAAACCCTTGTCATGATTTTTTTTAACCCAATGGTTCTCGAAGTGTATCACAGGGAACCCAGAAGGGTGGCTAAGACCCTTTCAGTGTGTCTGTGAGCTCAAAACTATTTTCATAATAATTCTAAGATGTTATTTCCCTTTTGCACTTTAATAGTCTCACAATGGAGTTTTCCAGAGACTCCATAACTACACAACACATGATGTTGCATCATATTGAGTGACAAAGCAGATCTAGAATCTGTCTTCTCTTAAGGCAGACATTAAAGAAACTCTTTAAAAGGTAAAGCAATAAAATTCCTCTTAGTAAATTTTTTGCTTTAGAAAAGAATTATTTTTCATTAAAAAGATGTTAACATGTAATAAGGTTTTTTGGATGAATTAAGTTTGAATTTCTAATATAGTAAACACAACAGCTATAAGCCCACATAAATAAAAATTCTTTGGGGTCCTAAACAATTGTTGGGAGTATAAAGGGGTCCTGAGACCAAAAAGGCTGAGAACTGCTGCTCTAACTCATTCAATTCTCAAAACAATCCTACAAGGTATGTGTTATTATCCCCATTTTAGGAATGAGAACGTCAAGACTGAAAGAGGCAAGGGCTTGTCTAGGATCCCACAGCTAAAGAGTGGTCGGAACACAACTCTAACAGGTGCCTCTATCAGACCAAAGTGCCCAGCACAGCAGGAGTCTGTGATCTCACTGAGAAGCAGGCAGCCTGCTCTCCTCTGGGCTGACTGAGCTGGCTGGACCAATGTTCCCGACGTGGCTGCTTTCTTCAGGACACGAGTGTGCAACCTGGGGACACCAGCTGGGAAAGAGGAGTTCTCAAAGTATGACATCAAAGCACAAGAAAGCAGGAATTGAGCTTACAGTGCTGTTTACCTATGCTTTTTCCACTCATTTTTTTAGAGCATAAATTGGCTAATTTTTAATAATAACATTTTTTTAAAGTACAACTCTTGGGGCGCCTGGGTGGCTCAGCATCTGCCCAGGGTCCTGGGATCGAGTCCCGAATCGGGCTCACTGCTCAGCCAGGAGCCTGCTTCTCCCTCTCCCACTCCCCCTGCTTGTGTTCCCTCTCTCACTGTGTCTCTCTCTGTCAAATAAATAAATAAAAATCTAAAAAATAAAAATAATTAATTAATTAGGGGCACCTGGGTGGCTCAGTCGTTAAGCATCTGCCTTCAGCTCAGATCATGATCCCAGGGTCCTGGGATCCAGCCCCGCGTCTGGCTCCCAGCTCAGCGGGAAGCCTGCTTCCCCTTCTCCCACTCCCCCTGCTTGTGTTCCTGCTCTCGCTATCTCTCCCTCTGTCAAATAAATAAAATCTTAAAAAAATAAAGTACAACTCTTGCTCTAGTTATACAAAGAAAGTTACACACCTAGATCTGAGACAGTTCTTAATCCAACACTGCCACACAGAAGACAGGCTTCCCAACCACTTCCTGCTGTCAAGAGACCCTCAGAAATTTGGTCCTGCTCTTGGCTCTCATTGGAACACTTCAGAGCAACTTATTTCTGGTCTTTAACCACTAACTCATGAAGGGTTTTTGTTTGTTTTTTGTTTTTGTTTTGTTTTGTTTTTTGTTTTCGTTTGTTTCTTTTTTGGTTTGTTTGTTTTAGGACAAAGACATTAATTTTCCTCATTAGCATTTTTAATTCCTTCAGAGATGTTTTAACTACTTAGTTCCTATCCAAATGAAGAAGTGGCTTCCAGGTGATGTTGTTTTAAGCCAAATGGTCACAGACTTAAGCCTGTAGAAAAACCTGGTGTGTTCACTGAAACACAAATTTTTGGGTCCCAAGGTTGGGGGCAGGGGGAGTTCCCATTCTGTCAACTGGGGCAAGGCCCAAGAATCTGCATTTCTAGTAGGTTCCTAGGTGATTTTTGATGTTAGTTCAAGATCTAATTTTGAGGGCGCCTGGGTGGCTCAGATGGTTAAGCGTCTGCCTTCGGCTCAGGTCATGATCCCAGGGTCCTGGGATCGAGTCCCACATCGGGCTCCCTGCTCCTTGGGAACCTGCTTCTCCCTCTGCCTCTCTCTCTGTCTCTCATGAATAAATAAATAAAATCTTTAAAAAAAAAAAAAAGATCTAATTTTGAGCTTTAAACTACCTTTCCTTGCATCTCCATGGTCCTGAATTTTTTTTCCTTCCATACAGAAAAGAAAAAACAAGAATGTGAAGGAAACATTGAGCTGATTTCCCCAGGCCCATGTAAAACACCTCCAGTTAGGAAAAGCCACTGTTAGTAATCATGCTCACTCACGAGTCTAATTTCACCTCCTCCACTGACTTATGGAATTTAAAAGCATATACAAGTTAATTTATATTAAATTCATAACATTACTTTATTAATCCAGCTCTCAAATCTACTTTTTAAAAAGGCTTTTTGCCTCTTGTCCTCTTCTGAAAACTTAAAAATTCATTTTAATGGAACAAAATTAACCAGAACATGATCAAAAATATGACTTCCTTTTAATTAGATGATGCTCTTGCATCTATAATAACAAGTAGGATAGAAAATAATCAAGTCTCTTAAAATATGAGTCATGTGAAATTGGGAGGGAAGTGATTATAAAGTGGTAATGGGCCTTTTGGACAAGGCGGCATCATGGAGGGAAAGAGTTTTAGAGGTGGGCACCCAATTCTAGTGATCACACTGAGCAGGACTCAGAAAAATCTATTTTTATGGACCTCAGTTTCACATATGTAAGATTAAGATAATAAAGTCTTCCTAAAAAGATTGTTATGATATAATTAAAATTACTTGTTTTATCCCACATCGTTTTTAAAAAGGGACTTAAGAGATTTTTAATCTCACATTAAAAAAAAAAACACAAAAATGACAATTATCAAACATTAATAAGTAAATTTTTTAAGTATACCAGCCAAAAGCATAGTACAATTACTCTGACTAATCATAAATGCTGGCCTAAGTTTCCCGGCAGCTAATCTAAAGAAGGAAAGTATTATATAACTCTCATATCTCATTAATTGAGAGGTCGATGGCTCAAAGCAATTAAATGAGATAATGTATATAAAAACTTTTAGTACATAACCAGAAATAAGATGTCATTATTAAGGTTCAAGGCAGAGGTGAGAAATGGGAGCTTACTCTTAGTTGGGGTAGGGCAAACCCAAAACACATCAGGTAATAGCATTGAAGGCAAACCCTGCCCACATCTTTTCTCTCTTTCCTTTGGCTTGATTCTCAAAGAAATCTCTGCCTCCTGTGGACTGGGAATGCATTTACTGAAGGCAGGTCTAGGGTTCTCTCAGGAGGAAGCTAAGAGTATGTTAATTGAACCATATGAAAATGCCATCTTTGTAGGGCAAAAAATATCAAATATAAGTGATTTCAGATGGTTTAGCCTAAGAGGAAGACCAAATGAAGTACAGGAAGAGGAGAAATGAGGGGGGAAGAGGGGACAGGTGTAAAGAATATACAACTTCAAGGCCTTCTTTGCAGTTCTGATGAGTATAAAAGAAGTCCAAAGATTGGAGAGGTGTAACTAGCTGAGCACCTCACTGCCCAAGAGCCCGGAGGAGGAGAGATCAGGGACAATGGTTGAAGAGTTTTGGAGGAAGGAACTGTGCTCAGGAACATGCTAGGGTAGAGCTGGCTTGTTCACCAGACCTAGTTCCCTCTCCCCTGGGTACTCAGGGTGACTACCTTTCCCAGCCTCCTTTTCAGACAGATGTGGCCCCATGACTGACCTCTGGCCAGTGGAACATCCATGGAAGTGACAGTTACCACTTGCAGGCCCAGCCCCTCAGAGCCACCATGATCCTCTCTGCTCACGCCTCTGGTTGGCTGGCTGCTGGATGTCCACTCTGAGGAAGCCACTCCCTGAAGATGGCCAAGCCTTGATCACTCAGTAAATAAGGAGCAGAGCCACCTCGAGCCCCTGACTGGACTTACATGAGTGATGAATAAGCTTCTGTGTTAAGCCCCTGTGATTTCACAGTTCAACTGTTACTCAGCTAATGTAACAAAGGAATGGGTGGACAAACTGATGTTCTTGTGCCCAAAGAAAACAGAACTGAACTAAATGGGGGAAAAATCTGTTCGGTATTGAAAAAGATAGTGTTCTGGTTCCCAAACCTGAGAACACCTCAGAATCACTGGTGGAGTTTTCCATCAATACAGATTCCCTTACACCTGCATCTCTTGGATTTACCCAGGATACTTTTTCAACTTCTTTAATAGGTTAGGACTCTGGTCATCAGACTGGAATCAGAGGCTGTCAGTCAGGAAAGGAAGTGGCTGCAACTACGTTCCCCCATCAACGTCTTCATTTCTGCATGCCTGGGAACTTCGTCTGCCCCCTCTTGGCCCCTCATCTTCTCCTCATCTCTAACTGGGTAACTGGTGTGTTTTATCAGCGCAAGAACCCTGTAAGCTCTTCAGGGACCAGTTTCAGAACAGCATGAAGCTAGGCAGGTAATAAAAGTTCAATCAACACTTTAGTTCAATTGATGTGAGCAGTTATTTTCCATATGACCAGAACGTGGGGTTGGGGGGAGGACTTCTAGCAACCTAGATACAGGAGACTAGACTTGGCAAAACCATTCCAAGTGTAAATATAATTCATTTTTAAGATACTGGTGTGCTCAAGTCACTGATCACTTTTCGCTTTGACAGCGAAGACGATCAGTTATCAAACTTTAACACGCACAAGAATGAACTATGAAGCCTATTAAAAATGTAAGTTCCTGGGATCAACCCCCCATATTCTGATCGAGTAGTTCTGGGGTGGGATCCAGGAATCTGCATTTATGACTGTCCTCCTCCCGCCCCCCCCAAAACAATTCCTATGCAAGTGGCAGAGAGCAGTGGGTGTGATTGTTAACATCTGTGAGGTGAGGCCAAGGTCAGGTCTATCTTGTTTAATACTACATCCACAGGGCCTAGCATACGGCTCCAGGCACAGTAAAGCCATTAACTATCTGTTGAATGAGGACACTCATCTGGCAGATTTATCCTAAAAATGCCCTTCCTCGAAGAAAGGAAGTGAACTAGGTGACCTCTCTGGTTCTCTGAAGGCCACAGCTCACTATCACACACTTAGTAAACTGGGAGGTGCCCCTCCCCTCTGCCTCAGACCCATCTGCTCCGAGTTCTAATTGAGGAGGCCGACCTTCTCTGATTGGCACTTCCCTCTTGTTCAGCCAGAAACCATCTGTACCCACCACCTCCTGACAGCTCAGACATCCCTTCCTCTCTGCTGGTGCCGACAGGCAAGGGCATTCAGAAGTAGGCCTGGACCCGGAGGGAGAGCCTGCCTCCCACACCCCGGCATGACCCAGGACCGTGTGCGAGCCCCGCACAGGTTCTCAGAGCCCCCTGCACCTGCAGAATGATGCTTGCCTCACAACCAGGCTTTGTTTCTGTAGCAGAACGGTGAGCACTCGGTTCTGTGATCTCACCCACTCTCAGTACCTCAGTAAAACCAGTAGGTAGCAAGCATCTCTATTGTCGTTTTACAGATGGCAAAGAGAGGAAATATGACTTGCCCAAGGTCACACAGCAGGTCAGCTGTGAAGCCGGGGAGGGCATCCAAGCTCTCTGCATCTGGAGCAACTACTTTCCCACAGCCAAAGTGCCTTTAAGCCTATGGGGAGTCATGGCTGCTTTAATTCAAGGCTCTTGCTGCTGAGTTTTGCATCAAAGCATATGTTCTTCAGGAAAGTATCAAGCTAAGCTTTGTCTCTTCATTTAAAAGACCTTTGGAATGAGTCTCAGAGAGCCCATTCCTCAATCACCAGCCAGTGTGAAAAGAGGAGAGAGGGATAATGCAAGATCTTTCTGTTGATGGTGGAAATGAACCCACAGTCCTCAAGATGGGGGGTGGGCCATATCAGAATCTCCTGAGGAACTTTTCTGACAGGTGTCTTCTCCCTTCCCCAGAGATTTTGATGAGCCAACAAAGCTGACTTCAACCGTGACTCCACAACAGCCCTGACGCCAAATAACAAAATGGAGCACTTGGATTGGATTTTTCCTTTTCCCTCATCCTCTGAGGTAGATGTTAACAGTCAAGCGGAGAACAGGTGAGCCGTAGGAGAAGCCCTGACCCTGAACAATCTTTAGCATGGCGTGGGGGCCAGGTTACAGCAGCATGGGTGGAAAGACACAAGAGCAATGGGGAGCTATTCATTCTTGAAGCTGCCTGGCTCAGCCCCCCACACCTCCATTCCTTACGACTAGAAAACTCAGGGGCACAGAGTACACATCCAGAGCTAAAACAAAAAAGGAGCAAACCCCTGTGTAAGAAAGAAAGCAGAAGGGCTGCTCTTGATAATCAGGGGGTACAGAGATAAATAAGACGCAGGCCCTGTCCTCAAGAAGCTTCCCGAGCGACAGAGTTCTGGGTTGCTTTAAGACTCTCTTCTGTGTTGTTATTCTCCTCCCTGCCAGCCTGTGAGCAACCGTCCAGTGGTTCCACTGGTTCTGGAACACATACAATAAAGTTCCAGAAAAATGAGATGATTTTGCATCCCAAGTTGTGGGAGAGAAAGCTATACATTAATGTAGGATACCTCCAGCAACTTTTCCCAGAACTTGTCAGTCTTTGCTCTAACTAAACAAGGCACAGCCAAACTTAGGAGTGCCCAGATAAGGTCAGTCCACAGATACCTGAAGGTTCATGACTGCATGTTTACTGGCCAAACTCCTTGAGACGCATCCCTCTTCTCTGGATGCCCTGGATGCTCCTTCTCCCTCTTGGCGTGCATCTCTCTGTTGGTTTTGAGGTTCTTTCTCTCAAACAGTCCCCTAAGCCAGGTGTATGGAATATGAGGTTTTCTCATCATTTGTTAAGCTTATAAATCACTCTCAATGAGACAGAAGAAATGGCCTTCAATTGTTAACAAGATAGGCATGTTCTGGACATCAGAAGGAACTTTCTGACAGCAACCACTATTTAACTGGGACGGAGGCCACCAAGGAGGGGCAGGCATTTATTGATGACCTAGTATGTGTGAGTGTGTGCTATTTCATTTACTCCTCCATGCCCTCCTCTCAGGCGAGGACCATCATTTCAGAGATAAAGAGGAAAATTCTAACATTGCTATGGCAGACATTCTCAAAAACAGGAGCCATAGACTTAGGTTCTTATGAATTCTAAATAGTTCTCTGGAGGGAGAAAAGGGTCCACAGATGTTATCTTGCCTCCATTATATCCAGAGCTGTTCAGAGAGCCTTCTATAATCAGTGATCAAGGAGGAGTTCTGGGGCTTTGGGCGGTGTCCAAAAACTAATTGTCCTTTCTTCCCTCTTACAAGTTCAGAACCAATTAAGAAATAAGATATAGGAGACACACAGACTGAAATTGAGCTAAAAGCTTCATTACGAACAAATTCTAAATTGGAGAATGTGGCTTAGATGGGTGGTTACGAAGGGCTGCCTAATATTTCACTCAGAGTTAACACTACTCACCCAACCAAAAAGTGGGACCATTGTAGGATTTCCCCACAGGGCCAGAGCCAGCCCCAGCAACTTGGTGACCTCTTCTTTGGGGACAAGTAGATTCAAAAGAGAGTCCCAGAAGGGGCTAAGCCAACTCACGAATCATATAAGTTACGTCACTTCCCCTGGGGTCAAGGGCATGAGGAGATAGGGAGAAGTGGGAAGGGTTCCTCCCACACCTTCCGCTCTAGGGATGTGGCATACAAATGCTCTCCTCCCTGCCCATGGTAACAGAAAGAGTAGAGAATAAAGTAAGTGGTACTCCTCTATGGGAGGATAGGGGGTGGGTACATCATCCAAGTTTGCAAGTTAGTTTGAATGTACAGGGAGGAAAAAAAGTAGTGTAATCTAAGCTAAGGGACATCCTCTAATTGATGACCCAGAAGGCCTCGGAAGGACCCCAAAAGATCTTGGGAGATAAAAAATAAGTGGGAAGGATTAGAAGCTTGGAAAGAAGACAGAAGGGGCTTGACTCCCAAGTCTGTATATAAAACATACAGCTGTCCATGTACAAATACCTTGATCCAATCTGGCATTTGCTCTCAGTGGAACTGAATAATCTCCTGGACAAAGCAAGCCTCTACCACCTACAGAGACAGCCTTGACATTCAAAGCTCGTCACTCTTGTCCCTGCTTCCTGATGGACAAGAAAGGCTGTTTGTCAGGACAAGCCATGAATTATGGCAAAAGCCTTCAACCCTGCTTCATGGCTTCCCAGCCTCAGCTCTCAGCTTTCTGGTTTTCTCTGTCTTGCCCCCCGCCCCTCACCTCCCACTCAGCACTCTGCCCTCCCCTCCCTCTTGCATCCTGTTTCCAGATTATCCTGGAGACCCAAATGTTTGTGTATAATATCAGAGCTGATGATTTGAAGAGGCCCTTGACTGTGGCCAGATCACAGAGGCCACTCTGAATAAACCAGCCCTTTTTTGGACTTTCTTTTTTAGGCAGACCGAATATTTACACACTGGGAGCAGGCCCCATAAGAGCTCCCCAGCAGATAATACATTCATGCAAGCAGCCGTCTCTGGTGCAAAAAAATCATTATTAATTGGGGTTATAGCACTCATTTTAACTGCAGCAGGAGCTGAGCTCACTCAATTTAGTGGTGTGCAGACTTTTCCTGAACTCCAGTGGATACTTCACAAATAACAATAAAAATTTTAATGGCAGGACAAACATGGAATAGGCTACACAGCTTCACTCATTAAACAACCTCCATCCACCGTGCTCGAGGATTCAAGCTGTTTTATGTGGTGGGCCCCTTTGCCTCAGCCTGCTGCAGATGAGAGAATAAATTTTCATGGTGTGTGGAGTTGCAGTAAGAAACAGGTTTCATTAGCCCTGTTTAAGAGATGCAGAAACCAAAGGCCAGGGAAAGGAAGTGATTTAGGGTCAATCTGAGGGGGTGCCAGGAGTCCGCTCTAAGCCCCACCTCTCAGCCTGGCCCTTATTCTGTTCTGATTCCCGAATTGTTTTCACTTCATGGAGGCTAGGAAGATTCCATTCTCTGCAGAGCTGCAGGGCAGCTGTTTCTGATTATTTGTCCAAGAGAGACACAAAACCAAAACGGTATTTCGGTTATAAAGCAATTTCTTGTTCTACCCACCAGAAGGTATGGATATATATTCACAGGGGACTGAGGCTGAGTTTGGTTACACTTGTAACGGCGATGTCTAGAAGGACTTCGCCGAGCCAGAAAAGTCAGTGACGGGGAACTCAAGGGCTGTGGCAGGTCCCTTTGGGTCAACAGGACAGCCAGGACATCTGGCTGCTTCCCGGTGGCCTTGCTGAACTACCTCAACCTCCCTGCTTTGGAAAGCTCTGCTGGAAATCTGCAGGAATGGCTTCTCTCCTTCTAGCACCTGTTTCTCATGAGGAAGGTTTTGGCATGGTTCATCTGAGCCATTTCATACCATCTCACTTGAAAGCTACGTGTTGCTCTGACCAGCCGTCCACTGTCCACTCCTAGGCTGAAGTGCAGGCCCTAAGAAACAGGTCAAATGTATCACATTTTCTGCTGGTGACTTGACCTCCCTTTGCCCTTCATCCCCATGGCCCTGTCATGACTGTAAACGTGCTCCATTTCTTCCTGTGCTCTTCAGAAGCTTTCAGGAATGGTTTTCTCCTCCCCAGATATTGATGAGGCAGAAATTACATGATCAAGGAGGATTCACAGACACACACACACACACACACACACACACACACACATCAAACTCAGGGCTTTCCAAAGTGACAGGACTATTCTACAGAAGGGCTGAGCTGTGTCAGAACAAACTGTCCCTCCTTCTGCTTCACATCAGAAGTTGTAAGTACGGTTCATAGTAGACCAAGGTGACCTTGGTGGGTGGGATAGATTCTTTTCCAACAAATACACAAGGACAGAAAAGCCAGCCTAGACGGGTCAGGCAGAAGACACCATCAAGACCAAAGATTACAAATTAGTTATTTTTCTGGGTAGCTTCTTTTCATCTCCACTGAGAGCAGAACAAACTCCTAAAGCACATAGAATTTCCATTACAGCCTAAGAAGAAGTATCGGAAACAAGTCATTAGACAGTGGAATGAGTGCCCGGGGGTACGGTGTTGGCACCACCACAGTGATCAAGCCAGGAGGCCAGCTGCGGGGAGGGAGAACAACCGGACCAGGCTGAAGACCAGGACCCCATGTCTGACTCAGCCATTTAACACACGGCCTTGGGTAAGGGGTCAGTCTCTCAGCTTAACTAATGGGCACACCACCCACATACCTTGTCCCTTGCCATGAGGATCAAGTGAGTTAATGGATGTAAACGTGCTCAGTGAACCACCCAGAGATCAGTTATCATCAGCCACATCCATGGTCCTGACTAAAGGTCTGGGGATGGAGAGGGTCTTGGACTGTGCCTTCCCAGACTCCATATTCTGTGCATAAGCAGGGAAGTTTCCAGCAGGGTAATAAGCCAAGCCCTCTCAATTCCAGCAGTCAGGGAGGTGAACAACCCAGAGCTAAAGAAGTCCCACATGGATAGCTCAGTGCTGGGAGCTGGGCAGGTGGGGGCAGGAAACATGCATTCAGCAGGCAACCCTGCAGCCAGGCTCTGTGTGATGAGCTGTCAGGGCCTGCAGGGGAAGAGTGGAAACAGGGATGGACAGACACAGCCCTGTCCTCGAGGAATCACAGGGAAGGCAAGGCAGGTGTCTCTGGTTCAGAGCCACCACCAGAGTGAGCCCTGAACTAGACTTCAGGCCTGGCCCCACCTTGGGCAGGTCACTTGAGTGCTCTGAACCCCAGATCCTCGACAATAAGGGAATGATTATAACCTATGTGTACCAGACGCACGGGAGAGCCTAATGACCCCAAACTGTAAAGGGATAATAGTAGTGACAACAGCAAACACTCTTCTAGCGTTTACTCTGCCAGGCACTGTCGAAACGTTTTACAACCAGAGGTCAGAAAACTTCTTCTATACAGGGCCAGGCAGTGAATATTTTAGGATTTGTAGGCCAGACGGGCTCTGTCACAACTACTCATGTCTGCTGTTGTAGCAGAAAAGCAGCCACACATAATACGTGAATGAGTGAGCATGGCTGTGTGCCACCAAAACCTTATTTACAAAAACAGGTGGTGTTTGGGCTTGTGGGCCATCGTATGCCAACTCCTGCTTCCCATGTATTCACGCCCTGTCACCTACAAGGTATATATCACTGTATACTCATTTTGCAGATGAGAAGGGTGAGGCCCAGAGATGTCAGGTAACTTGTTCAAGATCGTACAGCTGGTAAGTGAGAGCTGGGATTCAAACCAAGGCAAGCTGGTTCCAGAGTCTGTGTTCCTCACCTCTCTGCTGAGAGCCTCCTCAGTGTACTTGTAAGCAGAGTGAGTCCTAAACACAATGGAGATGCCAGTCACATGTGACAATAGTAAGAACACCCCAAATTGACTGAGGGCCTATTATATGCCAGGCACTGTGCCAGGTGCATCCCACAAGGGATCCTCGCAGCAGCCCTGTGAAACCCATGCTATCATGACCCTCATGTTACAGATGGAGAAACTGAGGTCAAGAGTTGACATGATTTGTTCAAGGTCCCAAAGCTGCCACACATCAGAGCTGTAACCGAGCCTATGGCTGTCAACTCTGAGGCCAGCCCCCGCCACCACCTCCATCCTGGGGGGCACCATAGCTGGGAGGCCGTGTCTGTCCCCTTCTTTGGTTCACTTTCGAAAGTGGAGTTGGATATTGTTCTCTGCAAGAGTTTATACCCACTGAGGCTTTGGAGTAAGCATGAATATCTATGCATGGACCTGGAGGTCCTCACACCTGCCTAACCCAAGACAGAAAGGAAGACGTGCTTTTGTTCCCCGTTGTCGCCATCCCCTCTCCAGCATCATCTCTTGCTTGTCCTGGATGTCACTTAGCAACACATCATCTGTCAGTTTCTATGGCACCATGAGCTTAACATCTCATTTCCAGTTTGCTAATAAAACCATGGGAAAATGGAACACAGGAATGGGCCCCAGCTCCTTCATAATGGAAAGAGATGTTCCCTTGGGTCCTTGGCCCTGCTGTAGAGGAATGTTTCTTGGAAGGACATCATGGACATTCCCAGCATTCCAACTCTGGCCTCCAAACTCATCTGCTCCTCTCCTTAGCTGGTCAGGAGTTAAGTAGGGAAGAGACACTGCTCACTGGGTTGTGTCTGTAAAGAAGAGTCCATCCGCCGGGAAGGAGAAGTTAAGTGTTATGGACCGAATGTTTGTGTCGCCCCCACCCCTCCGGAAGGAGGAGGTGGAAGTGGAAGTGGAAGCCCTAATCCCAATGTGATGGTATTTGGAGGTGGGACTCTAGAAGGGAATTAGGTTTAGATGAGGTCATGAGAGTAACCCATGGTGGGATTAGTGACCTTATAAGTAGAAGAAGAGACATGAGAGCTTTCTCTCTCTCCCCACACACACACACCAGGAAAGGCCATGTGGGCACACCATGAGAAGGAAACTCTCTACAATCCAGGGATCCAACCCTCACCAGGAACCAAATCTGCCAGCACCTTGATCTTGGACTTCCAGCTTCCAGAACTATAAGAAATAAATGTCTGTTGTTTAAGGCACCCAGTCTGTGGTACTTTGCTACAGCATATGACGCTAAGACATTAGGAAAATATGCTGTATAAACAGAGCACAGAAGAACTGTTTCTTCGTTACTTTACAAGGAGCCAACCCTCTCAGGTTAGTTGAGTTGTTGTGGTGTTATCTCTCCCTCAACAAAAAGAAACACACACACATACACACACACACAGAATTAATGAGTTTTTAAAAAGGTCCGAGTAAACAAAGGCACCCAATAACCCAGCTCAGCTTTAGAAATAACTTTTTTTTGAGGATGGGAGAGGAAAGAAGAGTTGGTTATTTTCCTGGTCTACAAAGGTTCTCAACCATCTGTGCACCCTCTGCAGTGGCCACAGCACTGTTTCTCTTTTCCCCACGTTGTGTTTTGCTTTTCTCCTAAAATTCAAGTTGGCTTCCTCTCCCCCGGGGAACAAAGAGAAGGAGCAGCAGGTGAAATGAGGGCAAGTGGAAGCAACAGAGAATTTGACGAGGAAGGACAAAGAGGCTTGGCAAGACTTTGGGGTTTAAGAAGAAAAAAGAACGAGCTAAGGTTAAAGACTTAAAAAGTTTCAGCAAAGATTCTTTTGTCCCTTTGCAAAATCTTGCCATCACAGTCCACAGGGAACCGAGGAAGAACCAGGAAATTGGATCCCACTTTGGCCCCTCACCAGAAGGATGAGGAAGCCCAGAGCTCAGTCCCAGGGACAACGTGGCCGCTGAGAGGATGATGTCTGCAGTCCATCCCCGTGTGGCACTGCTGTGCTTCCTCCCACCCCAGAAATCCCCGAGGGATCTCCCAACAAAGGTTATATCTCACCTTGGCACATGCGAATTTAGCTAATTAAACCCACCCAGAATATGGAGTCCAAGGACAAGGGAGCATCGGACTTATGGGAAAAAACAGACCCTACATAGCTGACAAGGCAGAGGGGGGTGCAGGGACTCCAAGAGTGACCTCCTGGGAAAATGCAAGGGTATTCCAACCTCCATCAAGTGTGCCATGACCATGGAAAGAAAGCAAGGTTCTAAAAGGCCACCCCCACCACCCGGCATATTTTTAAGAAAAGCCTAAGATTCGTTTCTGAAATAATCAGGGTGAAAATTGCAAAAGACAAAACAATGATTTAAAGGAAGCTGCAGATTTTTCGAAGTCAAAGGATTAAAGAAAGGAAATTGATGTAGCCTTTCTTAATTTATCATCTTAGCTTTCCTCAATTCTGAGTGAACTTAGTTCTACCTCTCAGGGAGTTATTCCAGGACACATGACACACCGGCAGTAGGTGAGCTGATGGGAGAAGAGCAGCCTGGGAGTGGATGGGAGAGGTGGAAACAGGGATGTAGCTTCCATGCACCAAGGCTGTCACCTAAGAGAACTTGTCTCCTTGAAGATATCAACTTACATTTCTTTTTTTTTTTTCATTAAAAAATATATTTATTGAAAACAAATTAGATAAAGGATAAAATTATCTAATTTGCTCCATGCTTTCTAAACCTAGCCTTCCAAACTTAGTAGCTAAGCATCCTTAAGTTCTGTATATCCTGGCTCATCACCAACCCCAACCCTAACTCCAAAACCTACCCTGGCCCCAGGAAGGGAGTTATATTAAAAGATAGATGAAAGATGTCCCCTGGCTTTCAACTTACATTTCTTATGGATTGGGTCACCAACTTCAGGACTTCATGTTCTGCCCCTGCCCGCACATTCATCTAATGTGCCTTGGTCACCACCTGCCTTCACACACCCCCTTCCACCACCATCAGATTCTCCAGGGCAAGAACAGAGAGCTCACTGAAATTGTTAGAGCCACGGGGTCACTCCATACCCAGGATGCAGCACTGATTTTTAAAAAGTTTCATTACTGGGATATGTGGAAGAACAGGTTAGGGCAGAGGGTAGCAATTAAAAATATGGGAGCCATGCTGGCTGGGTCCTCATCACAGCCCTTACCCTCACAACACATGGGACCTGGGGCAATTAATCTAACCTCTTCTCTGTGCCTCAGTCTCCTCATCTAGAAAATGGGGATAATGATAGTATCTATCTCATAGCAAGGTTGTGAATTAAGTAACTGAAGTATTATGAATAGTGGCGATTCCATAGGAAGTATACTATGTGAGTGTTGGCGGTTACCCAAATATGTTTCAGGAAAGGAAACATGGCTTCCGGGACAAGGGAAGCCTGGGGTTTAGGATCTAACTCATTCTGGGAGCTACCATCCAAAAAGTCTCAGCAAAGCACTATATTCAGCAGACTATTTCTTGGCTCAGAATTCTGCCTTAGCTTCCATGGCTACAGAACTGGGTCCATCCTCCTCTGCTGAGCCATCAATGCCTGCAGAATCTGCCCCTTCCTGCCTAGCCCTGCTCATCACATGTCAACACATTTGTGCCATAAATCATATGAACAGTCACTCTAAGTAGGTTAAATAAAGACTATACCTACTCTCGTGTCAGTTGAGGTCACTTGCCCCCATGTGAGTTAGGTCAAGTTTTTTGCCAAATGGACAATGATTGAAACTTCCATTTTTCAGAGATGTTCATATTTCAGAACTACAGAGAAAGGGCTATGGATCTATACTAGGCACTATAGGACTTAACACAAAATAAAAATAAAAATAAACAGTGAAACTGCTACCTTTAGGAGACACAGTGAGAAGCGTGTAAGCTCCGACATTAGACCACCCCCTATGAGCCTCAGCTACCTGACACGGACAGGTTTATCCAGCGCCCAGCCAATTCCTGGCCAAGGATTCTGTAAGGATTCTTCCCTTTACTATCCCGTCAGCAAAACCTTCAACACTGGATGGCTGAGTACACATGTGCTGAAGGATTTTCTCAGGAGAACTGAGCTGAGAAAAACTTATCTAAGAAGCGAGAATGAGCTCAGAGCAAATCTTTATGTTGCGGTTTTGTTGAAATCCTTATGCTTGGGTTTTGTTGTATACAAAATAGGAAGAATAGAAGACCATTAGCTTTAAAGTTTGCAAACTTCTGAGGAATAACACTATTGCACTTGGTGTCACAAAGCATGGGGGCCTCTCCATGTGGCCCTGCAATCTCTGCCTTGCTTGCTCTTCTTTCAACACTTTCCTAAGACACTTCCATTTCAGAAGACATCAAACGCGCAAACACAATTAGGCAATCAGCTTAGCGGTGGAGCGGAGTTTAAACTGAGCAAGAGAAAGCCAGGGGGATGTCAGGGTGGGAGCCCAGATAGAGGCCTTGGGCTCCAGGAAGCGGGGTTTACAGTTGACTGTTTGTTTTTGTTGATAAAAGTCAAGTCTTTCCTGCAATGTCCATTTTGAAGGGAGTTCCTTTTTGCATAAATAAACCTAATCCCCCTGTTTATTAACACTAAACTTGACATTTATAGCCCAAGTGCTTTACTGGCATTAACCAGTAATCCTCAGCACATTCCTGTGGGGGAGTTCAACACAGGGCTCTGAGCTGCCCCAAGGCTCTGCGATCAGGAGTTAGGGACTCACACGGCCTACCCCCTCCCCGCCCTGGCCTTACACTTGCAGAGCCCTACACACCAGGATTCTGCACACGAGGCCCAAACAGAGTGGGAAATGTATCCTGACTCAGTCACAATGAGCACAGAGGGGTTGGCACAATCCTGAGCTACAGCTGGGACCTGAGGGGCCATTCCAGAAGCAGCTGGCTGTCGGGTGGCTTACAGAGGAGTGTCGTGGCAGCCCTGCTGTGCTGAAGGATGGGAGGGCGAGGTCTGTTTGCCCATGGCCTTCCCCCCCACACCCCCGCCCCCCCCCCCCGCCCCGGAAACACTCTTCCCTGCCTGGTGAAGAACACAGGCTCTGGCCTCAAGCGCTTCTGTTTGAGGGCAGAGCTGCAACCGGAGTCAACACCACATTCCTAGGCTAGTGGTCATGGGCAAAGCAGGCGGCTAACATTCTGCAAAGCCTACTGGGGAGCCAGAGGCCCCTTCCCAGTGTAATTAATGAAGGCCATAGCTAAAAGAATCTTGGAGTGAGTGCCTAACTTAAGAGCGAGGAGGCCAAAGGCCTGAAACAGAAAAGGAAATCCTAGCAAAGAACAGCAGGGATGGATCCAGAGGTAGGTGGAATGTCTCAGAGCGATCTGGAAACCACGTTCTTAATCACGCTGACTGGAGCTTTTAACCAGTTCCTTGGTAAAAACTGAATTGGAATTTTATCATCACTCTGCTGTATCTCCACAGTTGTGTATAAGTTTAAGCAAATTGAAGCTCGTTCTCTATTATGTCGACCTAGTCGTTTTCCACTTATTTTTACTGTCGTCGTAAAATCTCAAGTTAAAAGTTTCCTCCAGGTACTGTTACAAAGGAATATTTGTGTTGAGTGAATCTCATCTGACAATTGCAGAGGGGAATTCAGTGTCCGGCGTTGGCATAAGCAGATAAACAGCGCCCTTGTGCGAGTAGTACTGTAACAAAGGACTCTCTGCGCGGTGCACGGCGTTTGGGCACCCGTCGGTACTGGGCACTGTGCAGGGGTATTAGCACATTTTACTTTCCTCAGCCTTCCTCACAATCGCATGAGGCAGGCTCTGTTAGCCTGGGAGGCGGAGAGCCTCGTGTTGCAGAAACGGAGGCTCAAGAGTGAAACTGCCCACAGCCGAGAATTCATCAAACCCAGGACAGACTCCAACATACCACCAGGCCATTCCATTCCTTCCCACCTCCCAACTGGGGGATCCTGGATGGCGGCCACCTTCCTGGAGGCCACCACACATGTTACACTGCACATGTGATCAACAGCCACTGGCCGACTATGAGCCAACCAGTGAGAATCACAGAGCCACCAGGCCCTGACCTTCCGCAGGCACCACCTGTCTTTGGCGTCCCTCTCAGGAGGCATCACATCACCACTTTCCTCTGGTTCAATTTCTCAGCCATTACTTACCAAACACCTCTACAGACATCTCTGCACTAGAATTCATCCTTGTCTCCAGGTACTCACAGTCTGGTCAGAGAAGATCACCACACATCGAATAATCCAAGATCAATTCCCGTGCTGTACAGATGAGTGCTGAACTATGCGGAAATGTACAGCATCTGTACATTTTATGAGTACATATTATGAGTAATAACCCACATAACAGCAAGCTTCTCACTCCTTCTTAAGTGTCCACATAGTACCTAACAGCTTACCAAGAAAAAGGATCCATTCTGTCCAAAATTTAAAAAACAAAACAAAACACCAAACCTCAGGAGACAAAAGACCCAAACGCTGAGGCCAGCTCTACCACGTACAAGCTGTATGACATTGAGTAAGACACGTAACCCATCTGAGCTTCAGTTCTTTCCTATTAAGTTAAGAATAAGAACATTTTTCAAGCCTATGACACACGGTTTTTCTGAGGGTCAAATGAAATCACGCATATGAAAACACTCCAAAATTATAAGCCAAGCAACTGAACAGGTCAACTATTACTGTCCCCATTTACAACGAGGAAACCAACAACAGAACCAGGACTAGAGAGTACATCTTCAGACCCTTTGGCCAGCAGTCTTCCTACTGCATGATGCTGTTTCTCTAAGTTCTGGGGGTGCTTGGGAAGGGAAAGATCCAGTCGGGCTTCAGTGACCTAGAAGATTCTTTGGAGCAGAGGTCACACAGCTGAGGCCAGCAGGAAACATGACCCACAGATGTATTCTATTTGGCTGGCATAGTTGTTTAAAAAAAATCTTTTTTGAGCCAACACTTATGAAGCATTAGGTTTCACCTAAAATCCATATTACCTTTCCTAACTCAGAAGGACTCATGACGATAGGTAGACATTCCCTCGTGGTGATCATCTCTGCAGCTATTCCTTTAGGGAACCTGTGTTCTTGTGTGTCATGGACCCTTCATCCCCTATTGTTTCTCCAACCCGGAAGCCAAGTGTCAGAAGCTATTTATCATGATTCTTGCATTGCTGCTTTCCTGCAAAACTGGGAATGAGCATCTATGGGAATGTGAACCCTGCTTTCCTGCAAAACTGGGAATGAACATCTATGGGAATGTGAACCCTCTCTCTGCACCTGGCAGGGAGAGGATTCTCACCTGGCTCTGGAAGGCATGAGAGTCTGCAACCTCTGACCTGAAGGCCAAAGAGAATCCCAGGAGATAAGGAGGCAGGCTGGGAAAAGGGCGTGGCCATGTGGCGACCCTAAAGAAGGAGCCTGACTGGAATGAGGGGCTACGTGGATGGGGACTGGGAAGAAGTTTGGATCAAGAAATGAGGCTGCGTTGTGGAGGAAGGATCTCAAGTGATTATGGTGAGAGCAGGGGACCAGGGGGCAGGGCATGGTAATACTACCTTTGGGCAGAGACGGAATGGAGATGCCCACGACTGAAAATTAGGAGAAATACTTTGCAAACTCATTCATTTAACACAACTATCTTGAACACTCATTGTGTTCCAGGCACTAGGAATACAGCAGGGGATAAAACCAGACAAAAATCCCTGCTTTCATGGCATAGACAGCCAAGTTGGGAGGGATCTTGCCACAAAACCCCCTGTTAATGATTCTGCCCATTAGGTGTTTTGAGCAAGGGAGGACAGACAAATCGCAGAGTTGATGGTTTCTCCCCAGAGGACTGTTGAACAGGGAGAGGGGAGGGTCAGGTGGGTCAAAAATGATCCACCTGACACTGCTCAGCCCATGAAAGCACAAAGCAACTCAAAACCCCACTCATTAATCTTCTAAGACATTGGACGAACCTCAGAATTACAGCATAGACAGTGGGGCCTGTCATTCCTCTGACCTATTTTTCCAGGCTTCTCACGTTGTGTGATTGATCACATGTATATTCCCCCACACAAGTGCTCTCTTCTGCTTGCCCGCTCCCTGGCTTGTGTGTGTGTGTGTGTGTGTGTGCACGCTCACGCATGCGCATGCGTGCACACACACACACACACACATGCACGCACATAGTTACCTTCAAGCTTTTTCAGAAGGGGTCACCTTGACAACAAGATAGTCTTATGGAAGGAGTACTCTGCATTTGAAAAAGGGGGGAAACACACAGTTATAGCTCATGGCACCTCATGATAATTCTTTTCGTTCCATTGTGGAGGAATTAGAAAAACTAATTACTGGGGCAAGTGAGGAAAATGACCGAGTATTTCCATGTAAAGTAGAAGCATAATAAAGGCTTTCTTCCACCAAAGAGTGGCCAAGGGCAGTGCAAAGAGGAGAAATGTTGATAATATTTCTGCCCAGAAATACACAATCATGAACTATGTCTGCAACAAATTCTGTCCTTCTCACTGAGCTCCTTTGCTCCTTGACACATGGCGGAGGTTAGGCCTCCAGGTCCACATGCAAGTCAGAAAGAAGGCTGCAGTGAGCCTTCAAGGAAATACCTCTCCTCTCCCCACCCCCTTCACCTCCTATTGTTAGGAAAGACACAGCCAAGACTGGCTATGTGAACTATGTCTGTCTCTGGCGTTATTTAAGAAATCCCCTCAAGGATCATTCCATTTGGGTGAGGACATACATTCCCAGTAACCTCTTGTTCAAACACAAATGTAATCCCTGGGAGGAATCTCACATGGGCCAAAACACCCACTGAGATGGTGGGATGAGGGGAGGCACACTGTGGAAATCCAGGCCCAGGGAGGCCTTCTCACAAAGGGTGGGGAGTTTCAGAACAAGAGCCCCTGACTGAGGGAGAGAAGCGGCCTGAGGGAGGGCTCCAGATGGGGGCTCTGGGCTGCCAGAGTTCATCAGGGTGGGTGGGGGAATGAGGGAAAATGGTCACAAGAGGGGTGGAAGAGGACGGAACGTTGAGGCCAATGGGGCCTACTTTACCATTTCCTAAAAACCAGATATGGATGAAGAAAGCATCTTCTTCCCTTCACTAACATCCATCAGTACCTCTATGTAGAAAGGCCAATATCAGAGTCTTTAGGGGATAGAGAGTGAACCCAGCTCTAACAGCAGCCTCCAAGACTTTACAAAATGTCTTGCCCCTTCGGGAGCCATTCCAGCCAGCCTGTGGGGCTCAGACCTGAGTGTCCAGGCTGTAACCAGCACCCCCATTGCAGCCCTGCCTTATATTCTGAGCCCAGCTCAATCTTTTTTTTTTTTTTGCATTTTGCCTACTTCAGTAAAGTTGCAGATACATCCTCAACATATCAAAGACCCCACCAGAAGATTTCTAAAATGCAATCCAGATTTTTCTTTAACCTTCTTACTTGTCAAAAATTTTCACTAACACTGACTTCAAGAAGGATTATGTTACATCTTCTTTTTTTTTTTTAATAGGGGAATATTAGCACAACCACTACCCACCTTTAACTCCGAGAGAAAGCCAAGAATGGAGGGGAACCTCCCGTAGATGCAGTGTCACTGCTTCTTGGAAGACGACCCATCAAGCGGAGCCGAGAGTCATCATCGCAAGCTATCTGTGTTTCGTGTAATAATGCCCTCCCTAATGATTCAATTAGCACTGATTCTTCAGCAGCAACAATATTTTCTGACTGATCCAGCAATTTAGTGCTCACTGTTGATTGATACAATTCCTATGAGTAATAAAGCAGTTTGAAAGAAATGTGTTTAATTCTTCACAAATCACGTTTTAAACCCTTTTCATTTTAACTCAATCTCCATTTTCCACTTTTACCCCCACCACTGGAGGTCACAAGGGCTCTTTGCTCTGTGTCTCCTGCTGGGCATCCCTGCTGCATGGGTCATCACGTGGCCGGGGCCTCCCCGGCCCTCGTCGGGGCCTCTTCAGCCTTCACCGCCCCCACAGATGCTCGGTGGCTGCAGCCCAAGGAGCAGATGGGGCCCAATCGCTGAGCCTCGGTTAATGGTATCCGGCACACAGCCGCCATGGAAGCGGCCCAGGCGAGAAGCACTGAAGCAGGCTTTTCTGAAAGCTGCCCTGGTAACACCGCTAAAATTGGAAAGCAGGCAGGGTGTGTAGGGGGGCAGAGTGGGAGGCGGGTGGGAGAGGAGAAGGACAATCAAAAACAGAGAAGGGAACGAAAACAGATGATTGAAATAAAATCTCTTACCAGTTAAAAACTGGGCTTCCCAGGAAAGCAGCTGAAACACTATGGCTGGCGAGAGAAACTGCGGGAACAGAGGCTCTTGTGACCTCAGGGATTGGGCTGAAGGACCGAGAGTCTGCGGCCTCCGAACCCTCCATAGGCTCCGTGGTAACTCATTCTGACACTAACTCCACGCCCATATCATCCTCCCAGCTGTGGCTCCCACCAACAGCCTTTCCAGGATGAAATATGTGTGGGGGGCGGGGGGGCAGGGTGGTTCTGTTGTCCAAACCCTTCTTGCCCTCTCAACCTCCCAACCCTATCCTGGCCACCACATGATTGTCAATGGCCTGTGGATGGAGCCAAACTGGGTGCTCCGTAGGCAACTTTCCTTCAAACAGTTCTGCTGTTTCTGGGCCTGCTGTCTCGTTCTTGACCATTTCTATGGCCACTTTCCTCTGACCCCAGTCAGCGGCTGTAATAGAACTAGAAGCTGTAATAACAACTTGTAACATCTGAAGAGCTGCTATGTGAGTCTTGATGCTGTATATTATTACTTCATGTGATCCTCTTAACAACCTTCTGGAACAAGCATTATCTCCACTTTACAGGTGAGGAAATGAAGGTTCAGGATGGTGAAGCAATTTGATCAGAGGTATTTAATAAGTTGAGGAGCTAAGCTAGGCAAAATGAAAACCCTTGACCTTAAAAACCAGAGTTAGGGGTTCCAGAATCTCCCTGCATCATCAATTCCCATGTGTCAGCCACAGCCAGAGAGATTTCCTAACTTCACCTCTTCTTCTCTACTTCCTGCAAGTACAACCCTCTTATTCTGCTTCTCAAAGCAAAAGATGGGCAGCACCTCTTCAAAGACTCCCTTTGGACACAGTGACCTTCTACCCAAAGGACCAAGTAATCCAGATCCCCTCCCCTCTCTGAGAACAGTCAACCCCTTCCTGTCCAGGGCACTTCATGGATCCATTTGAGCCCATTCCAAATTAACTCGACCCTTCCTGGTCCCCACTGAGCTACCTGTTGATTCTGACTCACAAGGGAGTCAGACTGACTGATCCCCCTCCAAGTTTTCTCTAAGATTGAAAGTGATTTTAGTGCAATTCATACCGTACCTCTTCATTTCCCAAACCGTTCACCCTTCACCACCCTTCACCAGCCAGAGAATGTATTATGAGAAACTTCTGGGTCTGACAGACATCAGATTCAAGGCAAGAACTGCTCTAATTCTTCCTAAATTCAGTAAAAACGCACCTTTGCTCCAGTGCCACTATTTCTATGGGAAGATCATGTCAAAATCAACTAATTACTTGGTTACTCCTTCACAGGAAATACTTCTTGGTTTATATACATATCGTGCTTACTAACTATACTGGTTACTCTGAAAAGAAATGCTTCTTCTGCATAATAGTTTGCCAGTTTCATGTGCATGAGCCGTGGTCCCAAACCTGATTCTGTCGGCTTTGATAATGAAGACTAGAACAAAGAGTCTCTGGAAGCAGCAGTATTGTTTGGCTTTTAAATAAACCTACAACACACGGACAGTAGCAGCAGTCAAAACTGCATTTATTGGTTTTAGGTTTTCAATATTAAAACCAATCACTGTCACTTTCATACTACTTAAAAGGATCTGCAGTAAGTATATGAGTAGAGCTTGGGAGGGCAAAGGGAAGCAGTGTAGGTTTTAATTTAGAATGACAGCAAATTTGTTAATTAATGTTCTATCAAAGGATGCCCCTTCCTGAAGTTTTGCTTAGCAGTAAAAACAGTGCTGTTAGCTAACACTGGTTTCTTGAGACTTAGATATAAAGATGAAGAATAAGGTGAGCGAGATTAAAAGCATTGTCTGTACCAGTTCTTCCTTAGGTCACATCTTCATAAAGCCACATCGTTAAAAATGAGGTTCCATGGGAGGCAGGAAGACCCGTCTTTCCTTTCCAGTTGGAAATGTCTCAAAAGAGGTCAACCATTGGCCACTGAGAATTGAGTGCTCAACGTCTTCTTAGAGACTCAATACAACCCTCTAAAGTGTTTCCATGTCTGAAAGGTGCCTTTCAAGAAGCCATATGGCCAAGCTAATGCAACTGAGTTCATTGTTTCTATCGAACAATAATAACTGAAATCAGCATCTATGTTCCATTGGGTCATTTTGGTTTCTTTTTTCTCAGCTCCATCAAACATTAGGTCATCTCATGGGTCTCGATGGAGAGGTACAGAGTGCTTCTCTGATGATGTCATCCAAATGAGACGGACAAAGTGAACCCACACCATCATCCCTTAAGCAATGGAATCCATGGAGAGAGGCAGAAAGGGAAGAGAGAAAGAGGAGATTGTTCCAAATTATAGAAGGTAGCTTTTTGCCTTAACATATAAAATGAAAACCTGATCTAGCAAGCCACACTTTCACTGATTCTACACACTGGAATTAAGATTCCCCATGAGGTGGGGGCTGGTCTGCCCTGGCCCATTCACTACTGGATTTGCCATATGCCCCACACCACCAGTAAGCAGATAAACCAAAATATCGACACATTAACACAGGAAGATTCGGATGTGGTTATCCACCAAAACTCAAACCAGAAGAACAAGAGTATCCCAAGGCACTGCAGTATTCTCATGGTGTTGGGGCAGTTAGGATCAGAAAACACCCTGGAGGCTAACTTCAAGATTCCAGGGAGGGGAGGAGATTCTGAGAGTCTAGACTCTTCACAGCAAGTGGAAGCCCCTAGTTGCAGGGGTGAAGAGATAGCAGCCTAATGTAGGCAGGGCACCACTCCCCCTAATTCTCCGGAGAACAACTTGGTTCACTTCAACAATCAGCTCTGCTCAGATTGCTGGGCACACTCAAGACTCAAAGGATGTGGTTACCATGGTGACTCTGCCTCTGTGATGGAATCTAACTTTGTGTCTGATCCCTTGTACATTGCTGGGGTGTGGCTGGGAGAACTGTATGTAATGGTGACTCAGAAAAAAATTAGGACTGAAACTAGCCCAGAAGTACTGAGGTTAGCCCAAGAACAAAAGAAAGACCCTTGGCTAATACACAGAAAGGGAGGACATAATCTTTCCATTTTCTGTTAAAGTCCTAGGAAAATTAGTTTTTTAAACAGAAGTTGATGACTCCCTGCTGCTACAGTTCTTTTCTTTTCCAATGGATCACTCATTAAATTCATATTGGTATTACCCTATTGCTGAAAGCCCTCTATTTAAATGCCAGGATTTCCTCCACAGCCAGGTAAGTGCAATCAGACAGTGAAAACCATAGGCTAGTCTACTAAGGCTTTGCTACTCCATGTGTGGACCACGAATTAGCCACACTGACATCAGATGGGAGCTTGTTGGAGCTGAGACTCTGAGGCCACTCCCCAGACCTACTGAATCAGAATCTACATTTTACCAAGATCCCCAGATGATTCATATCCAAATTTGAGTTTGAGCCACACTGATTCTTCTCTGGAAACCCTTGGGGCTGGGATAGGATGAAACCCATGTGACTGACAGTGTGCCTTTGGTATAGCAGGTTGGACTCTGAGGCCAAACCTGCTCTCCAACCCTAGCTCCAGAAGCAAATGTTTGAGAGCAAATTTAATACCTTCTCAATGCCTCAAGAGTTCTCATCTATAAAACAAGGATAACAGTAGTACCTACCTAATCAGGTCCTGTGAGCACTGAATGAGTTAATTATTTATAACACTTAGAATAGTGCCAGTCCCATAATAAGCTCTATATATGACAGGGAGATAGATGGTAGGATGTCCATGAGCTGGAACTGAAGAATGGAGACTAGAAGTGGCTTCTACATCTCCTGTGCACCTAACTGTCTCCATCCAGCCTAATAGAGACAATTCTTTGTTACTCATTCATTTCTTTGTCCCATCCCTACCCCCATCTGACATGGCCCTGTTTTGCTCCCTATTCCTGAGGAGTCATACAAATAGAATTTGAAGAGTACTACACTTTACCTGGTCATAGCCCTAAGTAGACCCCCATCACCCCCATCTAGTGGGCACATTATACAGGCAGTATGTAGGAGAGATGGCCCCTCCAGTGACTGTACAATCTCCTGATTTCCTACTAAAAAAACCCCAAAACCAAAAACAACCCCCCCCAAAAATAAAACACAACAAAAAACCCAAAAACAAAAAACTCTTCAAAATAAGCCAACAATTTAAAAATGTCTAACCCATGATTTTCTGGGTGAAACAATTAGCCCTGAGTTGCTCCAGCCCTTGGCACCTTCATCCCACAATGCCGGGGTTGGTGCAGTGCCCAGCTGCTGAGCTGGGTGAGAAGGGGAGAAAATCCACACTGGATCCAGGCCGAATGGCTTTCCTGACTTGGTAGTTCCAGATGTTAACTTGTCATTGTAGAGCAACTGAGTTAATTAGGAATTTCTGTCAGAATTCTGAGCAGGAGGGAAGAACTGGAGAATAAGAATGCAAGAATCGCTACCCTGTACCATATACAGCATTTCCTCTCCACATTGAGACAAGGCTTGGAGAGATGGGGAGAGCACCACCTCTTCGGAGAATCAAGTGTAGAGACAGCTGACAATAGAAGAGTGGATGTTTAGAAAATTAAGGAATAACACTGTCCTAATTCTTCCCCAGAAGAGAGTTAGCCTGCCTCAATCCCATGAAGACTCTATACACGTCCATAGCAAGGGATACCAAGAAGCCAACTTCACAAGGACTTCAGCCATAGCAGGGTGTCAAAGCATGCGTGATTGCTATCAGTTATGATTCCCACCCAGAATCTTTTGTCTCTTCTACTACCTTGCCTAAACCAAAACTTCTGGGAGGGATTTTTCCCTCCCCGCCCTCTACCTCTCGCCAATCCACACTCTCTGTTACTTCTAATTGAAATAGTTAAGCAATGTAGGTCAGCTCACTTAAAATTCTCAAGGGCAGACCACTGCATTACAAGCAGGATGGGGCACATAAAGTTGTTCTCTAAACTGGATTTCATGTATTAATATACAGAAACACAAAGGCACACACAAACAAAACTTCTGTGGAAAGCACCAACACAAACACTGAGATAGGCACTAAAGATTCACATCCATAATCCGGCCACTGGTCATCTACCAAGGTCAAGGTCAGAGAATCGGCCATCCTAGATGAATGGCACTATATGCTGGGAAGTGCACACCCAGTTGCCCCTCTTTGACACATCTGGCAAATGGATTCTCAGATGCCTAAGTTACTTTTCAAGGCAAACATCATTGATCCGATTGTCTTCCCATTTCTAACCAGAGTGCGTGGCAATCAACTTGACCACAGCTCCACTGTTCCCTTCCTCCCAAGAACAGGTAGTAAGTCAGCCATTGTGTGTATATTTTGATGCCAAGAACACACATGTGTTCAGTGACAAAAAATACTCATAATTTCATGGATGCCAGAAAGGACCCATGTAGAGAGAATAAGCCTTAGCATCTGTTTTCAGCATTCCCATCTTTTCCAAAAGTAAAAAAGACCAACAGATGCTTCCAGACAATTGGCTTGTTTGATAGGATTGTATTGCCCTACCAACAGAAGCCTCTTTGCCAGAGACACCTTTCCGACTGTGAAAGGGATTCTTAGTCCATGTATGCTCAAAAAGTTAAAGGAAATACTAATAACAAGCCTAAGTTGGAAACACTGAAATGATGCCAGATTGTATTAAACCAGATAGGAAGTACAGGAGTTTGGAGTGGAGATAATGCACATCCAGGTGACCTTAAGCGACATCACTGCTAATTTTCTTCCATCTGAACCCAGATCCAACTAGATTAAAGTCAAGTAACAGTCTTTGAAAACACACTTTTGCCGAAGGGATCCTTTTGGGGTCTGAGACCAGTTTGAAGAGGCGAACTCCTATCCCATCCCCCAGCCCCATGGGAGAGAGAGGCACTGAAGATGGAGCCCTCTTCTTATAGCAAGCCTTTACTCCTTCAGCAGACTATTTCACACAATGACTAGAGTGAGCGTGAGAGGCCAAAACTCTTCAAGTCAGTGTATGTATGTATCTCCAGCCTCCTTGTGTAAGGCCTAAAAGAGTCAACCACCCATAGGTCAGAATCAAGTCATGGGCAAACATTTTTAATGATACCAAGTGCTACTGTGCTAGGGAATAGCCTGTTCATATTTTAACAACCTCTGGATTCAAAATCAAAATTAAAAATCCCCGAGGCTGAATCCCCTAGGTTTTAGAATGTGGAATAATCTTAAATGAGTTCTCATAATGTACAGTGACCAAAAAAAAAAAAAATTTCCATCTCCTAGATTTAACAGAAGACACTGTATCATAAGCTCCTCAGGAGAACTTCACTCACACTGTGAGCCCAGCACATACCACAAGGCCAGACACATACTGTGTGCTCCACACATACTTGCTTCATGCATGAGTGAAAGCATAACACTGATTCATGACTTTTTCCATGGAATTTAAATTACCACCAGATGGGTGACATGTCCATGGTGACAGATCTTTAAGACCACTGAGACTCAAAGTGGCAGAGTCACAAATTGTTACTGGCCCATGACAAGATAAGGAGCTAGGTTGACTCACTTTTAAAATGTGAAGCTCCCTTCATCAAGGAAATATTGATATAAAAAAAAGTTGCTAACAATGAACACACCTAGTGCCCAAATCTTGGGTTTTAAATATCATTTTCCAATAAAAGAAACCAGGGCTTCTTGGAGAAGTGTTTGATTCCAGGGCTGAGACAGAAAAAAATTCAAGATGATTCTGGAGCATCATATGGTCCAAAAGCAAGAAAATGCTTGAGGGCTGAGGGCATGTTGAAGGCTATAGGAGCTGACCTGGAAGAACTCTCAATGGCCAAAGCCAGAACAATTTGAACAACAAAATAAATAAGAGTAATATTAGATTATAGACCATAGAATAAAATAAACATGACAGTAAGATAAATTAATAATTGAATAAAGAAAGAAATGGGGAAGAAGGGATAGCTCTTCCTAATAGAAGAATGCCAATTAATAGATATAGAGGGAAAGAAGACAACAGAAAAATTAGGCAAACACCACAGTAATAAATGTTGCAGGCAAGATCCATGATGTATGCTAAAATTATAATCTTATAATTAAAATTATCTCAAAAGTTTGAGAAGCAACGGAATATTTGCATAGTCTCAAAATATCTCCCCTGGGATATTAATTAATTAGAAATGGAGAAATAGCAGCTTTACAGTAGAGAAGCTCGACAGACACCACCTTCACCAAGTGATGAAGGTCAGTGGCACCAGCGAAAATACATTCTAACATCTTTTGCCCCTGTTATGATAGAATGAGGAGGGCACATTACTTTTGTGATATTCAGAAGTGATGCATGTATTTAGGAGGCAAAATGCATTACCTCAGTGTAATACCTTTGAAAGAGACAAACCCAAATTAAGAGGCTTTGTCCAAGATAACTGACCTGTACTCTTCAACAAAAGTATCAAAGTCATGGAAAAACAAGGCACTGTTGTTGAGGGACACTAAGGAGACTTGATGACCAAAAACCATATGGGGCCCTATATTCGATCCTGGACCAGAAAAAAAACATAGGTAGAAAAACTGGTGAAATCAAAAGGAAGTCTGAGGTTTAATGGAAAGTATTGTACTAATGGCAATTTCTATGTTTTAATCATTATGCAAGATATAAACATAAGAGGAAGTTGGGTGAAGGATCTATGCACACTTTCTGTGCTATTTTTCAGCTCTGACGTAAGCCTAAGATTATTTCAAAGAAAATGTTAAAAAAGGAGAAAAAAAGTCAGGTAAACTAAGCAGTGTTTATAGATACAGTTGATTTACATTCTGGCACAAGCTCATGATCTCACCATAGACTAGTAACTGGTAACTGGTCTACCAGCTGGGGTCCACATTTTGAGTAGCATTATACTAAATTATTTGCAATTTACCAGAAAGAAAGGAATCAAAACACCTTCTTGTTCATGCCTAATGAGTATTATTAGGTCCTGTGTTCAAGCTTTGACTCAGTAGGTACATGTTGCTCACAAAATAAGAAATCGGGAGATGATGGTTCTCATTCTGCTCTGATTTTAAAAACAAAATTAAAAAAAAAAAAGTAGCCCTGTTTGTAACCTTGGGTAGATCACTTGTTGACACTAACGTTGGTTTTCTCCTAATTAAACTGGGAAAATAACGTGTGCCCCACCACCTTGGCAAGGGTTGGCAAGGGGACGAAATGAGATAGACTGCAGAAGGGTTTTGAAAATCATAATAGCCCCATTCAAGTGTAACCTTGTCTTATGAGTCACATGTTTAAATGTCCTCCTTTTCATTATTTTCAGAAATGGATAGCTTTAGAATTGGTTACCAAATACATCCATTCAACTTGAGAAATTATTTCATATTTACTAAGGACCTACTATGTTTTAGGCATTGGTGTAGATCCTATAATAAATATGAAAATGAATTCCACATGGACTCTGGTCTCAGTGAGTTTCCAGCCTTAGGAAGGAGGATGACATATATGTCGATAAATGGCAATACCAAATAAGAAGTGGAAGTTGCCAGCTGCCAGGAGGGTACCCCACACAGATATGGGAATATTAAGGACTTGGGCCCGTGGCTTTTTCGCTTTGTGACCACACAGCTCCTTTGTGCACATTTGTATGAATTATTTCCAAAAATGAATTCCACATGATAAACAACAAATGATTACCAGATTGATAAAGGGAAAAGAGATGAGGCTTTTGGAGTCAGAAGCGTGTGTGCCAATAATGGCCAGTACTTACTAACTGTTGGTCTTTGGGCAAGGTCCTTAACCTCAGTTTCTTCCTCTGCAAAATGGGGATGATAATGCCACCTACATCACAGAACCATTCTGAAGACTGAAGGAGTTAATACAAATCAAGTACTCAGAACAGTATTTAACACAAAATGAGCACTACACAAGAGTTAGTTGTTCTTTCTTCTTGTCTTGGGGAAATGTATTTATGGCTTTGTGACTGACATTGGGGAACAATACCCCACAAAATCAAAACAGAAAACTAGTTGCAAAGTCCTCTTTGCTCCAGAAAAGCACAGATGCCCTTGAGTGATCAGGAGAGAACGAGGCCAAGTCAGTAGTGCACAGACTAGCTGGTTCCTGAGGCTGCTGATGGTCAGGGTGGGTGCTGTGTAACTTCACTCACTAATCCCACCCACTCCCCTCCTAGCCTTTTGGACACTTTAGGTCATACTCTCAGCTCTTGAGTCCTCACGTCTTCCTGGGGAATTGGGGCAAGCCACGGACACACACTTTTCAGTGACTATGCTTCCTGGCTCTCATCCCATCTCCCCATCTCTGCTGAGAACTCCCTTCCGGCATACAGGGAAGCCACAGTGAAAGGGTCCCTGCCTTGCCCTCAGCATGGCCTCAGGTCTTGGCTTGCTTTTGTTTCTGACACACACCGGTGCGTTGTGCCTTTCCCACAACGTCCATTCATTCACAATCTGGACATGTTCAAGGCCCAGCCCCGGACTGGTGGAGAGGCCAACAGCCCCTCACTTCCTGCCACAACGTCCCCAGCCCACAGTGATGGGAAACCATTCAGACAAATAACAAGGAAGGGCCAAACCCACAATGCGAACCATATTTCTCCAGGCCTCCTCCTCCAACTCCTCCACTATCCATTCTCATTTGTCCTCGTAACACAAGGCAGTCACATTCTCCACTTTACGTCAAGATTCTCTGATTCAGTGCTAACACACACGCACACGCAAACACACACACACACAAGCACGCACGCGCAGAATCCTTCCCCCACACGTGACTTCTCCACACGGCAGCCTCAGTCATCCTGGTATAACATAGTCAAACCATACCACTCTCTAGCTCAAAATTTCCAGTGGCTCCTATCTCATTCCAAGAAGTAATGTCCTTCTCATGGCTTACAAGGCCCTGCTCCATCTGGCCTCTGGTTAGCCCTCTGTCACTCCTCCTAGCGTGGGCCCCTCCAGATGTGCTGGGCTCCTTGCTCTTCCCTGAATACGCCAGGCCACTCGCCCCTCTGAACAGTTGCTCTCTAACTCCTTCCGCCTGGAATGCTTTTCTCCCTAACATCCACCTGGCTGGGTCCCTCAAGCATTCCCTTGGGAAGGCTGCCCTAATCATTTTATTTATAATATAAGCCTCCACCCCCATTTTCCTGTTTTACTTTTCTCCATAGCACTTGTCACCATCCAGCATCATGTGTCTTACTTATTTTATATATTGTCTCCTCCTACTAAAACCTCAGCTCCCTGTGGGCAGGGAGAGCAGTTTTATATACTGCTAAGTTCCTGGTATCCAGAATAGGTACTCAATAAATACTTGAAGAAAGGAAAGAAGGAATTTAAAAATCTGTGTATATATATATACAAACACATAAACATATATTCCTAGGTATGCATATTATAGATACTACTTATTGAACACCAACTACATGCCAGGCACTGGATGAGGCCTGCATGAAGCACATGCACTTTACACGGGCGTCTAATTAATGCTTTCAGTGAGCCTGCAAGAAAAAATATATTTATGCATATTATAAAGATGCGGAAACTGAACTTGCCTAAGTGAGTCAGCAAGAAAAAGACAACGCTGGATATGCCCTTCAGAACTCCAAATCCCATATTCCTTCTACCAAGCAACATCGTGTCTCAGTTCTCATGTCCCTTAACACTCTTGCCTGTTAATGATCAGTGGCCAGTACATCAGCTGTCTTTCTTATCAGATGGAGCCTCCCGGAGGTCGTGGGAGTGTCTTCCCTATCTCTGTTTGCCCAGAACCTGCTTATATAGTATGGTTCCTGGGGCACAGTCAGTCTCCATTACTCACTGTTAGAAATGTTCATTTTCCCTCTATCTGAATAGACAGATCATCAAGCACTTATTCCTCTTTCCTTGGCAACTAGGGCACATCTGACTCAAGTCAGAAGAGAGAGAAGCATTCTGCTGCATTTATCTTCAAGAAGGAAGAAAATCAGAGGCCGAGGGCAGCCCTGCTCCTACCAGGCAGCCACAGGCCCTCCAAGCCCAGGGGACCTTGCCGACACAACGACAAAGGTGGAAAGATAGAATGAATGCATCCGGAGGAGAGCTGAAAACTCACCTGCAAAGGCTCAACATCGCCACTGTGCTTCCTTCCTTTCCAATCTCCCTTACCTCCAAATTCCACAACCTAACCCCTACATCTCTACCCGCGGCACGTCAACCCAGTTCTTAGTGAACGGAAACTCACACTTAACTGCCGTGTTGTTTTATCACTACCACTAGCTGTGGCAGAGTGGGAAGAACACGAGGACCACTTCTCCAGTGTAGGCTGGGAGAGAGGAGTAGGGCAGAGTGGTTCATATCATGGACTTTGGAGTGAGACAGACTTGAGTTCAAGCCCTGGGCAAGTAAGCTAACTCCTAAGCTTCTATTTCCTCTGTAAGATACAGACTGAGCAACATCAGGCATTATATTAACTAAAAGAGTTTATATAGGTCAACATGAGAGGAGAGCTCCCTGTGTAAAGTGTTGGAAAGGCATCTCAGGGCCAGGGACAGAGTTGCTGCAAGCCACCTGAGCTCTGCAGCGAAATGCAGTCCTAAGTGTCATCTACACCCTATTCGAATGTGTCCCAGAAGCTCGGAAACTCTCCCTCTACTGCTTCTGTACCCAGACAACAACCTGTCCCATGGGGACACTGGACAGATGACCCAGAACAAAGAGCCTGGGAAGAGGCTGCATCAAGGATCACCAGAGCAGAGTAGTTGTTTGACACTTGATGGAGTTTAAGCTCAGATTTTAAAAAATAGGGGCGCCTGGCTAGCTCAGTCGGTTAAGCGTCTGAGTCTTGATGTAGGGTCAGGTCGTGATCTCAGGGTCATGAGATCAAGCCCCGCATTGGATTCTGTGCTGGGTATGGAGTTCTGCTTCGGATTCTTTCTCTCCCTCTCCCTCCGCCCCTCCCCTCCCAACTCTCGCACTTGCTCTCTACTGCCCCCCCCAAAAAACCACTGTATTTCTTCAAATTGAAGGTGTCATAGATTATAAGACACAGACCAGTAAGAAAGAAAAAATGCTGCCCACTAAACCACAACACACCATCAATTATAAAATGCATCCCAATTTTAGAGGAATTAAAATTTAAGGGGAATGTAATCATTTGAATCAATGAAATACAGTACATCAAACCAGAAAGAAATTGGCACTTGATGTGTATTGTCAGGTAGGAGTGATAGCTGATGTTAAGTGACCTGTGGTTCCTGCCTCATCAGCACACTGCCCACTGGCCTGAAATGAAAAGCTCGATGAAGATGCCTCGTGGGTTCTTCAAGAGGAAAGGATGGAAGTGTTACAGAAATGCAGTGACTCTCCACAAGCCGAGCATAGCCAGGGACTTTGTGTGGTCTTCTTACAACAGCACACCACCATTGTCTTCATTTTACAGACTCGGGAAGGTTGAGTAACTTGCCAAAGGTGAGGTGAAAGTGGAGCTGGGATTCTAACTCAGGTCTGTCGGACCACAAAGCCCAGTGTGCGCATCGATAGACTGCACCGCCTGTCTGGGAGAGTCCTTTAGCTGGACAGAGTCTCCATTTAGCACTGAAAGCTTGAAATGCTAATGTCCCTGGGAAAAACCGGTACTGAGGTACAAGAATCATTTTCCCAGAAAGATGGTCTTAGCGAGAGGGAGAAGGGCACTGGAAGGAGGTCCTAGGCATACTCAGGGAGACAGAACTTCAGAGAGGAGGGTGATTTGCTAAAAAGAGGCCAGAGCACAGGGAAAAGCCCAGTAGCCCACCCAGAAGTTTTAGAGGTAACACTTAGCTAGGATCCCCTCCCTACACGGGGGCCACAGCGTTAGCAGCAAGGACATTATCTGCAGTTGGGCCCAAGACAGATACCTGTTTAAGCCTTCAGGCAAGGTTAGCATCTTCCACTGGGTCAGGGATCCAGGTCCGGCTCGTTCAGATTTACTGCTTACACAATGCATTCGTTAGAAAAGAATTTGCACTATGATAGGCTGTTTTTTAAGAGCCCTCCCAATGCCAATAGAATACTCGAAACTTTTGCTGAAAAATAACAGGGAGAGAGCCTGAGAACTAAAGGAAGATGGGAGTCAAGCTCCATGTATTTAATAGCTGCTTACGACCCAAGTACAGTGAAGGACAAGTTCCAAATTTGCTGGCTTCCATTCTGAATCTCCTTAGAGGTTGAAACAAAGACACTTGTAATTATTAACAGCAGCAAGTCAGTCTTTACCATACTATGTGCTATGGGGACAAATAGTAATTTTAAAATGTGAGATACTGAGAGGAAATCCAGATATCTATATGGGGCTTGAAATCTTGGTGCAGAAAATCTGTCATTGGCAGATGGTCTTTAAATACAAGTGGCTTTGGAATGCTGATGACCTTCCAGAGAGAAAGACAAAGTGTTCAGAATGAATGCAGAGTTCAGAGAGCCGGCCTCCATCTTAGACCTACACTGGTTGTGTGACCCTGGCCAAGTCATTCAATCTCTGAGTCTCCTCAAATGTACAATGGCAGTCGTCAGTAATGGTCCCACCTACCACGAGAGCTAGCTTTTGGTGTCAAAGAAGATCACACCAGCCAAAGGATACTGTAAACTATGAAGAGAAACACAAATAACAGCTAATTTAATTAGTTTTTGACAGGTCTTTCCACCCCTCTAGGAAGAAAACCGTGTGTGTGTGTGTGTGTGTGTGTGTGTGTGTTACACATCGGGGGGCTTAGCTTCTCTAAGAAGCAGCAGTGATTTAATAAGTAACCTAGATATCACTGGGGGAGTAAATGGCATTCTCTCTGAGGCCAAACTTTCAAAACTTATCTGATGGGGAAGTGACTTGCATACAGGTTCGTGAAAGTTCCTCAGATGATTCCTACTCAGATGGTTCACTGACTGCTCTTGCAAGGCTGCCTTGCCCTCTAGGGCCTCACCCATGTCCAGCTTGATTCAGAGCTCGTTTTCATGAAGACCTACAATTTGATGACCACAATGTTCAGAAAGTGAAATGGTGGTTGCCTACTCCCCTAGAACACCCTCTCTAAAGCATAGGCCCCTCTTCCTTTAGGACGGTAAGCCTTCATAGGAGTCTCCGTTGCACTGGGGAAGAAGAAACAGTGGCAGAAACCTAAATACCCAGAATCTCAAAATTCTCCAGATGACTTCCTCTGTAGCCCCACCCCTACCTTTTATTGAGGTCCCCTCACTCAGGTCCCAGGGGAAATGTCTGGCAATTTCATTTACAGAAAACAAGGTTCCTGTAGCACTCAGTTCCAGATAGGTGAGAACCTCCTATTTTATCTGTAGATTTTTTATGTGAGCTCCATCTTGATAACCAGATTTCTTCCCGTTTAGTTCTTATTAATTATTTATGCTACTGTTATTTGTGTCTTATAACACAAAGATAGCATTTGAATTATTGCTCTCCTTAGCTGCCTGGTTTCTGCCTTTTTAAGAAGATTTTAGAATATAATCTAGCAGGCAAAGCAGGAATGTAGTCTTTGTAATTCTCTTTGTGCAACACTACGTAAGTGCTGAATAAATGCTTTTTAATGATGCAGCAGCTGGAAGGGTTCCACACATTATCTTATTCATATTGAAGATATCCTGGTGAAGTGAGCAATGTCTCGCAGATGGAGAAACCAAAAGCAGAGAGGTGAGGAGACTTGTACGGGAAGGGAAAGCAAATCAGAAAGGGAAGCCTGACGCCCTGCACATTCTTCCGGTTGGAGTGCGACTGGTCACTCATTCATTCTAAAAAGCCACAACCTTAAACAAAAGTTCTCCACTCCTACAAAATTTGGGTGGGACAAAAATCACTTCATAAATTGTGCTAGAAGAAGAGCCCTCACAGTTGGCTCAGGTACATAGTGTCCCTTTCAACCAAACATCAGAAAATCACTCTGTAAGCAAAAATACGTTACCATCCCTGAGTGCCAACAGCAGCAGCAGCAGAGGGGTGTTTCCATGCGAACTCCCATTTCTGGACCCCACAGTGCTTTACAATTTAGTTATCTCCAACACTTCTCTATTTGTTTATACAAAAGAAGCCAAGTTGCCTTTTCTCCATTGGGAAATTGATGGCAAGTTACGCTGCTGCCCAAGATCCCAAAGTGAGCCAACAAAGGAAAGATCTCGACCTCCAAAGTCACCTCTTAATACAAGACTCTAGGGCGCCTGGGTGGCTCAGTCGTTAAGCGTCTGCCTTCGGCTCAGGTCATGATCCCAGGGTCCTGGGATCGAGCCCCACAGTGGGCTCCCTGCTCGGCAGGAAGCCCGCTTCTCCCTCTCCCACTCCCCCTGCTTGTGTTCCTGCTCTCGCTGTCTCTCTCTCTGTCAAATAAATAAATAAAATCTTAAAAAAAAAAATACAAGACTCTATCCTTCCCTTAATATTAAAATACAGTGTAACTGACCATCCCTGTTACTGCCATGAGGTGTTGGAACAGGTGGCTGGGAGGTTGAGAGCTCACGCTGAAGGGAAAATGGGGAAGGTAGTTCATTCCCTTTTACATTTAAGTCTAAGACAATGCATGGATAACCAAGTTTAGGTGTTTGGTCAGGTGGATTAGAAGCACAGGAGAGAGTTCTAGAATAAAGGTGTGTGACCCACTCACATACCGGTGATAATGAGAAGGACACTGGAAATCCTGCTTTTTCACCTAGGTCTCTTGAGACCAACCATGTTTATTATAATAAAAACTCCATTTCCAGGTCCTGAATATCATTGTGAAGTCAAATTACAAAGTGAAACTAACCAGGGGTGTAGGGACAGTTGCAAGAATCAATCAGTAGGCAGCAGGTTCAGTTTATAATCCAACAATCAAGGCCAGCTGGCAATTCTCACCTCTTTGTCCGTCCCAGTCCCTACCACTTGTAAGCCCAGCTCAGACATTACATTCAAATTGCTTTTCTCCCAATATCTCTGAACAGAAGTGTTCCCTCCTTTCTTTAAACTCCCAGAGGATTTTATGCATACACCTTTTTTTAAAAGATTTTATTTATTTGTTTGACAGAGAGGCAGCAAGAGAGACGAAACACAAGCAGGGGGAGGGGCAGAGGGAGAGGGAGAAGCAGGCTCCCCGCTGAGCAGGACCCTGGGATCATGACCTGAGCTGAAGGCAGACGTTTAACGACTGAGCCACCTAGGGACCCCATGCATACATCTTTTATAGGATGCATCATAATCTGAATGGAGTTGTAAGTACCTGTAAAGTAACCCAGAATATACTTATATATTATTGTTTGTTCAAAAATTATTTATTGAGCTCTTGCTATAGACTTTATCTAAACTCTTAAAAATAATAATATACATAAATTTCGTAAGGGATGGAACCACAATTTATTCTTTTTTTTTTTTTAACCTGAGTAGCACCTAGTACAGAGCAGATCCTTGTTAATACACGTGGGGTAGAACTGAATTCAAAACCATCAGTAGTGCTGGAAAAACAATTCACTAAGAGGCAGGATAATAGAGGAGTTCATCAGATCGTGAACCCTGGAGTCAGAGAGGCCTGAGTTCAAACCCTAGATTAGTAACTTCTTAGCTTTGTGACCTTGGACAAGTTACTTAACCTCGGTTTCCTTATCTGTGAAATGGGCACGGCAATGCTTACCTCCCAGAGTTAATGCAAAGATTAGACAAGATGGTGTGTATAAAGCAGTTGGCACAGTACCCAGCACGGTTGCCATTGTTGCTATTATCCTTCCTGTATAATTCAACAAGGGGATGCTAGGGTCATCTACCACAGGAAGGATGACAAATGATATATCAGAAGGAACCACACTACTGGCATATGTAATTGGCAGTTTCTGGGGTACCTGTTCCAAATGGCAAGGTTAGGGTTCTTAGAGTCAGAAGGCACTTCTGGGCACCAGTATTCTTCCCAACATAGCAACTCAACCCAGTAGCAGTTATCCTGTGCTATATTCCACCTCAGTGAACCTGGGAATCCACAAAAAAAGCAACCTCAGAGATTGGTCAGGCTTGGCTGCTTCATTTCCCTTTTTCCAGAAATCCCAAGCTGAAAACAGAGGCTCAGACTCTTATGCTATAAGGGACCTGTTCTCTCTACAGCTTCTCTGTGGAGGGGTAACTCTCCAATGAGACATCCTCATGTGGACGACACCGTCCAATACATTGTGAGTCTTGCAGAGCCAGGCAGGATGTCCCTGGCCTGTCCCAATTTACGAATTTAAAAATCAAGTGCCTGTGAGTTGTTCATCAGTGTTTCCGTGCATATCCATTCCTTTACATAAGGACCATGACATTTCAGATCCCAGTGCCTAGGGTTCATTAAAAAGCAAGTATCTTCTTTAAACAGAGAAGCAGTGCATTTCTCCTTCATCCTTATTCGGACTGGTACCTCCCTCCACCCAACTCCCTTGTAGGTTCATTTCCAATAGGTTTATGTAACAGAACAGCTGAGTGGTATATCAAAGAGGGTCTGGGTGAGGCTGCTGCTGAGATGGCATTTCACCTAGAGCTTCCCAGTGAATAAGAAAGCACTCCTCATTTGAGAGCTGCCTGCCGCTCAGGACAAGTTAATTGTACCTTAAGTTCAGATTGCTGGCTTTTTTCAGGGCATGGGATCAGAAGCGAGCTGGCCTAACTCTTAGTCAAAGCGTGGCCCTTTATTCCATGAGATGTGCACTACAAAACACCACGAATGACCCGTCCCCAAATACATTTGTGCCAACAATCACGTCTGTGTGTGAAGACCTGGACCCTAGGATATTAATATTTACATTGTGATTTTCCTCCTAGAAACTCTTTTCTCATCCCTGTCACTTAATCCTCAAAACAACTCCATGAAAACATTATTACTGCTTTCATTATTACTATCATTGTTTTCCATTTGCAAACCTAAGAAGCCAAGGGTCTGTGTGTTAGAGGTGAAGTGTAGTACCCAAGATTCCAAAGCCCGTCGATGGCAAAGCTGGGACTCCGACTCCATTTTACTGACTCAAATCCAACGTTTTTCTCAACCCAAACTTTCTGAAGACCAACGCCACCCTCTGAGTAGTAGGGTATTTGGAAGGGCTATTATCTCACTGATTTATTCACTATTCGATATAATCAGACATCACTTTTTAAAATAACACTTGTTTTTTACTTTTGATTTCAAAATGTTTATCATAGACAATTGGTAAGAATCATAAATGTTCAGAAAATAAATCATTTGTAATTTCATTCCCTGAAAATGGCTTGTCGTTAACACTCTGATGTACACTCTAGTAGACTTCTCAGAATATAGTATATTCTACCTATATCTATGAGATGTAAATAGAATTTATATGTTTTATGAGGAGATCATATTATGGATACCATTCTATATTTTTCCATTTAGCTATCCATCGACATCTTCACATGCCATTAAATATCCTACATATCATCACTTGAATGGCTACCTGGTGTTCCACCACATGGATGCATCCTAACGTAGCCAACCAATCCCCTAGAGACTGAAGAATAAGGGAGAGCAATTCCATTATTTCAGGTTTGACTCTATTATGAAAAAGACTACAATGAAATACTTGTAAATAGTCTGTGTGTTTCTGATTATTTCCATAGGATAAAATCCAATAGAATTCTTGGGCCAAAAGGAATGAAGGTTTTTTTTAAAGATTTTATTTATTTATTTGAGAGAAAGAAAGCACGAGCAGAAGTGAGGGGAAGGGGGAGAGGGAGAAGCACACTCCCCGCTGAGCAGGGAACCTGATGCAGGACTCGATCCCAGGATTCTGGGATCATGACCTGAGCCAAAGGCAAACACTTAACCAACTGAACCACCCAGGTGCCCAGGAATGAAGATTTTAAGGCTCTTGAACATTTTGAACAAACTGCCTCCGAAGTGAGTGTAACCATTCCCACTGCCCAGCAGCTCAGCAAGCCCTGCAGCTTTGCCTCCAAAACATGTCCCATTTGTCCCAGTGAGCAAATCACATCCATCTCCCTTACCTCCACTGCTGGTACCTGGTACCAGCCTCCATCCCTCCCAACTGGTCTCTCATACCCACCCACCCCCCAACTATGTCCATTTTCCAATCTACAGGCAGACGATCTTTCAAACAAAATAAACATGTCACCCTTGCTACTAGTCATGATCTAGCCCCTGCCTGCCCCTCCAACCTCCCTACCCATGACTGTCCTGGTCACTCACTGTGTGCCAGCTTTGCTCTTCTGTTTCAGACACACCCCAAGCTTGTCCTGCCTCCTCTGTACCTACTGTTCTCTGTCCCAGGAAGCTCTTCCTCTCTTTCTTCGAAAGCCTGGCTCCTCTTTGTCATCGCAGCCCCAGAGGGGCCTTCCCTGGCCATGGACTGCAAACAACTCCCTTCCTATAGTCAAGCTATCCCATCCCTTTGCTTTGTGTCTCTTAGATTCCTTTCTTACAGCACCAAACATATGAAGATCTCTTACTGATTTGCCCCGCCCCCCACAGGCACAGAAAATGTAAACTCTAGCTCTCGCCACTGCACCACCCGAGAATCAGACGTTCGCAGGAAATACTTGTTGAGTAAATGAACGCACAGAAAAGAGTAATTGTAGTACGGCCCTAACCAAGCATAATATTGGAGCTAAATCTAATGTAAAACGTATCACCTGATCCCTTCCAGAAACGGAAAAAAGACAAAAGATGCCATAAATGATGGCAAGTCAAGACTGGGGGGTAAGCGCAGCCCGCAGATCTCAGGCTGGGATAGCTCGCCTACATCACACAGATCCAGCAGAATCTAACCGGGCATCAGAAATAGGTCCTTTTGCATTGGAAAACAAAAAACTGCATCCTTTAAAACTAATCTCAAAAAAGAGAAGGCAAATATACCATAAGAAATTACAACATATAGGAAAACACCTGTAAGTGCATCCTCTCGCATTATAGAGATATTTAAATTGTCTACTTGAGTAAGCTACAGATAGGGTAATACGATGGGTTTTCACTATTTGCAGACCCAACATGTAATTAGAAACAAAAAAAATGAAAAGCGTAGATGTCAGATCTCTAGATTACAACAGCTGCTGTGGCTATGCAGGGGAGACTCGCGAGCACATCAGCACGGCTGCCCTCCTGCGTGGGCAGAGGCGATGCTTGGACCACCTGCCTCGTGCCGAGCCCCCACCAGGGAGCCAGCGCTTAACCTGGCGTTTGACACGCGTGCCCGCCTATGAGCCTCTCGACGACTCTCTGAGGCACTGCTATCCCCAGTCCTATGGGTCAGAAACCGGGCTGCGCTGAGATCACGGGACAAACGGATTACATCAAGATTCCACCATGCCCCCATCCGACACGTGCTTTCTACACAACGGTCCAGCTCGCCCGCAGCACAGTTCGAGGACCGGGGTGCCCAGATTCCCAGCCCCCCACCCATGTGGAAACAAGCTCGTGCTGACTGGGGATGCAGGAGGCAAAGAACCCTTTCCTTCCACCTCTGAAGAGCAGGAAGCCCCTTCTACCGTCGAGAACAGCTTTCCCCGTATGGTTCTCCTGTCCGTGTCAACGTCCGGAGTTTATCCAGCATCAGGGTCCTCGTCAAGGACAGCCACTCTCCCGGGTCAGCAGGCCACACAGCGTGTTTCCTCTCCCATCCCAGGGCCCTGCCTGAGACAGCAGCTCGGAAAACCCTTTTCAGATATAATAAAACCCTTGGTGTGTGTGAAAGGAAATGTTTTCAGGGTTTCAGGTGCTCCAAAGAGAAACCTTCATGGTCATTTTAAAAGACTCGTTTCTTTCTCTAATCTGTATCATCGTGAAGGGATAAAGCCAAGCCAATTTTGGGGAAGAAGGCTGGATGCTCCCTCTGGGAGTCTGACGGGAAACGCTGGACGTGAGACGGATTTGACCACTTCTATTTACAACTCCAGAGAGTGGCACAATCCTTGAAGACCACTTGATTCTGTATCTTTTTTTTCCAAAAATGAACAACAACAACAACAATAACAAATGGCTTATTAGTTCCTAGTTGGCCTGATAAATTGTAAGAAAGGAGTTTCCTGAGTTGAGTCAGCAGCTCTGTTTGCAGGTCTCTCTGCCTCAGTGAGGCCCTCTGATGGGAGATAACATGAGGGGGAAGAGCTTCTTCTGACATCACACCAAAAGAAGAAGAGCAGAGTGAGGACAGAGACAAGTGGAAGCTGTAAGGGACAGGGACAATGTGAAAAGTAAAGCAGTCCTGTGTCTCTAATTCTCTGCATAGCCCACAAAGGCATGAGGGCAATCCTCTACTGAGAAGAAGTGTCCAAAACCATGGTGCTCACGGCGATCACAAAGGGCACAGCAATTCTGGAAACAAGACTCCACCAGGCTGACTTCGAAAACAAATAGTCAGACACGTATTTGCTGGACTGGTTTAATCTGGCATAGGTTTAGACTCAACCTTTCCTCCCATATGTCAAGCACACAAATGCACATCACCAATTTTAAAACTGACAGCTTCCCTCCTGTGCCGAGTGTTTTGTTTTCCTTGAAAGGCATTTCCCAGACTGAAATATTGAGACATATATAACTCATACAACGACGTTCAGGCTGCTAGACACAGACTAGCCAACCCATGGTCAGCAGTTGCTGGGTGATTAAAAACCAATTGAAATGATCAGATTCCTGTATGTGCAACCTACTGAGGATAGGAGGACCTCTCTGCCCCTCCTTTTTTTTTTTCTGTTGTAACAAAACAGATCTTCTTAAATATATTTCACATACTGCAATAGCCCAGACATCAAATGTTTCCCAGAGTGAAATTAAATATAGCATTTTATTTGGAACAAGCCAGCCTAACTCGATTTTCCCTCCCAGCATTGCCACATAGAGACCTTCCATTTGGCAGCTGAAAGATGTGCTCAGCTCTGAGCTGGACTTAGAACTTCTTTCCCCAGTATTACAATCCATCTGTTTCCTCTGCCCTCATTCAAGAGCTTCAGAAGTCATGGAGGGGGCCGTCTGGCCCTCTGCCCCCTGGCCCAGTCTTGAGGGGAAAATACCCCTCTCTTCCTAGCAGAACCTCTCCAGGCTCCTTATGACCACCATCCTGGAACACAGGAAACTGAACTTCCTAGAAAAGGCAAATGAGTCCGCCGTGGAGCAGTCTGCCCTGGACAGAGGGAGTGGCTCCCATCTGGGATGTGGCTGCACGTTGCTGATGTGGACCCTAATGGGACGGCAGGAGAACCAAGCAGACTGGACTCTCACGGCTGATAGACGTGACTACATGCGCACTGAGGGCTGTGCATCAGGAACAGAAAGGTTATGAAGAAGCAAAGACTGTCAGCACAGGCGGGGTGAGGGGGAACCTCGAGACCCCAAAACCAACATGCTCACCTTACAGATGCAGCCACTAGACCCAGAAAGGATGTGGCGCTCTTAGTGTCATGGCACCAGGGGGCAGCCCCAGTGATTTCCGAAATCTCGGGTCAAGGCTCACCCACAGCCCTCGGGGAAGTTTAGGGGAGGACAAGCACCCAGGAGATGCCTTTAATGGGTGCGTCGTCAGTGGAGGCCTATGGTAAATTTTCAATGACAGCTGCCATTTCCCGAGGGCCCGAGAGGGTACCCGGCATCTCTTTAATTCCTAAAACAGCCCTGACACAAGGAAACGTACACTCAGAATCAGGCCCAATGTCATACAGATCCTGAATGTCACAGATGCAAGGTGAATCCAGTTTGGTTTTGACCCCAAACCCAACTGTGCTGTGTTGCCTTGCTATCCCGTGACCTCCCTTAGCCCTCCCCCAAAATGGAGCCATCTCTAAGAAGCCAGAGCAGGTCCAAATGAAAACCCGTGGTCCCATGATGCAAAACTGTCTCTCTCTCTCTCAAGCAGGATCCAAAGTGTGTGTGTGTGTGTGTGCACATGCGCCCATTTACACACATGCAGAAGGACACATCTAAATACCAAGTGATTTTTAAATTTTCTTCTTTATCAATTTCTGTTTTTCCAAAATATTAAAACAGTTCTTATAAATCTGGATTTAATTTTTTTAATTGTGGCAAAATACACAGAGCATAAAATTTACCATCTTAACTATTTCCGAGGGCACAGGTCAGAGGCATTAAAGTACATTCGCATTACTGTGCCACCATCACCACCATCCATCTTGGGAATATTTTGCATCTGGCAGGACACAAACTCCATCCCCATTCAACATCACTGCCCCTGAAAACTGCCATTCTACTTCCTGTCTCCATGAATTTGCTGCTTCTAGGTACTCCCTGTAAGTGCAATCACAGTATTTGTCCTTCTGTGTCTGGGCTTACTTCACTCAGTGTAATGTCCTCAAGGTTCCTACAGGCTGTAACCTGTGTCACACTCTCCTTCCTTTTTCCTGCATGGACATCCCACATTCTGTTTATCCGTTAAACTGTCCACGGACACTTGGGTTGCTTCCACTTTTTTTTTTTTAGGTTTACTTATTTATTAGAGAGAGAAAGAGCACGAGTGGGGGTGGTAGAAGGTGAAGGAGAGAATCTCAAACGGACTCCACGCCCATCGCAGAGCCCAACACGGGGCTTGATTCCACGACCCTGAGATCACGACCTGAGCCGAAACCAAGAGTCAGACACTCAAGCGACTGAGCCACCCAGGTATCCCTGTTTCTACTTTTGACCACTGTGAATAATGCTGCTATGAACATGGGTGTACAAAGAGTTTTTTTAAAGCACGCAAACTTCTTAAATCCTGAAGTATATTTTCAGAATGTGCCCCTGTAGATTAAAATTAGGATATGTCTTCTATTGGCCCCAGCCTGGAAAACGAGCAAATTCTATGCTGGGGTCTACACATTTTGCCTTCTGCCTTTAAACACCTTTAAAACAATGGTTTTCAACCCTGGCTATACATTAAAATCAGCTGGGGGTGTTCTTTTAAAATACTGATGTCCAGGCCCAGCTGAAGACGTTTGAATCCCAATCTCTGGGTTCGGCAGAGGATGTTTTTTAAAGCTTCCCCTCTCCCCAGTTATTCTGCAGAAGAACCACTACTATAAACTCTCTTCTTTGGGTGCCCCTTCTTTTTATTTCAAAATCTCTGCCCCATGAAGAACTCCTTTTTCCCATCAAAGGTGAAAAAGGTTTGCTGGCCAGTCAACCACCTTAGTCGTTTGCCTGATTATGTCCCAACCAGAAACCCTCACGGCACAGCTCTGCCTCTTCCAGTGCAAGCCTTTTCTCTCTAATTGTGCAATAAGAACCCGCCTCTTTCTTGGAAGGAATGTCGATACACGTAAGCAGGTAAGGAGGCATTTCTGGGCTTACTCAGTCCTTAAGGGAATTATAATCTAGTCCTTTTAAGGCAGCAGGAACAGGAAGAGAGAGAGAGCCAAGATGGGGTCCCAGACCTCTCCAGGCCAGGAGGGAGGCTGCTGAGGAAGCTGGTGCCCCGGACTCACTGGAGGAGACAGAGCACCTGGGCCATGCTCACATTCCTCTGATCCTAAAACACCCCCAGGCCCTGGCCTCCCCCATTCTCACCCAGGACTCGCAGGCGCTTCCTTTGGTGTGTCCTGAGGACAGCCAGTGTGGCTCTGTCCGGTTCTATATTCGATCATTTCCCCTCTGTAACCAGCACGCTAGAAGGCACCTCTGTGCTGCCACACTCTGATCGCTCAGTTCTCAACAATAGCGGGTGTGGATAAAAGGGGAGCATCGTGACTTCACCAACAAGCTGAGTTCTAAACATCTCAGTCAGAAGCTTCACAACCAAAGTGGCTGCAGCAGGACATACCCTAGGACAGTTTCGCTCTCCGCTGCTCCCCCACCGGGCTTTCCTCTCCTGGGGGGCAGCCCTGAGGCTCCAAGGCCCTTCACCTCACCTTGGGGCTCTTCTGCCTTTTTGGGAAGAGCCCTCCAAACGGGATATTGGAAGACATCCAGGCTACAGTCCCAGCAGCAGCTTCATGCTCCCCAGGATTGGCCCGCCGGAGACCTGAGAACCGGGCCCTTTGGAGGGCCTGCATCTGAAGGGCTGGGACACGTCTGGAAGCCAATGAGCATGTCAGCTCTGTTCCTGGGGGCTGCTTCTCCTTCCACATGAAATGCTAACATAACAGAATGCCAAACGGTGCTGGGGGACAAGAACCACAGCAGGAGTTCAAAGGAGACAATGAGTGTGAGCTAGAGGGGCCAGGGCGCCTGCAGAGTGCCCACAGAGCACAGGGTGACCCCAGCAGTGGGAGATGGGGACGGATATGATGTAGCTGGGCCTAGCAGGAAGGGAGAGGGCACCCTACCCAGGGGACTGCACCTGCCTGGATGTGGCTGGGATGAGCGAGCCCACCTCTGAACTTTTCTCTGCCCTCTCTGGCATGCTGGCCCCCCAAAGTACTTGGCACCATGAGAGCTGATCAGAATCTATCCTAAGAAGTGTGCAAGCTCATGGAAGGGACTAGAGGGCAAGTGTGAGGGGTAAGGAAAATGAAGACCAAAGCCCCGAATAACGCAACAGAACACCTACAAAGAGCAGACTGAGCTGAAGCCGGGCAACTCAGGCAGGCATGTCTCTGACATCTCTCTGACCAGGGAACCCAAAATATGCATTTGTCTATCTTATGCAGCAAATCCTTGTGGAGTGCCTACTAAGCATTAGCAATGACGTGCTCCCAAATTGTCTCCAGGTTTTCGTGCCCTCTTCCTCCTGACTTCCCACTCGCAAGGTGCTCGAGTCCAGACCCAGAGGACACCCCTCTGCAACATCAGAAGGAGACAGGAGGGGAGATGCTGAACATGATTTGTATCACCTCTTCAGTACCTCTTTTAGGCAGTGGTGAGACGGCTCTGCACATTTTATGGGTAAAGAAACAGAAGCAGAGAATAGCAGAGATGGAGTTCAAATGGACCTCACGCATCAATAAATTATGTTTGCTAAGCAGAAGTGTCTGCCCGTGAATGAAGCCAGGCCTGCAGGGGTAGGGAAGACAAGCAGGGCAGGAGTACTATTTAGCGATGCCATCACTAAATGAAAGTGTATTGGTCACTGGGAGGGAGCTAGCTCCTGCAGCCCAGGCCTGTGGTTGGATCCATTTTTGAGCCTGTTTATGTAAGAGAAGGAGCACAGTATAACCAAAAGGGCATAGGGATGTGGACACAATGGACTTAGGTTCATTTTTAGCTCTGTGACTTTGGATTTCAGCTTTATAACAGGTGAGGGGAAAAATGGCTGAGGGATTCAAAAGAACCCTGGTATTATCCTGGTGATACTCAATAATAGAAAACTATTAACATTGCTTTCTTAAGCTTTTATCACAATTATCACAAATTTATTTACCTAGAATAAAAACCCAATAAAACTTGTGAGTTAGCTGTTGGAAATTATTGAGGTCACTTCTCATTGATTGTGTACTGATATGGAGCGATTTCCCATGTCCAGTTAAGTGGGGGGAAAAAACAGCACAGGACAGAATGTGTGAGTGTTCCCGTCAGGGGTGAAGACGAAGTCAGTATACATCTCTATGTTCTCTGACTTGTGGGTCTCCTTGCAAGGACAGGCCCTGGAGGCGAGGGGTGAGGAGGAGAGAGACTTTTCACAGTATGCCATTTTGTGCATTTTTTATTTTGTACTATGTGATTCTGCTACCTTTTAAAAAATACATAGAATAATTTGCTTAGAAGAGCTCTGAGAAAAAAAAACAGAGCTGTTACAGGGGGCTGAAAACTTTGGGTGAGCCAGCAGGAATAAATAAGTGGTGATGTGCTTCGTGGCCCAGTGGAGAGGTAGTCGCCAAGGCCTCTGTGTCCTGAGAACGGTCCAGGGCCGTGGAGAGGTGACTGCAAGGAGTCCTGACTCCTGGCTCATTACAGAGCCTTGCAGGGCCAACCTCAAGAGGAACCATACCGCTAAGAGCCACCCCCCTGGAGGTGACACTTCATAATGATTCGAACTCTCTGGTTCACATAGCACCTTTTATCCAGGAGTTCAGAGTGCTCGTGCACACCCATGAGGCCCCAAAGCTACCCGCAGGAGAAGGGAGCAGCTCTCTACAGCTGTGAGGACCGTGGCCCTAAAGGGCCTGGAGGGTAAGCACAGCCAAGCTCCCTGGGCTGCGGCTCACAGCTGAAGTCTGTCACTCCTGGCGACCCTGAGGCAGTTCCACCTCTCCGAGCCTCCGTGCCTCAGTTTCCTTCTTTGCAATTTGAGAATAGGAACAGTACTTATTTCACAAGGTTAGTGTGAAGATTAAATAATGGCCAGCATAATAACCAATATTTATTGAACCATTATTTTATGCCCGACACTGCTTTAAGCCACCTGACCCATATTTATCTGATTCCTATCCTTAATTCCTAAGTGAGGCAGCTGAAGCACAGAGAGGTGCAGGCAGAACCGGTGAAGGGGGGACCCAGACCACTTCACATGCATCCCTGCTCCCTGCTCAGCAGGCTGACATGGAGGGCGGCCTAGAGATGGAAAAACTGAGGCACGAAGAGGCTGCCAACTCTGCTGCTCTTTCTCACATATGACCTTGAGGCCATAGATGATGACCTCTATCAACAGATGTCAGGGAAACCAAGACAAGAGGGTGTGTTGGTTTCACTTCTTCTCAGCCTGAGGGCCGGGGGTGCAGGCGGTCCCTCGCGGATTGTAAGCCCCGGGTTCCCTCGAGACCAGCAATAATCACCCCCCACTCAGGACCCGGGATTCAGGGCTTTGCAGACCAACTGCAGAGAAGGTGCGAGAAAAGCCTGCACAAATCCCGAGGTGCCTGGAACCTGAGAAAACTGGTTATTGTTCAAAAGCCTATGGCTGCCACTGAAAAATGTAAAGAAGGGGGGGCCCTGATGAGAGGAGGGGCCTCTTGTGAAGCCAGCAGGCCCATCTGTAAATAGAGAACACGTTAGGAATGTGTAAGCAACAGCATAAATCCCTTGTCAGCTGCCTCCCTTCCTCTGCTTCACGGACAGGGTCTGGGAGGCCTTCGGCAGAGAAGGGAGGTTGGCATTCGGCCTCTGATGGCCAGAGAGATAGCTCCACGCCGAGGGTCTGTCACAGAGCACCGGGTAAAACAGACACACAGAGAGCTTCACTCATTAACATTGGCGTTGCCATGACAATAAGCTGTTGCCAGGTAGCAGCAAACTAGGAGAAGAGTGAGAATTAGCAAAGCCTAAAAATAAAGCCGTTATGTTTCTTCCCCCGTCTAGATGTCCATGTGTAACAGGCAATAATCTCGCCTCCGCCTCGGCCGGGCCTTCTCCCCAGCCAGCCCCCACGGCTGCTCCCCGCCCGCAGCCGGCACAGGGTGGTGCTCACCCCCGCCCCCCACCCCGCGCCAGGGTCCTGGAGCGCCCCTCCCCCGCTGCTGCCGCCCGGGGCACCTGAAGACAGGTAAGGGCTCACACCTGAAGGCCGGCTAACAAGCAGCACCAGAGAAAGCCTCAGCACAAAAGCCGGGGGGCATTTTCCCCTCCTCGGGAGGTCAGCCCGGACTCCAGACGGAAGCTGGGCCTGCTCCAGGCTGTCACACGTGCGCCTGACTCCTTGGCTCAGAATGACTGGGAAGTGGCAGGTGCCCTGTCCTAACTGACCGTTTCTTTCTTGGAACGTATTTAAGTAAGCCTCAGCCCCAGAGGTGTCTGTGGAAGTCAGGAGTCTGGGTTGGGTAGCATGAGTGGTTCATGGTTTCCTTTCTGTGATCCCGCCAGAAGCGCCATCATCATACTAATTCCAAAAGGTAAGCTAGCATAAAAATCATGGAGCAATTTGTAAACAGCTCCAAGGGAGAGGCAGTGGAATTATCTTCAGGGTCTTCCAGTCTGGCTCTGGGAGCAGAGGAGAAAATGCACGTGTCCAGCGGTTACAGGTTTCCTTTGTTCGTCTCTCCCATCAGACCCTAAGCTCCACAAAGGCAGAAATCACACGGAACTGTTCGCCCTCATAACCTCAGCGTCTGCTGTCATCCCAGACACAGTCCGCACACAACAAACACGGTGGGAGGGAGCAAGGAAGGAGCACTGCCTCAAACATGGCAGAGACTGCATTCTGGGTAAACGGCAAAGATATTAACAGTAATAATACCTGACCTAGATAAAACACCTCTCTTTCTAAAATTCTAAGCTCTGCCTTCCCAAGAACCAAATCCTACTCTCTACCCAGGTCTCTAGTTTCAAAAAAAAAATGGTTCATCACATATACAGGTGTATCATGCTTTAAGCAGATCAGATAAATTAAAATCCAGAATTTTGTTGGCAATAATTTCCTTTACTAGTAATTATAATAAGATTTCCTCAAATGCAGACCTGCCTAATTTCTTTAAAGTATAATTTGTTTAATTCAGATAGTATGTGCTAATCTGAATCTCTACTTTGAGTGAAACCAGCAGGAACAACTAAATTTGTGGTTTCTTTCCTTCTACCACACTGACCCTTGAGTTCTCTCCCTCTACCATGGTGGATGTGCACTTAGCAAATGCAAACAGTAGCTAATTTTAATATCAATGCAAGAAGTACATACTTAAGAAACTAAAGTCATTATTTCTCTCACCATCACCACATAAAAATATATAACCCAGAACAGAACATAAACATTATTTCTTCGTTCTTCGACTGTTCTGGATTATCTAGCCATTAATCCAAATGCTAGTTCCTGCCTCTGGTCCCCCAAGCTTGTGCAAATAACATAAAAGTAGCAGAGAAAATGACAAGTAAAAGAAGGAGTAAAACAACTAGGGATTTGAGAGCAAGTCCCATTGATCACCCCACTCCCCTTCCCAACCTCCGAGCAAGGCCAAACCCATATTAATTAATTTACGCTCTTGAGAGAATGAGAATCAGCAGGTAGGGTCCTACCAAATAAGTAATAGTCATGCTCATAACGGTGGCTATATTTCAACAACACTCCAGAGAGGTTCATATTCTTATAAAACTACAGCCACAGAGGCCATCAAGTCTGCTTTCAGCATTGTCTCTAGAGAAGTTAAAGTTCATGGACACATTCCTTCTCTTCCAAAGTCAGACCCCCAGACCTCTCCTAGAGGGACCGTGTATCCACAGTGCCTGATGTTCTCGTGGCCAGGCCCAGCACAGACCAATCTGAAAATGCTACTGGAGCACAGTTTCTACAAGTGTAAGAAAGTGGGGTAGCACTCTGTGAACTGCAGAATCCCAAATTATATATGGCCCTGACTTGATGGCCTGGGGAGGGTTCCTAATTCAGCAAGATCTGCCTGATGGACTGCTCCCGGGGCTGAAGCTAAGGGCACCTGCATGCCAATACCCACCCAGACCCCTGGGTTTTCAGCAGGTCCTTCACTTGACTGGAAAATAGGGCTCTTTTTGAAAGCTTCATGTTCCCTTCTACTAAAAGGTAGCCGAGAGACGGCTCTCACCATCACCACACAACCATGCTGATACATAAGATCCCAGCCTGTCCCCATTACCCATTACCTTCTTCCTTCTCTATGGCACAAAATACCCAGTTACAGCTGCAGCTTCCAATGGGAAGGGCCATTGGGAAGATGGAGATGACAAGGCATCCAGCTCCAATGCGCCTTAAGATGGAGATGACAAGGCATCCAGCTCCAATGCGCAGGCTGGAGCACTGTGCTGGGCACTGTACAAGTGACCAAGAAATAGACACTGAATGATTGAATCAGTGAACGAAAAACTAACCTAATGCTTTTTCCCCTAATACACTTGAATTACTGGGATGCTGCCAAACTGAGAAACTTGGGCCCAGTTCTCTGAGATCCCACCAATCTAAGGTTGATCATCTTTGCCTGTTACTGCCTTTGAGATCATACGCACCCAGTGCCAAATGTCATCGCCAGCCCTGTGAGGACTGGGTTGGGATCCACCTCTAACCTTGAAGCACCTCGCTCCACATCATTCCCCCAGACTTCAGAATCGAGGCACCCCGACCAATCCCAGGCTTCCTCATAGGAAAGGGAAGCAAGGCGAGCTACCCGCACACCCTCAGAGAAAGACAGCATAAACCCGAACACTGCTGTTATTAGCAATATCGCCAACACCTCACTTAGGACACTCTATCATATATAACTACTTCATCCTACCCTAAAGAGTTCATATTTTCCAGCATGGCCCTGGTGAAATGAATCTCTAAGGATGACCCTAACGAAGCTGTTGAAACATAGGTAAGACCCCGACTCTGCACTAGTCACTCCCCCCAGATGTTCTGTTGCAAAAACAAGTCTGATAAAAATAAAATCACACCAAGCTGAAGATCAGATTCCTCTCCCTGCCCTTCCTTCCTTCCTGCAACAGATAAACTTGTTTTCTTACTTTGCGTTTGCCATTTTTAGAAACGGGTTAAAAGTAAAATGCAAGCCTCTCCTGGAGGAAAGGATAAGGATATCAGTCAGTCTCTCCCTCTCTCTTTCTGTCTCTTTCTCCCCCCCCCCCTCCTATCTCTCTCTGTCTCTTCTCTGGCATGTGTTACTAAATTTTATATAGCTTGACTTGCTGCATCTCTGATATGAGCCGTTTATACACAACATAACCAGACACATATTTTTAAGAGTATGCATCACTTAAAATAACTGGATTTTAAACCTTCTGATTTTAGGTGAGAATTTGGTTGGAGGACTGGATGGGTCTTGGCTCTTGAGAAAGCAAGGCAATTAGCGTTTTAAAGAGATGTATGAGTAACCTTTCAGGAGGCACTGACTGAAATGTAGAAAAACCTGACCTATTTTTGCCCCAGCAGACCCCCTTGGAAAGTACAAATATCCTTCCATGGATGGTTTCCAGAGATGAGTTTTCTGAAGCTCAAGATAGTTATTTTAAACTTCAGCTCCTTAAACTGTATTTCTAAAATATAATTAGCAATTCTTTATTCTTGGCCAAACAACTGCTAATAGAACACTGTGTGTATGGTGGTACAAGCCAGTTAAGAATCTTATGAGACAATGCCCAAAATACAGAGTGGCACAGACACCCTTCTCTCTGTCTCTTTCTCTCTCTCTTTCTCTCTTTCTCTCAAATACAAGTGTGCACACAGATGGAACACCATTTGTCTTCCCAGAGTCATCAAATCTCAGGCACGTGATGACTCCTCCCAATGAATTTCTTATTATTACAACCATTGACAGACCACTTCCAACCGTTTGTTGGTTCATGAGGATTATTGGTATTGGGGTTTTTTTTAACCATACTGATATATAGAAAGGATGCTTACAAAATTTTTAAAGGTATTTGATTACTGTTTTTAGGAAAACAATTCTAACAATAACACACCTCACCCCAAACCAAGACTTCTGTGGGGTATAATGTGATTGGTTGCTTCTTACTGGAAGGCCTAAGGACCAGGGAGCAATATTTAAAAATCGCCCACCTGTCAGAATGGATACCACCAGCCAGGAGAGCTGGCCCAGAGCTCTGGAGCCCTCTGCCCTGCTAGGCGTAGATCTTCTATTTACAGGATACGGGAGGTCCAGGGGTTTGATGCAGGGGCCTTGGATAGTGGGGGCACTCGGATCGGAGTAATTCAAATGCTCAAAGTAGTTGGAAAAGGAACCATGTTTCTCCATTATTTCTATGCGGGGGCAGGGTGGGCAGGTGGGTACTCGGGACCTAAGTTAGATCCTCAGGTTAAGCCAGGAGGAACAACGTCCAAAAAACAAACCAGCAACAACAAAAAACCCCAAAATCAAGGTATTTGTTATAAGGGAAACACATATTTCTTCTGGGGTGGAGTGTGGAGAGGGAGATAACCTGACTTCACTGGCTGACTCAGGGGTTCCAATTTGGGCTGATCTTCTGCTACTAGGTACGGTAAGTACAAACTGATCATGATATATTAAGACACCTCCATATTGGTTGGTAAATGGCCATTTCCCTGAGTTTCCCAAATGCCCTGTACCACCCAGGCCCCCTTCCTCAGGCCCCCCGGATCTTCCCTTGAATCCACTAAACAGAGGGTTTATGCCAGGCAGGGCAGAAGGCTCCAGAACCCTGCACCAGCTCTCCTAGCCAGTGGTATCCATTCTGATGAGTGCTGCCAGACCAGCTATTAATAACGTGTGAAGCCCTAGTCATGGTCTTGCCTTAAGACCATCTCAGCTAACACAGCTATTCTGGCCAAAGCCATGCTGACCTCTCGGGCACACATCATCTCCCCTCTTTTGAACAGTGCTCTCTCTAGCTATTCCTCTCTTTCAGCATGCTGTAACTGTTTTATTTGAATTATGCTGTGTGTGTGTGTGCATGTTCAATGTACATGTCTTCTCATTCTTCTCCATAAAGAGATGGGAGGCTGGCATCATACAATGTTTTATGTTTCTTGGCTTACCACTTTATAATTTAACACAGTACCTGGTGCATTATAGGTATTTGAGGAATGTTCATTGGAAGAAATTTTTTTTTTAATTTAATTTTATTGTATTATGTTAGTCACCATACAATACATCAACTTCTGAAGCCTGACATTCCAACAACCATGGCCTATACGTTGATTCCTATCCTAACCAAGCCCTGCCATTCTTAAAGCCCCTGCAGGTCTTGTCCCCTCCATGAAACCTCTCCAGAATCTCCCCCCACCCAAGTGATTCTGCTTTTTCTAATCCCTATAGAATCAACAGACCAGACTGCACTCTCCAACACCTAATTTAACTGTATACCATCTTATGTTATGTTCCTTATGAGAAAGTTCAATTCTTGTTGTTTGTCTTATCAGCCCAACTAGACTATACATTCTTTGAAGATAAGGACCACATGGGAAAAGGCACATTTTGGTAATCTGTTTCTGAAAGTCAGATGTGCTGTGCGAAATGGTAACCTATTTCCCATTATTTTAAATAGGAAAAATTATAATGTTTTGCTTTACATCAACCCCAAACCAAAATATATTATAATGTATTTCCTAAAATGTAAGCAAAGTACAGCACATAACTATCATATAAACTATCACATTAGGAGGTAAAATGTTTAAAATAGCACTTCCTGATCTCTCAGTTGAATGTGCAGAAGCCAGTCACCTGGTTTCTCCCAGAGCTTTAAAGGGGCCCAAATGGATGACCTCCTTCTAGGAAGGTTGGCAGTCAGGAAAAGGGAAAGGAAGAGTGTGTTGGGGGTGTGATGGGGGTTGGAAAAGCTGTCTGGTCTACCTCGTTATTACACTGGCTTTGCAAATCCTCCAACATATATGGCCAAGACTCCTCCCCTGGGGAATGGATCAGTGTTACTTGGATGTAGTCACATGACTCTCTTAGCCCCCCAAAACAGCCCCAAAGCACATCCCCTTTATTGGCACTATGTGGGCTCTACAAAACACCTACAAATGTTTCTCATGTTTCACCAATTGTATTGAAAGATAACTTGGGACTTTTCTTTAAAATGTTATATTGAGTTTGGGGGCTATCAATATACACTTTTCCTATATAAATATCAACTGAAAATCACTTTATTCAGAGCTATATATAAAATATGAAACAGATATTAGAAGCAAAGATATATTCCCCCAAGGAATATGTCAATAGGGGAGACATTCTATAGGAGAAACGTGTTTCTTCTGAACCTTTACCACCCTTAGCACAATGATGGGTACATGCCGTGTGCACCATATGTACCTCAGGACGAAGAGTTAGTATATTTGATCATTGACTACAGACCAGGTTGGAGAGCAGGAGAAATCTGAAATCAGCCATGCTGGCTATTCAAAAGAGAAAAAGAACTAAGAACCAACACTCACTGGACCCTGAGTATGAGGGAGACACACATGTCAGCTCAGTGAATATTCATGAAACCCCAGAGAGGGAGCTATCACCAGCCCCATTTTACAGGTAAAAATACAGACAGCATAAACAACTTGGTTAAGAGCCACACAGCCAGTCAGTGGTGAAATCTAGAATCTCAGGTGGGCTTAATGGCAAAGCCTGAGCTCTTTGCTCCGTTCATAGTGCCTCCTCCCAGGTCAGAAGCACACTCAACCCCCAGGCGCTGCCATTCTCTCAGTGTCTCATTTTATTTTTGAAAATACTACCCTGTGCTTCTGAAATCACTCATCTACATCGTATAAGTTGTCAACTGGCCTTCTTCCCTCTGGATCTCATCCCAAGGCCTGGATTCTACAGCGTGTGGCGCTCCTATGGAAGCACTAGATCTCAAGTGGGCTACTTGATTTACATGGAGCGGTCCCAGGTTTGTCCAGCTCGCCCTCCTGCCTCTCTGAGCACCTCCAAGTCAAGGTTAATCCCCAACATAGGCCATGTACACCAAACCCTCTGCCTACCCCCTTATTCAAAATCATCAACCCAAGAGGAGTAGACTGTCACCATTTATTCATCCCACAACTATTTCTTAGCTGCCAGCCTTGGGCTAAGTACTGGGGATACTGCAGCGGAGAGAAGATAAGGTCCTCAACCTCGCCCAGCTACTGGGGTGACAGAAAATCATACAAATAAATACATAATTACAGACTGTTTTAAGTTCTATAAGAGACAAGAACAAGAGAAAAGGGCAATATAGGGCAAGATAAAAGGTTATAACAGGAAAGAGGATTTAGAATAGGAGCTTAGGGAAGACTTGTCAGATGAAGTGACATTTAATGAGACCTGAATAGAAGGATAAGAAAGAGAAAGCCAAATTAAGAGTGAGCGCCTCTGGGTTGTCGGCCTCCTCCCTGTAACCACCACGACCTGCCACCTCCCAAACCCCCGCCTCCACCAGCCTATCTCCAAGTTGGCACTGTGAGAACCCAGCCTCTCAAGGCAGGGGTGGGAGGACACCTTGAACTTCCACACACAGAGGTTTCCCAGTTGAGTGTGCGGAAGCCTGTCACCTGGTTTCACCCAGCCCTTTAAAGGAGCCCAAGTGCATGACCTTCCAGGATGGTTGGTGGCCAAAGAAAGGGAAGGGATGAGGACAGATACGTTGTGGAAAACGACCCTGGTTTCGCAAATCCTGCAGGACACGTGGCCAAGACCCCCATACTCTGGGAAGGTACGGGTGTTCTCTGGTGTGTGTGTAGAAAGTTTTAAATATGCATTCGGAGAGAAATATAACTCGTCTGGTTCTGATTCATTCATAACTCATCAAATTTGTTTTGCAAGCGCTGTTTGATGTCCAAGAAACTGCCAAGCCTCCCCAACCCCAGACCCCCTTTTGAAGTGGTGGGTGTGCAGACGTCACATGCCCGCCTGGGCACCGAAGAACAGAGCCTGGGGCTCTGCTCCCTGAGATTTGGTAAGAAGCAGACCTGCTGTGAAGATCTTCCAGTCACAATACCCCACGCGACCCCCTCAGGCTCTGTTTAGCTATCTCTCTGGTGTGAAAATGTATCCAGAACACATGAGTGAAAGGCCCACGGGTGTGCAGGGAGAAGAGGAGTGGGGGGGGATGATAATCAATGTTTATTTCATTTGTTTGCTGACTGACAATGGAATGTGTCAGCAGCCAGGTGAACAAAAAAAAGTGTCCTCCTCCTCTAGAAAACTGCCCTAAAAACAGAGGAAGGGACAGGCTTGGTTGGTTCTGTGTCGAATGGACCTTCTCCACCGGGAGCAGCCTGTCCCCGAGGAGGTGGTCAGAGGTGAGGGGAGGTACTCCTGGTTGTCATCATACCTGGGTGCGGACTTAAGTGGGGGTGAAAGCCAAGGGTTCTAAACACCCTGCAATGGGTGAGACTGCCCCTCACAAAGAATGGTGTCAGCCTCAACGCCCCAGCACTGAATGAGGGTTAGCGGAAGGGGAAGAAGATGAGGCAGTAACCACAGCACACAGTGGCACTGGGGAAGGACAGCTCAGAAACAGGACTATAGACACAACACCCTACGCCACCTTCTTGGTACTAGCATGTTGCTTCTCTGACCTGATGGTCTGAAGAGTTTGGAGGCATGTCCCTTCAAGGGAAAGACTACATATGTGTCACTTTAAACAGCACTCAGTGTGGGGGCACCTGGGTGGCTCAGTCATTAAGCGACTGCCTTCAGCTCAGGTCAAGATGCCAGTGTCCTGGGATCGAGCCCCGCATCGGGCTTCCTGCTCGGCGGGGAGCCTGCTTCTCCCTCTCCCACTCCCCCTGCTTGTGTTCCCTCTCTCGCTGTGTCTCTCTCTGTCAAATAAATAAATAAATAAATAAATAAATAAATAAATAAAAATCTTAAAAAAAAAAACCAGCACTCAGTGTGGAAATCAAGTCACTTGCTAAATACACCAAGGTAGATACTCCAGGGTAAATATGCTAACTATTCCTTTCATGGGATCCCCATGATGAATCTTATCTGCATAGGAAAAGAAAAACAGACCCAAAACTTTTATAGTACAAATAGGCTTCCTAGCCTTCTATGATGGGGCACTTAGATTTCCAGATACAAGGCATCTATTTATGGAGAAGAGAAGTCTACCTTGGATGGCGGGCCATCTATGGGGCCTGGAGCATTCTCAGGGCCTATGGCCTGTTATCCATGAGCCTCACCTCACCCTCTGCTTACAGAGAAGAAGACAACAGAGCTTGTACTTTACTCACAAAACATTTTTAGATCAAATGAAGGGTCTAAGGATGGTGTCAGGCAGGATGCTTTTCCCAAGTGAAGCAAGGTCCCTTTCTCTTCTCTGCTGTGGCTGCTGAGAAGGTTGCGCCTTCCAGGACAAAGAAGGCAGACGAGACACCGGTGTGATTCTGAGAGACCAAGAAGAGAACTGAAGTTCTCCTGCCCCCAAAATAATTCTCATGCCTATTAATAAATGCTTGAAATGTCTTTAAATGATTCAAGAGAAGACTTAAAATATGAAATATCTAATATTCATGCTGGGCTATAAATGACTGCTATCTAGTTCTTTAGTTCTTGGGCAAGTTTTAACAGGGAGAAAAGCTTAAAAGTGCACAATAGCACTGATTATCTGGAAGGAAAGGGGACCAAGCATCGCGAAAGTAGAAAAAAAGACACGAAATGAGACGTGCGGTATCACAGGCATGCTCGGGTAACCTAGCTATGGGACACCGGGCACGTCCCTCGCAGCATGAGCCTCAGTTTCCCTATTTGTAAAATGGAAAGACTGAGCTGCATGTTCTTAAAGGCCTTCCGACTCTAAAATCCCGTCAGTCAACCCAATGATCAAAAGCAGGGCCTCCACATTGTCCAGCTCAGGCAAGAAGAAGCAGAGGCCCAAGGTCAGCAATGAATCATTTCTCTAATCATTATAACTTAAAGAGGAAAAAAAAACCACTTATTTTTGCACAGGACAAAAGATTCAAAAAATGTCAATGGTCAGTATGGGTTTTCCTCAGTTGCCGCTAAGGCGCTCGGTCTTTCTGAGGGAGCTAAGGCCGTGCTGGGGTGAGGCCCTCACTTCTTCACCCGCAGACCAGCAGCGCACCCAAGCCATGGCCTCCTTCTCGGAGCTCGCCTCCATCTACTTGGCCCTCGTCCTGCACAGCGATGAGATGACAGTCTCGGAGGATAAGATCTATGCCCTCATTAAAGCAGCAGGTAGAAGTGTTGAACCCTTGTGGCTGGGCTTGTCTACAGAGGCCCTGGCCAGTGTCAACATCGGGAGCCTCATCTGCGAGGTAGGGGCTGGGGGCCCTGTTCCAGCAGCTGCTGCTACACCAGCAGGAGGTCCCACTCCCCCCACCATGGCTGCCCCAGCTGAGGAGGAGCTGGAAGCAAAGGAAGAAGAATCTGAAGAGTCTGATGATGACATGGGCTTTGGTCTTTTTGACTAACCGTCTTCTGTAACACAGTTAATAAAAAGCTGAACTCTTGGGGCGCCTGGGTGACTCAGTTGGTTAAGTGGCTGACTCTTGATTTCTGCTCAGGTCATGATCTCAGTGTCGTGGGATCGAGCCCTGCATCCTCATTGGGCTCCACGCTTAGTGGGGAGTCTGCTTATCCCTCCACCCCTCTCCTTGCTCGTGCTCTCTCTAAAATAAATAAATAAACCTTAAAAAAAAAAAAAAAGCTGAACTCTTAAAATAAATAAATAGGTGGACAGTATTCTCTGAGTCCAGGAAGACAGATGATGAAACTGGCATCACTGGCTGCCCAAAAGCCATCACTCCTTCTCCCTGGCTGGAAAGGCCCAGATTCTGTTTGGTTGTGACACTCCTCTCTCAGTGATGGAGGTAAGTCCTAATTCATCTCAACTGGTCAAGACAATCCCACTCCTTGCTAAAGGGACATTTGACCAACTCCTGGCCAATGAGACATGGCAGAGTCTGCTGGACACTTCTGGGAAAAGCTTCCTCGCTCTTAAGAGACACTCAGGGGAGAGATGCCTCCAGTCCCCTGGGCATTGCTGCTTCTGCCTGGGATGTCTGAAATGGCTACAGCCATCTTACGATGTCAGGGGAGCTCTCTGAGGACAGAGCTGCCACACTGAAGACGACAGAGCAGGAAGGATCAGGAGGATCCATGCATCAAAGTTCCTCAGGAGATGGTGGGCATGATGTGATAATAGAACAACCTGGAGCCACTTGGCGAAGGTCAAAAGGAACAAACTCACAGCAAGTATCAGGTGAAACGCCTTTATGCGGCCAATACCTAACTTACAAGAGCTAAAATATTTGCTTCAGGGGAAGTTTAGAAAAGAGTTTTGGATGATAGCCTATAATATATGCTTAAGAACAATTAAGAGGACATCAAAATGCATCCCTCACCTTGAAAACTAAGAATCACAGAAAATAAATATGCTGCTCTGCATATCACCTCTTGATGGCCTTGTCAAAATGAATGCCAGCCACGGCAGCCAGGACAACAGTGCTTATGGGGCAGGTTCTCTGTCCTTTTCCCTTCATTCTGGGATCCCTTGTGTAACCTTCGCACCCAGCCCCCACCTCTGACTGCCCTACCCTCGTGCAGCCGAAGAGCTGCAGAGTAGAAAATGAAGAGTTTCTATCAAAAATGCTGTAGGAATTTACCTTTTCTATCAACTTCGTTTCGATTTCTGTTTCTTAAAACTGAAGTCTTCCCAATTTGGTAATGGAGAAACTCAGTGACGCTGAGAGCACCCCTAGCTCACGTGCAGGGTCTACAGTATCTGGAGTTGTAAGGGATCTTGAAATGGTCAGTCATCTTCATGTCTCAGTAGCCTCGGAGGGGAGGCCTCTGGTTCAATGGAGAGCAGATTAATCGGACATCCTGCTTTTACACTTCAGTGTAAATGTGTTCCTCAGCAGCCTCCTCAGAAGCCACTTCCCTGGTGGGGGAGGCAGAGGTGGGGACAGGGCCATGTCGGGAGGAAGACAGGCAGACAGCTCCCCAGCTGCCTTTAAAGATGCTTTTGGCTGAACTGCCAAATCGGAGTGTTTTGTCCTAAAGGGCGAAGGCACAAACACGAGCACCTTCCTTCCTGAGGGTGCCCTTCCCTCCTGCCTCAGCCGTCTGCGCACGCATATGCAGCCTTGAAAGTAACTCTCCACGCCCTGGTCAGCACTCCAGTTTCAAGGCCATCTCACCCTCTGGGGCAGGCAAACCACATAATGACAGAAGATCATTTCCATACAAGGGCATTCCGGTAGTAAAAATTCATTTAGGAGGAAATAAATTTGAATTGAATTTACTAAACCCAAAAAAATGTAAATCAGGGGAACATTCCTAATGAAACTGCAGCTTGGTTTGAAGTTATCTTAAAGTTGCATTTCAAGATACAGGTTCGTTTCTGCACTGAACTGATTCACTGCATAGAAGCCCAGGTCCTACTAAAGGGTCCTCGGAATGTCAGATTTTGAAATTAATAAAAATTCATTTCACTTTGGTGCTTCTGGTCAAAAATTAATCATCCTCCAGTTTGCTCCTATTCAGTCACTGATTTAAATGTAGGAGAAAACTTCACTTATCTGAATGTTTTTGGAGGAAGAGAAAGGAAGAAAGTCTTGTCTAAACTGATGGGAAAAAATCCGAATGGCTGACTTTTGAAGAAAATGGTTCTAGTACTTGTAGAATTGAACATATAATAAGCTAAGATTTAAATGAACACTAATAAGTAAAATTGAGTTAGTCACTGAAAAATTACAATCCATAATAGGCTCTTATTACATAATAATGAATTACATTATATCACTGAGTCTTAATTTTTTAAATCAATGGGAAACACAGTCTGTGTCAGAATTCCTGGGGTACAATTTGAATTTAAGTTACACAGCATTCAGGATTTAATTGGGTATTTCCAATGGTCAGTGAGTAGCTTTAGTAAATGCAAGATGCAGGGAAGCAGGAGAGGGAGACGGGGAGAAGGAGGGGGAGAGTAGGAAAGAGGGGGAGAGGGACAGGGAGGGAGGACAGATGAGGAGGAGGGAGGGGGAGAGTGGAAGGGAGGGGAAAGTGGGGTGGGAAGGGGAGGAAAGAGAGGGAGAGAGGCAGAGAGAGGGGATCCACTCAGGGAAGAATAAATAATTCTTAAATTGGGAATCTCAATTTACAAGTCTTGGTAGAGAAAATCAGCCAAGAGAGTGGAGGGATTTAAATTTCCTAAGGGCATAGTGTGCCCAGTCTGGGCTGTAGTGGGACCTTACTGCAGTCTCCTTGTTCTGACCACTTTAGCTCCCATCTTAGAAGAACAGGGTGGTGGGGCGCCTGGGTGGCTCAGTTGGTTAAGCGACAGCCTTCGGCTCAGGTCATGATCCTGGAGTCCCTGGATCGAGTCCTGCATCGGGCTCCCTACTCGGCAGGGAGTCTGCTTCTCCCTCTGACCCTCCCCTCTCTCATGTGCTCTCTCTGTCTCATTCTCTCTCTCTCAAATAAATAAATAAAATCTTAAAAAAAAAAAAAAAAAGAAGAAGAACAGGGTGGTGCCCCTGGAGGACGGGGTGCTTCGGGCTAGCCTGTGCCTGGTAGAAAGCCAGATGTACTGGTGGGCATGGGACTGCTGACTTGAAAAGGACCAGAAGCTGTTTTGTGGAGCAGGCCCAGCCCATCCATTCTGAACCAGAAGGCAGGCTGCCAACAGGTTCTGTCCTGCTCAAAACTACAGAAGCTCTAGTGTCTTCCCTGCCTGCTACCCACCCTTGTTCCTATCAGCTCTGGACCTGCTGGTCCACGGGATATTTAGAAGACCCTGGAAGAAATGCTCACTGGAGATGGCAAGAGCTACACATACAAGAACCCTCAACTGTACCGCTCTCCTTGCTGCTTCTCCGGACAAGGCCAGAGAGCTCCAGGAACCTCTCACTCCTTCCTCACTCCCCTCTTATCAGAGTAAAGATTAATCGGACATCCTGCTTTTACACTTCAGTGTAAATGTGTTTATATTCTGGCTGGGACTGCTGACGGCCTTCCAAAAGTGGTTCAAGACAGAGGGAGTCTGCAACTGCAATTCTATACTCCTCATTTGCAGAAATACTATTTTCCATTATGATTCATGGTAATAGGGAGTGTTTCAGCTGTGTTATGGGTTAAGCAGGCCAGCCTGGAAACCTAAATGCTATTTACAATTTTCTACGTTTAAAACACCAACCTAACAATGAATAAAAGAGCAGTTCAAAAATTGGGGACCTTCTAGAAATTGTTTTTGGGTGAAAAACTCAACATCTCTTACCAATGGGACTCAATGCAGGCTTTCCCTACATCTAAGCTAGGAAATCTTGACTATCCTTTATCACAGTTTATCACCTGGATTCATTAATTCCTACTAAGAATGTGGTTAACTGTAGAGTGAGCTGGCAAATCACAGGTCTTCGGGGTAGATGGACAAGAGGAGCTTCCTGAAACAACAGGAGGGCTCCGGACTCCTTGTCCCAACTATACTGCATTCAGTCAGTCTGGCAGATGAGCTGTCACAAGAGAGGCTGAAAGAGTCTTACGAGTTCCATATTCCAAAAGAAAGCCCTGGTCTACCACAGCCTGCTCTTGAAGACACAAGTACCAGGGATGGTACACCTGGGGGCCCACCCGATCTAAATTCTCTGGAAGCTTGGGCCATATGGCCTCAGAGGTCTCTGTCTTCCAAGGGTGGGAGCCCACTGACATAAAATGAAGGGGTGAGCTGCTGGGGACCCCTCCTGACCTGTCACACAAGTTTCTGAGTTTGGAGCTGAGAGGAGGACCCTTACCACTTTGACATTCACTATCTCTAGCAGGCTTGAGATGCAGGGTAGAGAATTAGATGTATAATCTTGTGGCTCCCTAAGAACCATGTCCCTGTTCAGTTTTGGATGCTAGCCCATCCACCCCCCCCCCCTTATCCTCATCTCTACCCCCGTTTCCTATAGTAATGGTTTCCTATTTTTGGCACTAACACCTTTCACTTTGTCCAAGACTAGAGAACACTTTGATAGAAGGCAATTTTTTTCTTGTGACAACAATGTTTCCCAAAGGAAGCTGGCTCTGAAATGACAGAGAGGTCAAATCTCAGACATATGTAGCTGCTAACAGTCTTAAGCACATCTAATCCAATCCCATCTTTACCGCGGGAGAAACCGAGGCCTAGAGGGGCAGCAACAGAGGCACAGCCACGATCCCAAGCACTGTGCTCCCTCCTGTCCTGTGGGAAACCATGACTTAGCTCTGAGTCCTGGCTCCACGGAGAGGGTCTCACCCTGGCTCCGCTCACCAGCCATGGGATCAGGGCAGGCTTAAGGACCGCCCCCGCCAGGCTTTGAGGTATGCACACCCACTCCCCTTGAGTTGCTGTCTGGACTACGTAACAAAGGTGTGTACAACACAGAGCACAGTGCCAGGCACGTGAGGACTATTACTGTTATCCCCGCTATCAATATCAGTGATTTAAAAACACACGCACACATCTCTTCTTCCATTAAGGGAAGGGTATTTGGTTCATTTACAAGACATTAGAACATATTCTCTATCTTGGTAACTTGAAACTTTTCTACCAGATCCCATCATAGCAAAAAAAGACATCCTAGTCAGTGTTTGCTCTTGGGAGTAAAGTGTCCCCAAGTGTCCTCACATGATCTTTGTTTGGAAAGTGCTCCTACTTTCCCCAGGGGTGGACTTTTTCAGATATCCCAGTGTAGGATGCAGGGTAGAACCTGATGAGCCTGAGGGCAAGAAAGCCAGGGACACCTCCCAGGGGTGTTCGATGGCAGGGTCAGGACGCAGGGAGCAAGTACACCTGCATGGGAAAATGCGAGAGGGTCAGAGGGGGCATAAGTGTTCCCGGGCAAAAAAGCTTATCAAATAGATGAGGCCCCAAACTCCTCCAGTCACTGAAACATGGCATTCATAGTGGGAAAGAAAATAAGAATATCACAGAGCAGGAAAGGGGAAGGGGAAAAAAAACAGGCAAAAAAGCCCAAAAAGGGGCAAAGTGTGTCAATGAAAAACATTTATTAGGAAATCTCCAAGAGAAGGGACCGTCCGCAGACAGAATGGGAGAAACAAAGCTTACCAGCACATATGAAAAATGACTGAGGAATTCCAGTTGCCTGAAAGTTCAACACAAGTAAACAGTGTGATGTGGAAGGAGGCGGGGGGAGGACAAGGAGGAGGGAGAGGAAGAGGAGGAGGGATGGAAGCAGAGGGGAGAAGGGAGGGGGAGGAGGAAGGCAGCATGTAATCTCAGGCTACACTGATGGAAATGAGCTGCCCTTAACAGGAAGCAAGGGCCTCTTATCCCTGGGGCCAGGTAGAGCTGGGGAATTGTGGGTCAAAGGCAAACAGCAGAGCTCGGATGAGTGGCCAGGACAGGGGGAGAGGGTGCAGTGAAGCGGATGGTTAGCCTAAGGGAAGATGACCAAGAGGCACAGGGCTGCAGGCTTTGATATCAACAAGGATGTCCTGAGGAAGAGAGAATACGTTTTTTCCCCTCCAGATGGCAAAATGAAGTGCAGCAGGTAGAAAATAAAGGAAGGCCACTCTAAGAAAGACCTTTCTCGCCATTACAGATATCCCCCAAATGGATTTCCATCCCCAGAGGTGTCGGGCAGAGAGGCTGGATGGCCCAAAGACTTGTCAAGGCCGGGGCAGGAGAAGGCCCCCTGCTGGGTGGGCCCGGGGCACCCCAGAGCTCTGCGAGACTGCGGACATGGCAGGCCCAACACGGCCAACCGCCCAGCTGGCCCGCGGCTCTCTTCCTCTACCTCTTAAAGAGAAGCGAAGGCGCAGAGCTCTCAGAAGCAGCGGCCTGCGGGAGGAATACACGGGCCCCCCGGAGCGTCCAGCTTGGTCAACCACTCAGGCAAACCAGCTCCCAGGGTAACAAGTTTCCATGGGTCTTGCCGTCAGGGCCGGTATGCGGCAGAGTGCCTGGGAGGGGACGGCGATGTGCCACCCCCCCTGCAGGTGTGGTGTCCTAGAGCCATGACCCCTCTTCTCCTGCAGGTGCTCTGCAAATTTAAAACTACTTGGAATGAGAGACGATGGACTCTGAAAAACAAACTGAGGGTTCTAGAGGGGAGGGGGGTGGGAGGATGGGTTAGCCTGGTGGTGGGTATTGGGGAGGGCACATTCTGCATGGAGCACTGGGTGTTGTGCACAAACAATGAATCATGGAACACTTCATCTAAAATTAATGATGTAATGTATGGGGATTAACATAACAATAAAAATAAATAAATAAATAAAAATAAAAAATAAAAAAAAAACTACTTGGAGCCACATCGTGAATCTTAGTAAAAAGATTTCTGCTGAGGGGCGCCTGGGTGGCTCAGTTGGTTAAGCGACTGCCTTCGGCTCAGGTCATGATCCTGGAGTCCCGGGATCGAGTCCTGCATCGGGCTCCCTGCTCAGCAGGGAGTCTTCTTCTCCCTCTGACCCTCTCCCCTCTCATGCTTTATCTCTTATTCTCTCTCTCAAATAAATAAATAAAATCTTTAAAGAAAAAAAAAAAAAAACTTCAATGGAGACGCCTGGGTGGCTCAGATGGTTAAGCGTCTGCCTTCGGCTCAGGTCATGATCCCAGGGTCCTGGGATCGAGTCCCACATCGGGCTCCTTGCTCAGCAGGGAGCCTGCTTCTCCCTCTCCCACTCCCCGTTTGTGTTCCCTCTCTCACTGTGTCTTTCTCTGTCAAATAAATAAATAAAATCTTTAAAAAAAAAAAAAGATTTCTGCTGAAACAGACAGCTACTTAACAAGGTTCTCCTCCCATTTATATCTAATATGCTAAGTTCTGACTTCTGAATGCAGAGGATAAAGGCCCATCTCCTTGGATAAAAGCACAGCATGAAGCTGTCTGGCCCCACTCCCCCACTGCAGCTCCACCTCTCGCTCCTCCCCATAACACGCTCTCCCCCTGAGATGCCGTGTCACTGACCACACAGCCCTGTGCCTTTTAATACCCTGGGACTCTGAGGGCGGGCGGGAGAGGACAGGACAGCTGTGTTTTAATTAAGGATCTACTATGTGCCAGGCGCTGCGCGACACATTTTCATCTATTATCTTATCTCTCTCAACAACCTTGCAATTGTGGCAACAGTCCCATTTGACCCTTAGTGAAATTGTATATAAAAGAAAGAAAAAGTTACTTAAAACAAAAATTGGCCCCATCTGCTTCTGCATTCAAAGCAATGGGGAAATGAATCTCTCTACCACCCCTTTTCCCTCGTCCAAGGAGGTGGGGTGAGACCCCCCTTCGAGGGTCCATCATGTGGGAAGGTACAGCCGTGGATATGGCCCACTGTGTGGGAAGGCACGTAAGTAGATGCACAGAAGGCGGCTCTGGGCTGAGTTTAGAGGTAGACACTAAATAGAGCTGAACTGCTCTGCATAATAAAAATGGGGAGAGTGAGTTCAAGCAATTTGGGGGCAGTAAAGGGGGAGAAGTAGAAAGGACAAGAAATATATTAAAACCCTAAGGCCTGGGCAGGCAAAAATGTCTGGAGGGCTTTTTAAGCACAGAAATTTCAAACATTCAATATTCATATTACAATGATGTGAACTCCCTTGAGCTTCCCAAAACCTGAGTACAGGCTGATATACTCACAAAAACCTTGTGTGAGACTGGAGAGAGAGAGAGAGAGAGAGAGAGAGAGAGAGAGTGTGTGTGTGTGTGTGTCTGTAAATCAAAGGGGAACAGGTCCACATCAGGATTTGTCCAAAGCAGAGAGAAGGACACAGAGCAATAGCATTGACCCTTGGAGCCAGTGGGGGCTGGGCAAGGAAGTCCCTAGGTAATGGCCAAAATATGGGAGAGGGCATGGGATGAAGGGCTGAAGCTGACACCTGGGACACACAGAGACTGGGCTCAAGGTCACATCATTGCTAGTTGTGGGACGATAGATAGATAGATCCAGCTCTATCTGAAGACACATCCAACTTACTTCCAATTCCTTTCCCTGAAATACTCTTCTCACACCCCTGCTCCCTCCCAGCACCCAGCACTCAACATCTTCACCAGGCAAACCCTACACACCCCAATACTCACCTCTCATCGAGCTGCTCTGACTTCCCAGGGTGGGCAAGTTGTTCCTTGTATTGAATATGCCACTAATGTTCACCAAACCCATTTCTCCTCCACGGGAGGACAGAACGAGACCCTATTTCCCAGAATTGCATTCGAGCCAAAGGAACCTGCAGGAAATGATGAGCACCACCTCTAGGCCTGGACCTTAAAACTTTGGGTGCAACCCTCCAACCCAGAGGAAAATTTCCAGGCCCAAGGGGATGGCACAGCCTCGAAACAGAAGAACCCTGGGTACCTCAATGTCCCGTCACCACCCTGCCAATCTTAGTTGGACTGTGATGTAAGCCACTTTGTCCTGTTAAGCCACCAAGAGTTGGGGGGTATTCATTACAGCAGACTGGCCATTCTGACAAATGTACTCTTTCTCAAGGCTGCCATGAAACTCCTTAATCTCTCTTCATCTCTCATCAGAGCTCTGGGAGACTGCGGACATGGCAGGCCCAACATGGTCAACCGCCCAGCTGGCCCGCGGCTCTCTTCCTCTTGCTGACCAGGTTATATTTCAATTTTCCACAAAAACATCTGCTTTCCCACTCTGCTGACCTCCTCAAGGAAAGGAACTATATTATTCTCATTCTATGTTTTTCACACCTAGGACACAGAGTTTATGTATGTCCTCACTAAGTGTATACTGAGGAAGGAAACAGATTAACAATAGATCCCAGCTGAGCCCAATATCCAGCTGGGTCTGTACTACCCTGAATATTTTTAATTAAAAAAACACCAGCCCAGCCCTAGGACCAGCGAAGCCCTGGATGAAGGAAAGAGAAGGGCCTTTCCTTCATGGCCAGGATCTGGAAGCTGAGTGCTGAAGAAAATTTCTCGTCTTCTGCTAGGTTCCCATTGTGCAGGCATACCTTGAAATGACAAAAACCTTACCCTCGGAGAGTGCGGGCTGGCAGGAATGTTTCACCGTGCTCCATCCTACAGTATTTTGAAATCTTTTGTTTAAATCGATTGGCAATGTTTAAACACACCATTTCGCACAGAAGTACAATATTACTAATTAGGCAATAAGGAGTAAGACGGTGTCATTTTATGGTAATGCATCAGGCACAAAAAAACCCTCCCTCTTTCAAATAAATCCGAGATTTTACATAATCTCATTTTTAGTGTAGAAAGGGGATTCCGTTCCATTAACAAAGAGCAGGTTCTGGTTGGATGTGCTGTTCGCTTAATAGAGAAACGCTGGGCATGACCCCAAAGATGCTTCTCCCAGGTTTCGCAAGTACCTGTGCCCAACCTTGAAGAGCTGGCTCTCACCTTGATCAGATGCAGCCACCTCCAGGACCTCCTTTGTTCTCCTGTATCAGTGATCTCGAGGGACCTATATTTTCTTTTCCTGCAGTAAATCACTTCATGTCTTTCTGCGAGGGTTTTTTTTTTTCCTTCTTTAAATATCACTAGTTATCAGAGCTCTTAATGAGTATGTCATGTTAATGGGGCTTGTCACAATTTCATGATACTTTTAGTTTTTCTTACATCAGGTAAATCACTGTGGTTGAGGATAGCCAAGTGTTCCTTCCTTTCCCTCTCCCCTACAGGCTTCCACTCAACTTGCTGATAGAGTTTTCCAGTTGGTAAGTGGCGCTTGGGAAGCTAGACCTTGCACCCTCCTCCTAGGCAGCATAGCCAGAGCCCAGGCTCAGTCCCGACCTAGGAAGCCATGGTGTCCCCACACAGCAGAGTGTGTTCCTGTTTCCACAGACCAGACCCTTCCTGCATGTCTGGGTGAACCAGGCCCCTCGGCCTGGAGGGTTTTCTCCAGCCTTCTTCTCTTGGTATAAATTCAGCTCTTGTCACCCAAGTCAGTTCCTCACTCTGCTCCTCTGGGGCACAATATTGGCACCTCTGTCACGGCTGCATCTAGCACGAGTCTCTTCTTTGGAGCAGGGGGAAGAATCCAGTGTCTACATTACACCAGAGCCACACAAAGATCCTGGTCAGAGGCTCTGGAAGAGCCAGCCCTTCCTATGTCTTTACTCCTCACTTCTGAAAATCTGAGCTGGTTGATGCAATCCCATTTAGAATTTATATCCTCCCTTCTGCCAAAGGATCTGAGGTAACTGATTTAATATCATCTGTTCAGGACACTTACAAATTTTCCACATTTCTCAGGGAACACTTCCTATATTTTATAGTTATAAAAACAACACCAAAGAGGAGACCAGAGGACCTGGGAACCTAGTATAATTTAGGCCTAGAAAGTGATATTCACTGAAGTAGCCTCCTTCTTTCTCATTTTCTCTCTGGGGATGGAAGGTGGGAAGGGATAGAAGAGACTGTATCCACTGAGCACAAGAGGCTCAATGCCTATGCCCTACAGGCTTTTCATCGTCCCAAAAAATACTTGAAAATTAAAAACAAAAAACAAAAGTAGGGTGGGTCCAAAACATAGAAGAAACTGCAAAATCAAAATGGATATTTAACTCAGCATCCATAAAACTTAACAGTGTCAGCCAGTCAGATGTAGCTCAACACACAGAGTTATCTATTAATATAATAGAGTTTCTCTCCCAAGACCAATAATTTATTCTTAATAAAATGCAACATTATAAAAAATACAACCATTGTTTCTAACTTCATTACAGCAAAAATATTCTACTTGAGGTGGCTTGTGGATACATTTTGAGATCTGATATACTGACTGGCGGGTGGAGTGACTGACTATCAGAGGGCCCCGGGCCTTGGAAAGCCTCACACGACCCTGGGAAGATGGAAGTTATGACACCATGAGGCCCCTAGGTATTGTGTTGATCATAAGGTTTTTTTGGTTTTTGTTTTAATTCTGAGTGAAAAGACTCACACAGTGGCTGCTTGTTCTGTTTGGCTATTTGCTTTTCTCTGAGAGCTGCTGTCTCCTGAGGACCCAGCCAGGGTTTCAAGGAGAGGCCACGCCAACTTGTTGCTGCTGTCCCCACCGGGGCCAGGGCGCCTCCATGGGCACCCTCCCTGCCACCGTGCAGATGGGACGGTTTAGTCCCTCTGAGGGGCAGCAGATCTGAGATCAGGACAACATGGCAGGCCCTTAGAGCCTCAGGCCTTTTGCTGCAACCGTGAGGCAAAGTAGCACGAGCACAAAATCTGCCTTTGCTTTCTTAGTTATCTCCCTTTAAAGAAGGTAAATGGAATATTACAAGGCATGGATCCTACCGTCTGTGGACACTGCTTCTGGCCCCTTCGGCCACGCCTGGCTCTCCATGCTGCCCTGACGTCAGGCCTGTCGGTCACTAACGCATGCCCCCCAAACTGTGGGTCTCCTCATTCGTACCTGACACAGCAGCACTTAGCTCTGTAAGACGGCAGACTTTCCAAAACCACCAGCAGTCCCCCACTATGCCATTACTCAGATGTTCTGCTTGGGAAGAGGCTACAGCTCCCAGATGGAAGTTTCTATGGGCCTACTCTGTCCTTAACTGCCTCAAAATCTCTCTACCCACCACCAGCCCCATCTCAATCCCAAATGCAAATCACTTTCTGGTTCCCTGGTCATTCCTTTGAAGATGGAGTGGCTGCTATGAGGAACACAGCACCTCAGAGAGGTGACCAGTGAGGGTTGGAGGGTACTGGATTTGAATTCTGACACTGTGGATTTGCATCCTGGCTCTATCACCTAAAAGTTGTGTAGTGCAATGCAACCCTAGGCAGTCACTGACTCTCACTGAGCCTCAGTTTCCCCTTCTATAGGATGTAGAAGATAATATCCCCTCATAGAATCACTGCTCGGGAAAGGCTCTAGAAACATACAGTGGTACACAGAGGTAAGATAGGCTTTCACAGTGAGTCTGTGTGCCCGGCTGCTGGCAAGAAGAAAGCAGAGAGCCATGGCAGAGGCGGGGGGGGGGTGAGAAAGGGGTGGGGGGCGCTCACAGCCAGTTTGGGGAGAGAGGACTGCATGGGATCAAATAGAAGAGAAGAAAGCAGCATCACATATGTTTACAGTGATAGGCACTGGGGTCCCACAGACCTGTGGTCCGAGTCCCGGCTCTTCCTCGCTACCCATGGGCCTGATTTTGAGCACCTGTTCCTCTTGTATTAAATGAGGATAATGAGAGCTCCCTCACGGGACTGTCATAAAAATTAAAAGAGGTCATGTTAAATGACTTAGCACAGTACTTGGCACACAGCAATTGCTCAAGAAATCCTATTATTATTAAATGGATCTCTACATTAAGACTACTTCAGAGACTGGTAAGTACTTGATCCCAGGCACGAATTGTGGACAAGTCAGGATCGATAAATCTGTAAGCAACGTCACCACAGGCTCTTCCCGGCCGCCCTCAGTACCTCTCTCCCTGTGGTCTCCCTCTCCCTCTCTCTGCCTATCTGCTGCTCACTGTGTCAGAGTCTGTTCTTCTCTGACACTCTTTCTGTCTCCAGCTCAGTCTCAGGCTCTCTCAGACTCTGACCTCTAATGTTCTTCGTCTTTTTCTTCCTTCATTCATTCCTTTAAAAATAAAAAATCAATAAAACCAACTTCTGTTTGGGCAGAAGGCACATTTTCTCACTGGAAGGTGGCCTCACTCCAGCGGAGGCCGTCCCCCCCCTGGCCTGCTGTCACGTCAGGACCCACCACACACAGCTGCCTGGCTCTCCCGCAGATGCTCCCAAAGGAGGGCGAGGAGTGGGCACCTAACCTCATCCAGTTACCCAGGCCCTGACGAAGCAAGAGCCTGACTTCTTCAGTCCCGTCTGGGTAACCAGAGCCGAGCGGACCTACCACACAGCTGCAGACAGTGACCAGGGGCCCCGGGAAGGAAACCCGCTACGGCGTGTGGCCAACTCCGGCCGTGCTTGGCTACACGCTCAGCCCCACGGCAGGGGAGACCTTTATTGCCACCATCCAATTCTAATCAGGCCAGTGCTGGGCAGGCTTCCCATAAAGATGAGAGGCCTAAACCGCGGCTCCCCAAAACCACAGCCCGCAGTGGGAGCAGCTGCTGACGTGAATCTGGCCGTGGCCTCCTTGGAGTGGGGGGCTGGGGAAGGCGCTCAAAAGAGGAGCCAGACTGTGGTTCCCGTAGCGACTGGTGGCCTGGCTGGGAAAACCAATCCGTCAGGCCACAAGTGTCTGTTGGGCTCTCTTCACATGAGGCCCACAAAGATGGCTCTAACACTGTGGGAAGTCTAGGCCAGTCTCAAGGATGGGAGGAGGAAGACAGGGTCCACAGGGAAAGGTGCCCAAAGACGCACGGCAGGTTCTGCCCAGGGCCACACAAGCAGGGCAGCAGGGCGGAGCCAGAGGCTTGGCCCAGAGACGGCCCTGTGGACAGGCACTCGGGCGGGCCTCGAGGGGTCCCAGCAAGGCCCGGGGGGTGTGTGGGGTGCAGGGTGGAGAGTGGAGGAAACTGGGCACGAGGAGGCACCGCGGGCGGGAGGAAGAACCGCCTGCCCCCTGGAGGAGCTGCTGGTCGGTCCTCCCTCCCTTTGTCTCTCGACTGCACCTGCCAGCCACACACAAAAATAGAGTGGGATTCACCAGTGGTAAAGTAGGAGTGATAAAACCAGAGAGGTAGAAACACAAGAGAGACAACTTGGAGGGTGTCAGTGGCGACATCTGTACCTTCACATGGCTGTTGGCAGCGGGCACGGTGAGTGAGCTCTAGCCAGCCAGGCAGCACCAGCTACATCAGAGGGAGATTCCTGGCCCTCCCACAGGCCTACCTCCCCTTACTGCTCCCCTCCCCGCCACCCCGAATTCACCTCCACATCCCTTTACATATGACTCGAACCCCAGTTTGAAAGCAAATACCCATGCAATGGGAAGCATCTTCAGTGATTTCCATTACTATTCATCATTAAGATCCTAGTGTTAGGAGTATTTTGTGGGGAAGATGAAGCCACCAAACCGCCAAAGAAGAAAGCAGCCTAGAAAACAAGATTCTCTGTCTGCTTTGGCATGCCACCTGTGCACCTGTCCTCCTCACCAGAAGGGGAGCTCCAGGAAAGCAGGACCAAGCCCTGGTCCTCACTGTACCTCCAGTGCCTATGATGGTACCTGGCACGTGGCGGACAAGCAAGAGCTAAGTGTTGAAGGAATGAATGAACAGACTACAAGCTACACAGAGAAATACAGCACTCAGACTGTTTCCAATTCTAGATACAGCACATGGTAGGGGGTTCTGTATGAGGCAAATCACCTCTCATGTCGATGTGGTCTGTGATTAGCTCTGACAGGAGATAACCAAGGAACGGGTACCCTAAAGCTGATGCCAAGGACTACAAACTAACATGAACTTAGTTCAAATTACCAGGGTGTCACCCACGCTGACTAGAAGCAGCTGTGAACTTTTGTCCTTGCAGGGGTAAACTTGAGGGCATCGCGAGGAAAGTCAGAGTTCCTGCCACAGCTCATGGAGCGTCTTAGGAGACTTACCAAGAACACAGAAAACCAGGCAAAAAGTCCAAATCTCCTAACCTCAGAAGGTATGTTGAAAAACAAGTCCCCTTAGCTGCCAAACACAGAGCCAACATTCCCTTCCTGCCTGTTTCTACCATCATACACCTGAAAATCCTTGGGAATAACAACATCCCAGCCCTGGTGCCCGTTTGCCTTGTCAGGAAATCAGAAGCTGCAGGCAGTGGAGTATGGGATGGAGGAAAGAGGAAAGGAGACTCGTTACAGAAAAGATTGGACCAATTAGGAAAAATTGCAAAAGCTTTCAGACCGTGCAGAGGCTGGTTCTCCTGCACACACACCACAATCTCTGTTTCTCTTTCACTCAGATGGATGTAACTCATAACAGATTTCACATTTACGGGAACCAGAGAGAAACAATTTCCATGTCAACTTTTCAGGCTGGTTACCACTAAGTATCTCAAGAACCTCTGGAGACAGAACTGATGAGGTGCTGCAACCACTTACCTACCTGCCAGAGAGTCAGGCCACCAAACACCTGTTCCTACTTCCCCGGGAATCTCCAGAGTGAGGGGACGAGGAGAGCCCAGCCATGGTAGCCTCGGAGGCTGGCTCATGTCCCAAGCCAATATTCTCAGACCACCTTCTGTGCCAGCAAGCACATAGCACACAAGAGTGATTCTTAATTTTTGTGGGATCATGAAGGACCTTGAGAATCTGCTGAAAACGAGGGGACCCTTCTCTGGGAAAATGCACATATGCATGTGTGCATGCGTGTGTACTCATTCTCTCTCTCTCTTTCTCTCTCTCTCTCTCTCTCTCTCTCTCTCACACACACACACACACACACACTTCTGTATATATTTTCAGTAGGTCTCCAAACCTACACCTATGCCTCAGAATCACTTGGGCAACTTCTCATATTATGGTGCAGCCCCTTCCTACACTCACCAAGACAGAATCTCTAGAGAAAGTGTCCCAAAGTTTGTATTGAAGAAACCATTCCTGAGATTATGATATCCAGCTGGGCACCAATCTGTGACCAGCAATTTAGGAACCATTGCCTTAGGGACTCATGGACATCAAGTTCAGGATCTCTGTCTCCACCCTTCACCCTCGCCAAGGTCAGGAGGCAAGGGAACTTTCCTTTATTGAGCCAGACACTATGTTAGGTGAGTTTCCCTAAATTAACTCATTTAACTTGATTTTCACAGAAATGGTGTGAAGGAAGTAGTATTTTCCCCATTATATAGATGGAGAGACAGAAGCTCCAAAAAGTTAAGGAAACTGCCCACAAGATGATGATGGCATGTGGCAGGTTAAGGACCGAAACCAATACCTGTCTGAGTTTTTGCAAGGATGACACCATCAAAACCCCACCAGGGGACATCCGGGTGAGTGCCCCTCCCACGTGCTGCCCCAGGGTGCACCTTTATCCCGACGCTCCTCGAACTTGTGTCATCGGCTTGCTTGCTTCCCTGTCTCCCTGCATGGAGGAAACACGAGGGCACACCTGAGTCACCTTTGAATCTCCAGCCCCAGCACCATTTTGGCCCATAGGAGACATGAGACAAGTATTTCCTGGATACACTAAACAGAGAAAAGGAAGGAGTGTGCAGTTGAGCTGACCACCTCTCCCTCTAAAAACTCCACTAGAGAAGCCACCTCCCCAGAATGACCTCAGATTCTGTGCCCTCAATATGATGACAATGACCCCCCACATGGCTCACCAATAGGCAAAAGACTGAAACCTTCACCAACTGAATGGGTTTCAATTTCAGGTAGTGTAGGAGAAAAGAGGAGAAAGACATGGGGAAAGCACAGGAGTGGGGTGGGGGGGACAGGCAGGAGCAGCAGCAAAGGAAAGCCATGAGGACCTGCGCCCCCAGGAGTATGGACCCCATCACTGCAGCATGCCCGGCTTCCATGCAGGTCACACCCACTCTCGGGTTCGCATTCCCGTATTACCTCACTGCTCACACGACATTACAGTGGCTCTTGCTGGGGAGGTCATGAAAGATTACATGGGTTCCATCATGGTTACTTTTCTGCAGACAGAAACTCACATGTCATCTGGCCAGTCCCTCGCAATGCCAAAACTCCCTCTCCAACATCGAGGACAGTCCTCCAGCCTCTGCTAGAGTGCTTGTAGGGATGGAGAACACGGGACCTCGGGATGTGTTCTATTCCTAAACAGCTCTCTGCTGAACCCATAGCATCCACTAACTGTCTGAGTTCTACACCAACAAGTAACCCACAGTCAGCTTACTCCCTCTCTGTATGACCCCCTGACAATACATCTTCTAGCCTCGGTCCTACGGCTGTTCGTTATGGACCCTGGGCAAAGCGTCCCTCGTAATCCATTACTTAGGCTTCAGTGTTCACATCTATAAAATGATAATAACAACAAAACCGACCCTGTGGGGTTACTGCGGGAATCTGACAAGCTGTAATTAAGTGATATCATGTATGTAGGTCTCTTAGCCTACAGTAACTCCAAAATATTAGCTACTGCTGATCTTCTTTTTCTTCCCATAGCCTACACCCTAAGCGCTATCAATCTATGAATGTAGCTTGGGATGGTGCCATAGTTTAGCAGCCCCAATCATACAAGAATAAAATACATACCTGGACCATTTTCACATGCCCTGTTGTTCTCAAGTCTGCTCTCCCCAATCGTGTCTTTGAACAATTGATTTTGAGAGCCTAAATATCAGACCCCAGCGTTTTCCCGTTTGCTTCAGCTCACCCTGCCAGTCTATTGTGATCATGCTGATCTTAATTCAATCCCCACACGGAAGGCTCAGATGCCACCCCTTCCCGCAGCCCCTCCATTTGTACCTCACAGACTCTAAATCACAAACGTGAGCTCCAAAACTGTAGCTTAAGACGAGAGGCTGGAGGCCTTCCTCTCTGAGATTAATTCAGCTCCACATTTTACAGAAGAGACTGAGGTGCAAAGGGATGAGCTGGTTTATGGGAAACCAAAGAGGTAGTAATGATCATCATGACCACTGTATTGGCTGAATGTCCACAGGTACTACCCCAAGAATGGGTCTCCTCCAGTGGCCCTCCCAGCCAGCAACTTGGACCCCAGAGGACAGGTTCAAGTCCGCAGCATTCACCTCCATGTGCTCTGCACCCAGCAATGTACCAAAGACACATTAGGTACCCAAAAACTTGTGGAGCAAATGAACATGTGATCTCATTTGACACGAAAACCTTTGTTTAAAAAATAACAAAAACTAGGCTTCAAGAGACTCAAGCACCCACTCAAGGTCCCCAGCTGCTTCTGGGAAGTGCTGTGATCAGGACTCAGTTTGCCTGGCTCCAAAGCCAGCCTTCTTAACCCCTCACTTTGCTGCAAAAATGTTCCAGTATGCAATACTCTGGACATTCAAGGAACGCTTTCTGCATTATATCTGAGAGCTTACCCACTGCAATCACATGTCCCAAACTTATATCTAAACAAGAGAAATGGGAAAAACCTACCAAGACTAAAATATCTTTGAGCAGAGAAGATCCTTTAGCCTCTCCTCCCAAAGTGACTCACTCTCTGGTTCCATTCTCCCACTGACTCATCCTGCCAGGACATTTCGCTTCCTCTGAAGGGAGAAGGGCTCCATGCCAGGCTTGCCAGTACTCAGGCCTGCTGGGCTTCCTCGCAGATGTTAGCTCCAAGGAGAAACAAGAGCTGGAGTTTCTGTATCTTAATGCTCTCCCCTCAGGGTTGATGCTTATACTTCTCTAGGCCCTTCGCCCTTTGCCAGGTGCCAGAAAAGAGGGATGCCAGGGGTTATCTCCAACTATGCTCAGGAGGATGGGGTGTTGCTGTGTGTGCAGACACGTGGGTGTGTGCTTACACCTGTATGTTTGTTTACCTAGAATATAGGCTTCATTCATTCATACCTCTACCATGTACTCAATCTCATGGTAGATAATAATGGAAGTTACAGGCACCAGAAAGTGTGTTCCCCATTCCAGCAAGCATGAGCAAAGACTCCGAGTAAGGCCTGCTCAGGAGGCAGTGGGTGAACCCACCTGCCCAAAACAAAAGCTTATATCAAAGAGTGGAGAAAGAAGGGCGGAGCCTTGAAGAATCAAGTGTAAAAAGCTCTAACTTTCTCTAGTTAGACAAAGAGAAACTATGTAAGTTTCCTTCACTGTAGAGAAGGAATGCAGAGGAAGTAGACTCTTGGGAGATCAGTCCAGCAGTGGTGTGTCCAATGGTTCAGAGGGTGAAGAAACCAAAGGCAGGAAGGCAAGAGCTCTTCCTGAAAGAAGACTCACATCAAATAAGTGTGGAACAAGGGTACTTTTATTTAACTACTGAATACTCATTTGTGATCATTATTATGAAGCTCTGATTGTTCCTTTTGAACCTACTGACTTACTCTTTGCTCATTCTGTCTACTTTCCAACTTTACTAACGTCTGTTGCTTCCTCTGGATATCTTTATTGCTGAATCTCTTCCAGTTTGTGGAATTCAGGTCTGGAGCCAATATTCTAGCAGCATTCCATTAATTATGATAATATTCTAAACCAACACTATGGGCCTGGGTCAACCTTTGGAATGCAGAGCCCAGAATTTTTGCATCAATTACTAATCAAGCATTCAATGGGGCAATGGGCTAGATGACCTCAGAGGACCTTCAAACCTTAAAGAGTTTATGGGTCCAAGGTGCTGACTTCACTGATAAGTTTGTATTTTTTCCTTTCATCAGACAGCTCACTGGGTCAAAAATCTGGCCCAAACCACCAGTTCACTAACCTACCATCAGTAAGCCAGGGAATGCTTCATCTTTGGCCACACATTGCTCACTTACTTCTGTGCTATACCCCCATGCCTATATAAAGACCACAAACACTTGGAGATACAAGAGGACACTCAGATTGTAATAAGAGACTTTGGATGTCAAGTCTTCAAACATTCATTTTAATGATTGTTTAATGAACTAATTCATTAAACAAGCTTTAGGTGGTTCTAACCACAGAAAAGACCTCCATCACTTCTATCTTTTTGTTTTCCTCTCAGGGCCTGTGCAATTCATCTGAAAAAAGAGCACACCCATTTGTCCAAAAATCTGGTACTCAAGCAGCCCCAAAGGTTCCCTGGTGGGAACCAAGTCATGAAGAAAGTTGCCGAGTCTGCCCAGGGGTCAGGAAAGAAGGGCATTTTCCAGGAGCAGAGACATGTTCGCAGCCTTTTGTGACAACCTGGAAGGGGGCCAAACTCCAGGTCTTAGCATCCAGCTCCCCAATCACAGATGCCTTGACACCACAAGATAACTGCTTCGATCCTTTATCAATCCTGTGTGGACCTGGCTTGTCTGCAGCACACTATCTCACATGGAGCATCAATTCTGAGTTAGACTCGTCTGTGCAACAAGCAAGGCTCCTGCCTCCTACAGGTATTTTATAAGAGTAACAGCTAAGAGTGCATGACCCCTTGCAGACAGTAAACTCTAAAGCATTCGCTTCCCTTCCCACCGGCCCCTGGCTCCTCAAGAAGCCTCCTGGGATGAGGGCTCCATTTCCTGTCTTGTCACATCGCTGGGTACTGGCTACATACCAAGGACTGTCATTCATTTGAAATGTTTTACCACTCCCCCAGCAAGCAATTTTCCTTTCAGTAAGAGGCAGAGAGCCCATTCCAAGTGATGACGTCCCTTCATTGGAGAGTCTGCTTCCCTCAGTATGTCCTTTCTTCTGTGCAGAACCTGCAGCTTGAGGCACCTTGCAGTGCGGAGAGGCCCAGCCTCTTCCCACCTCCTCACTTCCCTTGGTGTGTCTCACCCTCTTGGTAGGCCTGGGGGCAAAAGTCTCAGAGGGTTACAGAGAATCACCTGAAATGATGACAGAGAATGATGAGAAGCAAGCTTTCTCTGAGGCAAGGTGTGCTTGAACTAGATTCAGTTTAAAATTTTTTTAATTAAAAAAAGTCACGGTTTAAGTTGACGCCGAGCATCTCTGTGGCTGCTGTCGTTGCTCACACAAACCCAGAGGAGATGATGAGAGAGGGAACAGCTCCTTGACAGCCATTCAGGCTGCTTGTATTGTATCCTCTCCTGGTTGCTAAGCACCCAGAAATTCCTCACAGCCTACGACAGGCGGGACTTACAGGCAAAGACAGATGATGCTCATCCACGAAAAGCCTCTCTGGATGCTGAGCAGGCGGCAGGGATGAGAAGGTGTGCTCCATGCTGACTGGGACTCTGGATGGGAAAGGGTGCCCAGCTGATGTGTAGCCCAAGTCGTCAGGTGCCTCTTTGTGAGGCCACCCCTCGCCAGGCTTAAAGCGGTGACCCTGGATAGAGGGATGGTCTATGCCACCACAAATGTGGACCTAGCTCTAGAATCATCAGACACCCCCACTATTAGCCAACACCAATTCCTTAGGAATGGTGAAAATGTTCCAACAGACTTGTAACCAAGAATAAAAGAAGATGGGTCACGTAGCGGCATTTCCCAACCCCCCCCCCCCACCGTGTACCATAATTTTAGAATGGGATGGAATTCGATTTCACTGGGATGATGGACATATAGTCATTCTGTGTGGAGTCTGGGGGAGGAAGGTTTCTGCCCTGGTATTTTATGTTATGAAGAGCTTAACAGTGCGAAGGAAAGTGCTAAACCTGGGAATTTAAAAGGATAGTTTAAGAGGCAGCATTTCCTGTAGTCCAACCATTACCCAGATGCAGAGTTCCTCTCCAAAAAGATGAAACACCTTGTGTCCCCCTTGCCAGTACCAGCTGACAAGGAAAGAAACTTTCTACTTTTAAGCCTGAACTCAGTTCCACCCTTGAGTCACATCATATGCCTCTGTTCAAAATTCTTCAGTGGCTGTCCAGCTCTTTCAAGGGAAAAAGCAATATTCTTAAAAGGTCTACAAGGTCCTACGTGGTCGGCCCCCACTCCCACCTCTCTGACCTCGTCTCTTACTAACTTCCCCTTCATTCACTCCACACCAGCCACACTGGCCTCTTTGCTATTCCTCAAACACTGTAGGCATGCTCCCAACTCAAGCCCCTCTGCCTAGAATGCTCCTCTCCAACATGTAGATGGCTCATTTTTTCACCTCCGTCAAGTTTTTGCTTAAATGTCACCTTCCTGTGAGCCTTCCTGACCCTATTTAAAATTGCAAACTCAACTCCCATTCCCTCCAGCACTCCCGATACCCCCGTCCGGCTTTATACTTCTCCATAGTTCTTGTCATTGCCTAACACAATAGATCAACTTACCAGAATATAAGTTCCAAGAAAGCAGAGATGTTTATCTATTTTGCTCACTGCTGAACCATCAGGAGTTAGGACAATGCTCAACATATAATAGGAACTCAATAAATAGTTGTTTAATTAATTAATGAAAGATCTATCCTCCTTTGCTAGGGCGCCAACTCATTATTCTGAAAATTGACAAATGATAGGAAAGCACTTTTCCTGCTTTTTCTGTCAAACTCTATTTCAGGAAAACCAAATAAATGATGGGGGAGCATAGTTCTTTATAAAAGACTTCCAACTACTAAATGCAAAAGGAAAGACAGAACCAAAAATGGACATTTCACAAGTCCTAATGAAGTACAGGTATGGGCAACAATCATCACTGGATGCTATAACCAGCAGGCGGAAGGCTGATGGGGAGCTCTGTAACGGAGGGAGCCATCTGACAATCAATCTCTGAGCCCCCTCATCAGTGCCAGCATCCCTAAAAGTGACTGCTGATGTACTGCAACAGGAAGTGTATAGCCCCAACAAGAATACCCTTGACCCTCCCTCCAAAACAAATGGAGCGTGAATCTCACTTATAGGTTACAGGAAATAAGGAGGATAAAGGAACAAATTAAATGACAAAATGAGGAAGTAGTCAGCCAAATCAAAATGTGGGACATTCTACAGGACAACTGACCCAGTTTCTTCAACAAACAAATGACATTCAGAAGGGCAGGGAGGACAATTTTTGATAAGAAGAGATTTAGGACATACAAGCCAATGTAATGTGTAGACCTTATTAGGATCCTGAATCAAACCAACTGTCAACAGATATTTTTGTGGTAATAAGGGAAATTTAAATATGAACTGAGTATCAGATGATATCAAGGATTTACTGAGTTTTGTTGGTGTTATTGCTGTCTGAGGTGATACAGACATTTGGGGTTTTTTTAAGTCTTTGTAGAAAATACATACTGAAGTATTTACAGGTGAAATTATACACCTTCCTCAACTTATGATGGGGTTATGTCCTAAGAAACCTGTAAGTTGAAAATACAAGTCGAAGATGCATTTGCTATACCTAACCTACCAAACATTATAGCTTAGCCTAGCCCACCTTGCTTAGGACACATATGCTAGCCTATAGTTGGGCAAAATTCTCTAATGCAAAGCCTATTTTATAATTAAATATTGAATATCTCATGTAATGTATTGAACACTGTACTGAAAGTGAAAACCAGCATGGTTGTATGGGCACAGAATGGTTGTAAATGGATCAGTTGTTGACCCTGTGATCACAGGGCCAACTGGGAGCAGCGACTCACTGCTGCCCCCCCCGTCATGGGAGAGTATCAACCTCATATCGCCAGCCTGGGAAAAGATCCAAATTCCAAATTTGACGTACAGTTTCTACTGATTCCGTAGCACTTTTGTACCATTGTATAGTCAAAAACTTACAAGTCAGGGGCGCCTGGGTGGCTCAGTTGGTTAAGCGACTGCCTTCGGCTCAGGTCATGATCCTGGAGTCCCGGGATCGAGTCCCACATTGGGCTCCCTGCTCGGCGGGGAGCCTGCTTCTCCCTCTGACCCTCCCCCATCTCGTGCTCTCTCTGTCTCATTCTCTCTCTCAAATAAATAAATAAAATCTTTAAAAAAAAAAAACAAAAACAAAAAACTTACAAGTCAAACCATCATAAGTCAAGGACAATCTGTATATAATGACAAATTTGCTTTCAAGTATTTCAGGAAAAATGCCTTGAGGGAAATAGATAAAACTAACTTGGCGAGTGTTGCTAACTGTGGAGCTGGAGCTGGAAGGTGGGTACATGGGAACTGATTATACAAGTCTCTTTGATTATGTTTGAAATTTTCCATTATAAAGCCATTTCTAAAAAATATAAGTTGCTCTTTTATAGATGAATTTAATGAAGTAAAAAAAATAAGAATTCCAAGTATCTAGAATAGTTCTGTTCATCCCATCAGCTCTGGATGGAGGTCAAATACTAGAAGCAAAAGAGCTGGTCATTTTCTGTCTTTAGATGTACCCCAGTGACTTGCCTACCTAGTTTAAAGATAGCCCCTCTGGTTTTTATCCTGAGACAAAAGCCAGACCATCTTGCGACTTCTAGAGTCTTCTCTCTTGCCTGAGAGTGCTAAAAAGATTAGCCATCTGTTTATCTGGATTCCTGCTTACCTTTTCCATGTAAGGCCACACATCCCTCTCCCTATCTGCTTCCTTCCCCTTGGGAAACTCCCCTGTCCATTCAGTAAATGTTCTTTAACCACATCTAAATATATTATGTAATAAATCTGTGAACTAGTGTGGAAAGTATTAAAACTCACCCTTTGATGTCTGCTGCTGATTGTAAGGAGGAAAGGGGGCTACATTTTATTGAATTTCAAGCCCATAAAAGGCAGGTATTCCCGTCTCTGTTTCCCAGACGAGGAAAGTAAAGTACAGAGAGATTGGGTATGTTACCTGCTGTCACAGAACCAATCATAATGATCATCATGTATGTGGTGCTTATTTTCTGTCAGGCACCATTCTAGTGTCAATCTCTATTAACTCGTTCATCTTCACTACAACCCTGCAAGGCAGGTACTCTTGCTATCCCCATTTAACAGACAGAATGTGAGTACTGGTTAAGGAATCTGTCCAAGGTCACAAACCTGATCAGTGGCTAGAGTGGTGGTGTGCGTGGGGGATAGGGCTCCAGCTGAGTCCTGACAGTAAGGAGAACAGGCTCCAGCAGGAGATGGGGACACGGGTAGAAACATTTCACTGCCCATGGAGTGGGCATCTCATTGTGCCTACGTGTGAATAGAGTGACATCTCATAAGTCCGGTCTCTGTATGTCCCAGTTTGCTGGGCCACTCTTTGTGTGTGCCTCTTGTCCCCATATAATTCTTAATAATGCTCCCTTTCTTTCTCAAATGTGTCCTCGTTGGGATAATAAGTTATATGATCATCTCAGTTATAAGCCCCTCCAGGGTAGGAAAAGCACATATAGCCAATTAATTAATACCCGTTGAATAAAAGGTTAATGAATTTTTGTTTATGGTGATGGGTCTTCCTGGAAATGAAGAACTGACCAAGTAATGGTCTCCATGGTGTCCCTGGCAACTCTTTTGAATTCTGTGGCTCATAACTCTTTCCTAACTACCCCCTCAGATGTAAATGCCCACTCTCCCCCAACTCTCCTGGGTTATCCCACAGCATCTCTGAGTTCAACGAAGAAATGGATCTGGGTTAGAACCAAACACAGAAACTCTTACACTTTTCTTTTGTCTCTCCTAAGTAAGAGACGTCCCTGGGCACACTGTCAATCCATCATTTACCTGCCTTATGGTAAGCCCTGCTCTCTCTCTTAGATGGAGGCCAGTTGCCTGTCCTCAAGTATGCCTGCCACTCAGAGCTCAGTGTTTCCTGATAAATCCCTGTCTTGGCTCCTTGTCAACTCTGCAGTCATCTGCCACTTCCAGGCCAGTGAGGCATGGGGCAAAGCTGGCCAGCTCCCCTTCCCATGTTCCCTGTTCTGATCCCACATCATCTCTCCATAGACCAGATTCATCAGGGCAAGTCTACTCCAGTTTTCTCCAGTTTTGACATATGGTATTATCTAATTAACTCCAGCCCCTTATTTGTGCTCAGCTCCTTACTGTGACATTAAGATAATCCCAATTTTCCTAATTCTATCACACTATTCTGGTTTATTGCTAGGAAAGATTAGCTATCTTTATGGGGTCAGCGATAAAGTCAGGTGAAAGAACTGAACCTTATTTTAAAGTATGAAGTCATTTTCCCAACTTTTTGTGGATCTTCATTTCTTCCTAAGGCACAGTTGGTAGGATATTTGGATATATATTTTAATACTTGCATTTTGAGCTCTTCAGAAGAAAAACATGACATAAAATGTGAGATTTTATTATCAACATTAATAATATTAATTGTTAAAGCTATGATAATTTGGTCTTGATTCATTGCAACCATATGGCACTTATTGGACAAGCACATTATTGCTTAATTAGAGGACCAAGAGCTCCCTGTGACGTGACAAGAGTCTGGAAATGCTGCCTTTTTAATTGACATTAGAGCAAGACAGAGCCTCTGCCTCAGACTACAAGGAGAGAGAGGTGAGCACCCTCCTATTGCTGAGGTGATAATCAGCTTTCCTTTCTGTGCTCATGTCCCACCTTTGCTTCAGGGCTCGGTACCACTAGATGCAATGTTAGGGTGGCGCTAATTGCCGTAACCAATACACACCAACATGTAGGTGGCTCAACACAATAGAAGTTTATTTCTTGCTCACAGTAATTCCAGATAAGCTTCGCCTCACAGTGGGAGTCAGAGACCAGGCTCTGTGCCCACGGAGGGCATCATGGCCATCTGCCTACTGGGCTTACCATCTCAGGGCCTTTGTGTTTGCTCTTCCTTCTCCTTTCTCCCAGACCTATTAATAAAGGGCCCCTTGCCCTCAGTCAGAGCCCAAACAGCATGACCTCAGGGAGCCCTTCTGTGCTACCCCCCAAAAATAGCCACGTTCCCCCAGCACTGTCCATCCCATCACCTTATTTTTTTCAAAGCACTTACCAGTGTTTGAAATAGTCGTACTTATTTAGTTGTTTACCTCATTTCTGTCGCTCTCCCACTAGAATGTCAGCCTTGTTCTATTATTTTCCACTGCACTTTCAGCACTTACAACCCCTAGTAGGCACTCAAAAGGAAGGGAGGGACAGAAGGAGGGGTGGAAAGAAGGTTCAGAAAGTGTAAGTGATGTCCTGAAGGTCACTCATCCAGGAAGTCACTTACCCTGAACAGAGCCCCCTGTCTGAGTTCTTCTACCAGACTCTTTTTGACTGACTTTCTGTGCGGGGTGCCCATCCCTCTGTGATGGGAGGAGGACATGCATTTTGACCTGTCCCTCCCACAATGGTGATGTTGTGCTATACACTGTACTGTCTCATCTTGGCCTCCCATTTGCAAGTTGGCTGGAGTGGGGGACTCTTGAAAACAAAGGTCAAGGTTTCAGTCTCTAAGGGGGCCAACTTCCTCAGCTCCAAGGAAAGTTTTGTTCTATGGACACACCTCTAACTCTGGCCAAACAGCTACAGAACTTATTACCCTGACAGGTCATGCTGTTCCTGCCTGGCTTTTAGAGGATATGACAATCAGCTTCCCAGACCGACATCCCCCTCACCTATCTGGGGATACCCCAGGGAAAAGACTTCTCAGCAATCCAGCCCAGTACTTGGAAAGCCATGTACTGTAAACTAACCACGGGTGAGAGCTGTCTCTCCCTGCCACAGGGCATTCTACAGGCTGCATGAGTCACACAGATGGAGAGTTCCAGATGCAGATACCATCAGCCCTCCTCACCGCCTCCAAGGGGAACACTGATCCCTCTCAAACAGTGTGGGTTGGAAGGCCAGGCCCACCAAAATACCCCTCAGGAGCCCCTGCAGACCTGCGAGATCTCGGCAGCCTCCAGAGGCCTGGGTAGCAGTGTTAGCTGCATTCCTTTCTGCTAGACCACTCATCTGCCCCCAGTCGGTCCATTCCAACCCACCTCAGCCTCTAATGCACTGTTCCTCTCACATTCCTTCCCACTGAAGGCAAGAAGAAGGAAGCAAAAGCACAGGCAGCAGAAAAGAACTGGAGTCCCCCTCCATTCTCCTCCATCCCTCAGGCTTCTCAGACACACCTCGAATTCCCCAGGGATTAGGAACTAGGTGTCTTCTACCTCAGCTTCCTAACTCTTAAGTTAGAACATAACGTCTTTAAGATGGTGACTCACTACAGCAGTGAAAACCGACTAATTATTTTGATCTTCTTGAAGCCACTTGCCTCATTAGTAGATACTCTCCATCCTGGGCCAAGACCCAACCCTGCAGTCAAACTTGGCTGAGTCAACCATACATGAAGTGGCAGGACAGCCTGGCCCCTCTCCTTCCCTTAGGTCATGCCTAAGCTCCCCTCTCCCTCCTGCTCTAAAATAGACTTTTCCTTCTAAAAACAGGTGTCTGATCTAAATCAGTACGTACCTCAGAGCAGAGGACTTATCCCCATATTGAGAGGGATGCCTCCTTCCCACAGACCTGGTCATGGTGAAGCCATACTGAAATGAATGAGACTGAGTAAAAATCCCACTATCTGAACACGCAAAGAACCCTTTAATGACTCAGTCCTGACTAGACTTAAATCAGGGCTGAGATTCACAGATCTAACTGCCAGCCAACGCTGGACCTGAGATTTCATTTTCTGAGCATGTGCTGGGGATAAAAGTTAAAAAAAAAGAAATAGGCATAGAAGCTGCCAAAACTGCAACAGAGGAGAGTTCCTATTTCTGCCTATTCCACGCTCTTTTGAATCACTTTCTTTCAACCCCTGAAACTCATCCCCCACCTCCCACTTCTACCATCCATAGTTCTCAGATGGAACATCATAAATAAGTCAAAATGCTTCCTCAATCAACTTCTTCCAATATAATGAACCTTCACAAATAGAATTCTACAGGCAATGCCTTCACCCATGATAACTCATGAGCTAACCCATGATTATGTTATGAGTTACACCAATGGCAGAAACTTCAAGTGCAAAGGCAAGGAAGTAGGAGATGAACTTGGCACAGGCCTCATAGCACCCTCAAATCCAGGCCCAATTACACCAGAACTGATAAAATAGAAGCTGGCAAAATGTCAAGCGTGACCAAACTTGAACATCTCTGCCAAAAGCACATTATCCCACTTCCTGATATTTTCACCAAATCCAATTCAGTGGCCACAGTATGATAGAAAAGAACCTCTATGGAAAGGCACACCATGTTCATTAGCTCAGTTCATAGAGTGGAAAGCCAAGCAGCCAACGAGGGGCTGTGGCAGATACTTAGCTAGGGTCTCTCTGAGGACAAGGAGTGCATCTTAATAACTGTAATAGCCCCAGACCAACCCCAAGTGTCTTGTAAATATCTGAACTGATGCACTCATACACTCCAGACTGGAAACAGATCAGAGAAAAATTTTAGAGCCATATAAGACAATATCATTTAGTTAACTCTGAGTAAAATGACATTCATCAAAGTAAAAATCCAGGAAGGTAATTCACCAGTCTCCACACCAGGTCTTGCAATCCTAAGAGGAAAGCCTTGTTTACATGCAAGAAACAGCATGCAAGAATTACGCTGCTTCCTCTGTAACTCCTAAAATCTGATATTTCATGAACTGAATGTAGGATTAATTTACCAAATATGGTACATTCAGCTAGTTTTAAGAACGAAAAGGCCTGAGCTCTTACATGCAAGAAACAGCATGCAAGAATTACGCTACTTCCTTGGTAACTCCTAAAATCTGATATTTCATGAACTGAATGTAGGATTAATTTACTGAATATGGTACATTCAGCTAGTTTTAAGAACGAAAAGGCCTGAGCTCTTAACTGAGGCAAAGCACATAAAATTGTGTCATGATGAAAATGAACTACTGGACTCTGGACTGCCCTCCTGAGCAAGGGCAGAGGTTGCTTTTCAGCATGGCATCCACAGTCTGACACAAAGGAGCTCTTTGCTCTCCAGGAAGCATTAGAAGGTACAGAACATTCTGTGGCTCAGGGAAGCCTCACCTTCCTATTGGTTCAGAACCAGGAAAGGATGAAATCAACATGCCCATCATACTGCGATCAACATCTCCTGAGACTCAGAAAACTATAATAGAATATTTTCCCACCCTTCCCATTTTTGGTACCCCTACTGCAATCTGTCTATAACATTGGTTCTTAATAGGCCCATCTCCTTCTCTTTGAGAACCAAAAAAAGTCAAAGTCAGATCAATAGTAGACCATTTAAGATAACACAGAATAACCAAATACCTGTTATGATGCAGGCAGTCTAAAGGGAGAACCAGAGAAATTCAAAGGTTGTTAACCACCTATGGTACATTCATGTGTGTTGCTTTGTGCCCCATTACCTTAAAGTATATTCATAAACCACAGAACACCACCAAGTATATTTTTCTCTCTTGGCATCATCTGAAGTCTGGGTTCAAAGGGCTGTGTATAATGCTCTACAAAACACAGACTCACAGGAACCCCCAGCTCCAGTAAGGCCAAGTAACAGCATTAGTGGGAAAATCATAATATTAAAGCCATAAAAGACATTAATGATCAGCTAGCTCAACCCTTCATCTTACAAAGGAGAAAACTGAACTCTGTTTTACCCATCAGCCTCCTAAACTATCTTTCTACCTCTTCTGGCTCATCCTTATACAGATGCCAAGCCATGTATCTGAGACAAAATTCTGATCATTTTACTCTTCTAATTAAAGCTCTCCATCACATCCTTCAGGTAAAGCCTGAATTCCTTAGTGTAACACACAAGGTCCTTGATGACTTGGCCTCTGCCTTTCTCCAAGCTGCATATCCCTCCAGTCCCCTACAATACATACACACACACACACACACACACACACACACACACACACTCCCCTCTAACCATATTGAACAATTTGAAGTTCTTGAAGTATCCATGTGAATGTTTTGCTTCTAATACATTAAGTAGCTTATATTGGACCAAACCTCTCTGCATAACTATTACCTAATAAAAACTCAAAAATAACTATTTGTATGCACTAGAGGGCAACCAAAAGCAGGCAGAAACTACGTAAAGGGAGCACTGGACAAGTTTCCTGGGTTTTACAACTTTTTGCTTGAGCGAGGGCCCCAATAAGCATGCTATTAAGTGGCTACAAACCAGGTAGAAACCTGCAGAATCAGAAGACAGAGTTTGAGGCAGCTGAAAAATGAGAGAAAAAAATCCCAAAAAGGAGAGAGCCTCAGAAGGGAACTCTAAATTCTGCATATAAACTCTGTCCAAATCTCTACCTGACTCCCAAGCTACACATACACGAGACAGATTCTAAACAACCCAGCTAAGATTAATAGAACTGATCAGAGATTTCAGTTTCTGCCCACTACAGGGAAAATGGAGTTTGATGTTTGAATTCAGTCAAATTCAATACCTGCTAAAATAAAAAATTAACATTCTTCAGAGGAACAAATAGAATCCATGGGCTCTATAATGTATCATTGATAATGTCCAAAATATAATCCAAAATTGCTAGACACATGAAAATACAGTCCATACTTAAGAGAACAGGTAATCAATGGAGAAGAGCCCTGAGATGACTCAGATGTTGGAATTAGCAGACAGGATGTGTCACACACAGTGCTCTGTCATCTGTGCCTCTGCACATACAGCAACCTCTACCTGAAAAACTCTTCTCCCACCGCTAGATAAATCTTACACATCTAATCTCAGGTCTCAAGTCCTCCAAGAAGCCTTCCCAGTATACCTCATTCTTCCTGGTCACTCCAAGAACTTGTCTAATTATCTGGTAACTTGCCCACCTCTTCCCTCAGTTTTCTTAAGGATAAGGAATGGATTGTTTTTATCTATAACATCAATGCACAGCACAGGTTGGGTGATAAATGTAGGTTCAATGAATGAAGCAATGAATAAAGTGACTGAGGATGATATTAAAAGCTTGAGTATCATTGACTCATGGGTAGCCCCTTTGTACAATGCTTATAGTATCTGAACACTGCATGGGTTCTTTTCTCTTGCTATGCCTGATATAGGTGGTTCTTGTGGCAAGAAATCACATGTGCTCACATCCTGCATATTCCCACATTCAAAATCCTGTTGATTAGTCTCCTTGATCCCCACTTTCTCCAAATATGGGTCTTATTCCTTCTTAATATCAATTCCCAACATGCCTACTAACCCTTCCCCTTAGAACAATTAACATAATTTTAGCTAACTTTTATTGAGTCCTTTCAAACACCAGGCAGGCACAGTGTTAAGCATTTACCAAATACCTAACCCATTTAATTCTCCTAACCCCCTATGAGGGAGGCATTATTATTATTGCCATTTTACATACAACAAAACTGAAACTCTGAGGTTATTTATAAGGTTCACAACTGGCAAACTCCTTTGCCCGTCAAACTAGACAAAGAAAGAGACTTCAAGAGAAGCAGTTTTTCCCCTCATTTCTGACACTCCTTAGGCATTTCTCTTCTAATATAAAGAGGCATTTTGAATGGGGTCAGTGTATCTACCCATAAGATCTAAAATCTAAATAAACATCAAAGCCACATGAAGAATTGATCAGCCAACCTAAAGATAACCTGGGCAGATGCTGCCCCCCCATTCTGTTTGAGTTTCTTTTGCCCACCCAAAGCATTGTGAGTGGGAATCCCACATATTCACTACTGAGAGTGGAGGCATCTCTCTGCTCCTGACTGGGATTGGGGAGGATGGGGGACAAGCTGAAGCAATATGGGTAAACATGGCACAAAAGCCCATTGTCCCAACAGTAGAGACTGCTTGATGGGCCTGATGGAATTGGAAAAACAGTTTGAGGGCTGATGTAACACAGCTCCCCAGAGACAATCAATCTCTGAGAAATCAGTGGAACACTAATTGGATTAACTGGGAGAAGACACTTTGAAGTTTCATTCTATCCTGTTTTATCCAAAGCTATTTCTTCATACACCACATGCCCTCTACAATGTATGCCATTTTGATTATTTCTTTTTACTCTCTGAGTATTTATTAAAAATTGGCTTTCTGGTTCTCCTTTATCTTCTGGAATTCTTTCTGACTCTGAGAGCCAATGTTGAAACTCAGTTAAAACATAAATTGTCAAGATAAGACATGGAGATCTGCAAGACCTAAATCTTGCTCAACCACCACTGATGAAAAGCATTATTTTGATCAAACTCTTTTCTCTGTTTCTTAAAGAAATTATGTGCTGGAAACCTTTACAAATACTTGAACTTCAGGCTAACACACATACACAGACACACACACACACACACACACACTCATGGACTTTGTCCAAAAGTTACTTGAAAGGTGACACTCACTCAACATACATTTTTTTCATTTAAGCAGAAAAGGATTATCTAACAACTTATTTCCTCCCTAACACTCTCTAAAGCCAAGTTATGTTCATCATGCCATCATGCCATTTTTGCAGTTGGTAAGATTGAGATATTCAAGGTCTTTAAGTGACTTTCCCAATGTCTCAGAGCAAGGCAGTTAGAAAATTTTGATTTACACCCCAAGTCCTTTTTTAGTCTCCGCTGCTTAGAGCACTGAGCCACCCTCCAACTTTAAAACTTGAGAAACTTCAGTTACTTAAACCCAGAGCAGCTGGGGAAAAAATTTGAAAAAGCAAATACAGTAGTGGGTCTGTTGCTTTTAGTAGTTCAGGGACAAATTAGAGAGGCTCTCCTTAGAAAATCACCTCCAGAATAAAGTGCCTCATTAAGACAGTTTCTTATCATTGAACTTGTTCCATTTTTCACAACTTGGTTAAAAAGCAAAGGTTTACACTTGATTTATTTGCACTGGCAGGAAGCAAGACTAGTTCATTTGAATCACTCAACCAGAAATCTGAAACTCCAGAGAGTCAACCCATGTTTCTCTAAGTCTCTCCCAATTCCATAAACTATGGAACTCTGTTAAAATGCTACCATGTGGGGCGCCTGGGTGGCTCAGTTGGTTAAGCGACTGCCTTCGGCTCAGGTCATGATCCTGGAGTCCCGGGATCGAGTCCTGCATTGGGCTCCCTGCTCAGTGGGGAGCCTGCTTCTGCCTCTGACCCTACCCCCTCTCATGTGCTCTCTCTCTCTCATTCTCTCTGTCACAAATAAATAAATTTTAAAAAAATCTTTAAAAAAATTTTTTAAAAAAATGCTACCATGTGCATAATTAGTACTGCTAGTCTTCTTATTAGAACTGAAATGATTTTCCTCAAATCATTACACTGCTTATTAAAACGATAAAGGCATTGTCTTAAAATACAACCAAGAATTTACAAATCAGAAAATGCTCACCAAAGGATTAGAACACACACCCTTTTGCTTCCCAATTACACCAATTATTATTGCCACCACTATTTATTGAGCACCTACAGTGTGTATGCACCACATATGCTTTATCTCACTTATTCCTCAATCACCCTGTGAAACCAGTATTAACTCTATACTTCTGATATGAAAAGTGGTGTTTAATGAGGTAAGCTGCTAAAGATCACACAACTAGTGAATGATGGGACTGCGATTTAAATCCAGGACTGAAAGCCATCTGCTTCTAAATATTCCTCAATATTCCCTCACTCTCCTCTGTGACCTCTCTCTGAGAGAGGACGATAATTCTTTTTTAAGTTACATGCATCCAAATAATAGGTGCAGGTGATAAGCCAAGGACAACTTAACAGGTTGCAATGGAGAATGCATACAGCCAGGTAAAAGCAATGAGAATCTCTCTTAATTAGTCCTAGAATTTTAGATTTGGCATAAACCTTAGAGATCATCCAGTTCAACTCTTTCATTTTACAGATAAAGACTGCAACCCAGAGAGGTGAAGGGATTCATCCCAGGTAACAAAACCATGTCTCTGGATTCCCAGGTCTCTGCTTTTTTCTATAAGCATCCACAATGTTTCATCAAATGAATCTGTCAGCATTCACTTGTGCCCAGCGCACTCAGACACTTTCAGAAAGAGGAAAGACAAGGCAGACCCAGTGTCTGACTGCAAAGAATGCACCAGAATAACTGTGCATAAAGCAATCATGAAACAGTGCAAGGGGATATTTAGTAAAGCATCAGCTTGAGCAACAAACAACAGGGTCACATGCATTCTGGAATGGAGACTCCATGGGGGCAGTAGGGTCTTGCTGGCAAGCAGGATATAGAGAGACAAAGAGAGGGAAGAGGGACATCACAGGCCTTGGGGATGGAATAAGAAACTAAGTAGTTTGGTCCAACGTGGCAGGGTAGCTGACAACTTGGTTTTCCAATTACTTAGGCAAACTTAAAGAAAAAGATGTGACTTTTGATATCTGCTATACAGATTGATATGAACATTTTACTTCAGCTGAGTTGCAGGCCCCAGAGACTGACCAGAATCGCATGCAGGTGGCTCCAGTTATGTTTTCGATAAGCCACAAATAGCCTTGCTTTGTACTAGGGCCATGACCCTGACAAGCCATCATCATCACTGGAATGCCTTAGAGGCCAAGGGAAATGCACAGAGCCGCCAGAGTCATTGCGACATCGATCCATATCCAAATCCCAGGGGAGGGGGACCAGGGCCTGACTCAGCAGGGGTAAACTCACTTGCCAAACTCTTCTGGCACCTGGACCAGGCTCGAAGACATTTCTGGATCCCATTTTTCTGAGAACCTTCACCACAAGCTGAAAGCCATTTTCCTTCTTGGGAAAACATAAAAGGCTACACAAGATGCCTCCCATCAAGAAAAGTGACCAGTCTTGTTACCAGGCCATGGACACCAAGTGGAAAAAGCATTATGGATTACAAAAAGGAGGACAGGATGTGGAGTCCAAAGACTCCCGTCCTGTCTCAGCCATTTACTCACTGCCTGAACTTGGCTCGAGCCATTTCGGCACCAGCTTCCTTATCTTTAAAGTAAATCTTAAATATTATAAATTTTATAAAGTTTTTTTAAAGATTATATTCTGGACACTCATACTGCCTATCCTTGATAAGGCGTTATGAGGTGCAAGTGACATATGAGGAAATTCACTATAAATTCTAAGCATACAAATTTCAATGGTCACATTTTAAATAGGAAAGCATATCCATGGGTTTTCCAGGCACATGGGCAAATGCGGGACAGAAATTATTCTAGTTTTAATGAGGATGACCAAGAGGGCTATTTGCTTTGGGTTGGTTCTCAGTAAAAGAATCCACAAAGCAGACTGAGGAGGAAATTTCATCTCAACAAAGTTCTATGTTTATGGCATGGACATCAACTCAGAATAGCAAAGCCACCACTAATAATAACAGTTACCCTTTGCGAAGCCCCCTCCCATGGGCCAGGCTCTGTGCTAGGGGTTCTGTATCCATCACTTCTAACTCTCTTTGCTAGGGAGGCAATTTCTCCCCTCTGTCCTCTTGTTTACTCCTCTACTATTAATTGAGGGCACTTCCATCCCTCTTCCCATCCCATTTCTAGGTCTCCCTATTGGATGAGTAGTATTCTAACTAGTTATACTCAGGGACATCCAAAAGACAGAGTTAATGTACCTCAAAAGCATATCCTGCTTTTTCTTTTATTCTTTTTGTTTTGTGGATAAGAAAGAACAGACCACATCTGTCTGTGAACTTTCCTGTTTATTTCCTCCAACTTTGTCATGCACTCCCAGCTTCCATGTAGAAAGTCAACTGTGTGGGGCTGGTCTCTCTACGGAGGTAAAATCAGCATCCTCATCCCGGCTCAAAAGATGGGCTCATGATCTGCTCCTCAGAGCCAGAAACAAGGGGTCCTCAAATGGGAGGGAGCAGTTCTCAGATGTTTGCCATGCTCTTTAAGAAAGTGGCCATCTCTCTCACTTGGAGAGTACTGTTCTTTGGGAGTAAGATCCTTTTCTGAGAGAGCACAGGGATGGGAAAAGGTGGATGGAGGTTGTGAAACCAAAACTGAGGCACTGATCCCCTAATACTCACAGTGAACCTACAAAATGGGCATCATTATCTCCATTTTATTTTATTTTATTTTTTTAAAGATTTTATTTATTTGACAGAGAGAGACACAGCGAGAGAGGCAACACAAGCAAGGGGAGTGGGAGAGGGAGAAGCAGGCTCCCGGCCGAGCAGAGAGCCTGATGTGGGGCTTGATCCCAAGACCCTGGGATCATGACCCGAGCTGAAGGCAGACACTTAACGACTGAGCCACCCAGGCGCCCCTCATTATCTCCATTTTAAAGATGAGAAAACTGATGCTTACTGGTAAATAACTGGATGCCAGCAACCTTACAATCTGGTTGGGAATACAAAAATAGAACACACCAAAACAGACAGAAAACAACTAAGTACCAAGGTCTGTGGTCATAGGTTTGAGTGCCCCAAGAAGGTCAGGATGTCTTTCTCCAGAGCCTCGGCTTCCAAACATCACCCCTTCAAAACAAAACAAAAATCCCCAAAACCATTTCCACCCCCCCGAGTCACCAAAGAGGTCAAGCTTTCCATAGAGTCACCAGCTTGGCTTTCTTTGGTCTGGACTCAAAAAGTTGGACCCACTGGAGGCCACAGCACCCTTTGTTTGCCCAATAGGGCTCACACATCTCCATCCACAGCTCTGCTCCTCACACAGAGCAGCTTGGCTGCACCCCAGGAAAGTGCAAGGGACTTTTACAAGGCAAGAAAGTAGGCCATAGTCTCCATCATTTTTCATGGTTTGAGGCTCCTATTCTCTCTGGATTAATTTGCCTTGTAGGAGCATTTATCTCTGCTGCCGTGAGGCTGCGCCATAAAGTCTGAATTGCAGGGAGAGTTGATACGTGGGGCTGGGCACCTTTCACAGCAACACCAGCCCCTTGGGCCAGCTCTCAGAACAATGATGAAGCGGGGAGTGGAAGCTGATCTTCGCACCCCTCCTCTGCCTTCTGTGGGGCCCTCTGCCCTCGGCCCAGCTGCCCACAAATCCCTGAGAATGAGTGAGCCAGTGTGCAGGGCCCTCACCTGCTCCACGCCCAAAGACCCCTTTCACACTTCCCACACCCACACCATCTTTGGCAAGATTCCATCAACCAAATAAATGGTGTTGATAATTATTATCTCCTCCCCACTCTTAAATTTATCAAAGATAGATGGCTACTAACCAGAGCATCTAACCAGTATGGAAGGACCAGAGCTACAATGCTACGTCAGTCAGTAGATACTCTTTCAGCTGAGAGCAAAGGACCTTGACATTTTAGTTACTCTTTATAGCCTTATCTTGAACAAATGGGCAGTTTCCATTAGGTGTTTTGAAATATTAAAAAGAGCTCTCTGGCCACCATTATGCCCTTGATGAGATGTCAGAGTATGGAAACTCCAGGGTAGAAATTACCATGATAATGGCTCATAGTCTTTTCCCCCATAGGGGCATTTGTACTTTCCTTAAATTCCAAATATTCTTCAAAACTCAAAGTACTGAATCTTGAATAATTAGATCTCTGATAGTGAAGGTGTAAATATTGGGGGGGGGGGTTTTGGGAGGGCTGGCCCTCCCTAGTCACCCTGTTCTGCCTAAACTAAGGGATGATTTGGGGATGTGGGAAGGTCAACATTTGGTCTACTCTGAGGAGGGAGACAGGAGAGGAGATGAGCACACGTCAGAGCGACTATTCATCCATCCATCAAGTGCCTCCTACCTGTCAGGGGCTGTGTTCAGCAAATTAACCACAAACTGTGCCTGCTAGAAATTTGTGATTTCCAACCACACCATACCCAGCAGAGATCTAGGGAGAAAGAAGTACAGGACAGGAGGTCACCAGTTCCCTAAACCTAGGGTCCCAGTAAGAAGGGCCAGAACAGGAACAATTAAAAAAAAAAAAGGCAAACGCTGAAAAAAGAAATGGCCTCAATGTCCAGCACATAACAGATGCTCAAAAAAAGATTGCTGAATAAATGAACAAACAACATAGGACTCTCTCTTTTTTAAAATGTGAAATAATTCCAAAGAAAATAGCTGCTTATCAACAATAAGGTATTAATTCTTTCCAGTTTTTATTTTTATCTGTTATACATCCATATAATTTAAAGAGACAGATAGAAAGTCTCATCACAAAAGAAAACCACAGTTCTCTTTCTTACCTCCCACTTCGCCTTCCAAACAACAACCACTTTCAACTTTTTAGCTGCTTCTTTCAGTAGTTAATTCCATATTTTTAAATATGTTTATATAGCATCTTAGCAATTTTTAACTTTTTTTCCTACCATGTTTTCCTTCCAATTTTTTCTCCTCTATCCTCCTCAATAGCTACATCAAAATTTAATTTAGATCAATACATCTATGCTATCATGACCAGGAAGGATCTCCTTTCATGTATTCCATTGGCCTCTCTCCTGTGCTGGATCCTGAATCCCATATTTTCCTTGTTTTAGTCCTCCTAATGGTGAAGAACTTCCTCTATGAGCTTCCTAAAAGGTGCATGGGTGCTAAGGTGTTTATGGTTTGGAATTTGTTTGTTTTTTGTTGTTGTTGTTATTCAGATTTTTGCCTATCTGAAAATGTCTTTGATCTACCTTGTTGTATGAATGATAACTTGGTTGGATATAAAATTCTCAACTGGAAATCTTGTTCCTTCAGAATTTTGAGGGCACTGCTCCACTGTCTTTTAGCTTCTATTAAAACACCCTAAACGAGGTTGATTCCTGGTCGTTTGGTGGTTTTTTTTTTTTTTTGGTTTTCTTTGTTGTTGTTGTTTTTTAAAGATTTTTATTTATTTGACAGAGAGAGAAACAGCGAGAGAGGGAACACAAGCAGGGGGAGTGGGAGAGGGACAAGCAGGCTTCCCGCCGAGCAGGGAGCCGGATGTGGGGCTCAATCCCAGGACCCTGGGATCATGACCTGAGCTGAAGGCAGATGCTTAATGACTGAGCCATGCAGGTTCCCCTCCTGGTCCTTTGTAACCTATTTTTTCTCTCTAGAAACTTGTAAGATGATTCAATTGTCCTCACTTTCCTGAAACGTCACAGTGAGGTACCCTTGGCATAGGCCTTTTTCATCCATTTCTACGGGCATTTAATGAGCCCTTTCAATCAGCAAACCAATGCCCTCTAATTCTAGGAAATGAACTAAAACTGTCTCACTGATGATTTCCTCCCCACTGTGTTTTCAGTTATCTCATTCCAGAACTCCTAGTATTCACAGGTTGGACTTCTCGGACCAGTTGTCTAGTTGTCATATTTTTTTCTCCTAATTTCCATCTCTGATTTGGGGGTTTTTGCCCTACTTTCTTGGAGATTCAACAATTTCACTTTCCAACCATTCACATCCCTCAACTAACCACATTTTTACCTTCTATGAGTTCCTTTTTGTTTCTTGAACATTCCTTTTACATAGAAATCAGTTTCTGTTTCAAGGATATAATATCATTTCTCATCTCTCTAAAGACCGAAAAGAATGTTGGTGGTTTGTTTGTTTTAACTTTTCTTCTCCTTGCATATTCTGTTTTAAATTTGCCTCCTTTGGGGCGCCTGGGTGGCTCAGTCGTTAAGCGTCTCCCAGGGTCCTGGGATCGAGCCCCACATGGGGCTCTCTGTTCGGCAGGAAGCCTACTTCTCCCTCTCCCATTCCCCCTGCTTATGTTCCTGCTCTCACTCTCTCTCTCTGTGTCAAATAAATAAAATCCTTAAAAATAAATAAATAAATAAATTTGCCTCCTTTGCTTGTTTGCTTTGGTTTCTATTTTCATTTTAAAGAACTTCCTCAAACATTTAGGTACTCGTAACTAACTGATCATATTTAAGAGTGAGACAACAAAAAACTGTCAGGACACTCTGAATGGTCAATGGGCCTCATCAACCAGGCTTTGCTGGAGAGGGCTATGGCTGAATTGTTCTGTTGGGTAGACTCTGGGCTGTATCTTTAGGGCTTTCTTCTTTAGGCTAATCTATTCTGCCAGCCTAAAGGATGCTAGGATGTTTAAATCTCCTGCCTAGGGGTGCCTGGGTGGCTCAGCCATTAAGCGTCTGCCTTCAGCTCAGGTCATGATCCCAGGGTCCTGGGATCGAGCCCCACATTGGGCTCCCTGCTCGGCGGGAAGCCTGCTTCTCCCTCTCCCACTCCCCCTGCTTGTGTTCCCTCTCTCGCTGTGTCTCTCTCTGTCAAATAAATAAAATCTTAAAAAAAAAAAACAAAAAACCTCCTGCCTAGAGGGTACAGCCTAGGGGCTGGCACTGTGAGGGCCATCTGGGGACATAGCTCAGAAGTCTCAGCCCTATTTGTACCCTTAATACACTGCCCCAATTGTGCCAGCCATGCCCCAGTCCAGAAAGCTTCCCCTTCACCCTCAATAGAGAACAACCCTCCAGTGTTCAGCTGAAGGGAAGAAGAGTATTGACTGCTAGGATGGGAGTGGGATCTGAGATCTAATTACTCCTTCAACAGACCTTGAGCCAATTCTCCAGTTTATAGCCCCATTCATACCACCATTTCCAAAGATACCTAAGACCACTAATTCCCAAACCTTTTGGGAGCTGTGAGCTGCAGGTCTAATTGTCTCGATTTTCCCCATTGCAGCTCAGGATTCAGCTATTCATATATGCAAAGTCAGTTGCTACTTGTCCCTCTACTTTCCAGTTTTCAGAATATTGCTGCTGTGGCCCCCTGTCGTCACTGGGTTGCATGAAGGCAGGGCCTCTCTGGAGAGTTCAGGATTCAGCTCCAACCTTAACCCCCCCACACCACAGCCAAGGAAGGCACTGCTTCTGGTGTGAAATGGACACTAACACTGCTTTACGAGAGGTGCTGAAGAACACCCCTATCCACCATGGCCCATCTTGTGCAATACGTGTGTGCTTGCATCCAGCTGTGGCAAGTCCATGCACAAAAACCTGGTGGAGGAACTGTGCACCAAACACCAACCAGATCAACTTAATTGAGGCTGGTCATCATGAGAAACTAGAGGAATGGGCAGGCCTCTGCAAAATTATCCGAGAAGCAAAGCCTGGCAAAGCAGTTGTTTGGAGTTGCATGGTTGTTTAGGACCATGGCAAAGAATCTCAGGCCAAATATGTCATCAAAGCATATTTCAACTACAAAAAATGAACAAATAAAAACATAGTCCTCATATATATATATGTGTGGTTGCTGGTGTCTTTTTTTCCATTCATTTTGTCTTTGTGGTTTACGCATTTTTAAAGATTCCTTTGCCATCATCTTAATGTGGTTTTGGAAGAGAGCACTGAATCCGCCATATTTATCTGCAATTTCTAAACTACTGTATTTTTCTCATTTCAATATCACTTTATTCTATTTTTATAAAATATAGCATACATTCAGAAAAGTACATAGGACATATTTTTACAGATTAATGAATACATAGAAAGCAAATTCTCATGTAACCACCATCCAGATCAAGAAACACAACGCTGCCAGCCCTCTCCTACATGGCCATCCCCAGTCATGAACCAACCCCTCCTCACCATCAACACTGCTACCTTGACTTTGGCTATAGCCACGTCCTGACTTTTCTTTATGCTTTTACCACTTATGAATGTGTACCCTAAAAAACAGTTTTGTTGGGGCACCTGGGTGGCTCAGTCGGTTACGCGTCTGCCTTCAGCTCAGGGCATGATCCCAGGGTCTGGGATCGAGCCCTCCTCGGGCTCCCTGTTCAGCGGGAAGCCTGCTTCTCCCTCTCCCACTGCCCCTGCTTGTGTTCCCTCTCTTGCTGTGTCTCTCTCTGTCAAATAAATAAATAAAATCTTAAAAAAAGGTTTGTTTTGTCTGCTTTTAGCTTTATATGAATGGAATCCTACTGAACATATTCTTTTGTCTTGCCTCTTTCACCCAATCTTATGTTTGTTGGATCCATTCTTACTGTTGTGCCTCAGCTATTGGTCTTTTTCTGAAACACACTTTAATGAAATACACTTTTAATGAAATACACTTTACAACATTAATAATAAAAACGAGAGGTGTTAGGAAGCTATGGAAGTGGCATGTAAAAAGAAGTTAAAATTTGCTCAAAGTTTAAGAGACAAAAAACCTCAGATTCAAAAATATTTCTCTCTTAAGCGTGGAACATAATTAGACTTTTCAAAGCAAGTGGAAAGCTCCCCTAAAAATGGCTTTCCAGGGATGGCTGGCTCATCCTCCCACCTCTGGGAGGATCTGCACTAGTCTTGGTACCCATTTCCTCATCAGGAGATGCCCTGGTTTTGAGTTGATGATGTCTTCTAAGAGGTGGCATCTTCTCTCAGCAATCCAATATATTCTTATAGCACTTTTAAGACAGCCATAGCCCCAAGAGATATGAATCTCTACAACCAATTATTCTTTATGTGAGGAAAATGGATTGAGGTCAGAAATTCCTTCACAATCCAGTTATTCCAGTCAGTTCTAAGAAGGCCAGAGAATGGTGAGAAAATGGCAATTAAAAACTCATGTAGTTTAGAATTCTGAAAACATCCTTAAAGACCCTTTTAGGGTAATCCTATTTTTTCAGACAAGGAAATCAAAGCCCAAGTGAGATAAAATTATTTGTCCAAGTTACAAAGCTCATTGGGCTATTAGGCTCTCAAGACGACATTCTCTTCACCTGTGGAGGGCAGGTGTACTACGTGATCTCGAAGATCCTGAAGAGTACTAATACTCTAACTCCTGTTGTCTACAGGCAAATCAATCCCACACTACAGGAACAGCCATCACAGAAAATTTATCTTCATGCTCTGTGTTCTCCATGCAAAACAAGGCCGTTTACACATCAGGGGTGTGACTCTGTGTGTGTGTGTGTGCACGCACGCACACTCCTGCATAATTGCAAGCAAAGAGAATTATGTCTGCATTAGAAGAGTCTTCCCACAATGCCACGGGATTCACCAAGGGGAAAGATCTTTCATCTCCTGATACCTCAGTAAACAGAGGGAGATTGCACCTGTACCCCAGGAAGGTAGGATGTGCTCTTTAAGAACACAGAGCCGCCTCAGGAAACAAGCCCCAGAACATCCCACTTGGGGAGCTTTGTCAACATCAATATAGCAATCACAAAGCACCCACCTACCATCTATCCTGCAGGGAGCTTCTGTCTCATTGGCAAGACAAGGTTGATACATGAAACTGTGAGAAAACAGTACAAAGCAGTATGCTAAACTCTCTGATCAGACATTCTGTGCCTTTAGAATTGAAAGAAGGAAGGAGGCAGTCTGTGTAGGAGTCATGAGAGAAGGAGTTCTTCTGGGCTTTAGTTTCTTCTCAGTGTAAAATTGCCTGGTAAACCCTCAGTGACTTCTGACCCAGGGCCTTGGATTCTCCCCATAGCAAATCCCAGTGCTGGAGCTGTAGTGAGAAACATCTTCGACTCCTAAGTCATAAACAGGACTCCCAGCGGGGAAGCCTGAGTCCTGATCCTGGGTCCTCCACTGGCCCTCACTGGCCTCAGGGAGAAGACTCCCTTCCTCTAATATCTCAATATCCCTACTTGTTAAGTGGGCACCAGGATGCTGAACACAGAGAGCCATGACTGCCATGAATGGTGCAGGGAGCAGGATGACTCTAGAGTTCACAGGAAGGAAGTAGCTCTATACACTTGAGGTGGTGCTCTTTCTACAACCTGACAGATTTTTGTTTTCTGGTGACCCACTCTCTGTCTCACTGCCAGATAATCTAAGTCCAGAACTGCCTTTCCAAGTGTACTGTCCCTCCCTCGTGCCCTGGCCAGACTCAGCAGCACGTGGCTGGAGTGGGATGCAGAATTTCCTACTTGTTTGTTTTCTAAGTAGGACCCATCACTGGGGGGAGATGACTAAGCCTCCTTTTGTCAGGAAGAATCCAAGATTTTTAAATGGAGAGCCTAAAGGAAAATAACCCTGTTGTTGAACTTTACATAGGAAACCTCCCTGGTCAGAGAAGAGACCTCAAGAGTGTCACTGGGGAGAAAGGTGAACTCTTACTTTTTTCTTGAATTCAAAAGAACTTCTGCTTAGTATTTTGGGAAACAGAGCAGAGTGGAGGCAAGGGAAAAGAAACGTCTGAGGATAGCTGAAAGCACAATTAAAGTGATGGAACTTGGAGGGATTCTGTGATTATTTGGCTTTGCTGAGATAATTAGTATTTAATATTTTGCCAATTACATTCCAACTATCTTATTCATGCCTGTGTGCCTCCAAATGAAGAAGGCAGACACCATTCCCGTCATTTCCCAGTAAGGAAAATTAAAAGGTATAATAATGGAAGACATTTTAGCACAGACTACCACATCCTACACTGGACAAAAAAGCACAATTACAGTTTGGAGTCTTTACATTCCCAATGAACACAGCCCCTGGCTCCTTCCTAGCAAGGAATTCACCTCTTTCCCATCTTAGTATAAACTGGATTACAAACAACAACAACAACAACAAAAAACACATAAAACTGAAAACAGCCTAGGTACCAATACTTATATCAGACAAAATAGACTTTAAAACAAAGACTGTAGCAAGAGACAAAGAAGAGCACTACATAATGATAAAGGGATCAAGCCAACAAGAGGATATAACAAACGTAAATATCTATGCACCAACAAAGAAGCACCTAAATATATAAGGCAAATATTAACAGACATAATGAGAGAAATAGTAATACAATAATGGTAGGAGAATTTAATATCCCACTTACATCAATGGACAGATCATCCAGACAGAAAATCAACAAAGAAACACTGGCTTTGAACAACACATTAGACCAGATGGACATAACAGGTATATACAGAACATTACATCTAAAAACAGCAGAATACACATTATTCTCAAGTGCACCTGGAACTTTCTCCAGGATAGATCACATGTTATGCCACAAAACAAGTCTCAATACATTTAAGAAGATTAAAATCATATCAAGTATCTTTTCTGACCACAATGGTATACAACTAGAAATCAATTACAGGGAATAAAAACTGCAAAATACAAACACATAGAGGCTAAACAACATGCTATTAAACAACCAATGGGCGAATGAAGAAATCAAAGAGGAAATAAAAAAATATATGAAGACAAATGAAAATGAAAACACAATGGTCCAAAATCTTTGGGACACAGCAAAAGCAGTTCTAAGAGGCAAGTTTATAGTGATACAGACTTCCACAAGAAATAAGAAAAACCTCAAATAAATAACCTAACCTTACATCTAAAGGAACTAGAAAAAGAAGAACAAAGCCCAAAGCTAGTAGAAGAAAGGAAATAATAAAGATTAAAGTAGAAATACATGAAATAGATTTAAAAAAAAAAAAAGGAAGGAAAGATCAATGAAACCAGGAGCTGGTTCTTTGAAAAGATAAACAGGGCGCCTGGGTGGCTCAGTTGGTTAAGCGACTGCCTTCGGCTCAGGTCATGATCCTGGAGTCCCGGGATCGAGTCCCACATCAGGCTCCCTGCTCAGCAGGGAGTCTGCTTCTCCCTCTGACCCTCCCCCCTCTCATACTCTCTCTATCTCATTCTCTTTCTCAAATAAATAAATAAAATCTTTAAAAAAAAAAAAGAAAAGATAAACAAAACTGATAAACCTTTATTTTAGCCAGACTTATAAAGGAAAAAAGAGAGGACTCAAATAAACAAATTCAGAAATGAAAGAGGAGAAATAACAACTGGTACCACAGAAATACAAAGAATTATAAGAGAATATTATAAAAAATTATATGCCAACAAATGGGACAACCTAGAAAAAAATGGATAAATTCCTATAAACATATAATCTTCCAAAACTGAATCTGGATAAAATAAAAAATTTATATAGACTAATTACTAGTAACAAAATTGAATCAGTAATCAAAAACCTCCTGGGTGCCTGGCTGGCTCAGTCAGTTAAGTGTCTGCCTTTGGCTCAGGTCATGATTCCAGGGTCCTAGGATCGAGCCCCGAATCAGGATCCCTGCTGAGCCTCTCTCTCTCTCCCTCCCCCCACCTTGTGCATGCTCACTCTCTCTCTATCTGTCTCTCAAATGCATAAATAAAACCTTTAAAAACAAAACAAACCAAAAAAAACTCCCAAAAAATGAAAGTCCAGGACCAGATGGCTTTGCAGGTGGATTCTACCAAATACTAAAGAAGAGTTAATACCTATTCTTCTCACACTATTCTAAAAAACAGATAAGGAAGGAAAACTTCCAAATTCACTCTATGAGGCCAGCATTACCCCAATACCAAAACCAGATAAAGACACCACAAAAAAAAGAAAACTATAAGTCAATATCTCTGATGAAACAGATGTAAAAATCTTCCACAAAATATTAGAAAGCAGAATTCAACAAAAATCATTCACCACAATCAACTGGGATTTATGCCGGGATTGCAAGGGTGGTTCAATATTCACAAATCAATGTGATACATCACATTAACAAGAGGGGTAAAAACCATATGATCATTGTAACAGAGGAAGAAAAAAGCACTTGACAAAATACAATACCCGTTCATGATAAAAACTCTCAACAAAGTGGTTTTAGAGGGAACATACCTCAACATAATAAAGGTCGCATATGAAAATACCACAGCTAACATCATACTCAGTGGTGAAAAATGGAAAGTTTTTCCTCTAAAATCAGAAACAAGAAAAGGATGTCCACTCTCGCCAATTTTATTCAACATATTATTTGAAGTTCTAGCTGCAGCATTCAGACAAGAAATAAAAGGCATCCAAACTGGTGAGGAAGATGTAAAATTGTCACTATTTGCAGATGATAGGATACCATATATAGAAAACCCTAAAGACGCCACCAAAAAACTATTAGAACTGATAAATGAATTCAGTAAAGTTGCAAGTTACAAAATTAATAAACAGAAATCTGTTGAATCTGTATATACTAACAAAGTCATAGAAAGTGAAATTAAGAACACAATCCCATTCACAACTGCACCAAAAAGAATTAACTACCTAGGAATAAATTTAACCAGGACGGTGAAACAGCAATACTCTGAAAACTATAAAACATTGATGAAATAAATTAAAAATAACACAAACAAATGGAAAGATATACCATACTCATGGATTGGGAGAATTAATATTATTAAAATGTCCATACTACCCAAAGCAATCTATAAATTTAATGCAATCCCTATCAAAATACCAATAGCGTTTTTCACAGAGGAAAATGGATTCATAGAACTAGAACAAATAATCCTAATTTGTACAGAACCGCAAAAGACCCCAAATAGCCAAAGCAATCCTTGAGAAAGAGCTGGAGGTATCACAATCCCAAGTGTCAAGATATCCTGCAAAGCTACAGTATTCAAAAATAGTATGTCTCTGGCACCAATATAGACACATATATCAATGGAACAGGAAAGAGAGCCATGAAATAAATCCACACATATAGGGTCAATTCATCTATGACAAAGGAGGCAAGAATATACAATGGGGAAAAAACAATCCTTCTAACAAGTTGTACAGGGAAAGCTGGACAAAAGAATGGAACGGAACCAAACTTATCAAAAAGAAAAGAGAAAGAACCCAAATAATATCACAAATGAGAGGAGAAATAACAACTAACACCACAGAAATACAAACAATTATAAGAGAGTATTATGAAAAACTATATGCCAACAAACTGGGAAAAAAGGGATAAATTCCTAGAAACATATAAACTACCAAAACTTAAACAGGAAGAAATAGAAAACTTGAACAGACTGATAACCAGCAAAGAAAGTGAATCAGTAATAAACAAAACAAAAAAAAAAACTCCCAACAAACAAAAGTCCAGGACCAGAAGACTTCACAGGAGAATTCTACCAAACATTTAAAGAAGAGTTAACACATATTCTTCTCAAACTATTCCAAAAAACAGAAAAGGAAGGAAAACATCCAAATTCATTCTATGAGGCCAGCATTACCCTGATAACAAAACCAGATAAAGACAGCACTAAAAAAGAGAACTACAGGCCAATATCCCTGATGAACACAGATGTAAAAATCCTCAATAAAATACTAGCAAACCAAGTCCCACAATACATTAAAAAAATCATTCACCACAGTCAAGTGAGATTTATTCCTGGGTTGCAAGACTGGTTCAATATCTGCAAATCAATCAATGTGATACATCACATTAATAATAAAAGAAAGGATAAGAACTACATGATCATTTCAATAGATGCAGAAAAAGCGTTTGACAAAGTACAACATCCATTCATGATAAAAACCCCCAACAAAGTAGGTTTAGAAGGAACACACCTCAACATGATAAAGCCCATATAGGAAAAACCACAGCTAATATCATCCTCAATGGGGAAAAAAACTGAGATCTTTTTCTCTACAGCCGGGAACAAGACAGGGATGTCCACTCTCACCACTTTTATTCAACATAGTACTGGAAGTCCCAGCCACAGCAATCAGACGGCAAAAAGAATCAAAAGACATCCAAATCGGCAAGGAGGAAGTAAAACTTTCACTATTTGCAGATGACATGATACTATACATAGAAAACCCAAAGGACTCCACCAAAAAACTGCTAAAACTGATCAGTGAATTCAGTAAAGTTGCAGGATACAAAATCAATGTACAGAAATCTGTTGCATTTCTACACACCAATAATAAAGTAGGAGAAAGAGAAATTAATGAATCAATCTCATTTACAATTGCACCAAAAACCGTAAGATACCTAGGAATAAACCTAACTAAAGAGGTGAAAGACCTATACTCTGAAAACTGTAAAATATTGATGAAAAAAATTGAAGATGACACAAAGAAATGGAAAGATCCATGATCATGGATTGGAAGAGCAAGTATTGTTCAATTGCCTATACTACCCAAAGCAAGCTACACACTTAATGCAATCCCTATCAAAAAACCAACAGCATTTTTCACAGAACTAAAACAGTCCTAAAATTGTATGGAACCTCAAAAGACCCTGAATAGCCAAAGCAACCTTGAAAAAGAAAAGCAAAGCTGGAGGCATCACAATTCCTGACTTCAAGTTATATTACAAAGCTGTAGTGATCAAAGCAGTATGGTACTAGCACAAAAATAGACACATAGATCAATGGAATGGAACAGAAAACCCAGAAATGAACCCATAACTATATGGCCAATTAATCTTTGACAAAGCAGGAAAGAATATCTAATAGGAAAAAGACAGTCTCCTCAATAAATAATATTGTGAAAACTGGACAGCAACATGCAAAAGAATGAAACTGAACCATTTTCTTATACCATACACAAAAATAAATTCAAAATGGATGAGACCTAAATGTGACACCTGAAACCAAAAATCCCTGACATCAGCCACAGCAACTTTTTTCTATGCAAGGGAAACAGAAGCAAAAATAAACTATTGGGACTAGATCAAAATAAAAAGCTTCTGCACAGCCAAAGAAACAATTAACATAACTAAAAGGTAAACTCATGGGATGGAAGAAGGTATTTGCAAATGACATATATGATAAAGGGTTAGTATCCAAAATATATAAAGATAAAACTTACAAAATTTATAAGAACTTATAAAATTTAACACACAAAAACAAATAATCCAATTAAAAATGGGCAGAAAACATGAACGGACATTTCTCCAAAAAAGACATTCAAATGGGGCACCTGGGTGGCTCAGTTGTTAAGCGTCTGCCTTCTGCTCAGGTCATGGTCCCAGGGTCCTGGGATCAAGCCCCGCGTCAGGCTCCCTGCTCCGCGGGAAGCCTGCTTCTCCCTCTCCCACTCCCCCTGCTTGGGTTCCCTCTCTCACTGTGTCTCTCTCTGTCAAATAAATAAATAAAATCTTTAAAAAAAAAAAAAAGACATTCATATGGCCAACAGACACATGGATAGATGCACAATAAAACTCATTGTCAGGGAAATGCAAACCCAAACTACAATGAGATATCACCTCCCACCTGTCAGAATGGCTAAAATCAACAACAAAAGGAACAATAGTCCTTGGCAAGGATACGAAGAAAGGGGAACCCTCTTGCACTGTTGGTGGGAATGCAAACTGGCACAGCCACTGTGGAAAACAATATGGAGGTTCCTCAAAAAATTAAAAATAGAACTCCCCTATGATCCAGCAATCACACTACTGGGTATTTACACAAAGAATACAAAAACACTAATTCAAAGGGATGCATGCACCCAGATGTTTATAGCAGCATTATCTACAATAGCCAAATTATGGAAACAGTCCAAGTGTCCATTGACTGATGAATGGATAAAGAAGATAAAGGTGAATAGATAAGATGAATGGATAAAGAAGATGTCACATTATGCGACAATGGAATATTACTCAGCCATAAAAAGGAATGAAATCTTGCCATTTACAACCACGTGGACAGAGCTAGAGAGTATTATGCTGAGTGAAATAAGTCAGTCAGAGAAAGACAAATACCATATGATTTCACTCATACACGGAATTTAAGAAACAAAACAAATGAGTAAAGGGAAAAAAAAAGAGGGGGGGGCAAACCAAGAAACAGACTCTTAGCTATAGAGAACAAACTGATGGTTACCAGAGAGGAGGAGGATAAAGGGATGGGTTCAGTAGGTGATGGGGATTAAAGAGAGCATTTGTTGTGATGAGCACCAGGTGTTGTGTAGATGTGCTGAATCACTATCTGTACACCTGAAACTAATATTACACTGTATGTTAGCTAAGCAGAATTTAAATAAAAACTTAAAAGAAAAAGAATGAAACTGGACCACTTTCTTACACCATACACAAAAAATAAACTCAAAATGGATTAAAGACCTAAATGTGAAACTTGAAACCATTAAGTTCCTAAAGAAAACTTAGTAATCTCTTGGACATTGGCCTTAGGAACATATTTCTGGATACGCCTCCTCAGGCAAGGGAAACAAAAGCAAAAATCAACTATTGGGACCATACCAAAATAAAAAGAAAGAAAACCATCAAGAAAAGAAAAAGGCAACTTACTGACTGGGAAAAGATATTTGCAAATGATACATCTGATAGGAGGTTGATATCCAAAATATATAAAGAACTTATACAACTCAACACCAAAAAATAATCCAATTAAAAATGGGCAAAGGACCTGAATAGAGATTTTTCCAAAGATGGCATACAAACAGATGGCCAAAAGACACATAAAAAGATGTTCAACATCACTAATCATCAGGGAAATGTGAATCAAAACCACAATGAGATAGAACGGTTTCAAAAAGACAAGTAATCAAATGGTACCAAAAAGATAAGAAATAACAAGTGTTGGCAAGGATGTGGAGAAAAGGGAACAGTTGTGCATTGTTGGTGGAAATGTAAGTTGGTGCAATCACTGTGGAAAACGGTGTGGAGTTTCCTCAAAAAAATTAAAAATAGAATTACCATGTGATCCAGCAATTCCACTACTGAGTATTTGCCCAAAGAAAATGAAAACACTAATTTGAAAGATATATGCACCTCTATGTTTATTGCTATATTATTTACAATAGCCAAGATATGGAAGCAATCAAAGTGTCCACTGATGGATGGATAAAGAAGATGTGATATACATACACACACACACACACACACACACAATGCAATATTACTCTGACATAAAAAAGAATGAAATCTTGCCATTTGTGACAACATGGATGGATCTAGTGTGTGTTATGCTAAGTAAGATGAGTCAGAGAAAGACAAATACCATAGGATTTCATGTATATGTAGAATCTAAAACACAAAACAGGTGAACAAATAAAAATACAGAGAGCAAATTGGGGGTTGCTGGGGCAGAATGAGTGAAATAAATAAAGGGGATTAAGAGGTATAGACTTCCAGTTATAAAATAAATAGTGCATGGAGACGGAAAGAACAGTGTAAGGAATATAGTCGATAATATGATAATAACATAGTAACATGACAGGTGGTGAGACTCACTTACCATGGGGAGCCCTGAGTGTTGTACAGAACTGTCAGCTCAGTATGTGTAGGCATGAAACTTCTACACCATTGTATGTCATTTGTACTTTAATAATAAAAAAAAAGGTTTAAAAACGATCACTGATTACAGATCACCATAACAAATATAATAATAGTGAAAAGCTTGAAATATTGTCAGAATTATCAAAACGTACCACAGAGACATGAAATGGGCAAATGCTGTTGGAAAAATGGCACTGAGAGACTTACTCGATGCAGGGTCGCCACCAACCTTCAATTTGTAAAAAACACAGGATCTGAGAAGCACAATAAAACGAAAACAAAACAAAAAAAACCCAAGTGGCCTCCCGTCCCTGAAGGACAAGTACTGTACCATTCCACTTCCGAGGCACCTGGAGTAGTCGAGTTCAGAGACAGAAAGCAGAGTGACGGCTGCCAGGGCCCAGGGGGAGGGAGGAATGGGAAGCTCGTGTTTATTAGTTAGAGAGCCGCAATTCGGAAAGATGAGGAAGTTCTGGAGATGGATGGCGGTGACGGTTGTACTTAATGCCACTGCGTCACTGATGCACTTTCAACTGGTTAAAGTGGTCAATTTTATGTTACATTTGTTTTACCACAATAAAGAAGAAAGTCACCTCCATCCTGAGAAGAAGAATGAATTATGTAAGTGGAGTGCTTCTGTAAAATGAGGGCTGCCATTAATCTCCAGGAGAAGAGCCAGCTCGTCAAGCAAGTTATGATGGGCTCTTTCAGGACGAACAGACACGGGAAAGGAGGAAAGGGGAACCGACCACTCCCCTGCCTCAGTGGACAGCGACATTTATGATTCAATTCAGAGCAGAAATGAGGCCACCTCCTAGCACTTCCTTCTGCCAATCCGTACCACGGCGACCACGATGGGTGGCTGGACGGCCCACGCTGGGTGTTTTGGGAAAGTCTGCCGGTTGCCAGAGGCACAGGAACCTTGTGCTAGCTGCTCGGCCATCCCAAGGGCGCATGATCCACAGCGGCTCCTCACCATGACTGCATTCATGCAGGGAGGAAGGGGAAAGGGGAAAGGGCAGGCACACCTTTCCCTTTAAGTGCAACACCTGGACACTGCACACATCACTTCTGCTGACACCCCTTTAGCTAGAGCTCAGTCACACAACCTCACTAGCCAGAGAGATGCAGCAAACTGCCATTCGTCATGCCACGCAGTCACGGCCCCAGCTAAAAAGTCCATTACTACGAAAGATGGAGAGGACGGATCCGGAGTGACAAGGACTCGTTTCTCTCATTCGTGGCATCTGTGACCTGTTTTGCATGAACGACCTCTGCCATAATGTGCATACCATAAAGTGGTCCACCATGATGGGACTAACTAGGGAACGGCACTCTGACGTTGCCCTCAAGCCAACTGACTGTCACCATGATTCACAATGACAGACTGAGTTCCAAACTTCTCACATGAGTCAAGACCCCAGAAACGAGAGGGTTTAAAATCTGCCCTGGTATGCTGACTATAAGTGATCCATTGGTTGCCACGTCACTGCGTGGTTCAGATCCCCCCAAGACATGCTATCTCCCTTGGGCAGCACAGGTTCAAGACACAGCATCAGGTAATAAGCTATCAAAATGGGCCTCTACCCAATCTTTGGCTCATCCACCCACATATGAGCAATGGATTCCTGAGGGTCCACTGGCCTATGTATTTGGGATGGAGGAAAACAAGGTTAATGTGTCTGCCAGAGTGGCCCGGGTGTCATCCTTACTTTTCTGTAGCACTTTCATAATGACAGAGGTCAAGACAAGGTATAAATCTCCCTTCTTCATCAATATAAAACCACTCCTGCAAAGCTGGCTCTGTGCCCTGCTTCACGACTCATTCTATGACAAGTGCTTGTTCTCTGGGTGGGATGTACCCAGCCTCCTGGCCAGATCTCTTGGCCTGGTTACTGAAAGGGATATGATAGGGACAGAGTCCAAAGCCAGTGAGTCTTTTATACAGAGTTGCTCCTGAAAAGGGAAAGACTATTTTTGGTTCTGCTACTCCAAACCTATGCAAATATGTGATGAATGATGACCACGGCTTTAAGTCTACAAAAATGGCTCCTCGGTCAGACACCCAGCCCTGCCATCCCAAACGCATTTTCTAGCCAGTGGTGTATACGGAGAACACGGTCCATGGTACAAATGACTTCCATTTTATTTAGACCTGAGCAAAATAACTTAACTTCAGTTTCCTTATTTTGTAAAGTCAGGGAATTCAGTGAGATAATCTTCAGGTTTTCTTTTGGCTCCAATGATCCACATCACAGTTGAATTCAGTTGTGCCCACAGAATCCCATACCACTGGTAGAGTCTGTTGTGAATAAAGCACACGAGTTCAGTGGAACCCCATGAATTCTGGGACTTACTCACCCCTTCCCTTAACTGCCAAAGACAGACCAACAGTGAACTCAGACAGAAGAGCCAATGCAAAAGAAAATATGCAGGACACTAAGACACGAACTGCCCCAGGCCCTTGGCACCTGCCAGAAATAACATTTACCACTGTGGTTCCCATGTCATCTTCCCGGAGGCTTACTCAAAGTGCTTTGAAAGTATGGCTATTAGATTAAAAATAATAGGAGAGATAAAGATAGTTCTCCTTTAGAAGGAGAGAAGCAGGAAAAAACTGAAAACTCAACCTTGTGGGTTAAATTTTGAGTCTTTGTCATTGTCTTTAAAATACCAGTATAAATAAGTATTCACTGCATGCCAGCCCACACATTTTTCAGCAAACACCCTTTCCCATTGGAACTCAGAGAGGGAATAAAATTAGCCTTACCTATTTCAAAGCCACCTAGCTTTTTAGAGGAGAGGGAAAGCATAGCTGTCATCAATGTTGCTTTGTAGCCTAGAAGTCCTGTTTGGAAATTCAGAGGGCAGGATATCATGATGTGAACAGACTTCTTCCTCTTTCGTGGGTATTCCTGATTCCAAGTCTGTGAGAATCATCCTGGAATGCCCTCTGTGTTGTCTTCCCTCTACTCTGTACCCCAGGAAGTGGTGGGGGGTTGGGGGTGAGGGACACTCTTATTCCTCTAAAATTCTGTTGATCAGTCAGTTAACGAACACATGCCTTCTTCCACGCAGTGGTTCCTCTAGAGACCAAGGCCAGCAAGACCTGTCCTCTTTTGCCACTCATTCTTACATTTCAGGCAGACTCTGACTTATTTCAGTCTGCAAGCTGCAGGCCAGCCAACCCTGTGACGGTATGCCAGCTTCTGCTGGAAAGCCCCGAAAGGCTGCTACCCTTGCTGCCCAGATTCTACCACCATGTCATGGCTCTCTGTTACCCATTTGCCTTGCTAGATCTCTGACTTCTACTATATGGTCTCTGTGCCGGATACTCCATCTCCAACTGTCACTACCTGGATCCTTATCTTTGCTTTCTGCCAACGGTACGGTCTTGACTCATAAAGCCAGTCTGGTTCCTTAAACTCTGCCTGCTATCCATATTCCTAAGCCACTATACCAACATTCCCCTTCAGCCTGTGCCCCAGGCTCAGACTCCTCACTTCCCCAGCAGCCCTGCCTGGAGTTTGCCCCAGCCTGGACCCTCAAATGCCCTCTGAGAGTTGGGCTTCCTTATTCGTGCATTGGTTCTCCTAAGTCTGGGTCCCACCTGCTGTCCTCAGTTGCCACAAACTTCTCCCTCTGCATTTCAGGCCACTGTCGCTTACTCAAGGGCAGCTCTGATCCAAGAAACTTTCAGTATGGTAGACAGTTAATAAATAATCAGGAAAATTAAGATACTGTTGAAAACCAGAAAAGACAGTAGCCTGCTCTACTACTATAAGAATTCCTACAGCTGAGATCTTCCTAGATTCCTGCTTTGCAAAACACCTTCAATAGAGATAATTCTTGCAATCAAAATATTAAGTGGGTCCCGGGTTTTTTAAGTGAATCCAGGAGAAGGAAGGAACGATGACATTTCCCATGATATTTTTCCAGGCCTGTCTCTCTTTCTTTTGGCTTTGAGCCTAGAATGGATGCATGCTCAGCTTGATTCTTTACACCGGCCTGGCATGAATCCGAACATGTCATTTATCCAAGCATTTCCAAAGGGTCACAAGAACAAAGCACAAAAATCCCAAAACGGGTCAGAGCCGCCCTTTCTTCTTCAGCCTCAGACATTCAAATGCCCTTTGTGAGTTCTCAGGTAAGGCAAACTCATCAGCTTCCAAGTTAATTCCACATAAGCCCCAGTGTCATTTTGCAAGATTTCCTCTGCTGCTCAGTGACCCCCAAGACCACATCTTCCCAAATGAAAGACACCATGTCCCTGATGACCCTAGGAAAAAATCAAGTCTTAACATGTGGAATCTCCACTGCAAAGGCCACAAAACAAATTTCAGGGTTGACCTAGATGGGATGCAAAGTGATGACTCCCACAGACACCTGCTAGCTTGCCGGTAGGATGGTTTCTAGCAGGGCACAGGGCTAAGGAAGCACAAGTCCCAGCCCAGGGACTTGCTCACTCCGGTGGTCTCAAACACCAGACCCTTCTTTCCCCTCCTCAGGCCCCTTTGACAGCATATCTGGGGTAGACATGGTTGCAAACATTGAGTACACTGGGAAGAACAGCATTTAGAGTCACGCAGAATGTAGGTCACATCCTAGCTCCCCCATTTCTTACCTTGCCTCCCAACCTGTTTCCTTGCTTGCAAATGAGACCTGAAAACTAGCTAGAGTTGCAGAGTTGTTATTAAGATTAAAGTTCCAGGCACATGATACATGCTCTATAATTGTAATCACAGTCATCATCATCAGTACGATTAAAGGTAAATGGCAGCTAAATGGAGGCTGTGACCCAGAGCCCCTGGACCGTAACACATTCTCGAAAACCAAGAGCCCTGGCCTGGCCATAGAGAGAGTTTGTTTAAATACACAAGCATGAACAGCAGAGGTTAATACGTGGAATCTTAGAGCAGAAGCTGGAAGACAAGCTCAGGTGCCTCCTTGCCCATAAGTGGGATCAATATCTCCATGGCAGGTCTTTTCAAGGCAATATTTTAATATGAAAGGCAGAGAGAATGTTTCCAAAGAGAACTGTCAGGCAGAAGGGAGTTTATCTCACAAGAGATTTATCAGAGATTTCTGTGGTTGTGTGGATGATTGGTTTGCTGCCAGCTGATAGATTTGGGCTTTTTCCCTCCTCTTTCTCTATGGCGAAGTCCCTTCAGAGATTTCTTTATGACTTTATAATGCTAACTCCTTGAACAATTTTTGAAAGATCTGACGGGTTCTATATAAGTATACATGTGTACGTATATACATGTGCACATACAAACAATCGTTTTTTCAGGAGTCCTGGAAGTTGCATAGACCCCCCTCCCCAGCGGCCTGCTAACTACAACAGGAGTCCGGGTGAGGTGTCGCTGCCCAATGGACCCCGTGCGGCTGACAGTGGTAATCTGAGGATTGTGATCAAGAATGTGGAAACCCAAGTATTAAAGGGTGAATTTTTCAAAATGATTCACCTGGGATGAAACCTGCTGTCTATTTAATTACCAAAAGAAGTCTCCAAAGAGGTTCGGGAAAGTAGAACAAAGTCTCCTTTACCTTCATAATTCACATTTCCTCTCCTTCCCATCTGGCCACAGTATGCTCATTACTCCCTTTTGCGTGTTATTGTCCTAAGACGTCTGCTCTCTCTCCATTCTCTCTTCAGCTCCTATTCAGGTTCTTAATTCAGAGCCTCGTTGGATTTTCTCTCTCCGCACCAGCTCCCTTTCTTCCTTTTATGTCAATAATTGAGTTAATGAAAATTACCTTAACACTTGTCATAAAGAGGCAACAAGTCCCTGGAAAGGACTTAATAACATAATTTCGGTGAAGCCCCAATACCAGTGAAGCCAAGTGTGTGCTCTGCCCATATTTAGCGTTTCACTCCCCAAGGCTGCCTGAGGAAGTTGTCAATAAACCTCCCATTGTATGAACATGGTCCCAAATCGAGCTGTCTGGAAAGAAGCCTGGCCCTTCTAAAACAGCAGAATTTACCTCCATCTTCAACCCCTGCAGTACACTGTTTCTAGCTTTCCTTCTCTCTGGTTGACCCCATTTCTTGAAATTTAAAGCTTCGATTCCTTTGAAGCTTCTGAAACACTAGATAAGTGAATCTCAACATTTTGGGGGTTGCTGCCCCATATCAGTGATTTGTTTTAATTTCCCTTGATGCCATGCCTCATCCTTAAAGCCCTGGATTTTATAGATATAAAGATAGGGATAAGAACTGAGCAAGGGACAGAGACATGCTTACAGTGAAATGAATTTACTTTGATCATTTGAGGGACTGAAGCGTTCTTACGGGGGTTTGTCTGTCCTCGCTCTCTCTCTCTCATTTGCTCACAACTGAATGGATTCAGGCTGCCCTTTTCCCTCTCTGTTCCTGGCCTCCCTCCCCCTGTCCTCCTTGAGTGTTCTTTTTTTTTTTTTTTTTTTTAAGATTTCATTTATTTTTTGACAGAGAGAGAGACAGCGAGAGAGGGAACACAAGCAGGGGGTGGGAGAAGGAGAAGCAGGCTTCCCGCTGAGCAGGGAGCCCGATGCGGGGCTCAATCCCAGGACCCTGGGATCATGACCCGACCTGAAGGCAGATGCTCAACGACTGAGCCACCCAGGCGCCCCCCTACTTGAGTGTTCTTAACCTCAGACATTTATCTTGAATGACTCAGGGCCTGAAAAGTCACAGGCAAATCACACAAAACCCCTTCCACAGAGAAGAGAGGAAATGGTGCAGAGGGCTACATGAGTTGGGTTTTATGATGCTCTCCCCTTCCGGCAGGTGAACAAAATCAGGTATTGAGAGCAGAAAGCAATCTCTTCAAGCTCAATGGGAAAACAGATCATTAAATACTATCAAATAAGCAGAAACATGGAATGTCCTTCCAGATGGCTCTGCTTTTGTCTAAATCCTGCCCTTCCTTTAAGATCAGGAGCCACTGCTGCTCAGTCGCCTTTCCCAATGACCTCAAACCTGGGGCTGCCCTCTCCTCTGGCCTCCTGCCGCACTTGGCATTTCCTTCACTGGGGCCCCATATTTTTTTTAATGCGAGCATCCTGACTCGCCAACCAAACTGCATGTCCCCTACTACGTACTGCTACTCAACAAATACTGACTCTATTAATAATGTAAGAAGGGGATTCTGACTCTGATGCTAATTAGACAGCCAAGTCGAGCTCCACCTCCCCAGTGAAGCCTTTCCTGAGTACGACTAGAATTTTGGAGCAAGACCCGGAGAGATCCTCAAGCCCTCTCTGCCTTTTCTTAACAACTATTCCATGATTTTCTAATTGGTTCTCGTCACCCAAGTCTGAGCCTCAGCTCCCCCAGGGCGGGAATCCTACTCCAGCCGTTGCTTGCAACTGCCCTACCCCTGCAATCCAAAACACGCCTACGGTACCCAGCACAGGGACAGGGCAGAATGGTGATGATAATGCCCTCTCTCTTTTGTCACCACCCCTGGTGTGGAATTAGTAGGCACTCAATAATAAAAATAACAATATTTTCCATTTGAATAACACTGCACAATTTTCAAAGAGCTTTTAGAAACATTATCTCTAATGAGGTAATGCTCCTCACAGAAAGCCTGTGAGTTAAGTAGGTATAATTAGCACTAAGCAACAGATGGAAACTGAGGCTCAGAAAGGTTAAGTGACTTGCCCAAGGGCAGACAGCCAGGCTAGCATTCTAGACCAGGTCAGTCAGCATTTCCCTCTCTGTTGCAGGGTCCCTCCAGACACTCAAAATGCTAGGCTCCAGCCAACGATCAGAATTCAGGCAAGAAAGACCATCGCCAGGAAAATCCACATCTTCCACCAAACCCCACACTTGGCAACACTTGACATTTACCATAATAGAGATTAATTTAGTGTTTCCCCACAACATTTTCTATAATTGACTGTCCCTTGGACAGGTGTGGTGCATAGTAAGCAAGTTTATAAATGGTAGCTGAATGAGTGAAGGATGAAGAAATAAATCAACAAGCAAAACAAATGAATAAACCTACAAGTGCATTGTCACTGTAAATATAACCAAGAGTAGATTTCAAATCTAGAAAATCTACAAGTTTAAGAAAAGCTGATTTCAATTTATAGAATTACAAATGTCTGAGATAAAACAGCTCCAACTTAAGCACAGGCCCACGGAGTAAACAGAGTTTTATTATTTAGTTCCAAAAGGCCAAATCTAAGAATACTACATTGGAGAAAAGGAAAAGAAAAAAAAAATTATTCAGGCAGGAAACCCTCCTGAGTCCAAAAGGGTGAAATGACAGGTTGTTTTTTTTTTTTAAGATTTTTATTTATTTATGTGAGAGAGTGAGAGCACACAGGAGTGGTGTGTGGAGGGGAGAGGCAGAGGGAGAAGCAGACTCTCCACTGAGCAGGGAGACTAATGTGGGACTCGAACCCAGGATCTTCAGATCATGACCTGAGCCAAAGGCAGACGCTTAACAACTGAACCACCCAGGTGCCCCACTTTTTTTTTTTAACAGAAAATCCACAAGCTTTACTAGAAATGGCTGGCTACAGGGAGAAAAAAATGACTTTGGCAACCCAGAATTTCAAATCGTCCTGATATGTAAGAAATGACAGCAGGTGGCACTGAGAGGGTCAGACATCTTCCCACAATTAATACAACCCTCCAATGCAGAAACTCTTTTTGCATGCGAATTAAGTTTCCTGTTGAATAATCTCATAGTGCTGCCCTCCAGTCTCTGATGTGGCTCTGTTGCTTCTTCCTGGGGTATGTTTTCTTTCTTTCTGGAATCTGCTCCTTGTACCTTAGGACACCTTAAGACTTTGTACCTCAGGTGGACTTCAGTCCAAGTAGTCACAATCTAGTCCCCGACAGAGACTGAGATTTCCCCCTCACTCTTCATCCCTTCAACGCCACAAGTCACAAGTTCTATGACCCAGGGGCCACTCTAACAGAATGAAAATTCCACAATTCCAAAATTCCACTGTAAAACATTGTTTCAAGTACAACTTAAGAGAAACGTCATCTTTACAAGACAGCCATCCCTTCCATGCAATCAAGTGACCATTAACTTAGGTTTTGTTTTTTCCATAGCTTAAGCAAATATTAATTTAAAGCAAACAGAGTCACACCCAAACATAAACATAAATATTTTAGAGGCCAGTTATAATTGAATATTGAATTAGATGCTGGGTAGGTCCTGTCTCCCTTAGATAGTATGATGTCCCATGAGGGCAGGAACTTTGTGTCTCAGTGATTGCTATGTCTTATATACAGTAGGTGCTCAGTGTTTATTAGTTGATGAATGAATGCAGATCACCCCAAAAATGTTCTTAGACTGAACCCTGAGAACTCCGTGTTTATATGTAAAAATTGTACCTGTTGCATGGAATTGTATCTCTTATTTTTCTTACCTGGGACTCCTCCGCTGCTACCACTGGTCTAGCCAAGTCCTCCACAGCCATCCAGGTGTCACTCAAGCCCCACTTCCAGTGAGACCCTTTCTACCACTCTGGTTCACACTACTCATATCCTTTTGGGCCTTCTACTAATCATATTAGAATATCAGAATTGTATGAGGATCTTCCAGATTAGCCCTTAATGGTTCCGTATGTCTTAGTTCTGCATTCTCAAGGCTTCTGTAGGAACGCTCATGCCTCTTGCATGTCCACACAGTGCTGACCTCAAACAACAGCTGTTTGGATGAACCAGCTCACTTGCCTACCATGCCTGTTTTCTCTAAACACTGCTAATACCAGTGATTTTAAATTTATAGTCAAATGTCTTTAGGCAACTTTAAAGTAAACTAAAGACACAGTTAACAGCATACAGATAGCATGTCCCACTGGGTGTTGGGGTGGACGTGAGGAGGATAATCAGCGCAAAACTTATAACAAGTGTCACCTCTAGCATAAGCCTGTAGCATAAAAACTTAGGACAAGTATCACCCTCCCACAATCCAACAAGAGCCAGGAAATCCCATATTAAGAGTCAACAAAGTCTTTTAAAGTTCCCCTCCAATATATAATTTGAGATGGAGCAAGGGGGAATACCAAGTCTTTATTGATTTGCCCTCTTTGTGATTAATCCCTAAAAATTATTTTTGTGTACTGATCGTGCCTGGTTTCCTCTCTTTGGAATGCAGACTTTGGCACTGCCGATGGCTTGTATTTTGTTGGGGTTCATGGAAGGAATTCATATGACATTAGACTGCAAGGGACTTTAGAGATCATCTCACACTCCACCTTACAGATGAGGCTCAGCCAGCGGAGGCCACTTGCCAAAGCTGCAGGGGAGAGTCCAAGAACATGGACTCCGGGTTCTTACTGTCCAGGTGCAATCACCCAGGCAAGTCATCCATTTTTCCAGCCTGTTTGCTTCTCTGTCACAGGGGATAACAGTACCTCCACCTCCTATGGCTGCTGGAGGGCTGACTGATGTGATGCACGTAAGCCCAGAGCTGGGGCATCCGAGGTGCTCGTGAACACCAGATGTCACCTCCGGGGGCACGCAGCCAGGTGGTGGCTGTGCCAGGACCAGACCAGGTACCACCCAGCTCAGGGCTCTCTCCCCTGTACCTGAGTCTCGTGGCAGCCTGGCAGCACTCCCCAAATAATGGAAAGGAGCGGATGCCCCTCTAACATTATGCCTCCAAAGACTGGGACAGGCTTCTAGTCAAGTTCATCTCATGTGGACTAGGTTATTAGTACTCACACAAGGCTGACTTCTGCCCTGGGGCTGCCACCAAAAGAAAAGGCTGCCCTCACCCTCCTCGCGGAGGGATGGAATCTACAGATAGAAACCGAACTGTCCGGAGCACTGTCTCCACACTCCCCTTCTCCGACAGCAAAAGGCCGCAAAGCCAGATGCCCCAGGGATGCTCCAAATCGCCTCCAGCCACCATGGGGCAAAGGAGTTTGTACACTTCCCTACGGGATGGTCAGAAGGGTTCCCCTGGTGAATCAGGATGTAGAGAAGTTGCCAGGTTACTGAAGGCTGGATCACTGAGGCCACAGTGTGCAGAATGGTCAGGAAAACTGCCTCCATGTCCCTGATGCATTCTGACAGGAGCTGTTGACATGTTTCTGTGACTCCCGCCTTCCCTTCTCTTGCTAAGATTACACAGGCTCACTGGCAACATACACATCCCTCTTGGAAAGCCGAAGGCAATGCAGAAACCCTTCCCTATCTCTGTTGACCTCCTAACACACTTCTGGATGCTTCCTGCTCCTTTGCAGGCCTTTGCAAGCGAACAGGACCTGCCAAGCCCAAACTTAGAACAAACCCCTCAGCATGGCCTAGGTGATGCAGCTCCCTCCCGTCTCTCTGATTCATCTGGCGCCCCTCCCCACCTGCCTCCCTGGGCTCCAGATCATACCTGTGAGTCCTTGACCTGCACCGGGTCTGTCTGTACTTTTTTGTATTTCTAGCACCTAGCTGGTACACAGCAGACACTCAAGACACATTCATTGAATGGATGTGCGAATGACTGTACTGATACCCAGTCAAATGGTCTAGCAACCAGGCAAAGACCCCAGATGTGCAAAAGGACGGCCATCTAAACTTAATCCTCTCCTGAATGATGAAAAGTGAACGAGCAGAGGTCAGAGAGGCAAAGACACTTGCCAAAGGTCACCCAGCTAGCGAGGAGCAGAGGAAGGTCTGGAGTACCAGTTTGGTGTTGTTTCAGTCCCACTCCACCTCTCCAGCACCCCCTTCCCCAAGCAAATGCTCTCATTCACATATTCACTCAGTTATTTATACAGCAAATACTCATTGAGTGCATTCTATGTCTCAAGAGTGGTCCTTGGAGTAAAGTCCAAATCAAGAGTGCTGGGAGCCCCTCGTCTACAATCCCAAAGACATTTCTGGTGGCCGTGAACGCATCCACTTGCTGGGGCTTTCTGGGATCATTCCACAAATCATCCATCTTCCATGACTGGTCCCAGAGTGACCTGGGGCCTGTCCCTGTCCCAGGACAGAGATTCTCCATCTACAGAACGGGTTTTCTGCCAGAAACACAATGACACACCACCATAAAAGCAGAGAGGGAGGGACACCACTTGGAAGGGTGTGGAACAAGCTGACTGAGTTGCCGTGTGTCTACCACGAGCTTCTTCCCCTGTTTGGATTGAACCTGACAAAGATAAGTTGCTGTTCAGGGCTGCCAAACCTGCTTCACATGGCGTGAGTACCCAGAAGAGAAGCAGGGCCAGCCCAGGCCTTCCCTGGTCATAGTGCATAAGGAACTAAAGGGGAAGCCAGAGCTCCTCCCTGTGGCCCCATGGGAGGCCTCCTCCTTCCCACTCCCTGGAACCAGGAGGTGCGAAGGAGGCATCAGGTCTGGGCCTGCAGTAACCTGCAGGGCTGCCCTACCCATGGGCCTCCAATTCTGACCACATCTTCCCTTCCCTGGGGGCACACATCTGAGACCAGTAGGCCCAGGAGGCAAGAGAGGGAGCGGAGGAGCAGGTCTTGAGGTGTAGGACTGAGCTAAGATCTCAGACCCTTGAGGTAGAAGGGACCTCCTCTGCCACCCAAGCTGCCATCTGTCAGACAGACAGCACCCACACCCACACCGAGGTACACCTTTCCCTGCGAAGCAATGCCTTTAACAGACTAGCCAGGTACTCAGCAGATACACATAAAGCTCCTATGGTATTCAGGCACCATGCTAGGACCATACAGACATGATCCCTGCTCATACACAGCCTACTGTGAGTGAGTGTTGTGGGCTGAATTGTGTCCCCTGGTACCTGTGAACATGACTCTATTTGGAAATAGTCTTTGCAGACAGAATCAAGTTAAGACAAGGTTACACTGGATTGGTGGGGGACCCTAATCCAATGACTGGTGCCCTTCTAAAAGGAGGGAAATCTGGACATAGAGAGACAGATACCCAGAGGAGAAGGCCAGGGGAAGGTGGAGACGGAGACTGAGATGTCTAGAAGCCAACAAACAGCAAGCATTAGGAGTGATACCAGGAGCTAGGACGGAGGCACACTACAGAGTCTCCCTCCGAGTGCCCGGAGGGAGCCCACGCTGCTGACACCCTGATTAAGGGCTTCTGGCCTCCTGAACTGTGTGAGAGAAAAAAAAATTGTTTTAAGCCACCAAATTTGTGGTAATTCGTTACAGCAGCCCTACACACTGAACACCGTGAGATCCACATACAAATACACAGGAGAGCAACAGTGCTTAGATAAGAGACACTGTCATCCCCATTCATCTGCAGGGATGGGTCCCAAGACCCCCAGTGGGTGCCTGAAAGCACGGCTGGCACCAAACCCTACATGTACTATGTTTTACCTGGACGTACAGACATCCCCATGATCAAGTTTAATTTACAAACGAGGCACATAAGAGATTAACAACAATAACTAATAATAAAATGGAACAATTATAACAATATACCATAATAAGTTATGGGAGTGTGCTCTCTCTCCCTCAAAGTGATGACCTGAGATGATAAAATGCCTGCTGGTGACATGCAGGGAGGTGGATGATGCAGGCATTGCCACACAGCGCGAGGCGACTACTGCTCTTCGGACGCTACATCAGGAGGATCACCTGATTCTGACCTCAGTTGACCGCAGGAAACTGAAACCGCGGAAAGCGAGACCACGCACAAGGGGGGCTACCGTATCTAGAAAATGCTATGGAATCACGAAAAGGGAGAGGAAGCTTCCCGCAAGAAGTGACTTCTAATCTGAGCCTGAGGGTATATAATAGTCAACCAGAGGAACAAATACATAAAGTTGCTTTCCAGGGGTCAGGGAAGGCTTCCGGGGAGCGGTATCTGGGCTGAGACACCCAAGACCAGTTGCATTTAGCCAGGCAAAGTGAAGGAAGCAGTGTTTCCAGAAACAACAGTGTGAGCAGAAGCCCCTCAGTGAAGGGGCAGAGACCTGTGCAAGCCCAGCGATGCTGGGGTGTGGCATGGGGAAAAAAAGTGAGGGTTTTCTATTGCCGCATGAGAAATGACCACAAACTTAGTGGCTTGAAACAAAACCCATTTGCTAGCTCACAGTGCTGTAGGTTGGACACGGAGGGGCCAGGCTGTCTGCTCAAGATGAAATCGGGGTGGTGAATGATAGGGGAGTCCTCGCTCAAGCTCCATCATGTTGTTGGCAGAGTTCAGTTCTTTGCTGGCCATCGGCCCAGGTCGCTCTCATGCTCAGATCCTTGCACAGGGCCCCTCCTTCTTGAAAACCAGCAACAGAGAATATCTCACACATCGAATCCCCCTGTACTTTGAATTTTTGCACCAAGAAGGACCCCATCATTTTTGAGGGGTCACCTGACCAGATCAGACCTCCGTCCTTCCATTTTTCACCCTTTTCTCAAAGCCACTGTGTGGGATAGCATGTCCCATCACAGGCGTGCTATCCTGTCCTCTTCACAAGACAGCCCCACAATGGTGCAAGGGTGCGGGGCCCTGGGGGTCATCTCAGAATTCTGCCACCAAGTAGGCTAGCAAGGTGGGCCAGTGGCATCCTACAGACCAAGACTGTGCATGTCCCTGTGCTTTTCCCTCTGGAACCTTCTGCCTGTATTCCTTCCCCGCCCCTGTCCAACTGCCACAATTCAAACTCAACTGCATATTGAACCGTGAACATAGCCCAGCTCTCAAGCATACTATCCGACCCCTGCTGCCTGCCTCCCCCCACACATCCATCTGCAAGCACGGGCTGCTCCCAGGTCTGTGCTCTCCAAACCCGGCCACGAGTCCCACAGTCCTGCGCTCCAGTCTCTAGAAGACCTGACTCAGCTCACAAGGTCCCCTTCTGGATCCTTCCTTACTCTCAGTGTCTGACCCTGGTCCTGACGACTCGAAGGTGCCAGAGAGAGAGCCCTTCCCAGGGCACGTTGCCATGTGTCCTAGAGCACAGAGAGAGAAACTCCCATGTTTTCGCGTCTCGTCTGCTCCGTACTTGAGGAAGGCTTTACCAGCTGCAGGATAGTGCTGAGGAACTACTCGTCCCCTATGCTCAGCTGTGCCCAAGTTAAACGAGCCCCCAAGGAACAAACAAGACGAGCACTGCATGAGCTCCCCAGCAAGGGGCTCCCTGTGCATGGGCATGACGGGTTCCAGGCCCAGTCAAGGATCGGACGGCTGTCCCCTCGCCTGGCTTTCCCAGGCTCCAGCAGCCCAGCTGCACTCTCAGCAGCAAGCAGGTTACGGCCACACTGCTCACCATCCATCTTGGAAAGGTCAGGAACTAAATTTGGAACTTGGCTTTTAGTTCTTTTGCATCTCTAAGTTATCTCGAGAGGAGGCTAAAGGAAAAGGTTCACATGCCAGGAAAAAAAAGGAGTACATATATCAGAGACCGAATATATCTGTCTCGTTTTAATAACCGTTACTGTGATAACGCAGCGACGTCTATATGGCGCTTTGCATTTTCCGGAGCATTTATGTGCATCCTCTCACTGGAGCCCTGCTATGACTGTGTGAGGTATGACCTATTACCTTTTCCACCACCAAGAAATCTAAAGGCTAGGGAAATAAAGTGACAAGGCCGTACCACTAGGTGTTGGCCGAACTGGAGCTAGAACCCAGGACGCTGACTGCAAGCCTGGGGCTCTCTCACGGCCATCACACTACCCACGGTCTAGGCCACGGGGCCCTGAGTGCTCGGGTGTATCCCATGAAGCCACCCACCATGAAAGGCATGCGGCTCACACCTGGCACTGGGTGCTCTTGAGATCCCCCACACCTGACTCTGCTGGCCGGGATCTGAGGAAGGCCCCTCCTTCAAATACGGGGTCTCTCTGGCTCTCAGAACTGCTTCAAGTCACTCCGTCACCAAGAAGGCTCATTTGGGCTTTTAAGCTTGTCTCAGGAAGTCAGGCTGACTTGTCTCAGGAAGTCCCCCCACTCCAACCAGAGGTTCTCCTCTATTTAGGAGGCCTGAAGGCCTATTTGATTAAGGACGTCAGCTCATGTGAGTCACAGGTCCTTGAAAGAATGTGGGTCTCAAAGCCAAGTCTTCTGCTCAGGCAGCAGCGGATACAAATGAGCGCCCCCCTCCCACACACTCACCAAAGGGCACCGACTAGGGGCTGTGAGCCATGCCCTGAAGACTCACAGACACGACACAGCCTCTGAGGGGCTTATTCCCTACATCCACCATCCCTAAACAGACCATCACCTATGTCACAGGCATGCTAGTTGAGGCCCCGGTAATTAAAGGACCATATTCTAGACAAAATCCCCCTCCCTATACACCTTAGGAAAGCCACAGAGCACAGCACAGCAGTTAAGGGCGTGGACTGAGGCGCCGCACTCCTGGGGCAAGTCAGTTCATTTCTCTGTGCCTCACTTCCCTGATCTCGAAAATGAGATGGTTAGAACAACAAGAGTGGTCTCATGGAGTTCCTGAGAGGACTAAGTGAGTTAACACTGGAACGTACCTCGAGCAGCGGCGGCACTGTGGGTGTGGGCCACGTGAGTGTGGATGGTGCTGTTGTCACCCCTGCTTGTTGAAAGGCACTAATCCAACAACTTCAATCATACAGAAATCAGTAAGAACAAAGGGAACAAAGAGGAAAAAAGGCTTCTGAGAAGCCAAAATCAACTTTCTAAAATCCACACATTAAAGCTAATGTACCTTATTCATAAACAAGCCTCCTCAATCAGAATCTATTTACTCTTACTTTGCACATAGCCATGGTGGCTTTGGTGATCTAGTGTCTATGCTCCCAGGAGAGGGTGAACAGCAAATTAAAAGGGCCAGTCCTGGAGGGGGAGACACCCCAACAGCGATGGTGTATGAAAATGATGCCCAAAGACCCTCTCAGTCACGGTGTTTGGGGGCCATCTGCCCTTTCCTTCACTCTCTCCATGGCTTTATGGAATTACAGGAGTTTATATATTGAAAATTTCCAATGGTTGTGCTGTCCCAGAAAAAGCATGGAGTATGCTGGGAATTCTTTTTTTAAAGATTCAGGGATCTATATTTTACATTCTAGACTTTCTTCAAATATACTTATATTCAAAGGCACTTGGTACATGAAAGGGGTTCCATTAGCCAGAGTGTGAATACATATGGAACACTTTCCCCCCAAAATGAACGCAGATGGATAAAAATGAAACAAGAGGCGTCACCATACTTAGACTTCAAAGCAACATCTCCTCTCACCCCATCCGCTGGCAAATGCAGAGCGGACAATGCCTTCTCCTCTGAAATATTTAGTGAGGAAACAATGAGTCAAATAATTGCCCCAGGCACCCGAGGGTTTAGGACGATTACAGGAAGCACAACTCGATCGGGGAGCTTGCCAGCCCCTGGGAAATGCCACGTCCCTGAGGCGGCCTCCCGGGGCTTTGCTGGCCTCCCCTACCATGCTGGCCTTGCAGGATGGCCTAGCCTGCTCCCAGCTTGGTCCCTTCCCCTGCGGGTTTTCTCCTGTGTGTGGTGTCAAACCACTGTGTTCCTTGAGCACAGCATTCACCATGGGTGTGTTCCAAGGAAGACTATTCTTCAAGTTGTCTTGTGGCGGGAAGGTCTGGGGAGGTCCTGGGAGCCCGGGGGCACCTTAACCCACAGGGAGGCCGCTGTAGCATGAGGCTAAGAACACACCACTGGGGGTAACTGCAGTACCTTCACTTTGCTATGTTTCCCAGTGCAAATTACTTCAATTCTCTGAGCTTTGGTGTCCTCATCTGTTAAATGGGATAATGACAGTATCCATCTCATAGGGTTATTATGATGCTTAGATGCATTAATATACTCAAAGCACTAAATAAATAGTGAGTGTTATTAACGTGTTAAAGACTCCAAGGAGTCTTACGATAAATTAACTTTGGTTGCCGCAGGCTTACCAAATTTATTTCCCAACAGAACCAAGTTTGTTGGTTTTTTTAAATACCTGTTAATACCGCTGCAGAGGGTTTAATCTTTGAAACATTTTCCATCTCCTTCTATGCTCACGGCAACCCTACACACTCCAGAGAACGGAGCAAAGAGCCCAAGCGATGGTCCCGTGCAGTCCTGAGTTCAAATGACTACCCTGCCACTCACTCACCAAGTCACTTTACTTCTCTGAGACACTATGTCCTCACCTGAAATAAAAGGATACACCCTGGCAGGGGCCATTCATTCACTTTTCAAATATTTATCAAGAGCCTGACATGCGCCAGTTACAGCTCAAGGCCCTGGGGATAGAGCAGCAAACAAAACGGATGAATTCCCCACCCTCAAGGAAAGAAGTAAATAGATATTGTAATTTATTGCTGTGGGGACTAGGAAGAGTGTTTGCAAAGCACTGGCACCTGCTGGTCACTGAATAAAGGCAATTATTATGACAAAGCAGGTTTGGTTACTCCCACCAGCCAGCAGAGACACAAACAGGAAGGTTAAGTGACCGGCCTAAGGCCACACCACTCGGGTCTCTCTTCCCAGGTCGGCGCCTGCTCCAGAATAGCTTTTCAGACATACCTACACCCAGGTCCCACTCAGACCAGATCAACCAGAACCTCAGAGGGGTGACCTCGCTCAGGTGAAACAGGGCGTCCTGCTAACTCTCTCGTCTATAAATACTGTACAAAAGTTTACCTTAATCCAGCATCTTATTTTTTAAAGGTGCATATTAATAGCATAAGAAGTATATGTTGGTTGAACATGGAGAAATGTTAAAAATAACAGGAGCAAACATTTAATATAAAAGAATCACTGCTCCCAGGTATCCTCAAACATCCTCAAACATACTTCACACAAGAAGTATTTAATGATGATCACCTATATGCTTTATTCTGTAGTATGTATGTGCTTTCTATAAAAATTGCTACTTTAAATAAATAAATACATACAGACAGACAGACAGACAGACTCGGCACCACTGCCTCCCCCCAGCCCCGCTCCCCTTCTCACGACACAGCACAGAGAAGATTCGCACATGATGCAGTAGCTATGTGGTTCGTTACCTGTGATTAGCTATGAGTGTATTTTATAACCCTAGTATTTCTGCCGAGTGTGTGCATCTGGTGCATTAGGATGACACATATGAGGGAGCACTAATAAGTCACGTTTTGTTAGTGCATGAAAGCCCACAAAGACTTCTCACTCCTAGACAAGCCTGATGATAAAAGAAATCACAGCTCACTGCAGGGAGATAAGGAGACCCCAAACTGGCATTTTTATTCACCTCTCACACAGAAGCTCTGACGTGGGTCTCTTCGCACCTGGTGGGCAGGCCTTGGACTCATCTCAGAACCTGTAGTGGCCTAAACGCAGGACTCTGTGGGGTGTCTTCAGCCCCACCTGCCTAGGGAGAGGGGAACCTCAACTTTACAGTACTCAGGCACACCTTGGCTCCCTGAGCTGTGACTGGGAAGGGACGGACACAGGCTCATTCCAGGCACAAAACACCTGTGGGGGTGGGGGATGGAGTCACCCACAGGCCACCCAGGGCTGTCCCTTCAGGGCTCATCTCTCCCCATGAATGCATCTCTGCTTTGCTCCCCGTGCAGTCAGACGATGAGGGTGAGGCACGTGCGGACACATGTCAATCTTGCCACATTAGAGTTGCTAGAAACAGGGCCTTTTGGTGTCCTCTCTTACCCTTCCGAAGTAAAAGCTAGCCTGAGTGCCACTAATCCTGACCTGCCCCAAGGAACCAGATGGAGGGGATGGCTTTCAGCCTCTGGCTCTAAAGGACAACACGCATTTGTTGCGGCAGGCATTGTTCTAAGCCTTTCTCGTACATTAGTTAACTCGTTTAATCCTCATGGCCGGCCTAGGATGCCAACTCGCATCACTGCCCCAACTTTACAGCAGGAAAAGGGAAAATCTGACATCCCAACCCTCTTCCTAATGTAACTCAAGAGCTTCCAGCAAACCCATCCCCCTGAGTTCTCCCCAGTCCTTGATGGAGATGCAAGCAAGCCCAGCCCCAAAACAACTCCTTTTCTGGCCTCTCTGCCTCTGCCGAGAGCCTGGTTCTTGCTTCAGAAAGTACACAGCGCCGTTCTTTGCACAAGGTGAAATGCCAAACATATTCTCCTAATATTTTAACCCAAGCCAAGTCTTTGTGGACTTCCGAGTCTGGGAGACCTGGGAGTTTTCCACACACAATGAGTTCGCCCTGCTCCCAGAGGTCGTTCGACGGACACCCTGCGTACGATGTACCTCCTGGGTACCGGCTACCCCTGGGACAGGCTTACAGCTGCTATAGTATAAATGACGTGCTGCGGAGCAGGTGGCACTGCCAGTAACAAGACTGTGAATAATACAGAGAAATGTGTCGTGGGCCAGTTCGCTCTCATTATGCTTCACTAACATGAGGAAAAGATAACAAAGGTGATGGATTTGGGTGCAAAAGTATATGTTCGGTGGAGCATAAAACAGACTTTTCTTTAAATAATGAGAGAAAGATTCCCCCCCACCCCGAAAAAATTCTATACCAGAATACTTTTCATCTCTCGGAAGGAGGAGAAAGCAAAGTGCTAGAAAAATAAATGGGGGTTATATTAAGGAGGCAGGAGAAAGGAGAGGGGGACGGAGAATGTATGGAAGCTGACAAATTTGCAAGGGAAGGCACATTTGTAGGAGCAGGCGCAGATGTGAGTTTGCCAGTGTGTGGGAAAAGAAGACTCTCTGCTAATTCTGTGACAGCATGAGTGCGCTTGGTTCAACAGTCTGTTCTGAGCCCACCAGAGTGGGAAACCTCTCGGCAGCCGGCGGGGCCCAGAGAGAGCTGTGGGTAGGCAGTGGCAGACTGGGGAGGGCGAGCTGAAGGAGGGTCCACGCTACGGTGACAAGCTCAGAGTCACCGTCCTCAGAGAGCAGTCCCCGGTCCCCTGCATCCGTCACCGGGAGAGCCCGCTGACAGTGAGACTCCAGGGGCCCCCTCCAGACACGGAATCGGGGGCTCCGGGGGCAGGGCCTGGGAGTCTGCATTCTAACCAGCTCTCCATAGGAGTCTTACCCACCGAGGTCTGACAACCAGTGCTGTCGCCATTGTCCCTCCTCTGCTGTTTGTGAGAGCAGGCCTCTGAATTAGCACTTCCTTATTTAAAAGATGGGACCATGCCATGAAAGTAATGGGAGAATTCTCGAGATTTAGGGGTACCTAAGTGATTGGGGGGGACCATGTTGTGGCATGACACTGACGCTCAACAAACAGTGGTTACATGTCTACTATCTCAGGGCCTCAGTGAGACTAGAGATATGTCCCTCCCCATGGCACTCTTCTAAGAGCCTTCAACATCTTGTCTCATTAATCCTCACAGCAACTTACGAGGTAGATATTCCCATTTTATAGACAAAGAAGCAAAGGCACAGAACGCTCACACAAATGACTCTGGATATAGAAAGGAAGCTAACTGTGATAGACTGCCAACAGAGAGGCTGTATCTGAATCTGTTTGAATGAGCACGATGAGGGGAAGAAGGTGTTCAAGATGACTCTGTACAACATCAAGGTCGGCAGAGCCAGCGACCGGGCTAAAGGCAAAGGTCAGAAGCAAGGTTCCTGTGTGGTTTCTTTTGCTTTATTTTTTGGAGACCGGTTGTGTGAAGAGAGAGAAGTTGAGTCCTATGTGGGCTTGTCTGTTTGAGGTGTCTGCAAGACATCCGGGAACATATCACTGTGGGCCAGGACTGCACTGGGTGCTTCCTGATCACGGCCAGCCCTCCTCTGCCCCAGAACCCCGGGAGGGAGCGTGACTTCCATCCACCAGGCCAGAGATCGGAGCTTCAGGAAGACGAAACAACTCCACAGGACCATCCAGATTAAGATACAAAGTGGTAACGCCAAGGCATGAACCCACATCAGCCCAACTCAAAATTTAGCTCTATACAAAAAGCCAGTAGTTCCCAAACCTGACTGATCCTTAGCCCCCCAACTCCAGCCCATGAGGAATTTTTCAAATGCATATTCGCAGGCCATGCCCCAAAACTACTAAATCTGAATCAGATCTACCAACGCACTGGCATCTTTCCATTGAAGCTATCCAAGTGGTTGTAACAATCAAGCCGGTCTCAGGAGTCACTGCACTGGTCCACAGGCCTCTCTAATGTAGGAAATACTAGTCCAGGCCTTAGGAAAGAGCTCAGAGCTGGGCACATAAATCTAGGAACAACTTACCTAGAAAGGGAACATGAAATTGTGGAAGCAGTTGAGCTCACCAAGGGGAGACCACAAAAAGAAAAAATAAGAGGCCCAGGACAGCAACCTGGTCAAAGTTCCCAGAGAAGCAAGAAGAAACTAGAAGAAGCAGGAAAAAAATGGTAAGAGATAGGAGGGGACTTAATAGTAACTCTGTCCCAAAGCCAAGGGGCAAAAGAGTTCTGCAGAGGGGCATCTAACAATGTAAAATGCTGCAGGGAGAAGGGGGGAGAAGAGGGCCTGAATCACAACACTCATATTGGTTACATCCAGGGAGCAGAATGATAGCCTGGCCTATAAGCCAATGTGGGTTTGGTTTGGTTGGTTGTTTCAGGGGTTTTCTAATACCCCTTGGCCACCATGCCCCCTCCCATTAGGTTAGTGGCCTTCACTGTCCCAGGGAAGGTATGACACAGTGGAAGGCAGAGAACAGGAGTCACACCATGGCTTCAGAGTTCAAGGAATGTAAGCCAGGGCACTGAGGACAGTCTGGACGACCACAGGAGGGCCACCTTGCCCCAAACAAATATCCCAAGATGGTGAACCTGGGAGCATCAGCCAGGAAACAAAAATGAGTGAGACCCTGGGGTATGTCCTTGAAAGGGGGCCCGTGTAATCTTCACCATGTCCCCATTCCCATAGCCCCAGCATGGCCAGGAGAGGTCCAGAGCTGCAGATCAAGAGACCCCATGCTGGGAACAAGAGACCACATGCCTGCATGGATCAAAGACCAAGGCCCTTCCAGGAGGGACAAGGCCACTTCAACAGTGTGGATCAACCACACCAAGAGCAGCATGTCCCCTTGGCTCCATAATGCAGTGGTCCTTAGCTACAACTCCAGGGAAGGGGCTGAGAGCCCTGAACTTACAGAGGTGAGGTTTATGGCATCGGCCAACAGGAGTCACAAATCAGATAGGATGTTCAGTGATAGGAAAGCAAAAACAAGCTGCATTTCTTTCCCTCCTGAGTTTGCCAACTGAGATCCGTATCTTTTACTTTCTAGAGATGGGGACAGAACACAGAGAGCACGGAGCTGAAGAGAGAGCAAAAACAAACTGGCAGAAGTGGCAAATGCAGACTCTTCCTGAAAAAACATTTCAAACTTAAAATTTAAAAATTACATATTATTAAAGGAAGTTCAGGGATAGAGCAGAATTAGGGAAGAGTGTACCTATGTACCTGTGTCCGTGTGTATGTCCGTGTATGCATGTCTATGCGTGCACGTATGTTTCTGTGTATCTGTGTGTGTATGTCTCTGTGTGTCTATGTGTCTATGTCTGTGTGTGTGTGTACATGTCTCTGTGTGCGTCTGTCTGTGTACATTTCTATGTGAGTATCTGCATGTGTGTGTCTGTGGGTGTATATGTCTGTGTGTCTGTGTCTGTATATGTCTGTGTGTCTGTGGGTGTATATGTCTGTGTGTCTGTGTCTGTATATGTCTGTGTGTCTGTGTCTGTATGTGTCTGTGTGTCTGTGTGTGTATATGTCTGTGTGTCTGTGGGTGTATATGTCTGTGTGTCTGTGGGTGTATATGTCTGTGTGTCTGTGGGTGTATATGTCTGTGTGTCTGTGTCTGTATACGTCTGTGTGTCTGTGTGTGTATGTGTCTGTGTGTCTGTGGGTATATGTGTCTGTGTGTCTGTGTCTGTATATGTCTGTGTGTCTGTGGGTGTATATGTCTGTGTGTCTGTGTGTGTATATGTCTGTGTGTCTGTGGGTGTATATGTCTGTGTGTCTGTGTGTGTATGTGTCTGTGTGTCTGTGGGTATATGTGTCTGTGTGTCTGTGTGTGTATATGTCTGTGTGTCTGTGGGTGTATATGTCTGTGTGTCTGTGTCTGTATGTGTCTGTGTGTCTGTGGGTGTATATGTCTGTGTGTCTGTGTCTGTATATGTCTGTGTGTCTGTGGGTGTATATGTCTGTGTGTCTGTGTCTGTATATGTCTGTGTGTCTGTGGGTGTATATGTCTGTGTGTCTGTGGGTGTATATGTCTGTGTGTCTGTGTGTGTATGTGTCTATGTGTCTGTGGGTGTATGTGTCTGTGTGTCTGTGTGTGTATATGTCTGTGTGTCTGTGGGTGTATATGTCTGTGTGTCTGTGTGTGTATGTGTCTGTGTGTCTGTGTGTGTATGTGTCTGTGTGTCTGTGGGTGTATGTGTCTGTGTGTCTGTGTCTGTATATGTCTGTGTGTCTGTGGGTGTATATGTCTGTGTGTCTGTGTCTGTATATGTCTGTGTGTCTGTGGGTGTATATGTCTGTGTGTCTGTGGGTGTATATGTCTGTGTGTCTGTGTCTATATATGTCTGTGTGTCTGTGTGTGTATATGTCTGTGTGTCTGTGGGTGTATATGTCTGTGTGTCTGTGTGTGTATGTGTCTGTGTGTCTGTGGGTGTATGTGTCTGTGTGTCTGTGTCTGTATATGTCTGTGTGTCTGTGGGTGTATATGTCTGTGTGTCTGTGTCTGTATATGTCTGTGTGTCTGTGGGTGTATATGTCTGTGTGTCTGTGGGTGTATGTGTCTGTGTGTCTGTGTCTATATATGTCTGTGTGTCTGTGTGTATATATGTCTGCATCTGTGTACGTGTGTGCATGTATGTCTGCGTGTGTATCTGCATCTGTGTGTGTGTGTGTCTACATGTGTGTCTGGGTGTGTGTCTGTGTGTGTTTGAACTGGGGATAAAGGAAACATGAACACGCTTCCTTCACTTAGGCCAAGCTGTGGCTTGGAAGAGGTCAGAACTGCTCTAGCAACTAGAAACGCCTTTTCAACCTCGCACACTCTGTTCCGCATCCCCCAAATTCCTAGTGTAACGTCACAACAAAGTTCACTGGCTGTCCCCATCCCCTCTTTCCCTCCACCTATGTAACCTCCCCGCTCATTTGCAAGAAAGAAAATAGCAACATGCAACTGACACTGGGAGGTTTTGTGAGGCCCGGGCTTGCATGCTGGTGTTATTCTTTTTTAAAAATACAGCTTTATGGAGGTATAATTTACATACCATAAAAGTCACCCATTGTTAAGTATACGACTCAATGACTTTTAGTACAGTTATACAGCTGTGCATCCAGCTTCAGAACACCTCCATCACTCTGCAGTGGGATTTTAAAAATCCACTGTCCCTCCAGCAGTCTCTGCACCCAGCAACCTCCACTCTAGTTCCAGAGTAAGTCCAACACAACCCCTCATGGTCCCACCAGCCAGGCCACCGCCACCAAGTACGGGCTTCACAGACCCAGACAGCAGCCAGCCCAGGCTCCTCTCCCTGTGCAGCACCCCCAGCCCCCTCCCCGTGCTGCTGCTAATCCCCCAGGGAGCTCAGCCCAGAGGGGCTGGGGCAGAGACTAAATGCAAACTCTCTACCCACCTTCCCCACTGCTTTTGCCTAGATCCCACCCAAAGCCTCCCTGTCTTCAGAATAAGACACACATCCTTTTTTTTTTTTTTAAGTTACAGATGAAGTGTGAAGCTGCCCAGGTTGCAGGAGGCCCATGCTGGCAGAGGGAGGTGGATACGCCGAGGACAGCCCACGGAAGATGCTCCTGCTTTTCCAAGGGCCATTTGGGAGACACTTGGGCTTGTGTTTATTCTGACACAGTAAAGATTTCTTGCCTGTTAAGAGACAAGGTCACGCCTCAGAAGGCCTCGTGGACTGCAGGGAGTGCTCTGCCTGTCAACTCTGGCCATGTCCTTCCTCGGAGCTCCTGGGCCAGCTCTGGAACCTGTCCCTGACGCACGGCCCAAGCTGAGCCCTAAGACGCTGCAGCCTGGCTCGCACCGCACCACGTTACCCAATATGGAGCTGGGCCTAACTGTCCCAACTGGGGGACACGGTGGAGAAGTTTAAAATGCGCCTCAGATTCAGTTGCTGAGGTGGCTAAAGAAAATGTCGAAGGTTAAGAAGCAAAAGAATGACAGTCGTGATGCCATCAGCAGCCAGCAATAAGGGAAAGGAGAATTTGCTAACCTTCCTGATTCTTTTGGGAACGATCTCATCAGACAGTCCAATCTCGCTAATTAGAGGAAGGTGCTGACGACGGGGAAAGAGGCATTTGGTGGGAATCACATGAAAAGTTATGGTGTCTCTGCGGGGGAGGGGAGAGAGACAGGATTTTCCTATGGCCCGTGGCAGAGGCACCCGGGACTGCCCTGATTTTGCCAACTGCATTCCAGAGCTCTTTTCCTCCCATGCCCAGACAGAGCAACGGCCTCTGTAATGACTTCACGCTCGGCCAAAAGTAAACACACTCCGCGCTTTTTCCATGGACAAATTCTAACCCCGAATTGCCAGCACTGGCTTCCCAACAACCCAGATGGAAAGCCGCCTTTCCCAAGAAAAGAAAACCTTTTCAACTAAATAATGCATCTTGGCTGCAAAAGGAAACTTTCCTAAAAGCTTCCTAGAAATTGTTTCTCATGCAGTGATACTATAGATCACCTGAGCAAACCTTATCAGTGGGACACAGTCACTTAAAGTAAATACAAAAATCATCCAAGAATAAAAGCTTGCTCCTGCAAACACCTGCACTTGCAACTTAAGCAGCACATTTTATAGCTCTCAAAATACACACACACACACACACACACAGAGCTCACCACCACCTAACTGGAATATTCCTTCTGAAAACAGGCTGTGATAAGACAGGTGCTGACTTGAATAAAGAGCAGCAGCACTTGAGATCTAAGCTCGGCAGCACCTCTGCGCGTGTCAAACGCACATCTCACTTCTCCCCACATTCCACCTTGAATCCATGTGATCCAAGCTCAGTCCTCCACCGAGGGAGAGAAGCAGAGAGAGACGGGATGGTGGACTTACCAGGTTGGAATTGGTGGCGTTGGAGTCATCTTCTGGAAAGGGAATATAGATCGCTAAGGCCACACAATTGGCAAAAATAGTCAGTAAAATAATTATTTCAAATGGTCTGAGGACGGGAGTTAAGGAAGTCAATGCCACAGAAAGCACAAGTGAAACAAACATACATATATATATTTTTTAAATGAATCAAAGATTCATAAGAATTTTGTTTAAACAATACATTCCAAGCCCCTTGTGTTCTGAAAAGAAACATATGCCTTTTTAAGTGCTTCTAATGGGTCCCCGCCAAAATTTTTCCTAATATGTCAAAAGCAGTGGAGGCCAGTCGCGTGCCAGAGTAAACACAGATTTCTAAAAACTTTTTTCTTCTTCTTTTATTTATTTAGATTGCATTGGACTTCATTTTCCCCCATGTGTGCTTGGGGTTGCCTCTACAAAGCAGGGCCTGCTCAAGTCAGGACAGGCCGTCCCCCAGAAACTCCTTCTCTCGTGGTTTCCACACTGCCCCCCCGGGTGACTTGAGCTGGGGGCGGGAGAGGTGAGACCGATTTAAGGCAGACTTGACGTCAAGATTTTTCATTGAAATTTGGAGATTTACTTTTGATCTTTTAATCTGAAGTTTAGAGTGGTTATTGTTTTTTTCTTCTACTTTATTTCCTGACACCTTCCACAGAACCTGACGATGGCTGGGGGCTCTGGACCCTCAAAAGCATGGCAGCCCGTGTACTGTGCCCTCAGGGCAGGGCAACCTTCTTTCCTCCAAGGCACAGCTCCATGTGGAACACCTTAACCCTCTTCAGTCTGTGGAGGCCCTGCCTTCAGTGGGCAAGGCTTCCATTCTAGGGCCTCCTGACTTGGGCTGGTGTGTACTGGGATCTAGAGGGATAAGCCAGCTTCACTCACCAGCAGCAGTGCACTCAGTGAGGCTCTTGTGCCCAGATTTCTTTATCAAAATATCAGGCAGAACACATTCTCCAGAGAAAAAGGAGTTAATATGATAATGGTCCTTCTACTCTGCACCTACAACTAAAGGCCAGAAAGGAGAAGCTTCAGAGGAAGGCCAGTTTATGTTCTTTGGGCCCCAGCTTCCCCTGGTTCCCCAACACTGCCAAGTTTTCATCCTCATCCGAGGAGCCTGACAAGATGAGGAAGGGAAAGAGGATGGAAATCCCTGGAAGAAGGGACCAACTTCCTCTCCCAGGGAAACCTGTACTCACCAAGTTAATGAATTGAAGCAGGAAGAGAGACCTTAGAGATCATCTCGTCCAAACCTCTGAGGCCCAGAGAGCCTGAGAAACTTTCCGAAGAGCCCATGGCAGGTACTTCCCATCAAGACTAGAACCCAGATTCCCTGAGCGCAGAGTCCAGTGTTCATCCCGCTGCCATGAATGGCCTCTGACCTGTGTTAAGGACCTAGAAGACATCTTAGTCATGGCTTTAGCTGGTGTGCTGGTCATGGATCCCCCTCGGTCCCACAGGCATAGACGAGGGTCCATTTACCAGCACACCTCATGAGTGTGTGTGCCTTGATATCAAGACGATGATATGCAGTCTAACCCCCAACTTGACAGATACAGAAAACAAAACCACCTCTCCCAGGTTCCAAGCTGACAAGTAGCAGGGCCAGCCCCAGACCTGGACCTACTGACTCATCTGCTCCGATATGCTGTGGTGCCCCCTGAGTTGGCCAAGGAACCAGGGATGGCACTGGCAGTGTTGATGACAGGGACAGCAGCAGGCAGGACAGTGGCCGACACCATGCGCTTACTCTGTGCCGGGCTCTGCTCTAACTGCTCTGCACAAACACCCGAATGAGTGCACAGTTATTGTCCCCATTTCTAACTGAGGAGGCAGAGAGGTGAACTGTTAACTTGCCCAATGTCACACAGCTTGTGGTAGGATGGGATTCAAACTCAGGAAGTCTGGTTCCAAAGTCGGAGTTTGTAAGGACTACTTACCCTACGCTGATCCCTACGCTGACCTATCCTGAAGTTACCCTAAAGCGTTTTTAGAAAGTTCATACTTTAGACCCCCTACCACAAAACCCCTTCCCTCCTAGCCCTTTCCCACCTGCTTAGGAAAGTCCCATTCAGCCCAGGGGCTGGTCGGTTTCATTCCCGTCGTCTGATCCCTTGTGCCGCGCCCCCCACACACACACACCCCCACCAGGGCTACAGCACTTCAGTTAACCGAGTCAGACCTCAGGCACCTGTCCTCAAACATCAACTCGTTCCTTCCACCAAAGTGGGTGGCGGCTAAGCTTGGGGTGTTTCTTACACTATCACTTCTACATCCTCCCCCAATCCAGGCTATCCATCCATCATCTTATGCTAAAAGTCCCTGGCTACTGTGGAGACGATAATGTATAAAGAAACCGATCAGGCAGGTAAGAAAAACCACGAGTGGAAGGTGGAGGAGACGCCAGGTAAGACCTGGAAACGTACTGTGTCATCCTGTGACAGCCAGATCATTTTTTAAACTGTCTCTCCTTCTTAATGACAGCATCAGATTCCACTCTTCCAAGGAACACTGACGAGCGAGTACACCAGACCATCTCCTGACCTGTCCAACTACCCTTCCAAGGCAGTCTGGGAATGCCATCTGACTAGCAGCGCGGAGGCCAGGCCTGCTTCCTTTCCTGCATGGGGGAGGACCCATTCCGCCAGGTGTGCTGGCTGCAGCACCCCTCTGCCCAACCAGGGAAGCGGCTGAGCTCCACAGGTGGCCCTGGGTCATGGCCTGGCTAACACTGCTGCTGACTTGGTCAACTGTCTTTTCACGAGTCCCTGCCTCGGGCCTCCTGTGGCTCTGTGACCAGTTTCCATGGGCCGCACACCAGACGGTGCCATTACAAAGCCCCGCTCTTCCACACTCCCCCTCCTGCCCTGTGTGCTGCTATCTCACCTCTTCCCTTCCTCCCAGGCTAGTACGTCACCTGGCACTTCATTCTGCCCGCAGTGCTGCCTGTCAGGGAGCTGTCCATCCCGGGGAGGGAAGACAGACTTGATGAAGTCAACTCGTCCTCACCAAACACGTCCCCTGACGTGTTTTTCTGAGCATGCTTCCACAGGCATAGACTCCGCAGCCCTAGCTAATACTTTGGTTACTGCCCACTAAAGATGAGGAAACAGAAGCTCTGGTGATTCTGATGACTTGTGACCACTCAGAACACAGGTGGCAGCACCATGATGGGGCGTGGTAGTTCAGGCCCCAGATCCAGGTCCCTGCGTGTCCCAGTGGGCTGGCTGGCGTCCCCTGAATGCCTACCCTAGTATGTCTCCTCTACACTATGGGTGCACAGGGAGCGGGACGCACATGGACTGGGGACTTGGGGAACCTGGATTTGAAACCCAGCTCTATCAGCTACAGGCTGTGTGATCTGGGTAAGATCTTCAGCTTCTCCAGGCCTCAGTGCCCTCCCCTTTGGGGGAGCCTGACCCACATGGCCCCCAGCTCTCCCACTGCCTGGTTCTGTTGGAGCTGTTATGACAGCAGCATGCTGGGGCTGCCCAGAGCCGAGCCTCTCACCCAGTCCTCCAGGAACGGGAAGCACGCTTGGCCACTCAAGACAGATAGCCAGCTCTCCAGCTGCCACTCAGCTTACGCTGCCTTCTCTTAAAGTTACTTTTTGAGTTGAGGGGCCCAAACATTTATAGAACTGACATGTCTTGCTAAACAGAAGCTCTTCCCTCCCAAGCCATCTTCTTTTGCCTTTCAACCACTACCTACTAAGGCTTCTCAATCTTTCCGTGGAAACTCATGAATGACATGGAACCCTCCTATCCTGAGCCCCAGGAGACATGGTAGGAGACGTGGTAGCTCTGCCTGAATGAATTCTTATTATGAAAATGCCCAACACTAAGTACCAGAGTTCACCTGTCTGTCACTAATATATGACCACGTGGGGCTCAATGTCATCACTGGGCAAAGTCAGGGGTGGACCTACTCATCTTGAAGCGCCTTTCGATCTCCACCACCCCACAATTCCCATGACGTTAAGGGGCCTGTAATTCCACAGTGAGAGCCTGGCCCTCCAAAGCCATTTTCTCTGAAGGGCCCACTCACTGGGTTCTATGCATACAATGTGGGTCTGTGTTTAAAACTCCCAGCCAGCATTCTCCACTTTGGCTGCACACGAGAATCACCTGGAGAACTTTCACGTATGCCTGCGTGGGGCTCGGGCACCTGTATTTTGTTACAACTTTCCAGGCGATGCCAATGTGCAGCCAAGTTTGGGAACCATGAGCCAGGGTGGGTCACTGACCACTACCCTCTCGCACATCTCGGGCTTCCTCCTCCTAGAGAGAGTGGAGGTCATGAAACTACACCAGTGCCATGACACAGGAGGCAAAGAAGGCTATGGGGTATGTAACCACTGTTCACCCGACACACCAGCGGATCCCTGGACAGGCTCGGCTAGGTGAGATGATACAACCTCTCAGGATCGCTTTCTCAAATGCTGCTCATGGTATGAAAAAGATACATGAAGAGAAAGACCCTGCTTGTTACTCCAGCAGATTTCTGGGCCCTATCCCCAGACATTCTGAGTCACTGAGTCTCGGGTAGCGCCTAAAACTCTGCATTTACATAGCACCCCCGCGATGAAGGTGCAGTGGGTCTGGGAGCGAGCCTGGGGCCAGCCCCACCCGGGGCCCCGGGGGGCACCCCGCCCAAGCCAGAGCGCAAAGGATATTTCCATTCGACAATGCTGATGCACGCCCTCCGGATGGGGTTCTTCAGAGTCAGGCAGAGCAGGGCACGGGGCGGGCGCGTGGCTGTCGTGCTGCCCTGCTTCTTGGGTTTCCCGTACTGCTGCCGCTTCCGCTGTGTGGAGCTGACCGTGGAGATGGTCGCGTTGCCGGCGCTCCCCATCAGCTTGGCCTGCCGGGCCGCGTCAATGGCCGCCTGCCAGGACAAGGCCGCCCCCGGTGTAGGGATGTGCTCAGGGGCGAGCCCTGCAGCGGCATTGGCATTCATGTTGGCATGAGCGGGGCGCGGGCTCCCATAGTTGGAACCTGCAGGAGGAGAGGACAGAGGACGGCAGTTACTAGGGAGAAAGCAAGAGAGCTGGGAAAAGGAACCCAGACTCGCAATTTTTTTTTTAAATCTCATTTCAAACTATTGCAGCAAGAGCCTGGGAGGTGGCGCATGAGAACATGGGTGTGTGCTGCTGAGCAAAAAGAGTCAGGGAAACTGTTCTTGTCCCAGTTGGGCTGTGTGACCCTGGACATGTCGCTCCTACTCTCCAATCTCACCGACTCATCTTAGGCAACCAGACATGAGATGTGTGCATTACAGCATACATGCATGGCACAAGTATGGACCTGGAAACACGGAGCAAGTGAGAAAAGGAGGACACAGAAAACCGTACATATGCAACGTCATATACGTCTCTTACATTTGTAAGAACACATACAAATAAAGGACATGCATAAAATATAATAGGATGGTTGTTTAAGGAAAGTGAAGAGGGAAAAAGGAACGTAGGATATGGGGATAAAAGGGAAGAGTGAATGAATGAATAAATGAATGGAGAGAGAATCATTGCATGAATCAATGATGACAAATGCACAATGAATCGAAGAGTGTAATTCACTCAAGTCTCTGTACCCAAGTTCCAAAAACCAAAAATAGTATAATGAAAGGAAGGCATTGGACCAAAGTTAGGTCACATCCAGGTACCTCAAACCCATCTGAGCAATGAGTGTTGATTGGATAGGAGGGGGTCGGGGGCTGTGATGGTTTTACGTTAGGTCAGCAAATCCTTTGACATCCCTCCCATTAAGAAAGAGGATCTATGTCCCTTCCTCCTGAAATGGGGTTGGTCTTTGGTGACCATTTTGACCAAAAAGTACATAAGAAATGACAGTATGTGCATGCCCTGAGGCTGCCATGGGGTGAGGAAGCCCATACTAGCCAACACGGAGAGCCCATGAGCAGGGAGAGACTGCAAGACAGCCCCCAGCTGCTCTGCCCACCATCTGACTGCACCCTCATGTGAAAGCCCAAGCAATTCCTGACCCCTAGAAACTGTGGGAGGCAGCCAGGTGCTTGCTACTATAAACCACTTTGTTTTGGGGTGATTCATTACATAGCATTTGATATCCAGGAAAGGGAGCTGTGTATGGCAGGGATTGACAGGGTGGGGTAGAGGGACACAGGGAGGAAACCTGTGCAGGAACCAGTGAAATCCAGAGTAGAGGCATCCACATTTCTCTGTATAAAGGCAAAGGAAGCCTTCAAGACTGCCCCTAAGACACTATGCATACTTGGTGGGCATTCCTCCATCTGATCAGCTGGATGCCTGACCCTAGAATCCTACAAGGTTTACCCAGGACCAGCTCAGCCTGGGCCCAGACCTGAATGCCCCAGAACAGATGCATGGCCTTGAGACTTGTCACCTGGTTGGGTGCCATAGGATCAAGGGAAGCAGCAGAGAATGGGGTGATAGTGTGGGCAGTGAGCCTGGCATCTGATGCCAAATCAGTTGCCCAGAGAACCGTGGCTGGAACAGCCAGACCAGTTGCACATATGTAGCTTCCAAGGGCCCTCCCCTCTTCTCAGTGTACACACAGCTCTCCCAGGGAAGCTGCTGGGCCCAGAACAAACTGCCCCTTCCCTCTCCTCGCTGCACCTCACTAGTATTCAGATGAACACTTGGCACCTCTCCCAGCCACCCCTCCCTACTCTTATCTTGGATTGATCCTTCTATGTTTGACCTTCAAGATGACTTTTGCTCCCAGTGTGACTTGCTATCTAGACCCTATCGCCTCCACCACCAGCCCTGTTGCCGCCCCCCTCCCCCAGGGGATAAGCAACGACCTGGCTTAGCCTGACAGAACGCAGAGACACTCTGTCCTAGAGATGGACCTTAACAACCTCATCAGGCTCCTGATCTAGCCAGACCCTGAGCTTTCTGGTTATATTACTTAAGTAACTTAGCTTAGGCTAACTCAAATTGGGTTTCTGTCCTTTGCAACCAGAAAAGACCTGACGAATATGCTTGTTCAATGCTACAAAGCTTGTACCTGTCTGGGCTGTCATTTCTGCTGAATTCCAAAATCTACGTCCTTTCTGTCATCACACCCATGACAGACAATAAATAAGTTTCTACTCTTCCACCAATTGATTGACACGACTGCCCAAAATGCTGGACCCAAAGGATTCTGAGACTTCTCCGCGTACAAGAGGAAAGTATGTCATGACAGATTAGTGACGTCTGCCACGGATACAAACAGTAGGGAATGGTATCACAGATGCCACGAATTCACCAGCCCTATGTGATATCAAGATGAGCACATCAGGTCTTCTTTAGTACCGACTGGCCCACTGCCTTCCTGTCCCCTGACAGTTGTCTCCTGCACTATTACCATCGGGTCCCTGTAGCATTAGGGCCCTGCGCCCACTCCCCAGGGCCTGGAAAATTGCCTCTGTGCTATACTCAATTCAAGGCTATATTCTCAACGTGACACGGCTCCTGTATCACCATCTACTCCATTCACCCCCCTCCTTTCCTCTGCTCCAGCTGGTCCAGGCAGCTGCCGCACCCCTGGGGTAAAGTGTTTTACCCAGAATGTCAGGATCATGGAGAACCCAACACTTCCTGTGAGAAGTCCTCTCTCTCACATACCTTGCCATTGTCCTCCCTACACTCACTGTGTGGATCCTAAGCATAAAGCTAGGAAGACCCCGATATGACCGGGGCCTTCGCTTTTCTTATGATACCCCAGAGGAAGGAATTAGAAGGCAGTATCTGAATTAATAAAGGCACCTGAAGCATCAGAACTGTTTCAGTAACCAGCAAGCATTCGTATCTCCATTTAACACATAAGAAAACAAAGGAGTGTATGATTCATTAAAGGTCACAAAGTGAGACAATGAAAGATTTCTGCGGCACGCACAGGACTCGCGGTTCACTGCTAAACTATAGTCCGCCTCCTCAGAACTCACCCTGCGCCCCACATGCATACACACGTGTGTGCTCACGTCCACGGCCACAAGCAAAGCATACGTCTCCTACTGGGTTTACGGGCCTTGAGGTTGAAGGGGCTGCTGCATTTCTGACCTAAGAACATCCTTTACGTTTGGCATAATCTTCACAGGAAGGAGTCCACTGTGTGAACAGCCTCTCCAGTAACCCTCAGGGCAGCCCTGAGATGAATGAAAGTGGAAGGTGTCCCCGTTTCTACGGGCTGCGTTGGAGTGACCAGTAACCAGTGGCCTAATCTCATGTCTTACTGGGTTTGCTGGGAGCACTGGAACTCTCATTTTGTCCATTCAATCTGTGATCTATAATTTTTCCTTCCTAGACTCCCTCCCTGCTCAGCACGGACAACACTTAATCAACTCTATTTTAGTTCCTAGACTAACTTCTCTTCCCGCACATAGATAAAAGCAGCCTATGTCTTCAGCACTGTCAGCCCCTCCAGACCCCAAATCTCTTCTCACAACAAGCCTGCAGCACCTCACACCTTCTTGCAGACTACTGTCTTCAAACTCCAATCTTTGTACCCATTCCCAAGCACTGTCTTCATCCTCCTCTCTCCTACCACTTGCCAGTTCCAAAAGCCGAGCCATCCGTTTAGACAATGCTTCGGAAGAAGGCAGGAAGCACCGGCATGAGAACACATCCATGGCCTCAGAAAGGCTGCGTGAGGGGTGTGTCCTATGCACCCTGAGGTGATGACATGGAGAGCAAGGTGACCAGGGCTCCGCAGAGCCAAGATGTGGTTCTGAAAGCCAGGTCCTGGCAGGCTGACTTCTGAGCTACCCTGCACCATGGGTGACCTTCTTTATGTTCCCAGAGCACAAGGACCTCTCTGGAGCACTCCATCTGGAGAAAGCACATACAAAGAAGCCCGTGGGGAAAAATGGAATGTCAACCTCTCCCTAGCCAGAGAACAAAAAAACAACCTCCATTAATTTGGTCCTGGAAGCTCTGAGCACTGCTACAGCCCTGTGACCTGACTAAGGGCACCGCCATGGTAAACACAGAGCCACACACGGGCGAGACAGGTGCAGCCCCTCCAGGTTAGCCTCCCACTGGGGCTATGCTTCAGGGCCCAGCTTAGCCTCCACTTTTCCCAGCAATCTCCCCCCATCCCCTGGGATGGCTCCCTACCCAGACCCGAGGCTCTCTTAGTATCTCCAGGTCCCACTCAGGAAGGGGGCACCACTATCCAAGAATCCCAGGAATGGAAAATCACCACCTTCGGCTGAACGCTTTTGAACCCAGAGCAGTGCCGTGGAGGAAGGGCAAGCGGCCTTGTGTCCCTGATGGCTTTTGTTAGCACGAAATAACCACCCAATGCAAAGAGACCAATTTTCAAATTATAAAGCTGATTCAAAGCTCTGTCTCCTGGCTGCCAGCTGAAAAGATGCCACCGTTTAAGCCTGCTCTGGCTCCTGCCTTACTAAACTATTTTTACTGGTGTTCTTGTCCCTGAATGAGCCCCAGAGCAGCGGCTCAGCAGAGCAGGCCACATACAAACAGGTGGATGCCCACAGCGGCGACCTCGCCCTCACAAGAAGAAAATGATTCCCATTTGTCAAATGGCCCAGCTCCCCTGACTTCAGAGAGCAGCTCCCTTCTCCCGCACACAGGGGCTGCTGCTTCTCCAAGGGACCAGGACGAGGGCAAGACCCCTGCACAGACTGGTCGGCCACAGGTCATTCTGCTCTGCAAGGTCCTAGGAAAGAGTCCAAGTCCGGAGGCGGTGGCTTATGCTTCCTTGGTATCCCCATGAGTGAGGCGTGGAGCTGGGGACCTGGAAGGTGTTCGGTGATGGAAAAGTGGATTTCATTTTCCCTTTAATCCATCTCCATCCATGCACCTGATTCAGGGCCTTACTGCAGAAGATGTTCACTATCTACTTGCTAACAACAGCAATATGATGATGTCATGATAAAGATGAAGGCGGATAACAGTTAAACACTAGAAACTGATGGAGTCAGCCCATCTATGCCCTAAAGCATGGGCTTCTTCAGCCTCTACAACTTATTTCTGGGATAGGGTTGTGGGGGAGATTTCTGAAGGAAGAGGTTGTGAGCCATGACTTCCCTCTCCCCCACCACCCCCTAGTCCAGGTCTCCACCCATTTCTTGCCCAGAATGCTGCAGTAGCCCCCTGACATTTCTCTCTCTCTCCTTGCCTGTCCCCAATCCAATCTCCATGCAGCAGCCAGAGTGACCTTTTAGAAACAGAAATCATAAATCAGGTCCTGTCATTCTCCTAGATAAATCTCTTCAAAATCTGGACCCGTTGCCATGACTTATGAAGCCCACATAGGCTGCCCCGGCCACTTCTCTGAGCTCATCTCATTCCCCTCTCAGCCTGGTCCAATGCAATCCTCACATATGGGACTCATTTCACTCCTCCGAAATGCTCACTTCTTAAATGCGGCAGTACCTTTGCACGTACTTAGAATGTTATTCCCTCTGCTTTTGGCTTAGTGAGTCCTTCTTTCACCTCAGGTTTGGGCTTAAATAATTCCTTCTTAAAACCCCTGACCTGGACCCTCTAATGTAAATATGCAGAGTTCAAAGACTGGCTGCCAGTGGGCTCCCCATCTCCCTGCCTCCATACTCCCCTTGAATAGAGATGCCCAAACTCCCAGCACGATAAAGAGATCCCCAATTAGCCTTGTGTGTGGAGGAAAGTACAGTGCTGCAGATGAACTTGGACAGCACAACCTCCCTCTTAGCCTTAGCACCTTCATCTGGACACAAGGGAGGTCACTGCTAAAGACAAGACTTTGTACCCACAACTGCAACCCAAATCGATTTATAGAGAGCAAGAAGCAGCAGTTCATACTGGGCAGGGAGAGAACTGAAAATACATTTCCTCCTAACGTCCTAACCACTCTCTAACTTAGCAATCTCTCCAGCGCAAAGGAAATGCTTTCTCTCAGGCCAGGGTGTCACCTGAGACCTTTGCAGAAGCCCATTTCACTTTTGCGGTCTGTAATCTCACTGTGGTGACCAGGGGCCTCCATTCTCTTTTACAGTGTAGCAGCCAACCTGAAACAGAAACCGTGCTTTGCCCATTAAAGGCCAAATGACTAGAAAGCAGGAGGCCATTAATCTTCTCTATCCAGAGTATTACAGAGATAGCTGGGAAACTTGAACAGGGAAGATTCTCTCTCCTGGTCTTAAGATACCCAAAGCCCTGTCTGTCTTAAGCCCAGTGGTGCCCATGCAGGGAAGGATCAGCTCTGGCTCAACCCCATGCGGCAGATGGGGTAGACCGGTAGACTAACTCAGCAGCTCTTCCAACCTCCTTCTGCTGTGCCTGCCTGTCCTGCAGATGCCAAAGAGCTAAAAACTCTAATTTCCAACCTTCCTCAGAGCTGAACTTCCTGATGTGGCTATGGAGTTTGGCCAACTCAAGTGAATGAAACTAAGTCTGGTGGGGAGAGCATCTATTTCACTGCTACAAGGCTGGCAAGGCTCTGGCGATGCTTTCCCGATGAGTGGAACGTGGATAAGGGGGTGTGATCCTGGAGTCAGCTCTTGGGCTTCCAGATTCCCCAGCTTCCTAATTATACCAGAGCCTCGGTCCCCTTGGTGGGCCAGCTCTGCAGCCTTATTCCAGGAGTCATTCCTAGAGGCCCGACCCAGAGCCTGCTCTCCCAACCCTTCCAGTGATTTTGTAAGCTGGATTCCTGTATTAACTATGTTTCCTCTCAAAAAGACTGTGGCAGTATCTACTGTAGGTCTGAACCCTGACTGAGACACATGGTCTATAGCCTTGCTGTCTAAAAGAACATCTACAGTGATGAAAATGTTCTATTCATTCTTCGATGCCCAATATGGTAGCCACCAGCCATTACTGACTCTTAAGCACTTGAAATGTAGCAAGGGCAAATACAGAACTACATTTTAAATTTTATTTAATTTCAATTAATTTACATATAAATAGCTACAGATGGCTAGTGGCTATCGTACAGGACAGCACAGGCCTACATTAAGAGGAAGTCCTAATGGAAAAAGCATAATTTGTGATGGAACTTTTCAAAAAAAGCAATCAAGAACTGATTCAGATGCTGATAGGTGGGTGGATTTTCTGATCAGGAAATAACCCACCCTATGCAAAAAGGCATGTGTTCAAAGCACAAGAGAGTCTGAGACCCAACAAACAACATTAGAAACAAAAAGTCATTTTTCAGTGGCTAATCCTCTTGACAAATGAACAGAAACTAATGATCCCAAGGGGCAGGTGGGGAAGCTGAATCTTCCCCCCAACCTGAGTGGGTCCTAAGAGATCCCCAGGACATCCCAGCTGACGTGGAACCCTCTCCCCAGACCGAGCACCCAAAGGGTCTTTGCAGTGTGTCACATCTGCTGCCTCTACCTCTCACTGGAGCCATTTCACACTCTTGTCAACAGCATTCTTGTTCACTCTTCCCTCACCCTTCTACAAACACTGATCATGAGAGATGCGGATGCTGAGAACAGACCCTTGGCCACAGCAGTCAAACCTGCTCTGAAACAAAGACAGGGACCCAAGGATATCTGTGGCCATCCCCCCGACTAAATCATTCAGTGACTAAATCACTGCCTTAAATAAAACCATGTCTTTCCTGTTCTACATCCCACTCCTCTCTAATGACAGGGCCAAAGCAAAGAACCTGGAGTATTTCAGAAGCCCAAGCTGACAGGACGAGTGGTCAAGCTACTGTCGTTCACACCTTCTAGTGATCCAGCAAACTAAATCTTTTCTCTGTTCTTCACAGGGCAGCTAGTCACAAGGAGAGAAAGAAAGGAAAAGGAATCCTCCGAGGGACTCCCATGGAAAGAAATAGATGCAGTCCTGACTGAGGTCAGATACCAGCCAGAAAAACGGAAAGCCTTCTGGATGCCGATATCGGGGGACAGGCAGGAAGAGTGCCACAAGCCTGGCACAACACTGAGAAGACCGAACACTGGCTCCTTGTCTCCTTGGCAATGACTAATGAGTGCCTGAGAGGGGTTACACTCTGGTATATGGGCCCTTCTTCTATTCTCCCAGTGATCCGTAAGCTCCTTGAGAGCAGGACCCAGCTTTGTGGCCTCAGAAACGTGGCAGACTGTCACCTAGTAGGTGCTCAAAACACATTTGCCATGTGGAAGTTCTTTTGCAGAATTTTTATTTGGCCTTCAAAGATTTCTATATAGAAGTTTACAGAGATGATGTTATTCAATTATTTTAGATTAGAATGTCATATATGTGTCTTTCTTTCTTTCTTTAGAGAGAGAGGGAGTGCACAAGTGGAGGGGCAGAGACAGAGGGAAAGAACCTTAAGCAGACACCCTGCTGAGTGCGGAGGCCGACGGGGGGCTCGATCCCACAATCCTGAGATCATGACCTGAGCGAAAATCAGGAGTCAGACGCTTAACTGACTGAGCCCCTTCTGTGTTTATTTCATATGTTAAGTGAATATTTGTTTCTTATCCCCCATCAGAAGGGAAACCCCAGGAAGCAGGCACCTTTGTCTATTTTGTCTGGACCCCAGAGTCCAGAACAGCCTGGAGTATGGTGTGTGTCCAACAAAGATGTGTTGAATGAATGAGTGAATATCTCAAAGTGTAATTGTCCCGTTACATTTTTTTCCCATGACATTTTTAATTACTTCAACTCCTGCCCCAAGATATAGAGGGTTTTGCTGCTTTGGCCCCATTTTATTGGTAGGAAAACAGAGACCTGGAGTCTCTGCACCTCTCCCAATCACCAGAACGAGAACATATGAGGCAGCGCCATCTTCGAAGGACAGCTTTTAGTGTATTCAGTGGTCCCAACCTCCTTCCTTCTCACCACCTGGGAGGATGGGGTGACAGGAAGACTCACTTGGCTAATCCTCGACTGCCCACATACTGCACCCAGTGAAGTGGGCAGAGCACCCTTGGGAAACAGCAGTAATTCCTGACTCCATTCTCTGTTTGTGAATGCCCAGCCACACTGCCACAGAGGAATGGCATATGGCAGCGCAGCCCTGCTGAGGCTCAGAGCTCACAGACTCAGACCCTCCAGGCCAGGAGAGGTTCTGTTCTACGGGAGAGAAGGTCTGATTGTGCCTGGAGCCTCTTCAGCCCTGCTGGGGGCAGGGGAAGCTGAACTCCAGAACACGGCCCAGCTGGAAGCATGCGCTGATCAGCCCTGTAGGGAAAGCAATTTAGCACTCCTAATGAGAGTCTTTAAGGAATTCAATCATTCCACTACCCTTCTCAGAAGCTACCCAAGACTCCAGCAAAGCAACGTACCCGGTTATTCACCACAGTGTAAATTATACCAACACCAAATTGAAAATCACCTATAAGCCCATCACAGGGGGACTGGCCTATGCACGTCCACATAATAGAATTTTAGAAGCCATAAAAATTATGTTTTGAAAAACAATATAGAAAAAAATTTCACATGATATTAAGCAACAGAAACAGGGCCCAAAAATGTATGTACTGGACTTTAAAAATTGGACCCCAATTTTTATTTTATTTTTATTTTTTTAAGATTTTATTTATTTATTTGACAGAGAGAGACACAGCAAGAGAGGGAACACAAGCAGGGGGAGTGGGAGAGGGAGAAGCAGGCTCCCCACGGAGCAGGGAGCCCGATGCAGGGCTCGATCCCAGGACCCTGGGATCATGACCTGAGCTGAAGGCAGACGCTTAATGACTGAGCCACTCAGGTGCCCCGGGCCCCAATTTTTAAAAAGACACTTATTTTCCATGGAGGAAAGACTAGAAGGAAACACATAGACTAGAAGGAAACACATAGAAATATTCCTAGTGGTTCAACTATACTTCAATCTTTTAAAAAGTCATCTTTCTAGATCAAGAGCATGAAAAAAGGATTTAAGATCTCTATTGTTTTTACTACACTTGAAAGAAAAGCACACTTATTGTTGAAAAACAGAAAAGTCCAACAATTTAAAAATGTGTATCTTAGAATGTGTATCTTATCTTACCTCAGAAAAAGCGCCATTAATAGACTTATGTGTCTATCTAGATCTTTTTTAAATTTTTTTAGAGAGGGGCAGAGGGAGAAGGAGAGAGAATCTTTTTTTTTTTTAAGATTTTATTTGAGAGAGAGAGACAATGACCGATATAATGAGAGAGAGCACACAGGTGGGAAGGAGAGGTAGAAGCAGGCTCCCCACTGAGCAGGGAGCAGGATGCAGGGCTTGATCCCAGGACCCCAGGATCATGACCTGAGTTGAAGGCAGACACGTAACCCACTGAGCCACCCAGGTGCCCTGTGTCTATCTAGATTTTTGTCCTGTAAATGGCTAGAATAAAAATTTATAAAAATGGTAGGAAGGAAGGAAGGAAGGAAGGAAGGAAGGAAGGAAGACTAGTGGTATCTTCAGGTAGCCACATTTATTTGCAGAGAGGCAGTTTAGCCTAGAACTCAGGGCCATGGACTTGGAAACCAGGCAGTCTAGATGCAAATTCTAGTTCTGCTAGTCACTACTTGTGTTCTGCTGGAACGGCCACCTCACCTCTCTGTACCCAAGATTCCTTATTTGTAAAATAGAAATCATAACATCGCCTATCACATGGCATCGTTATGATGATCAAATGAGTTCATAAATATAAAACTCTCAGAATACTGCTGAGAGTAAGAGCCTTGTAAGAACTAGCTCTTTTTGAAATTATTATATTTTCCAAATTCTGTACAGTAAATAATTCCTTGGTGATCAGAAAGAAAAAAAGTTATGGTTTTGGTTTATTATTTAAGTATACTTCCAAAATACCGTAGTCAAACTGGTATCAGATTCTTGTCAAGCTGTTGCCAGACCCATTCTGAGGGGTTTGGGGGGAGGGGTATGCACTCAGACCCCACCTGGCAAACAGGCCGCCCACCTTCCTAGCCTGCCTGGAGCCTCCTCCTCCTGATCCCCAGCACCACAGGAAAACACAAGCATCTGCCTGCAGCCACAGATAAACAAGGAGTCCCATGAAAACTCAACATGCACCTTTGTGCAGCCCTCTGCTGCCTTGAACCTAAGCTCGGGACAAAGGATAATTGCACCCCTAGGTCTCCAGCTGCAGCGCTCTGTAAACAAAGGTATCTAGGTTTAGGATACAGTGAAATGGTTGATTGGAAAATTAGCCAACCTACATATATGGGCAAGATGCTTTCTTTTTTCATGTCATCTTGATTCGTAACAATTCCATTAAATATCAACTGAGCCCCAGAAGGTATGAACAGGTATGTGTATGCAGGTCCTAGAGAAAGACAGCAGGACCGCTGGGTTCGGGCCCCGGTCTGAGGGGTACCATCCGTATCAGCACCAATCCTTCGAAGAAGCTGCAGGGGATTTCCTCTGGCTGGAGCACAACCTCCCAGCATCAGAGGCCAGGCCGCTGACCCTGTGACTGTCACTCCCACCACCAGCCACACTGCCGAGCACCAAGTGATACACACTTCTCAGGTTACTCATCTGTAAAATACAGATAAGAATACATTCCTCACAGGACAATCGTAAAGACTAAATGAGATTAGGTCTATGAAAGTACTCCCAAATATAAAGACACTTAATAAGAATCCTTCCACAGATGTCCACATATAAAGCTTCAAGGCACCAAAGAATACCTCATTACCAATGAAGTAAAATAAAATATGAAAGCTGTTTTATAAAAAAAAAAAAATCTTTTTCCCAGAAGCACACCCTCCATGTTAAGCAACCATCTCGTAAAAACTGTTATATCTCACACACAAATTTAATTGTGTCAATTTGTGAAAAACTGAATCTATCCAGAGAATTCAGAATACAGAAGATTCCAGAGATCCTTGAAAACAGTGATTCATTTTCCAAGGAACCCCTCTTGGTGAAAGGATCTGAAGTTCTTTTTCCATTAGCTGTGGGATTGCACTGTGTGCATGTGTGCGGGGGGGGGGGGTGACTGCACATATTTACACACTAAAAACATAAAGCACACAAACACACCCATACACAGCCCATTTGTCCTACTCCTGATGTCTCTAATTCTCATTAAGGTGGGACAAAAGAAAGACAATAGCTTATTCCTCTGCACTCGCAGGCTACTTAATAACAATGCTTTGTATAAAGCATAATGCTTCTTTCATTTGGAAAAGTCAAAGCCATTTATCTCATTAATCCCCACAAAACCTTTGCCAGAGAGCAGGCAGACAAGAAGGTGGAAGGCAACGAAAAAATAAGCAAGTCCCCCCAAGCCTGCTGTTCCTTGGTAAATATTAAGCTTCAAAGAGCTATGAGGCCATCTCGTCTGTTTCCCAAGTTTGGTGAGAGAAGAACCAGACCAGAAGTCAAGAGAGCCGAATTCCAGTCCCCTCTTCAACACCCATTTGTTCTGTGCGAGTCAGACACATCACTTTCCTTCTTTGGCCTTTGGTTTCCTCCTCTTGTGAATGAGGAGGCTCAACCAAACACCATGAGAGGTCTCCTAGCTCCGAGCCTCAGGTCCAGAACTCTTGGGTCTGGTATCTCATTGCCCCTATTACCCCTCCCCAGCCAGTCTAACTCCTACTGAGTTCCTCAGTGCCCAGATCTCTTCCCCACAGACCTCAAAGATCAGGGCCGAGAAAGTCGGCCTGACATCTAGCTCCATCTGCTCCCGGGCTGGGCTCCTGGCTCGAGTGTGTGCTCGGCCATCCTCAGAGGCTGCCTCCAATCTGCTCACAGGGCAAGGTCAACTGAAGGGGCCACTCAGTGAGGAAGGGCAACAGAGAGAATAGGACCCTCTAGCCTTTGTATTGTTTCTAATTTATTATTCCAGGGTTTCCCCAGTAACCCCTGGGGGCTCCATGTGGTTCACGTGGAAGTTCTCAGAGCCAGAGAGAGCCCTTCACCTCCCCACACTGGGATAGTATTATCAAAAAAATATCAGAAAATGGCAAGCGGTGGCAAGGACATGGAGGAAGGATGACCCTTGTGCGCTGCTGGAGGGAACGTAAAATGGTACAATGGTTATGGGAAGTAGCCTGGACGTTCCTCAAAAAATTAAACACAGAATTACCGTATGATGCAGCAAGGCCACTTTTGAGTCTATACCCGAAAGAACTGAAGGCAGGGACTCGAAAAGATACTGCACACCAAGGTTCAGAGCCGCATTATTCACCATGGCCAAGAGTTGGAAACAGCCCGAGTGTCCGCTGACAGATGAATGAATAAACAAAACGTGGCCTATACATACAATGGCCTGTTATTCAGTCTTAAAAAGGAAAGAAGTTCTGACACAGGCTGCAAAATGGATGAACCTTGAAAACATGATGCTAAGTGAAGTCAGCCCGTCATAAAATAAATACTGTCTGATTCCACTTCTATGAGGTACTGAGAGGAGTCCTAGCCATTGAGACAGAGAGTAGAGGGGTGGTTGCCAGGGCCTGGGGGGGAAGGCGGGGTACGGACTTTCACTGGAAAGATGAAAAGGATGGTGGTGACTGCAGAGCAATGATGTGAACGTACATAATGCCACTAAATTATACACTAAAAAAAAAATTAAGATGGTAAACTTTATATTATGTAAGTTTTACATACTCTAAAATTATTAAAATTTTAATTTAATTTTTTATAAAGAGCAGAGAGGAGTGTTGGACCTAAACATTCCAAGAGGAAAAAGATCTAGGAAGTGGGGGGCTGTCTTCTCAGGAACAGAGAGCTGGAAGGCAAAGGCAGCTGTCCTTCAGGAAGGGCTGGTGAGGGTGAATTCAGCCCAGTCCCGAGGGAGGTGTATGGCAGGACCAGTCTCTACCCCTACCCACGTGCTTCCCTGCACTGCCTCTGCTCAGGCCCTCAGCACGTGACTCAGGCCCAGAAAAGGATGCAGAGAATTTTGGTCATAAATTGTTTCCAATTATCAAATAAATCACACATGCGCATACACAAACATGTCTTCACAACTGAGTGAAACCAGACTCAGGTCCAAATACATCTACGGTGTTCTCAAGCACCATTCAATACCAGGCGTCAGATCTTTAGCTGGGAGAGATGGGTGATTGGAACGTTAGATCAATCCCTGGCTTTCCACAGTTTCAGTCTTGTCCAAAGGCTCTGCACTGGGCACCTGGAGTGTCTCCAGGACAGGCCGTAACGCGTTCATCTCCGTAGCTCTGGTGCCTAGCCCAGCACCTGACACACATCAGGTATAAAAAGAGTGTTCACTGAAGGAATGGGATTTCTCCTCAGCGTCCTGACAGTTTTAGGTGAGGAGACAAGTGACATTATTCCCACTGCTAATGATGAAACCAAGGCAGAGAGAAGCACACAGCCCCCATCCAATAAGACCCAGGCTAGGATGGACTCAGCCATCCCCCAAAGCCCTCCAATTTCTCTGGCATCGTAAATCCACGCTCCTTCCTCAAAGCCTCTTGAAGCCAGCAACCTCTTGAGCTCTCCCCACCCCCTACCCCCCGGGCGGGTATGTGTTTCCTCTCCTTCCTGAGCCCTAAGCTGCCTTTTCTCTTCTTTCTGCCTGGCTTTTTCTGACACCTTCTAGGCCAGCACTACCTGACGCCTCCTGGCCCCTCTCCTCCATCTTTTCCTCCTTGGAGGACTGACGAAAACATCTGACGAGGCCATCCCTGTGTGTGGCAGAGAGGCAGAGCAAGGGTTGCACCTAGGTTGGGGGTCCTTGGAGACCCAAGTTCCCAACGTGGGACTCTAGTGCTGCCCAGATTCTCTCCCAGGCCTCAGGTGCAGCAAAAGCCTGGGCCAAAAGGGAGCAGACTCGGAGAGCCAGGAAAGTCTACTGTTAAAAACCCAAAACTAGAAGGCAGAGGTCAACGTCACCTTCATTCTTCATCGCAGAATGGAGTTATGATTCAACGAAGCAGAAACCAGAGCTACAGAAATGCTATAAAGCTCTACCATCTCTATACCTTTGTCACCCTGTTTATGTGGCTCTCCTCCGACTATGTCCCCACAGTAATTAGGAGGGTTGTAACCTCTAAGACAACATGAATCTAATGCTGGACTATGAAGACAGCAGGGAAAGAACACAGGATCTGTAAATACTGAGTTTTAGGGACAGGCTGCAAGGGAATCGAGTGGATAGTGGCAGCTAGAAAAGAAAGCTGCGAAGTCGGGTGGCTAAAGGCAAAGATCGGGAGTCACGTGAGACCCAAGTTTGTACTCTGTGCAGCCACTTACAAGCCCCATGGGCCTGGGCAACTTAGTTAACATCTCTGAGACTCTGGGACCTCTGAGCTGTTTCAAGGATTTTAAGACATTTACAAGCACTTGGCATGGTGCAGCCATATATGAAGTTCTCAGTGAACAGTAGGCATTAATCGGTATTGCTCTTATTGTTGATGCTGTTATTAAAGTGAGCAGGATCCCGGCACCTGCAACAATAGAGAGGCGTGGGGAGGCCCCGGCCTGAGAAGAGCCATCAGGCTCAGCACCACAAAAGCCTTTGCTGGCACCTCAACAGAGTCAGCAATTCATGATCCTCCATATTTCCACCAAAGCACACTCAACCCCAGCTTATCTCACTTCTTCATCAGCTCACCTTGGGCCACGGAGACCAAGGACCAGGGCTGGGCACATGGCTTTCCTCCTCCCTCCTCCGCTAGGGAGCCGTGTGACTCTGGACAAATTCCTCCCCTCTCTGTGTTTACCTTGTTGGTAAAATGAAGGAGTTTACCAAATGATCTCTAAGATCCTATATATTTTTTGGCACTCGCTGATTCTAGAATTCGCATGTGGGTGGCAGAAGAGTTTATCATTTGGAACGTGCTGGCAAAAGAAATAGGCTTCCTAGAGGGATGCTCAGTGCCCCCACCCCACTCCTCAATTCCCTCCTTTATGCTAATAAATAATTGAATTGGAAAAGCACCTACCTAATAGGGCAGCCACTTACATAGGGCCACCCCCCTGAGTCTCAACAAACGTGGACCAGGATGGCCATGACTCCTTAAGAGCGTGATATATAATGTTTGTTCTCCACAGCGCCCAGCTTCTGCAATATCTGCTGACTTAGTAAGCTGCTCTTCCTGGTCCTCTCTGATGCACTCAAGTTTGGGAGCCGGATGCTGCTGGAACCACAGTCACCTGCTCATTAGCTCTCCTTGAATGTCTGTTTCCTTCGGCAGCCTTCCTAGATTTATTTGGTTTTCCCAATCTGTGAAACGGGAGCTAACAGCTCCCGAAGGATAAGAACAGAGATGTGGAATCTTTGGGGTGACCTGGAAGCATCTTTCTAAAGGTCAGAGTTAGCAGGTGGAGAAGGTTATTGGGGCAAATGGGGCATTTGCTTTCATCTGCTCTATGCACTCAGTAGTCCACTGAAGTGCCCTTTTATATAAAACACGCATGGACTAAACATAGCTTTGCTACTGGGTGGTCCCCTGGCAGCCTGCAAATACAGATACTGTTTGCTGAGCATCACTGTTTGCCTTTTATAAAGAAAGGCAGTTTTCTTTATAAAACTGGGAGCTTAGAACTCCCACTCAAGATGGCAAATGCTTGGTCCAACTTCCCACTTGAGCCAAGGAGTTATGGAGCCCTCCACTCACTGACCCCGAATTATCCATGGTCACAAGATTGTATGAAGGCATCAGTGATGGGGGTAGGGAAAGCAGCTGCTGCCTGCCAAGGATAAGGTCCAGGAAAGCAACTTGCCACATGACACATGTTCACCCTGGATCACAGGCACACATACGTAGGAATGTGCACATACAAACACGTGCGTGTCCCCAGTGTGGGACTTGCAGGCACAGAGCCCCACCACCTTCCTCTGTGCGGCCCATGGCCTTTGCCGCTGCCTTCCTTAGATCTACTTGAAGCATGTGCGTGGCTTCTCCCCCTGCTCAGACATAACCCTGAGCGCAGAGCCCCATCTCCTCCCACTCTGCAGCCCCCACAGTGCTAGCACAGGGTAAGTGGTCGAGAACATCTGGGTGTGTGGGCCCCACTGGGGCGGGCACCGTGGGAGCCTCAGACACGTGAGATGCTCTCCCTGCCTCGACAAGCCACCAGCCTCCTCGGGTTGCACATTCACCCACACAGACACACACACAGACACCCACCCACACACGCTCTCCAGTAACATCTGCCCAGCCAGGGACCTTGCTCTTTCAGAGTCCGCAACTATATTTGAACGTGAAACCGAAGCAGCCAAGGCGAGACTGGCCCAAAGGTTAGCTCCAGACAACTTAGCTTTCTAAAGTGCTCAGTTTGCCTCTGCCAGAGCACGTGGTTTCTTCGAGCTGTCACCCCCTCCAGACTGCAGATCCCCTCCCTCCCCCTCGTCCGTCCATGGCTCCCATACTCCACTCCCAAGGGCAATGGCTTCAGGTGAAGGAGATACGAAGTGCCAAGGTACAAAGAAGATGAGTTTTGGAATGAGACAGATCTCAGTTTGAGTCTCAACACTCCCCTTTTTAGCTAGGTGATCTTTGCTAAGTTAGCCTAACCTCTTTGGTCCTCAGGTTGCTTATGGGTGAAACAGGAATAATATCACAAGGATAAATAGGATCCATTAAAACCAGTGCAAGCTTACTGGAGGTTAATTATTTCAAACCAACACTGTTTCTTGAGTTGGCAGTGCTAAAGGGTGGTATGAGACACAAGGAGTTACACCCTCCTTCTCCCGCCCCTGGGTTCTCCAGCAACTTCTCCCAGCCCACTCCAGAGCACAGTTGGGCCACCCGTCCCAAAGAGAACCAACAACACCTAGTGATGTCTTGCCCTCCGTGCCACATCCAGAGCTGGCAAGACTCTCTCACACTTCTTCTGTCACCACACAGAGGGGGTTACACAACATCCGAGCCTTTGGGAGACACGGCTTCCATCTGGCTGGCAGCTTACAGATATTTGACCTTATCAGGCCTGAACTGGAAAAGAAGGGTAATTGAAGTTTCGTATGAAATTATCATGCAAGCTACGTGTGACCCAATCAGGCTTCCAGGGCATGTAAGAGTTCCATTTGTTTGTGCCAGGGATACTTTGTGTGCGGGCTGGAGGAAGGAGGCCGGCCACATAACAGGGCCCCTGTGCCCTTAATGTCTGTTCTCCCTGTTCTCCCTTCATTGGCACCCAGCAGCTATCTTCACAAAGCCTCACATAGTTAGCTGTCCTCTCCTATCCCTTCAGGACCGCCTCAGGCTTTCCCTGAGCCGACAGGAGAAAGCCATGAGAGGAGACGAAAGGAGAGTGGGGGTGAGGAAGGAGAGCAAGCTCAGGCACTGCAGAGCTGGGAGTGCCCTAGAGACCATCTGGCCCCAGCATCTCCCCTCAGAGGTACGGACACTCAGACCCCAAGCAAGCAAGCGGCGTGCCCTAGCTTCCACAGCCAGGGCAAGGTCAAGCCAAAACTTGAGCCCCAGCCTCCAGATTCCTACATGCTGTTTCTACTAACCCAGGTCAAGGCTGAAGCCTTTCTAATGAGAAACTGGCCTATAAAAACTGCTCTGCCCACTGCCCTTTATGTGGCCGAGGCCCAATGTGGCAGGCTGAATAATGCCCACCCGCCCCCCAAGATGTTCCAAGTCCTAATCCTCGAAAACTGAATACGTTACCTTATATAGTCAAAGAAACGTTGCAGGTGTGATTGAACTGATTGTGAGTTGGGGAGATTATCCAGGTGGGCCTGATATAATCACAAGAATCCTTATAAGAGAGAGGCAGGAGAGGAGAAATGGCTCTGAAGATGGGGGAAGATGGCCTCCATCAGCTGGAAAAGGCAAGGAAACAAGAGTCTTCCCCTAGAGCCTCCAGAAGGAATGGGGCACTGCCCACTTTAGACCTCTGAGCTCCAGGTCTGTGTTTTTAAGCCACTGAGTGTGTGATCATTTGTTACAGCAGCAATAGGAAACTCATACTCTCGGCACTGCATGTGTATAAAATCATCCCAAGTTGAAAGCAGCAGGGAGAGGGCAGAGTTAAGCAGTCTTGGTTATCTGGCCCATGGCAATGGTAAGCCGTGCTCCTGGGACTCCTCGAGGGCAAAGTTCTTGCTGCCCTCAGCCTGCAAGGCCCTCAGAAGCCAGTGGGTGCCTGATGTCTGGGGCAGGGGGTGGTATGAATAGAACAGAAACAAAAAGTTTCTAGGAGTCAATTAAAAAATGGGTAAAGGACTTGCATAAACATTTCTCCAAAGAAGATATATACAAATGGCCAATAAGTATTCAAAAAGATGCTCAGTTAATAACCAAAGAAAAGCAAATCAAAACCACAATGAGAAATCACCTCACATCAACTAGTATGGCTACTGCCAAAAACAAACAACAACAACAGAAAATAATAAGTGTTGGCAAGGATGTGGAGAAATTGGAACTCTTATGCACTGTTGGTGATAAGGCAAACTGGTGCAGCTACTGTGAAAAACAATATGCAGGTTCCTCAAAAAGTTAAAAATAGAATCACCATATGATCCAGCAATTCTGCTTCTCAATATATACCCAAATGAATTGAAAGCAGGTCTGGAAGAAATATTTGTACACCCATGCTCACAGCAGAGTTAGTCACAAGAGCCAAGAGGCAGAAGCTACACAAATGTCCACTGACAGATGAATGGACATGCAAAATGTGATAGATACATGAAATGGAATATTATTCAGCCATAAAAAGGAAGGAAATCCTGTCACAGGCTACTACACAAGCACTATTCTGAGTGAAATAAGCCAGTTACAAAAAAGACAAATACCACATGATTCTACTTATATAAGGTATGTAAAACAGTCAAATTCATAAAACAAAATAGAATGGTGGTTGCCAGGGGCTGGTGGAAACGGGAATTGTTTAAAGGGTATAGAGTTTCCATTTTTCAAGATGAAAAAGTTCTGGAAATGTATTTTCACAAAAATGTGGTTATACTTAACACGACTGAGTTGTTTACTTAAGGTGGTGGTTAAGATGGTAAATTTTATGTTACGTGTTTTTTACCACAATAAAACAAATTAAAAAATAACAAAAAGTGTCTGAGTGTATAACATACACCAAAGGAGCCCAGCTGGGGCCCCAACGCCTCTTACAACATAGCATGTGTGAGAGTTCCCATTATTTGTGCCTTTATTCCTGCACTCACTTAGGTGTTTGTCTCCCCAAGAAGATCATGAGCTCACTGAGGACAGGAATCAAGTCTTACTACTCCAAGAACCTCACACAGCACCCAGCACTGTGCTTTCCATGTAAGAAGTGCTTGATGAACATTCGTTGAGTTTAATTTTTCAAGAGTATGGCCTTAGCTCCTACAAATTAATCCTATTCTTCCAAAGTGGTACTTATTCTCCTGCCAACTTCCACAGGGTCAGGGATGTTAGACCAAGTACCAAGGAGACAGGGAAACTGGATCAGGGCTTTTGGAAGAGGGCCAGGCTATAAGTAAACAAATGTAGTTATTCTCTAAATGCTTGTATAATATCATTTCTCTGCACCCTGCCCCAGCCTTCCTCATGTGGCATTAAACAGGTAAATCACTCAAGAACACAAAATCAGAGGTAAAAGCAGAATGACTCCCTGGGAACAGGGACCAGCTTCAATTTGGTTATACTATGAAGGACAAAATCTCAGAGCCCCACAGACCACACCAGAAGTCATAATACAGGTCTGGAAGCCCTCCTTTACCAGTTTAGCATCTCCTTGATTGGTTTAAGACTATCAAGAGAGTGCAAGCCTCACGTAGTGGTATCCTCTGATACTCCCTCGATGCAGTGATTACAATAACCACTTCAATTAAATTCTATCAACGGAAACGTTTGTTACTCTGTGTGTGGATAGTCATCTCCTGACATAACTCAAGCCAGCATGAAAACAGTGGAAAGGTCCTTCTCCTCTTGTCTGTAAGCTTAAAGTCAGCCCTGGGGCCCTCAAAATGTATGGAAGGGGCCTATTGAGGTAATAAGGGAGAAAACAAGACAGGGGTACCTTCTGGAAATTCTTGCTTAAAAGTAATACTTATAGAACATTTATTATATGGGCCAGATCCTGTTCTTACAATTTTACACATATTAATTTATTTAATCCTCTCAGTGTATCCATAGGTAAGCATATTGCTATGCCCACTTTACAGATGAGAAGACTGAGGCACAGAGGAACTAATTAACTTGCACAAAGCCACCAGTTCAAACCAAGCAGCCTGGCTGCAGAGGGTGTACTTTAACCACCATGATCACAGCCTCCACGGTTAGGTCCCTGGCCTGAGGTGTTCACTTCCAGCTTCCTTTCCCTCCTCCCTAGCCCCCAACCCCACAGAGTATACCTCTTCAGGCCTCACTGGCAGAGGCTCACAAGTTTAAAGAGCTATTTCTAAGAAGTAGTATTTGCAAAGAACCACACACGTCTCAAGGCAAGAACCAAAGAACGAAGATGCAGAGAACTGTACCTACGCCAGTATAATTGTATAGGATGTTTGACGTACGTATTCTAAAACATGTTAGAAACATAAATTACTTCTCACCCAAACTTCCTGAACATTCATTCCATCCCATTCCCACTTACTAGATAAGCAGACCATCTAAAGAATGCCCAAGTCGGTAACCTGCAGAGGGAGTGCATGATAAAATAAGTAATGGAATTCAGGCATCATAGTACTTGAAACCTTACAAGAAAATACCCCCTTCCACTTAGGAAATCACTGGGAAATATTACCCAGAGACAAATACTTTAACTATGAGCATCTCTCGAAAGGCGTATGAGCCAAAAAAGCATGACACTCAGCTTATTTTTTCTAGATTTACAGAATGAGAAAAGATTTTGAGCTTGCTCAACCACCTCCCGCCACCCAGCAGGTCGCTTACAGGGCACCTGAGATGGGCTCTCCCACTCACAGCATTTTCCAGGAAAGCGTATGACTTAACCTCTCAGGAACCTATCCCCAAATCCCCAAATTCTGGAATTCATGAACTCTTTCTTTGTCTCTTACCTAAAAATCTCACACTAAAATGTGAGATACTTTCTTCTTGTTCAGAGTAACAAAAGAACATCTACTCTAGCATCACCTTTAAAACAATTTTTAAACGAACTTTTTACAAATATGTAAAGATTGGCTCTTCCCGTCAGGCTTGTCTCCTTCAAGATACACAGCACTGATTCTCTTGGCTTCCCAAAGCTGTATTGTCCAATGTCTTGCTTATTTTATGGCTCTCATTGCAACTGTCTACATTCTCTAATTGTCTCTAAAAATAGAGTTCCAATCCATAACCAGTATTCATAGGTGGGTGGGGGTACCGGGGCACACCCCAGGTTTAGGGGGGGCAGGCACACCCCACTGGTCCAAACACCCCGTGAGGAAGCAGGCTGGGCATATTTAAAAGAGCCCTGGGCATATTTAAAAGACTCTCCTCTCTTGGACCAAGATGGGCGCTCATCCAAGGAACACACATGGTGATGGCAAGCAGGTACCAAGGATCAGATGGTCCAGTCTCAGAGAAGGGAGCCAGACAAGGAGGGTTGCTAGGAAACCAGAGAGATGTGGCATCAAGTCTAGCCAAATCAGCAAGGAACGAGGAATTAGCCAACAACTGACCAGAGGGTTTGAGAAAAAGGGAAGAAAAAGAGCAAAAAGCAAAAACCCAGGTTGAGAGAGAGAAGATCCAGAGGCTTGGAGGCAAAGCTCTGGCTAAGAAGGGATCTGGAACACAGCCTGGGAGCACACGAGGTCAGAACCTAAGACTGAGTGCAACGGCAGAGAGTGGTAATGCTCACTAACATCGATGTTCTCTTTTTCATCCTGGGGCCCCAGGTAACCCACAGTCTCCAGCCTTGCTGGTAGTTGGACATGGCCTTGCGACGAAGTTCTGGCCAATGAAATGTGAACAGAAGTGATTGGTACCACATCCAGTCCTGGCCTGGGAGAACCTCCCACACATAATCTCTCTTGTTTCCCCATCTGCAAACCTCTCTCTTTCTTCATACATCAGCTGAATGGAGAGGTCTCTGAAGACCTAAGAGAGGGCAGAGCCACAAGGTGAAAGGAACCTGGGTCACGGAATCACCTTTTAGAAAGCCACCTGAACAACGAATCCTGCCTCATGACAAAACTAAAAAATAAACTTTGTGTCAAGCCCATGAAATTTGGGGGCTAGTTGTTACAGACAGTTAATAGCCTTCCCTTATGAATACAGGGTCAGAGAAACAAACATGTAACTAAGGAGTAAGAAATGGAGTTTCACATGCCTAGAGGAGATTAGAGATCAAATGATTTGAAACACCTATAAAAAAAAACCCCAATAGATGTCAAAATACCTCTTTTACTTTTGTAATCAGATTACAAGGCCAATGAATCAAAGGGACACCACAGACACAGAATCAGAATATTGCTGAGCAGGGAATTTAAGAGTCACATGGTCCAGAACAAAGTGGAAATGATTTGGCAAGCCACCCATTCATTCAATAAACCCTGAATACCTGTTATGTACCATGCCCTGTGCTAAGAACCGTGGCTACAATGGGAAAGGGGGCACAGTCACCTCCCAGACAGGCCCCCAGCCAGGTGGGAAAGGCAGGCATGCAGTTACTCTCCCAAGTGACAAGGTGTTTAATGGGTATGCCAGGAGTGTGACGGCAGCTCAGAAAAAAGACCCCTAACTCATCCTGGAGCTGTCAGGGAAGGAGTCCCAAAGGAGGGGATGCTTGACCCCGGCTCTGAAGAAGGACAGAATTGAGTTGACTAGAAAGGGTGAAAGGGTAATCCTGCTAAGGGGAACAGCATGTGCAAAACACAAAGGAGTAAACTGCATTTGGGAATCATTGGCAGATAGTACATCTCAAGTGCAGGGGTAGAGGGGAGCAGGATGAGAGCTGGTAAGACAAGTAAAGGCTAGACAGTGAAGGACCAGCCATCCATTTCCCAATCAACAGGGAGCCAACCAGGTGCTCAAAGCAATATGATGACATCACCTGATTTGTGCTTTGGCTTTCTGGTGACCGAGCAGAGGATACACTAAAAGAAGTAAAGCCAGGAATAGAGAATCTAGTCAGAAGGCTCTTATAATCACACAGGCAAGACAGATCAGAGCCTGGTTAGTGGATTACGAAATATTGAAGAAGAACCTCTAAGACTAGCTAACTGAACTAGCTGTGCAGTTAGAGGAAAACAGACATTGAGAATGGCTTCCCAGTATCTGGCTTAACCAATGGATGGGGCCATCACTGAAACAGTGATCACAGAAAGAGAGAGAAAGGTTTTAGGGGACATACAGGTGATGAACCGATTTTGAAAAACTCAAAACATTCTGGAGACATCCAGTAGAAAATTTAAAATGTGAACTTGAGACAGATATGTGGGCTGAAAAAGCAGATTTGAAAGTCATAATCATACCAATGGTAGGTTCAATAATGGGCACAGTTGACATTGCCTAAAGAAAGATAAATGGAAGAGTCAGAAACAGAATTCACGGCACCTGTGTGGATAATCCATTGAGGTGATCTGTAGTCAGCTGATACATAGGTGCATTTATGGTTGATGCATTCATAGATGCATTGATTCTCTGCACAGATGTTTAGAGCATTGATTCATAGATGCGTTTACATTTGGAAGCTATCTACTGATGGGACCCAGGGCTCTGTCTTTGGCTCTGGCTTTTTAAACACTGAATTAAGAACTTGGATGAAGACAAATTTGTCAAATGGGCTGCTGACACAAATCTGGGAGGAATAGCTAGTATGTTGGAAGGTTGAATCAGGATTCAAATGACCTCAATATGCTGCAACTATGGTCCAAACTGACAAGATGAAATATAATAGGCATGAATGTAAAGTACTGCACTTAGGTGAAAAAAATGTCACTGCCTGAACATAAGGTAGGAGGAATCCTGGCTTATCAGCAATTTATATGACCAAGACCCTAGGGGCTTTAGTAGACAGCAACTCAGTGTGAGTCAACAGTACAGCACAGCTGCCAAAAAGGCCAAGTGCAATCTTTACTTCCTTAATCTGCATTCAGGGCCCAGAATAAGGGAAGCAGCGGGCTGAGCACTCAGCACAAATCCACCCACCACCAAAGCCTGTGTCCCTCTGGGCAACAGACTCCAAGAGGGACAGTAGCAAGGAGGAAGGTGACCAGAAGAGGGTGAAGAGTGAAGAACAAAGCCACAGAGAACCGTTTAGTAAAGAAAGTGGGGACAAGAGACCTGGAAAACATGCTTAGAGGGAGCATGGCGGCTTACTGCAAAACTCCAGAGGGCTAAAGAATATGAAGTAAGAGCAATTCCTTTGCTCCGGATGGAAGAAGATGAAGGGGCAGAAGTAAGGGGATGGCACATTTCAACCTTATCTTATTTCAAAAGATAAATGCTCTTCAAAACCAGAATGGTGGGGCACCTGGGTGGCTCAGTCGGTTAAGCGTCTGCCTTTGGCTCAGGTCATGATCTCAGGGTCCTGGGATCGAGTCCTGCATCGGGCTCCCTGCCCAGCAGGAAGCCTGCTTCTCCCTCTGCCTGTCGCTCCCCCTCCTTGTGCTCTCTCTCTCTCTCTCAAATAAATAAATGAAATTCTTGAGGAAAAAAAAAAACAGAATGGTTGCTTTGTGAAGCTAGTGAGGCCCCCTTCCCTAGAATTATCAAAGCAGAAACTAGACCACCTGTTAGGAACACTGAAGAGACTTCTGCGTTGGATAGGAGTTTGGGCTGGATCCCGGTCCCCAACCTTTTGAACTTCAAGGACCAGTACCATCTCTTTTCAATTTGCCACGTGAGAAATTTTTCAAAAATCAACTACCATCTACTATCACCATCATTTCACAAAAATGAAGACATTTAACACCAAAGAGCAGGGAAGATATATTATCAGCATAAAGGGCAATCCTCTATAGCAGGTAAACTTAACTTTCTGAAAAAACATACCTAATTTTTCTAACTCTGTAAGGGCCAGAAAAAAACATTAATCATGATTCCACTATCTCATTCACTTGTATTTCTAGTGCATGGCATTTAGCAGACACTCAATAAATACTTGTTCAATGAATGACTGACTGAATGCATGCATCTAATATATAAAGCCCTGGTTTCCAGAGAGTGCAAAAGCTTCTCTCCCCCAACATTAATCGATATTTATTGACAGCTCTGGTCATTCCCGGCACTGAAACACACTACAGCAAGGGCCATTAACTGCCCCCAATCCATTCTCCAAGCACTGAGAGTAACAATGCCTTATATTTGTATAATGTTTTAAGATTTACCAAGCATTTCTCATGCTATCATCTCACTCAGTCCTCTTTACAACACGGAGATCAGTACCCTGAATTTCCAGCTGGAGAAACTGAGGAACAAAGGCTTTCCCCAAGCCATATACGAGATGGTTGAGTCAGAACATGAACATAGCTCCTCCAATTGCAAGGTGGATGCTGTTCCCACCTGCCCCAAGTTTCTCCCTAAGAAAGGTAGAACCTGGTCCTCTGGCCCCTTTGGGGGAAATTGAAATGCTTTGTTTTAGCCACAAAACCACAGAATACAGGCTTCCACAACACAAGCGGCCCTGGTACTTTTGGGATCTATAGCCAGAGCCTCCTTGGGGAAAAGCAGAGAGATGGAGGAGCACACAGCTTCCATCAGCAGCAAGCCAAGTGCCTTTGTTTGCCTTCAAGACACCATCTGTGCGCCAGGCCTGCTCACTCTAGCACCGCAAAGCCCTCTGAGATGGATTCGATCTTACGTCTACCCAAATGCATGAAAAATAAATAAATAAACCTCCAAAAGATGATGACAGTGTGTAAGAAGCCAGTAATGGGAACCTCAATTCAGAGCTCCCCTTTCATTCTGTGTGCAAGCCAGCTCACGTGGGACTACCTGATGAGTTCTTTCAGCCTGAAAGTAACTGCCAACGCAGGAAACCAACAGTACGATTAAAACCAAAGATACAAAAACAAACCACTACCACCAAAACGAAACAAAACTATGTTCACAGACTTCACCAGTTAATTTGGCGCACACGCCAAATTGTGTGTGTGTGTGTGTGTGTGTGTGTGTGTGGAGAGAGAGAGAGAGAGAGACGTGTCAGGGAGGCGAGGGAAAGGTCTCATGGAGACTTGAGAAGATACAGCATTTTTATTCAAAATATAGGGAACGGAATGAAGACTCCTTGAACGTGGGATATCTCAGCACCTCTTTTCCAGTGTATGACTAGAACAGAGTACAGTGTAGCTTAGCAACCCTAGGTGCTAATTTTCTCACTGATAATTCCTTGGGTAGAGAAATCCAAGTTCCATGGCCCACCATCCCGAAAGCAGTGGAGCATCTCAGTAGGACAGGGTCAAGGTACTGAAGCAGCAGCAGTGGGCATCCTGAACAGATGGTAAAGGCAGGTATCTACGGGAGGGAGGAGAGAAAGTACGTGCTCTAAATGCTGTGATCATTACTGCATTCCCTAGCAACACAGTGCTGGCAATGTTGTCTAAGTACCACATAAAAACTTGTGAAATCAAAAAGCAGACATCCAGGAGACTGCTCACCTGCGTGACACATAGTAAAAACACAGCCAGGGCATCGGGTATGAGTGGGGCATGTCACACGGGAGACCAAAGAATGCCTGAGTGGGGCACCGGTTTACAGGAAGTGCAGAGCCCATGTCCGATTGGTCCAGAAAGTCACTTACCCCGAGAAGTAAACAATGAGGAGCAGAGCCCTGTAGAGAAGCAGGGACTGTGGGGTTAGACAGAGTAGAGTTTGAACAATGGTTTTATCGCTTTTCTAGTATCAGGACGGAGGCCAACTCTTGGTTGACTGCATTTTGACCTCAGCTCGGCTTGGCTCACCCACACTTACTGAACCCATACTACTGCGGTCCATTATACTGAGTGATGGGAGTGCAAAGGTAAATATATCCCCTTTTCTTACCTCCCCAAATGGCAACATTATCTTTCCCATATGGTCACTGTGAGACTAGATGAAATAATATAAATGACAGATCGTGGCACACAATAAGAATTGACTATCCATTAGTTGTTATTCTGGTGTTAATGATGGGTATCTGAAGGTCAGTGTCCAGATATTTCTCTTTTTTTGTTTTAAATCACAAAATATTTTAAATAACTGTTCATTATTTCTCTGAAAAATACGAAGACCTTAGAATGCATTAAATTTTGATCTTTGCTTCCACCTCATCTATCACTTATTAGAACCTTAATATTGTTTAATGTTTAAAACCACCTTATTTTCAAATCATCCTAAATCTTAGTCTTCTTTAAAAAAAGAAGAAGAAGAAGGGAAGAAGAAAACAATGCTTCTTTATTGAACATGTGGCTTGGTAGTTCTTTCAAGGATCACTTTAGAGATGCACGCTGTCAGTCTCTATATGAACAATGCCTTTCCATCCTCTTTTTTTTTTTTTAAGATTTTATTTATTTATTTGACAGAGAGAGACACAGCGAGAGAAGCAACACAAGCAGGAGGAGTGGGAGAGGGAGAAGCAGGCTTCCCACTGAGCAGGGAGCCCAATGCGGGGCTCAATCCCAGGACCCCGGGATCATGACCTGAGCCGAAGGCAGATGCTTAACAACTGAGCTACCCAGGCACCCCACATCCTAATTGTTGACTGAAAATCTAGCTTTGTGCAGAATTCTAGTTTGAGAGTCACTGAGCACTCTGAAGATATTATTTCATTGTCTCCCAGCCTCTGTTGTAGCTTGATGAAGACTGCTGTTTGTAGATAATCTGTCTTTTCTCCTTGCTTGCTTTGAAGATTTTCTCATTTTCTTTGACATTCCAGCAGTTTTCTCCATTGAGTGCCTAGATGTAGATGTATTTTTAATTACCCTACTCAATACGCAGCATGCTACTACAATGTAAAAATCAATATCTCTCTTAAATTTTGGAATGTTCTTGGCATTATCTTTTAACACAATGTCTTCTCACCATTATCTCTATTGTCTCCTAGAACTCCGTTGATGCAGATATTGAAACTTTCATCCTGTCCTCGGGTTCTTTCATTGCTTTTCACGGATTCCATACTTTCTCTCTCAGCGCTGAAGCCTGGGCAGCTTCCCATCGCAGATTTTACTTTCTGCTAGGTCTGACCTGATGTCACACCCATTCGTTAAAGTCCTTTATTTCAAGTATACTGAGCCCTGTTTTCAAAACTTCTCTTTTTTTCATAGAGCAGTCTTCTTTTCTTAGAGTTTCTATTTCTTCTTTGATCTCTGTTGTAAATGAATGTGTTTTACCATCTCCTGAAATTGTCCTGTTATTTTCACTCTTGGGGCACTAACTTTGCTGCCTTTTGGGTCTGCTGGCTCTACCTCATGGACGTTTCCATTGCCATGAGGTCTCTTATTGTGAGCTCATCTTCAGCCAGGATTGCTTATGTTACGAAAGTGTTAGGGGCCCTGAGCTGTAGATGTGTGCTTCCGAGTTGTTTGTGTTTATTGCTGAAGGACTGTTACGAGTATCAATTATCCTAGATCTAGGGGTTTTTTGTTTGTTTGTTTGTGGCAAAAGACACACACATAACATTTACCATTTTAAGCATTTTTAGGTGTACAGTACAGTAATGTTAACTATATACACTGCAGTGTGGCAGATCTCTAGAACTTTCTCATCTTGTAAAACTGAAGTTCCATACCCAATGAACACCTCCCCGCCACCCACCCCCTGCCACCCCCCGCCCAGCCCCTGGAAACCACCATTCTACTTTCTACTTCCTGGTTCTGAGAGTTTGACTAATTTAGATACCACATACATGTGAGGAGTCTTTTCGTGCCTGGCTTACTTCACTTAGCATAATGTCCTTAAGGTTCATCTGTGTTAAGATATATGGCAGGATTTTCTTCTTTTTTAAGGCCGTCATAACAAATCACATCAGCCTGGGGGGCTTATTTACTCACAGTTCTGGAGGCTGAAGTCTAAGATCAAGGTGTCAGCCTGATTGGCTTCTGGTGAGAGCCCTCTGTCCTGGCTTGTGGGTGATAGCCTTCTTGTCCTCACTCGGCAGAGAGTACAAGCTCTCCACTGTCTTTTCTTATAAGGGCACTAATCCTTTCATGAGGGGTCCACCCTCCTGACCTCATCTAAACAGATTATCTCCCAAACGGCCCATCTCCACAGACTTGAGGGCTTCAACATATGAATTTGGGTGGGGGACAAAATTTAGTCCACAGCCATATGTGTATACCGTATTTTATTAATCCATTCATACATCAATGTCCAAGATATCATTTTTTTCTCATTTTTTTAACCCGAAAGTTCCTATAATAGGCAAGGAGCATAAATTCAGACCCCCTACCTACAAGTGGTACAGGGGTAGAGTCCCTCTTTCTCACAGGCGGTACGGTAAGCCCCAGGACAGACAGTAGGCCTCCTTGCTGTTTACCCCAGGGCAGTAAACAGAAGCTTGTTCATCTCCCTTTCTTGAAGAGAAAGCTCTTGAAGGTTCTGGGCTTTATGCAAGGGCTCCATTCCAGCCCCCCGAAACCTTGCACACCTGAGGCCAGACCCTCATCTTCCACAGCCTATACTCTTATCCAGATCCAAACTTCTATGGGGGTCACCATGCCTTAGCTATTTTGAACCTATTCTTTCTTTTGTACAGTTAAAATATGCATATCTATGACACAGGACGGTTTTGAGACTTAAATTACACAATTCACATTAGCAGACACCAGATAGTCAATGAATCATTGCTACTTTTATTTCCAAACCCCAACTCAGCCCAATCCAGCCAAAACCACTCCCCTTCCTCTTAAAAATACAATAAAAACTTAAAAGCTGTAACATATAATATTATCTACCTTGGACTGCCCATACAATATCTCCCCTTTCTTTTGAAAAAGACAAGAGAAGAAATATAAGAGATACCAACAATCAGCTACAAAGTCTGAACCCCAATATCATTTCTGTATACAAGATAGCTCTAATATGAAACACTTGCCTAGACAGCTAATGTATGAATTCAAACAAAGTGCATGAAACTCTCAACCTAACACACACACACACATACACACACACAGTTATTAGTTATATCTAAGTCAAATTTTCTAGTTGATCATAAAGATACACATTTTAAATGTCATTCATCCCTCAAGTGGGAAACATGTTCATCTTGTATTAAACATCAGTCAGCCTTGTTGCTAAACATGAAACTCCAGCTAGTTTGCAACACAATAGTTTTTCCTAGCTTAGACTCTATTCCAGATCATGAGTTTGTCTTGCCCTAGTCAGTACTTCTGTCCCTTTTGCTAGGTTCCATGGGTGGTTGGTCCATGATTTCCCTTTCAGTGGAAAGTACTATAGAGCAAAACCCCATGTCCTTCAAATGTGATAGCTGCATGTACCGAGAGTGGGAAGTTTCCTGGGCCTTCCTCATAGGTGGCCCACATAAGAAGTCTCATTATATAAAGCAAGAGCTCTTTTTAATTGAGTCATCTTACAGAAATCACCAACAGTCCCAATACCAGTATATTTGATTCTAAGATAAATGGGAATCGAACTTGGAAGAAAAGCCAGGGGCAAATAATTTCATGACTGCAGAATATATGATGCTAAAGATGTAAGATCTGTTGCTCTTTCCTACGCCTTGGAAAACTGCTCTAATAAATGAAAAATATATTGGAAAGAGAGAAGAGGAAAGGAAAGGAGAAGAAATTTAAGGGAGGTAAAGGGAAGGGAGGGGAGGGAAGGGAAGGAAGAAGAGAGGGAGGGCAGGGGAGGGAGAAAATAAATGTGGTTTATCCCCAAAAGCAGCAGACTCCAAGTGAGCTATGTATGCATACTCCTTTATTTATTGTGTCCTCTTGGAATGTATTCAAAGCAAGAACATTAAGCATGTGTAATATCCAGAAGTGAAAACAGCCCCTCTTGACACAGCTCTGCAAGTTTCTGCCCTAAATTAGATAGCGAATCAGAAGGTTGCCCCTGTGGCTGGCTTGGGGTGAGAAATTAGGGAGTTCCACAACGTGTAAGCGTGCTGGGCAAAGACTGAGTCTAAGACAAGGCTGTGTGATGAGATTTTTCCCAGTCAGGAAAGGCAGAGCCAGGCTAGGCTCATTTTACTGCAGTGCAGACAGTGACAATTCCAAATTGATAAAGACCCTAAAATAGGCTCTCTGTATCAGGCTGCCCTGCACCCCTGGGAAAGAGCCATCATGTCAACTGGATGTCAACCCAAGCATTTTCTTTACTGACCCACCTCCCTGACTTTTATCTCTGAGCATGCAGATAAACACACACGACAGTCCCTAGAGATTCTTTCTAAATATACCAACCCCTGTTCATACCAAAATGGACTCCCTGCCTATTAGTGCTCCACGGGTACAGAGGCCTGGCAGACCTGCTCCCGGGGCACAGACCAAGACTCTCACACCCTGGCTCTGCTCTCCTAAATCTGAAGTTTGGACAAGGCCCTTATGCTGACACTACTTCCGAGACAACACACATTCTTAACCCGAATTTTTCTCTTGCTAGGGAAGGTCTGAGCAGATCCCCAGGCTCATTCTGCCAGCATACAGGCTATTCTTCAAGCTACCAAGAAAAATCTCAAGAGCCCAACAATAAACCATCCAAATTAGAAAAGAAACAAGATGATCATGGCAGGACTTTTTAAGACCAGGGGCTCACAAAACAGGCTGCCCATGTTCAAATTCCAGCTCCACCGCTTACCAGCTGTCGACCTTAGGTAAATGACTTAGGCTTTGGAACTTCAGTTGTCTTTTCTGTGAAATTGGGATAACAGGAGTCCCTACCCCATAAATGGGAAGTGAGGACTAAATGAGATTGGGTGAAGCACACCCCAAAGTGCCCACTGGGAGCCACGAGCAAGGGTGGAGGGAGACTGCCTGCACCCACTGAGTACAAACACTCCAGGAGGAAGGTTCTGATAAACAATAGCTTATTATTCTTCAGAAGGGCCTCCTTACCATCCCTTGCAATCATCAAAGTTCCCAGTTGCAGTCTGGGCTGGGGAGAGCGGGGGTGAGAAGATGTTGGCTGTCATGAGGCTAAACTGTTTATAACTGAAGGAATGCATTAAGACACTCACGCTCAGAGAGCTGATTTATGTTAAGTAAATGGCCCCACATCCCTTGGATGTCTCCACTTGAGCTCTCTCTGCTGCCTGGCCATTTAAATGCATGACTTGATCCAGGTCCCCACTTGGGTGTTGGCAGGTTGAAAGGCACTTCCAAAGCCAACAAGCTCTAGAAAGCCAAATATGGCCACACTCAGACCACTCTAGGTGGACCACAGTGAGGCCCCCCGAGGGTGCCAGAAGACAGTGAGGGGTGACTCAGACAGCATCAGCTGACAACTTCAGGGTACAAATGACTATGGGCTATTTTCATTTCCAAACAAAATTTTCCATCCTATAAACCCCAAAGTATTTTACTGAAGCAGTGGGGTCTAGTTCATCAGCCTACTGCTGACAGGACAACCTCTTAAGCAGGGCATAGACACTATTTTGAGTCATTGCCCCAGCAGTCTCCTGCCCCTGAGAGAGCGTATCAACAATACTCAGCTGGTTAGAAATCTCCTGGGGGTCACAGAAATTTTATGGTATGAACGAAGGGGGCCAGGGATCAAGGCCAACCCCTCAGCTGCTCCTGACCACCTTTGGCAAGCCAGATCATCTCTGAGCACCAGTTTCCCCATCTATGCACTAGAAATCTGTCACAGGGATCAAGTGAGAGTAAAGTGAGATAATATGTGCGAAATGCTTTGAAAAATATTTAGGAAGACACTATCATAAAATCATAAAGTACTATCTAGTGACTCCTCCAGGAAAGTTAAACCAGAAATTAGAAGCTCTCACATTTAATTCACCTTTCAAAATTTGTCTATGATTTATCAACCTACCTGAATTTAAAAAAATGAAAAACAGAGTTTATAAAATGGGTAAGTTTTTTCTTTTTTTTCTTCATTATACCAAACACCTATTTCAACGGATTTTTTGTCATTGTTGTTGAACTATTTGTTTGACAAAAGTGACTGAATCAGCTGGCCATTAAAGTACAACCTAAGCATCTGTCCATCTCTACCAGGAATAGCCAGAACAGTGGGTGTGCTGTATGCCTGTCCTCCATGCTGAGGCTGTGGCAGACATCACTAATCAATCGTTGCACTCTTTCCCCCCCGCGTGGGCAACAGTTAGCCTCCTCTTCAACACATGGCAGTCCAGCCAGCCATAACCAGTCCTGAACGGGCACAGGACTAAAGCCTATTGTCATCATAGCTGCATCCTTTACCTGATTTAATCTGAAACCATAGGCTCAGTAAAATCACCTACAGGATGATTTAGTCTTACTAATTCCTCCTGAACTTAATTTGCTGATGTCTAGAATTCCTTCAAAAGACACAAAATCTTTCACTCCACAATGAGACAAAAGACTGGACATGCTAATACTTCAGAAAGGATATAAAAATGACTTAAATTGGGGCGCCTGGGTGGCTCAGTCGTTAAGTGTCTGCCTTCAGCTCAGGTCATGATCCCAAGGTCCTGGGATCGAGCCCCGCATCGGGGTCTCTGCTCCACGGGAAGCCTGCTTCTCCCTCTCCCACTCCCCCTGCTTGTGTTCCCTCTCTCACTGTGACTCTCTCTGTCAAATAAATAAATAAAATCTTTTTAAAAAAATGACTTAAATTTACAGAAAAATAGAAACAGTTGATTCCAGTCTCCCTCTGAGCAGGTCCTCGTGGCCCTGTTCCTTCTGGAGCAGCTCTTCACTGCATCTTTGAAGAAACAATTCTCCTCCTACCCTCTGGGTGAAGTTGGCCTCCAGGGACAGCAGAGCTCACCCAAGACACACCCACGATGGCCAGGATGAACGAGGACAGTGCCGCACGACTCTGCCGGGTACCCGAGCCCTTCTTCTGTGAGCGTGTTTTGCCAGAGGGAAAGAGAGGTAAAAAGCAAAGAGCTCTGGATCCCTTAGAGTGATGTGCAATGGAAAGAGCACAGAAAGGGGAGATGACAACCAGAGATAAACCCCCATGACACAGAGATCGCAACCAAACCCCATAAAATCATCTTTCACACTGTGTTTGACCCCTTTATACCAAAAGTTGCTCAACTCCTGGACTAAGCTTTTGTTTTGTTTTAATTTATCTCTGATGGGATTATGGTATCAGTCTATATACTAGAGCTCTGTAAAAAAAAAAAAACTGAGCGAGACTTCCAGAGTCTGAAAGATTCACTTACCAAACAAGTATGGTGGTAACAACGTACCACGTTGCAACCTCTGAGAAATTCTAATGCAGTTCAGCCAGTGGCTCCATTGTAAGCTCCAGGAGGGCAGATGCCCATTTGTTTTATTCCTCAATACATCGAGCACTATCTGGTATCTGCTAGACAGTTCATACATGGCTGTCAAAATTGGTTATGCTTGATTATGTCCTCTGCCAAGTGGCTATTATAGTGCCAAATTCAAAGCAAGCACTCACTTAACATTAATTGATTGATGATTGATAGTCTGACCTGTCTTTCGTTCCCTAAGTGAAGAAAGCAGAATGAGTCAGCTTGATACATCTGGTATATACCGAACATACCTAACAGATATCTGATGTACCAAACATACATTTTAATGTATACTTAATATATGCCTCTTATACCTTATGATATTAAAAAGAAAAAATAATAGACTGACATCCAGAAAGTTTAAAATACTCTACCTGAGTAAGTCCCAAAGGGCAGACTGGAAATCATTAGGTGGCATAAACGGGAGGTGATAGTTAAAGGAGGTAAACTATTAAATAGCATCATGTCACTTTGGTTTCTGATAGTTTCGCTTATAAATATAGTTTTACTAAAGGACCAGCTCAAGGGAGAATGATTTACAAACCAGGCAGAGGTATATTTATAATAATCCCTTCCTCATAAATGGGTCAAAACTCTCCAAGCATGTCCACATCCATGATTTCATTTGCCCTCACATCTTTGCGATGGAAGTAGAATTATTATTAGTGGTCTTTAAAACACAGATGCAAATTTCCAGTTCTGGCAATAAGGCAGGCCAAGCTTAAACCGAATTCACTGTTTTTATGATGCAGAGAAATGCTGAACAATATCAGCTGACACAAAGAAAGGGGATTCCTCAGTCCCAGGGAGGAAGAGAGAACTTAAGGCTGAGTAACGAGCTGAGGCACTACAGCTGGGCTGGCCGTGGAGGCTGTGGGCCCAGAGCTGGGGCTTCAACATCTACACGGCAGGAGATGGAGCTAGGGGACCCTACAAAGCCAAGAGTGGAAACCGAGGCCTTGGCAAAAAGCCAAGAATCTGGAAAAACTGCTCCCCAGTAAAAAACCCAGGTTAAAATCTCTGCCCACCCTCCCAAGGAAGAGATAAGGGGAGGCTGACTGGCACTTTTCCTGTTGTCTCAGAATTCCAGCTGAAGCCCCAAACCTAAGAACAATAAATGAGAAGTACACCTCAAACAACAAAGGCACTGGATAGATACTGTATTGCAAAACTAAGAGGTATCCAAACTGGTCTTTTGACCCTCCCCTTCACCACCCTATCTAGCCTATATAAGCAGAGGACCAGAAACTGGAGTCCTGGAGGTAGCAAGGTGTGGGCTGTGGTGGAGTGTGCTTCCCCAACCCTCCCCCTAAAGCCAAGGGAGGTGAGCACCAAGAGGAGCATCTCTTGAGACTGGAGTGCCTGCGATAAAAAAGACCAGCCTGTCACCCCCCAGCCTGATGCCTACTGAGGGACAGGACCTATATGCCCACCCCAGTGTACCAGAGCAGAGGGCTACTCTCGGGAAAGCGCTGACCCATGTCTTTTAGAGTCTGGACGGTGCACACAAAAACCAAGGGACAGGGCCTGCTTCCTGCTTCAAGAATTCTCCAGGAGAACTGGGGCAGTTATGTAGACAGGGTAAGGAGAAAGGGCAACAATGGGAAGCAGCCTGCAACTCCAAATTTTAACTAAATACAACAGCCTTTACTGGGCTGAGTGGATGACACTGACATGACATGAATTGGCTGGATTCAAGCCACTGTAAAGACTCGCCCACAAGGGCCACCTCAGCATAAAAAGGCTGTGAGATTCACAAGACATCTGGGAGATGCCACATCACCCACATCAGGGAACTGTGTGCTACAAAGGACCCCAGAGGGGCCGTCAAAGGACCCACAGAAAGAAAGAGCCAGTGTTGAGATGACTACCATAGCAGAGAATATGACGGCCAGCCAATGTCAGACAAGAAGCAGCACCAAGGAGAGAGACTTGAGCCCTACTTCCTCTGAGTCCCTCTTCTCTGCCCTAATCCTGGGAGCCCAGAGTAGGGGAGAAATGGAAGAACTAGAAGAAGAAGGGGAAAAAATAGGTCATGACACTTCTCCATACAAATCTGAAACCCAGGGGTAAGGCCTGAAGTAGTCTATGGACTTCTTTAATATTTACAACATGAGTCCTAATTATTGAAATGAGACTATTCTAATAACTGAATGTGAGTGGAAAGCAAAGACAGGCCTGAGAGAATGTGAAAGAACAGGTAAGGGAGAGCCAACTGAGAGGGTCTGAATGCAGCAATGGTAGAAAAATTAAAATGTTTCCTATTTGTATGAGTCAGGTCATTACATATACATATTCCACTGATCTCTGACTGAGATTCTGGGTCTGAACATTTTTTTCTCATGATAATTAAAGCACCAGTATGCTGTGGGCACTTCAAGTCAAGAAGCAAATATCAAAAACTGTTTCTGGACCACTGAAACCACCAAATGCAAAAGAGCACTATTGCAACAACTCCAAAACTCAGGGTGCTTAGAACCTCATGGGAAAAAAATTCACAAAGAAGATGGACCACTCTCAAAATTTATATGCCACAAAAGGAAATGATCCATCACCAGTGAAAGTAGTAGATACCAGAAACAGGATAATCATTCCCCAAGGGCTGAAGTGGAAAAAATAATTTTAAATAGACTATAAATATTTTATATTTATAAACTATATATATTTATAGTATTTATATATTTTTAAATTATTAAAAATCTAAAATATGGAATAGAAACCAAAAGGGAAAAAAATACACTATGAAAAAAACCAAAAAATTTGAGAAAGAAAATAGAACTTTTAGAAATAAAATAGCTATTAAAAATAAAAATGCATTTAAAGGTTAAACAGGGGCACCTGGGTGGCTCAGGCATTCAGGCATCTGACTCTTGATTTCAGCTCAGGTCATGATCTTGGGATCCTGGATCAAGCCCCACATTGGGCTCCCTGCTCAGCGAGGAATCTGCTTAAGGATTCTCTTCCTCTTCCTATGCTTCTCCCCTTGCTCTCTCTCTCAATAAATAAATCTTTTAAAAAATAAAGGTTAAACAGCAGTTTAGAAAGAAATGAAGACTACATCAAAAACTAATAATGTACTATATGGTGATTGACATAACATAATAAAAAAATTATTAAAAAAAGAAAGAAATGAAGAAAAAACTGGTGAATTGGAAGATAGAGCTGAAGAAATTACCCAGAATGTAACAAAGAGGGATAATGAAATATAAGATATGAAAGTGCATTTAAGAGAAAATGTACAATGACAAAGACCAATATATTTTATTTTATTTTTTTAAAAGGTTTTATTATTTATTTGAGAGAGAGAGTGAGAAACAGCATGAGAGGGTCAGAGGGAGAAGCAGGCTCCCTGCTGAGCCGGGAGCCCGATGTGGGACTCGATCCCAGGACTCCGGGATCATGACCTGAGCCACCCAGGTGCCCAAAGACCAATATATTTTAATAATAGAGTTCCAGAAGAATAAAATAGAAAGACTAGGAGAAAGGCAGTATCTGCAGATGACTGAGAATTTTCCAGACTGGAGAACAATATGAATCTGTAGACTGAAGCATCCTACCAAGTCTCAAGCAGGATTTTTTAAAAATTATGTATTAACTCAACATTGTAAAACTGCATAACACTAAAGTCAAACAGTCAGAAGAGTGATTCAGACTTACAGCAGACTTTTCATCAGCAACAATAGAGTCCAGAAGAAAATGGAATATCTTGAAATTGCTGAAGGAATAGAACTGCTAATACAGAATTTTGTACCTGCCATTATTCATGAGTGAACTCAAAAGGAAAAAAGACAATGTCAAACAAAGACTGAAGAGGTTTGAAATCTACGACCATAGACCACTGCTGAAAGAACTACAAAATATGTGCTTCCATACTAAGGAAAGAAACCTAGAAGAAGGGAAGAGAACGAGAGATGAAATAGAGCTCCCTCACAAAGACTTCCTTGGGGTGCCTGGGTGGCTCGGCTGGTTAAGCGACTGCCTTCGGCTCAGGTCATGATCCTGGAGTCCTGGGATCGAGTCCCACATCGGGCTCCCTGCTCAGCGGGGAGTCTGCTTCTCCCTCTGACCCTCCTCCCTCTCGTGCTCTCTGTCTCTCATTCTTTCTCTCGCAAATAAATAAAAAAATAAATTAAAACAAAAAATTAAAACAAAGACTTCCTTGGGAGCAGGTTTGAATTCTTTGTCACATCTACAGTATGTAAAATACAGCATCTCCAATTCAAGAACCCCCTCTCAAGGCCAAGGAAACACAAGACATCCCCGTGCCTTTAAAGCCCAAAGCCCTTTCTCTCTGGTACTATTTTGAAGTCACAGAGCAGAGTTGTCTTACATTCTTCCTTCACCACCCCAAGACATTCTTTCTTAGAGAAAACCTGGTTCAGCAATATTCTTTATGCACTACAATTTCCCTGTGCACCTGACAGTACATAAATGACTAGATGCAAAAAAGTTTTCTCCCACTGTATTTCAATTAATTCCTATGAAATATTCAAGTAATTGTCATTTATCAATGAGGCTAAAAGAATAAACGGATTCTATTTTTAAAAAAAAAGGATTTTATTAATTTATTTGAGAGAGCACAAGCAGGGGGGAGGGGCAGAGGGAGAGGGAGAAGCAGACTTTCCACTGAGCAGGGAGCTTGACTCAGGACTCGATCCCAGGACCTGGAGATCATGACCTGAGCTGAAGGCAGATGCCTAACTGACTGAGCCACCCAGGCACCCCAACAATAAACGGATTCTTAATGGGGGAGGGAGGGTCAGGGTGGTAGCAGATGCAGATCCTCAGATATAAGGAAGTTAAATGATCCAACCAAGGTTCCAAAGCAAGAGGTTGAAGTCCATCTAAACACAGGTCTCCTTGTGCCCAGATATGCCCACACCTTGTGATGACATGGTATCTTTCAGAGGTTTCAAATGAAGGCACACCGCTCTCTCCTCCCCTCTGCCTCTTCTCTCTCACACACACATGCGCATACATACATACACACACTGCATGGAGATCGTTGTCAAAGAACTTGCAAGTATTTGGCTCCCAAGTGTTAGAGGAACATTTCCTTAAGTCTTTGGTTTAGAATTTCTGTTCATTTACTTCTGGGCCTGAAAAAGTTAGATGACCTTCACTGCCATTTTATCCTCTCTCTTTCTTTTTTTTTTTTTTTTTAAGATTTTATTTATTTGACAGAGAGAGACAGGCAGAGAGGGAACACAAGCAGGGGGAGTGGGAGAGGGAGAAGCAGGCTTCCTGTGGAGCAGAGAGCCCGATGTGGGGCTCGATCCCAGGACCCTGGGACCATGACCTGAACCAAAGGCAGACGCTTAACGACTGAGCCACCCAGGCGCCCCTATCCTCTCTCTTTCAAATGGACCATGAACTAATTATAACTCCTCAGGAGGCACTGATGTGTGCCTGTCCCTGGGCCAAGTGTGCATAAACGTGACTACACACGGTGCTATCTGTGGATGTCTCCAAGAAGAGCTGTGCCTACCTCTCAGGGACACCAGGCCTGTTCTATTCCCTCATCCATCTCAAGAACATTTTTTATGGTCATTTTCTTCTTCAGGATCTTTTCTTCTTTGAGGTTCTCCAGAATAAGGCCAAACTCGGCAAACGGTTTCTCATATGAGGCCAGACCGGGTGAAACAGTAGCCACAGGACTGGTCATGCCAATTCCCAGAGGTTTCTGGACAGACAGACAGGCAACTGGTGCCACTTCCCTGGATAAGAAAGGTAGAGAAAAATGTGCCTCCCAGTAAAGGCTTCACCCCTGTCCCTGGGGCTATCCCACACTAAGATCAGGTCTAGTGAAGAGGTGGGGATGGATGGGTGTAGGGAGCCAGAGAAAAAGGGCAGGACTTGGGACCACTGGACTGTCTATACATTTCACCGTGGTGGTCAGTGCAGAGAACCTGAGTGGAAGTGCAGGGGCATAGCTTCCCCTACTCAAATCACCAGGCCTTTGCAGCCACTGCCCCTCCCACTGCCTCTGGGCAAGGCTTTTCAGTCCACAGATGATGCCTGCCAGATGATGACCTCTTACTAGAGTCCCGACACACATGACAAGGACTGGGGTAGAGCCTGAGGGTACCTCCTGATGATTAACTTTTTCTTGTACCAAGCACTACCCAGCAGAGCATACGTCCATGGCATTCAAAGACTGTTACTGTTCTTGGCACCAAAAATTTACATCCTTTCATTAAATATTCAAGATATCATATTTTTCTTGATGGCCAGCAAATCTAGGCATTGCAAAGCTCAAATGGGATCCAACCTGAGATTTTCCAGTGGTTTGTAACATTTTTGTTGTGAGGTTATGAGAGGGAGGGGATAAAGAAAAAATAATAAAATGTTCTGTTCTCAGGAATTTGATATACCGATATAATTATAATGATATAAAATCATAGATCTTAACACTCCACAAAGGCTAACCAGTTCTCCAGAGAACCAATATCATAGGCTGGGAAGCTTGTTTGGTGTGGATAGGGAAGACAGGAGTGGGCAGGTCCTGCAGGCAGGTCATTCTCTAGGTAACCACCCTTAGGCTGGCACTTCTCATCTGAATTGTCCAGAACACTCCTATCCACTGTTGAACCATGACTGAGGCCAGCAGTGCAAGCTCCTTGTACATGGTGCACAAGACAGTCTGTGACAACCTGATGTTTGATGTCCACCTCTACACCCATCCTGATGTCACCTACTTCCTTCCATCCTTGTCTTGAACATGACCTCAGGTCTCTAGAACATGGGCTCTCTGCTTTGTTGGCAGTGCCCAGAAGGTTCTCAGGAAGCCAAATTGTGAAAACTTCAGTAAATTTTGTCTCCATTCACTACCCTTCCACACACATGCATCCTAGTCCACCATCCTCTACCTACCCTTCTTACACCGCCACCACCCCGGCTTGCCATCTTCTCCTGTTCTTGTGTTCCAAAGCCCACCTGCTCTTCTGTACATCCACTCAGCCCTCAAGTGGCCAACTAGCTATTCTGATAAATAATCTATGTGAACAGAGGCAGGCTAGAAGATTCCGACTCATGTATCCTACTAAAAGTATGTGTCCATAAGAACATATTATGAGCAACTCTATGCCAGCAAATTAGATAACCTGGAAGAGATGGATGCATTCCTAGAGATGTATCAACTACCAAAACTGAACCAGGATGAAATAGAAAACCTGAACAGACCTATAACCACTAAGGAAATTGAAGCAGTCATCAAAAATCTCCCAAAAAACAAAAGCCCAGGGCCAGATGGCTTCCCAGGGGAATTCTACCAAACATTTCAAGAAGAATTAATACCTATTCTTCTGAAACTGTTCCAAAAAATTGAAACGGAAGGAAAACTTCCAAACTCATTTTATGAGGCCAGCATTACCTTGATCCCCAAACCAGACAAAGACCCCATCAAAAAGGAGAATTACAGACCAATATCCCTGATGAACATGGATGCAAAAATTCTCACCAAAATACTAGCCAATAGGATCCAACAGTACATTAAAAGGATTATTCACCATGACCAAGTGGGATTTATCCCTGGGCTGCAAGGTTGGTTCAACATCCGCAAATCAATCAATGTGATACAGTACATTAACAAAGGAAAGAACAAGAATCATATGATCCTCTCGATAGATGCCGAAAAAGCTTTTGACAAAGTACAGCATCCTTTCTTGATCAAAACTCTTCAGAGTATAGGGATAGAGGGTACATACCTCAATATCATAAAAGCCATCTATGAAAAACCTACAGCAAATATTATTCTCAATGGGGAAAAACTGAGAGCTTTCCCCCTAAGGTCAGGAACGCGGCAGGGATGTCCACTATCACCACTGCTATTCAACATAGTATTGGAAGTCCTAGCCACAGCAATCAGACAACAAAAAGAAATCAAAGGCATCCAAATTGGCAAAGAAGAAGTCAAACTCTCACTCTTTGCAGATGATATGATACTTTATGTGGAAAACCCAAAAGACTCCACCCCAAAACTGCTAGAACTCATACAGGAATTCAGTAAAGTGGCAGGATATAAAATCAATGCACAGAAGTCAGTGGCATTCCTATACACCAACAACAAGACAGAAGAAAGAGAAATTAAGGAGTCGATCCCATTTACAATTGCACCCAAAACCATAAGATACCTAGGAATAAATCTAACCAAAGAGACAAAGGATCTGTACTCAGAAAACTATAAAATACTCATGAAAGAAATTGAGGAAGACACAAAGAAATGGAAAAACGTTCCATGCTCATGGACTGGAAGAACAAATATTGTGAAGATGTCAATGCTACCTAGAGCAATCTACACATTCAATGCAATCCCCATCAAAATACCATCCACTTTTTTCAAAGAAATGGAACAAATAATCCTAAAATTTGTATGGAACCAGAAAAGACCCCGCATAGCCAGAGGAATATTGAAAAAGAAAAGCAAAGCCGGTGGCATCACAATTCCGGACTTCAAGCTCTATTACAAAGCTGTCATCATCAAGACAGCATGGTACTGGCACAAAAACAGACACATCGATCAATGGAACAGAATAGAGAGCCCAGAAATGGACCCTCAACTCTATGGTCAACTAATCTTCGACAAAGCGGGAAAGAATGTCCAATGGAACAAAGACAGTCTCTTCAACAAATGGTGTTGGGAAAATTGGATAGACACATGCAGAAGAATGAAACTGGACCACTTCCTTACACCACACACAAAAATAGACTCCAAATGGTTGAAAGACCTCAATGTGAGACAGGAGTCCATCAAAATCCTAAAGGAGAACACAGGCAACAACCTCTTTGACCTCAGCCGAAGCAACTTCTTCCTAGAAACATCGCCAAAGGCAAGGGAAGCAAGGGCAAAAATGAACTATTGGGACTTCATCAAGATAAGAAGCTTTTGCAAAGCAAAGGAAACAGTTAACAAAACCAAAAGACAACCGACAGAATGGGAGAAGATATTTGCAAATGACATATCAGATAAAGGGCTAGTATCCAAAATCTATAAAGAACTCATCAAACTCAACACCCAAAGAACAAAGAATCCAATTAAGAAATGGGCAGAAGACATGAACAGACATTTTTCCAAAGAAGACATCCAAATGGCCAACAGACACATGAAAAAGTGCTCAATATCGCTCGGCATCAGGGAAATCCAAATCAAAACCTCAATGAGATATCACCTCACACCAGTCAGAATGGCTAAAATTAACAAGTCAGGAAACGACAGATGTTGGCGGGGATGCGGAGAAAGGGGAACCCTCCTACACTGTTGGTGGGAATGCAAGCTGGTGCAGCCACTCTGGAAAACTGTATGGAGGTTCCTCAAAAAGTTGAAAATAGAGCTACCATATGATCCAGCAATTGCACTACTGGGTATTTACCCCAAAGATACAAAAGTAGGGATCCGAAGGGCTACGTGCACCCCGATGTTTATAGCAGCAATGTCCACAATAGCCAAACTGTGGAAAGAGCCAAGATGTCCATCGACAGATGAATGGATAAAGAAGATGTGGTATATATATACAATGGAATATTATGCAGCCATCAAAAGGAATGAGATCTTGCCATTTGCAACGACGTGGATGGAACTGGAGGGTATTATGTTGAGTGAAATAAGTCAAACAGAGAAAGACATGTATCATATGATCTCACTGATATGAGGAATTCTTAATCGCAGGAAATAAACTGAGTGTTGTTGGAGTGGGGGGTGGGGTGGGAGGGATGGGGGGACTGGGTGATAGACACTGGGGAGTGTATGTGCTCTGGTAAGCGCTGTGAATTGTGCAAGACTGTTGAATCTCAGATCTGTACCTCTGAAACAAATAATGCAATATATGTTAAGAAAAAAAAAAAAAGAAGAAGAAGAAGAAGGTAGCGGGAGGGGAAGAATGAAGCGGGGGAAATCGGAGGGGTAGACGAACCATGAGAGACGATGGACTCTGAAAAACAAACAGGGTTCTAGAGGGGAGGGGGGTGGGAGGATGGGTTAGCCTGGTGGTGGGTATTTAGGAGGGCACATTCTGCATGGAGCACTGGGTGTTGTGCACAAACAATGAATCATGGAACACTTCATCTAAAACTAATGTTGTAATGTAAGGGGATTAACATAAGAATAAAAAAATTAAAAAAAAAAAAAAAAAAAAGTATGTGTCCTAGGACTTCCATGCACCTCGACTGTCCTAGGCAACCACCTCCATTCTCCCACACCAGCTCTAACTTCACTTATCTCTGCCCCCTTGACTTAGTTAGTGCCCATCTCACTTTAGCAAACTAAGTTCTGGGGAACCTTTCTCTAGGACTGCTAATCACTGCTGGACCCTAACTCATGCCTCCTGACCTCAACCACATTCCCTCTGAGACTTAGGAACTCTTACTGATATCTTTGGGATGTCCCATAGTATTTTCTACTGACTGTTACCTCTTCCTGTGTCTTCAAGCTCAGACTATACTACAACTGCCCTCCCCTGTGTCAGGATCTAGCCCTGACATCCCTGAGATCCATAATATCTCCTTTTTCAGCTTCCCCCACCGCCACTCTATATTTTCTTATCCTCTGCTCACTGTTGGTCTATCTCTGAATTGTACCTCCTTGGCTAAGTTAAACCTCCCTCTCCTGTCCCTCACCCCACTACCTACTGCCTTCTTCCAGATCTGATTCATCAACAGCCCCCCCACTTCCATGTCCAGTCTCTCATGTGCAACAAATCCATCTCTTCTTTTCTCCTTCAGTCAAAACTCTTGAGTGGTCCACATGTGCCTCCCATCACACCCTGCCATGCCTCAGCACTGTGTAGCCTCACTGACTACACAGTGATCATTCTGAGCCCATTCTCAAAGTCCACTGTTGACACCCAAATCATCAAATCTAGTAAGGTTTTCTCAGTTCCCATCTTCCCTACCCCCTTCTCCACTCAATACTGATAGTGATGGCCTTCTTGCCCTCCATGGCCCTGTGTAGGAAGGCTCTTCTACCTCCCTTTCTGGCTCCATCTGCCCCATTGCATCCCCTTCTTGTCCTTTGAATGTAAGGGCTCCATCTTCAGCCCCTTCATCATTTTCTTCTCTCTGTCCCCTCTCCCGAATAATTTCATCCATTTCCACAGCTTCAAATATCACCTCTAAAGGAACTCTAACTCTGCACATATGCTGGGTATCTTCCATTTACCCTCCAAATCCACCCTCTACCCTTCCCACCTAGACAACAGCAAAGGATTCCCTTGCCCTCTGGCTTCTGTTAAGAAAAGCCCTTCTTCCCTCTCATGCCTGGACTATGGCCTCAGAACAGTACCCCACCTGTAGTCTTACCACCCCCATCTCAGCCTTTCTCCCACTGCCTCCCTAATCTTCTGAAGAGCAGCTCTGACCACACCATTCCTCACTCAAACACTATCACTGGCCCTCCACTGCCTACCAAATGGGATGCGAGCTCTTCAGCCTGACACAAGGGCTCTCCACATGTTATCCCTTTCCTACCATCCCAACCATCCCAACCTTCTCTCACTTCTCCCCCTATATAACCTATGCTTTAATCCAATTCAACTCACTCTTCCTTTAAAATCCAATGCATATGCCTTTCAACATATTATTGACTATACCATTCTTTCTGTTGGGAATGTACATCCCTCCTCTCTACCCCATTTATGTCCACCCTTCAAGATTCAGCTTTGTCATCATCTTCATATATGCTTTCTCCACTTATTCCATCTAATTGTGTCACCCTCCTTCTTTAAATCTGTAAGCCTTTCATCTTTACCTCCCTGTAACATCAAGCATATTCTGCCTTGTATTTTATAGTTGTATCTGTGAACATGGGTGTGTACCTTACCTCCTACTAGACTATATACTACCTAAAGGAAGGGATAGTTGAGAGCCTGTGATCTTGAAGGTCTCCTTGAATCTAGAGATCCCAAGAGCAAACTGCCTGACAGATAACAGATGCTCATAACTTTCTGTGAATGACCAACCGTCCAAATTCTGGAAAGGGGAAAAAACCAACTTAAAATTATTTTTCATCACAATTGGCATGAGACACCCCATTTCAGGGATATTTCACAGTCAACTTATCTTAGGAAAAGGCTTCTTATCTCCTGATCTTTCAAACAGCTGGGCATAGGTCAAAATTTCTGCCTATTAAATAATTAAAAAACAGAGCCACAAGATCCTATCCACTGCAGACCAAATATGAGATCTAAGTCACTGTAATCCCCTTGGATTGGAGCTTGGAACCCCAGGCTGACCTGGCCATCCAGACATGACAGCAGAGGCTCTGACCTTGGAGAAACACTACACAACATTTTAGCTCTGGTTGGTGGCCAAAACACACCTGTAAGCAAGACCAGGGAGGGGATGTGAAGGCAGAGGCTACAAGGGAAGAATGTGCTCATAGTTGGATTAAGCCAAGTGTACTGGTCTTCAAAGTGACCTGCATCTTTGTCTTAGCATACTGAGCTCTGTTAATCTGAGAAAGAAACACACACACACACACACACACATATTCATGGCCAGGTTGAACCCACTAATCAGAGAGCTTGGTATGGGGCAAAAAGATGCACAGGCTCAAAGTCTAACATACAATATTTTCCAAAAAAATAAAACTGATGAGTTTTTTTCCTTCCCTAACCAGGCAGGTTGTTCAAATTCTCTGAGTCCACCTTTCTTCATCTGAAAAACTGGGAATACCACAACTGTCCCACAACTTCGATGGATTTTTTTTTTTTTTTGAAGAATGGCTAAAGTAGTAGACATGAAAAAGACTTAAAAGGTATTTTAAACAATCAAAATGTAAGGTGATATTATGACTTCTAGGTAAAACCATTACCAAAAACAAAAGCCACCCCAAGATTGGAAAGAAGTGTCCTGATCATTAATTGCGTCATTAGTCCCCAGCACAGATCCATCAAGTGTTAAAAATTTCCCCTTGCTTATCCACTCCCTTCTCTCTTACTCCCCTCCCTCTTTCCCTGATTCTCTCCCCTGTTTCTTTTCCATCATACTTTTTTCCTCCCTTGTCTAGACTTCAGATGGTGTGAGGCATAGCCAAGAGCCCTGGAACATGGCTTTCCCCCCAAGCAGCTCCAAAGCTGGAAGACAGAGACCCCATCCAGCAAGCCACACTGCCCTTCAACCAGGGCAGATGCACAGCAGCCACTGAGGAGGACGCGGCCCAACCATACAGCAGGGGGAGCCATGCTCTCCCAGATCCTCATGGTTGTCAGACTGGATCCGGCTCTCCTCAGGCGTGGGAGCCCCTGCACTAGTCAGACAGGCAGACGGAGAGATGGAGACAGACAGACTAAATAGCTTTGTCTTGCCAAACACCCATTTCCTGTCAAGTCACAAAGCCCAGTCGGCACAGAGGTAAACGCTGAACTAGACCTAGAAAACTTCATTATTTTTTTGGAATGGAGGCAGCATCAAAAGACAGCTGCTAAATTGTTAAACACCTAATTAGAGTCAAATTTCTTATATAGGCACTGGGAGCCCAGAGAAAATACTAGATTCTCATTACTGACACAATGGAACTTCCTAATACTATACTCTCCTCTGTATAAGATTCAAAATTGGGGAGCCGCACAAGGAAATGGGCTCTGAGAGCTAAAAAGTCATAATTCAGACCCAGCAATTTCACTCCTAGGTATACACCCAGAAGAAGTGAAAACGAGGACTCAAGCAGATATGTGTATCCCAATGTCCACTGCAGCATTATGAGCCAGAGTTGTATCCACAACCCAAGTGTCCATCCACTGATGAAACGATAGACAAAATGAGGTATATACTCGCAATGGAATATTATTCTGTCATGAAAAGGAAGGAATTCTGACACCCACTATTTCACTGAGTGAAAACACACTCAGTGAAATAAGCCAGGCACAAAAGGCCAAATACTGTATGATTCCACTTAAATGAAATATCTACAATAGGCACATTCATAGAGCTAGAAAGTAGATCAGATGTTACCAGAGGCTGGGGAGAGGGAGGAATGGGGAGCTATTGCTTCGTGGTTACAGAGTTGCTGTTTGGAGTGATGAAAAAGTTTTGGAAGTAAGTAGTGGCCATGTTGTACAATGCTGTAAATTAATGCCACTGAATTGTAATACTTGAGAATGGTTAAAATGGCAAATTCTGTTACATAGATTTTACCACAATAAAAAAAATTGTAAAGGTCATCATTCACATCTTCTTCAACTATCAATAGAGGAGACTTGTAGACTTAGCTTTCGTGAGACAATTAAAAGAAATAAATCTTAAAACCATTCTTTCCGTAACTGAAAGTGCTTAATCTCCCCTCCAAATGACACCCAAGTCCCTAACTTATCTTGTGCTTCCTTTTAACTGAATCACCTATCATACAGACTGTCACGACATACCTAGCTCTGAAATGCATGAGATGTGCTGCCAACAGCTAGACTACACAGATGAGCTCCAATTATAGAATTATTATTGTTCAAAATAATGCATGAAAAATCTATACAGACAGAAAGGAAATGCATGGTAGCCGGGGCTGAAGGGAGGGGGAACTGGAGAATGACGGCCAGTGGGTGGGGGTTTCTCTCTCGGGTGATGAAATGTGCAGGAATTACACAGCGGTGACGGCTGCACGACTCTGTAAAAATACTAAACACCACTGAGTTGTATGCTTTAAAGGGTGAATTCCATGACATGTGAATTATAGCTCCACAAAGATGTTATTTAAAAACAAACAAACAAACAAACAAACAAACAAACAAATAAATGCATGAAGTCCAGGGAGCTCAGCTTGCAAGGACGGTCCCCTGAACTCCTCAGAATCTTGTCTGAGGGTGGAGACTGTCTATTTTCCAGGAAGGAATTACCAAGAATGGGTGGTGAGGTCAGGCCATGCCAAGGAGTGGTCATCCCAAAGCCAAGACTGACTAGTCTAGGTCTTCCACTAAGGTCTACAGAGGGATCTGAAGAACCAAAGAGCACCCAGGCAGAAACCATGGGCACAAACGAATAGCTAGAGAATGGGACTGTGAGGAGGGGCATGCAGAGGGACCACACAGTGGTCCTCCCCAAAGAGGAACAAGTGTTCAGCTGCTTATCCACTCCACGTGACCAGCCAAAGCTGGAGTTTCCACAGAGCAAATCCAGGCAAAGTTCCATGAGGCTAGCCCAAAGCAGTTTTTCCCAAAATGGATGGATAGTGAGTTCTTCTTTCTCCTCTTCCCCATGTGGAGAAAGAAAGAACAAATTCTTTGAAAGTCTAACAGACCTGGATTTAATTCTCAGCTCCAATACTGTCTGGGTGATCTCAGCCTCAATATACAAGATCCTTGGTCCTCGGTTTCCTCATCTGAAAAATATCAGTACCTGCCCCACAGGACTGATAGAAGGACAAAATGATACTCAGCTCATGAAGCCCAAAGAACATTGCTGGAGACACACCAGGCATTAAGTGGTAGTTATCACTCCTGCCCCATCCTAAAAATATAAAAAGGAAGGAGTTATACTTCAATATAACTAATTTTTTTAAATAACAATGAAAGCATGATGACTCCACAGATCATAGGACCTGAGGCTGGGAAGGGACACAGTGCGGGGAACAAGGTGCAAACTTAAATACAAATTTTCCAGCACACTTTTTAATGATGAGATTATTTTTGCTTTAGGAAACTAAAATCTAATCTGTCACTTAAGATGTGAAATTAAAGCCCTTTTTTATTGTGATGTGTCTCAATGCTATATGGAACTGTTGCCTCTCTTTACCTACAAACCTCCAGCACTTTTACTATATCAAAAAAATTTAGTTTGTTTTTTTTTTTTCTAAAGCCAAGGTTTACATTTGAAGCAAAGTTTTATTTTCCAGGCTGGCTGTCCTTCTGCACTGAGGAGTTGTATTTAGGTTTGGGGAATTCATGCCGGAAAGCAAGGGGATGTTTGTTTGCCCAGGTGGTGTCCTTCCTGCTCTCAGTGGCCCTATTTCCAGATATTTGGACCATCAAAGGACTTCCGACCAGTTTGGCTTTGGACCTTAGGCTGAAGGCAGGGAGCCTTGTGCTGTGGGTGGGAGAAGATGAAGGAGGGGCAGGTGGGCAGCTGCTGGGCCTAAGGAAGACCTGTGTCCCCAGGGCCTGACCCTCTGGTTGGAAAGAGCAGTCCAGATGGTCCCCCAGTCCTGGCATCCTACTGACCTCACATTGGTTGACAGTTGTGAAGAATGCCAAAACACCAGGCCCATCTGGACTGATTTTTCACTTCCTTGACCACCTCGGACTCTATTTCTTTTTGTTTTACATTTCCATCCTTGAACTTCTGAATTATGTCAGCCATCCAACACCACCTACAAAGTTGTCTGAAACGCTTTGAAAGTTGTTTCATGGCCCTGCTTTTTCAAACCCTAGTGGTCTGCCTTCTGATAAGAATGATTGATATCTACACAGAGATTTACACTCATTCTCCCATACGGAGACTCACAGCTACCCTGTGACGGTGACTGCCTAAGCATTCTTATCTCCATTTTATAGATGAAAAAATGTAAGGCTTGATGCCTCCAAAACTCTCAAAGAAAAAGAACAAGTCAAAGAATGTGACCCCGGTCACTTCTCTAGCTGTAGCCTTATTTATCTTTATTTATTTTTCTTACTTTTGCTAACTAATATCTTTGAAAGGTTTCAGCCCAGCATGGATTATTTTGGAAGGACACAAACAATGTAAGTGACTGAACATGACACAATGGTCACAAAGTAAACATAGCTTAATTGAGTAATCAAGCCAACGTTTCTGCCCATAGGCTATATGGGGAGAACATTCATTTACTGTCTGGATTTTGGAGTGGTTCTCTAAAGGACAGGACACAAGATTATTTTATTTTCTTCTTAGCTAGGTTCAAGCAGGCAATACCGAGCGTATCCAAGTGGATTAAAAGCACCCCCCTGCCTTGGCAAATAGGCAGCATGAATCTTTCATGAGATTATCACAACACTATATTCTGAAAGAGTGGTTTCCTCCAGGGATCTCAAAGGCCACATCTCTGAGGGTGAGTCTAGCCCATGCCTCGGTCTTAGAGCTAGAAACCAAGTCAGCCTCAAAAGCCTTCCAGTTTTCCATGTATACGAGCATCAAACAAGGCAGCCAACAAGCACTTCAAGGACGATGGGAACGAGAGGCAGGTCCTAGATGAACTCCTTTCCATAGGCTGAATTTAAACCCTTGCTCCTTATTTAAATGTCTCCTGGGAAGAGGAATGGGGGTAAGGGGCAGGGGTCCTAGGAGACCGACCCCAACAAGGAAGCATGGAGAAGCCTTTGTTCTTTCAACTCAGGTGGAGTCCACGGCAGCCTGTCCTCTGGCCAGCAGCAACCCACATGTGCCCTGGTCTCTACCCTGCAGTTAATGTGTGTCCCTGGCCTGGCCAACCGCAAAGCTGGCCGGTCCACAAAGAACTGCCGACAGTTCGCCAAGGGGAGTCCTACAGCACAGCCTCACCTCCCACCACCCTGCTCCCTCTCAGGGGCTGAAACAAGCCTAGAGTGGGACAGAAAGGGAGCAAGCAAATAAAAACAGTTCGGAGCTATATCCGTCTGCAGACAGCATAGTGATCTGAATTTTGCCGGAGCTCCTGGTGGACGTGTATGAACTTTTACTCTACGGTCCGAGCAATTATTTTTAAACCTTTCCAATGATAGATACCCCCACCCCACCCCCACTCTGCTTCCATATCCCTCATCTCAGAAATTATTTTAAGCCAGTACAAAGGTGGGACTGGAGAGAGGTAGGATAGGAAGAGGGTGAAAGGTTTAGTAAGCAAAATTTTTCCAGAAACACTAAGCAATGCCCTCGTACGGGGTTTAACACATACCAAATGGGGTCATGAGAAAGCAGGAGCAAAAAGAGCCTGAAGACCTTGCTCTCTGTCACATCGCTGCCTGAGTGACTGACTCTTTAGGAGCCTCTGTTTTCTCAACCGGAAACAGAGTTTGTCCTAAGGTTCCTTAAACTGCTCTGATCCTAGAAAGTAAATTCCCAAAGAGACATTACATTTATTCTATGTCTGTTTGACAAGCACTTCAAAGTTCATGAATCTAGAACCACCCCCTCCCCACCCTCTCTCTGTCTCTCTCACACAAGCGCAAGTGCACGCACACACACACACACACACCAGGTGCCAGAAGATGTTTTTAAGTGAACATGTTATGGAGAGCAATGGTTTGGTGGGGTTCTTGGAAGGGGAGGAACTGAAGAGTCCTGGCTTTTTGCCAGTCAACCCACCCTTTCCTCATCCTCTGCTCCAAGCCAGATTTACTATTCCTTTCATTCCCTTGGTCTCTGGGAAAGTAAGGGCCTATTTCAATCTCTTCGACTCCTGAGCTCCAGGCCCAAACTGTTCTCCTTATGTCCCTTAAATCGCCACTTTAATTTCTGCAAGTAGTAATCGTGTTCCCCAAATTCCCACCACCACCCCGAACCCCCCCAGTCATCTGGGCCTCTTCCTGCATCCTTCTCCCGCCAGCCTGGCTCCCTGAAGCTCCCAGCCATTTCACAGCTCTGCTTCTTTAGGAGGCCCTCCAGGGCTTTCACTCACACAGCGCACAGCCTAGAATGGCAGTGAGGCTCTGAGGGGTCCCAAGGCTCCTGGGAACCGAGACTCCACTCCAGTTCCCTTCTTGCAGCGAGCAGCTGCTTCCAAGGGCCCCTAACCATAGAGGGAAAGAAGCAAGGGCTGCTGCAGCGTTGTGGGCCTGCATCTCCATTGGGTCAGTAAGGCCTCTTCTTGAACACCTAGGCACCCCGTCTGGGAATTAAGACACATAGAAGACCTCTCCGGTAGCACTAGGCCTTTACATTCAAACAATCACATTCACTGCTTCAGCCCTCCATTTTGCTTTCTCTGCCATGGGTTCAGTTAAAGTCTATGGGCCTGGCTTTGAAATGGCACTGCAAATCATTCCATTTTCCCAGAGGGATCCTGTCACTTTTACTTGTTTTATACAGTATCCAACCTTGAGGTACATGTAAACAGGTGTTTACTAAATTATTTTAATAATGACAGCCATGGCTTGGAGTGTTGTTTCATTATCAGAATGTTTAGCACTCGTGTTGCTAAATATTTAGCACCTGATATTTTGCAAAACAATTCCCATGCCTTTTTTGTCATCAGTCTTCTGCTCTCCTCCAGTGCCCAACATTAACGGAGGCAACAGTGAGGATGGGATCTCAAAACAGACGACGTTAGCGTGATTATTTTGCTAATTTGTCTTGTTGTTAAGTCTTCAGGTGTTTCCCCAAACAATCTATCCGCTTTCTTCAGTCCATGTCTGAAAATAAAATTGTCTCCTGCTTTTGAATGCTGAGCATTGGTTTCAGAGTCCGGCAAGGAGGCGTGGGGATGACACGAACTGACCTGTCACTACCACCTAACAAACGGCTGCCTCAGCAGGCAGCAAGAATTACTGAAAAGGAAGAAGACCCTATGGGGCACTCATTCACCCCTTCTAAACACCATAGCAAGGGTTTCTCAGACCTCAGAGAGTTTGCCACAACAACTAAGAAAGCCAAGTGAAGGAAGGGCTGGAAAACATCACTGAAAATTAGAACAAATCTCAGTTACTGCCTAACCTGGGTCTCGGGAGCTTTTCTGCCATTACCCAGCAGGAGCCCAGCCAGACTCATAAACAGAAATCAGCTGTGAAGTGTACCCAGTTGTTTTTGTGGGTTTTTCCCTAATAAAGTTAGGAAAATGTCTTCCTGCCTTTGAGCCTGCAAGCTTTGTAACCCTATAGGTTAGGGTTTCCAAATCCCAAATTTCTGGTCACCTTATGCTCCACTGGGCTTGGGAACCACTGGCCCCTCTGGTTACTAAACCATCCATGGTAAATCAGGGAGAAAATTAATATACGGCCATAACAAGTTCGGCTAATTGCCCAAAAGGCTCCCTCAAGGCTCAGTAGGATGCCGTCTGTGCGAGAAGTAAACAGAAGTCTGAGGTAAGAGTGTGCAAGAGTGGGAGAAATCCAGAGTGGGTTTGCATTACCAGAGGGTGGCAAGGTCCCTGAGGGACTCAGTCACCCTAGGGGTCCTCTGGTGTGTGTGGTGGCATGGGAACACACACTGGTCTTTGGGGTTCTCTGCACTGGGACAGGTGTGGGCATAATCAAAGAGTCACAGCACACAGGAAATTCTCTCCAAACCCTCCCAATAGCTTTCCTCACCAAACCTAATGCGAGTGCCCCTTTCCTGACTCCTAAGCCCTAGAGCGCCACCTACTGGGAGAGGCAGAAAGCACATCCACTTCAGGTCTTCTGCGTCTGCATTCATTCGTTCAGGCGGGCAGGCATTCATATAGTCATGTATTAGGGGCCTGGAATGAGCGGGAACCAGTGCTAGAAGTGAGGACACAAAGATCAGCAGGGCCTCGAAATCCTCATTCAGCATGCTTCAGCATAAGTCCAAGGTCTTATATACATAGAAGAACCCACCTAGGGCAGTTTTAAGTCAAAGAAAAAATTGCAGTAAGAGTTCAAGTCATCACCAAGACTGAGAGATGGTTGAAGGGGCTAATGGCTCACCATTTCATTTGCAAACTACTACACCTGGAACATCTACCAGTAGAGAACAATTCTCCACTTCACATGAGGTAGAAATGTCCAGTTTCAGGGGACTGCATTACCAATATTCCTCTCCACAACTTGCTGAGTTGTTCCCACCGTGCATTAATCTTTTGTGTAATCTAAAATATATTTTTCCTTATTCAGTGTGTGTGTGTGTATGCACATGCGCACAGACTTAAATACTTTTAGTGTGTACTCTATAGAAATAATAAATAATTGGTTCTTGTAATATAGTCTATTATGTATTATTCTGATACACCGGAAAGTGTCAGAGCAATACTAGGAATGAAATTTAGAGCCTCAATAGCCCTTTTCCTCCGGTTTCCTCCATGCAGTATCTGGAGAAAGAGAAGCTAATGTCACACTTTCTAAAACCTGTACAAGCTGAGGTGCAAGTGACACTGTTCTATCACCATTTGTAAAGAGAGTTAACTGTGATCACTATTATTATTATTACTTTATTATGATGATTACTATTCTGCTGTATTGCTAAGTAGTTAAAAGAAAAGCACAGTGTGTCTTCCACTCCCAGAACACATGTTTCTCCCCTCTGCCTTGTCTCCAGCAGATAAGGGACATTCTGATGTTTTATTTGCTAAATGGTTGACTATTAAGAAACTCATTTGCTAGCTGGAGCCTGCAATGGAAAATCAGCCCAGAAAAGTGGGAGGTTGGCGTGGGACCAGAGCAGATAGGGCACTAGAGGTAAGACGAGGCCCACATGAGCCACTCCCAGCCTGAAACCCAGGGTCAAAAGCCAGTCCTTCAGTGAACCTTCAGACTGTTCCAGCGCACTGATCAGGTCTCCATACCCCAACCCTCAACACACACACACACACACACACACCACCACCACCACCAAAAAGCTGGGGAGAAAGGGTCAATGCATTCAGTGCCTTCAAATCTGTCAGGAAGAGAAGAATGTAAAGCCCTGCACTGGCAACTTTTTCGGTTCTCCACTCTTTGGTTCGTCACCATCACTGATCTGAGGTAATCATTTGGCTTCTCTTCTCTCTCTTCTGAAACTCTAACCCCTAATTACATTTCATCACCCCTTCGGTTATTAAACCACAACAACCCCTTCCTTGTAAATATTCGTGCTTTTCCAGGTCTCCCTTCCCTACCTCCATCACCCTCTTTCTCTCCTCCCTGAAAAAAAACCCTGGGCAATGCCAGTGACCGAGGACAGGGGAATGGGCAATGGAGGAGAGACAGGGATCCTGGTGCTCTTTCACCTGAGCACCGCATCCAGGAACAGAGGCAAAATTGCTCCTGTGAATTATATAATCACTGCAGCTTCAAGGGAGAGAACTGGAATTCAGGTTGCCATAGTGTTTGTTGGCATGTTGCTGGAAAGGCAGAGCTCCTGGCCATGGCTCACTCGCTCCTGTCCCTCCATCTTTCTCACAAACCTCTCCAGGGTCAGTGTTCCTACTTTTAACGTCTGCTCCCTGCATTTCTGTGGGGTGGGGGAGGGGGGATGCCGGGGGACAAAGGGGCAAAAAAAAGGAAAGGGGCTAAGAGGGGTTTCTCCCGCACTAAGAGGGGACCTGGTAAACTACTGAAGATTATCCTTATGTGAATAATAATTCTTGCCACGGCATACTGCCATTGTTAGTGACAGTAAGGACAATACTACTGAGCTCTCCTCTTTGAGGCTGCTCAGGCTGAGTTAAGAACCTGGAGGGGAGACATCCATCCCCACTCTTCACAAATATCACCCTTTCCTTTGTGTCTCTCATCCTCAACCTCCTAATGCATCCACTGCTCCATCTGCTAGGAAGGGGACCGGAGGAACAGGTGACAGATGGGGTCATGGCATAGAGAAATCCAGGGACAGAAGCCTCCCTTATGACAAAGCCCTGGCTCACCCTAGAACCCATGGCCCTTGACAAAATTCTCTCTACCGAGGGGTCAAAATCCCCACACTGCCACCCCAGCTGGAAAGTAGAGGGACAGCTAGCCCCCAAATCAGCTTCAGGATGGACAGAGACCAGGCAGGTAGCTCTAAAGGACAGGGGATCTGTCCCCAAATGATGGAGATGGGGGCAGGAGGAGGAGGAGGCTGGAAAGAAGAGACAAGGAGGCAACCCCTCCACCAGGCTGGGGTCCTCAGAGAATCACTTAAAGTACCCCCACGAAGTAACACCACTAACAGCGACAGGTATTCAGGAGAACGCAATTGAAAGGGAGTGTAAACAGGGAGGCTTGGGAAACTGGGAGAGAAAAGGGAAGACTACACCCAAAAGAGGCAGAGAAAGCCATGGAGACAAGACAGATGAAGCTGGAGGCTGCCACACTCCAGCAAGACCATCCCTCCACACTCCATCATAACCTGAGCTGCTGAGCAGTGCCAAAACATAATAACTTGTTAATATGGGGGGATGGGGGAGGGAGAAAGTTTCCAAGAAGTGGGGAGTTACCTGAAAGCCTTTCCCCCTCACTGGGGGGAGCTGGTGACACTTGTGCCCAGGATGCAGATGCTGGGAAAACACTGGGCAACAGTGTGGAGCCCTGGGAGCTCGGCACACCCTTTCATTATTTCCTTAAAACGTGAAAAAGCAAAGCCCACACACCGCCCGATTTCTAACTGCTTACATCCTCAGGTGCTAGCCCACATGTGGGTGCGAATCAGAATACACGGGGCGTGGGTGCACCTGGGGTCAATGGCAGTAGAGAGGTGGGTGGGTGTAGGTGAGCCGAGAGAGAGGGAGACCCGGGGAAAGAGGGAGAGAGAGAGGAGAAAAGGAGCCGGGAGAGAGGAAGAGAGAGGAGAAAGGGAGCCGGGAGGGAGGAAGAGAGAGGAGAAAGGGAGCCGGGAGGGAGGAAGAGAGAGAGAGGGAGCGAGGGAGACGGGTAAAGAGGGAGAGAGAGGCGCCGAGACTCATCTGCATCCCAGACCCCCACCCGCCACCTGGAGCGCGCTGCCGGGGAGAAGGGGCGTCCGGCAGCGAGCGGGATGCCCGGCGGCGGCCCGGGGCGCGAGGCCGACCTAGGGCGGGGTGCGCGCGCGCGCGCGCTCCCAGCCGCGCCCCGAGCGAGGCGACGGACCCCAGCCCGCGGGGCTCGGCGGCGCCGGCGCCCCCTCTCCCCCACCCCCCGCGCCGCTGGCCGGGCAGTTGGGCTTTCCAGGCAAACGCGAGAAAGCGAGGCAGAGCAGACACTTGGGGAACTTTTCCCCCTCGCCTGGAAATTCATAGGAAACACATGCTCTGGAGAAGCCGGACACGGGGAGGGGGAGGGGCGGGAATTTTCCGCTCCGGCTCGCGGGCGGCTCCGGCCCGGGTCCCGCCGGGCTCCCGGCCGCTCGGGCGAGACGGAGGCGCCCCGCCGCCGGGCGCCCCTCGCGGTCGCAGCCCGGGGCAACTCCGCAGAGACCGGCCCGGGGGCCGCGGGGAGCGCGCGGGGGAGAGCGGGAGAGGGGTGGAGAGGGCGGGGAGACCGGGCTGGAGCCCCGGCGAGGCGGCGGGGTCCAGCCTTACCTTGATGGTTTTCCTCTGGAATGTACATCCTCGTGTTCTCATTGACCATTGACCAAAAATTGTTTTAAAAGGAGAAGCCACGAAGAGGAAGAAATGGCAAAACACCCCCAAGCGGGTCTGGATTAATCCCTCCTCCGAGGTCGGCTTTCGTGCAAAATTCAAGGAAGCCGTGGATCTGCAGTATTTCTTCTTCCCTTCTGATGATTACCTGATTCCCATTATTGCATCAAACACCAAAAACTGCTCCTTTCCACTACTGCCTCCTTTTGTGAAATTGTAATGCATCCTCAGTACATCCGGGCCCCTTCCAAGAATTTAGCACCGCACCTCTGGCGGCTACACCATTTGAAAAAATAAATCTAGAGAGGCAGAGCGAGAAGAGGCGGAAAGGAGGGGAGTGGGGGAGCGGCGGACCCCCGGACGGAGGGAGAGGGGTCCGCCCGGCCAGCAGGGGGGCTGAAACGTCTCTGCCCGCTCGTGGCCAGTCCTCCCCGAGGCCCCTGTCGGCTTTTCTCTGTCAAAAAGATCCAGCAACTCCTGAGGGCGAGCAGGCAGGAAGAGGCGCCGCCGCCGCTCCGGGCCGCGCCGCGCCGAGCGCCGTTCTGGCAGGGAGCTGTTTCTGCAGAGGCAGGGAGAGGGAGACACCGGGCGCGCGAGAGAGCGCCGCGCTCACTGCCGCCCAGCCCAGCCCCGCCGCGCCGCGCCGCGCCCGCGCCCTCCCCTGCCCGCGCCCGCCCGGCGCGCTGGAGGCAGACGCGCTGAACGCTTCCAGATGTGGCGGCGGCGGCGGCGCGCGGAGAGCCGGGCGCACGGCGCAGGGCGCACGGCGCGGACTTGAGCCCGAAGTTGAGCACCCGCTCGGGCCCTCGACCGCGCCAGCCAGCCAGCCTGCTGCCCACATGACGTCAAGGGGAGCGAGGCGAGGCGGCGGGCCGGCCGAGGGGCGGGGGTGAGGAGCCGCGCCGGGCGCCCCCGGCGGAAGGCGGGGGGCGCGGGCGGGCTGGGGTGCGGACACACCCCCTCGCGCCGGGCCGCCGGCGCCGCGCCCCCCTCCCCACCCCGCCGGCCCCCGGCCCTCGGCCCTCGTAATCCTGGGCGGCCCCCGCGCGTCCCTGCGCGGCGGACCACGTCGGGAAGGCCTCTGTGAGCGGAATTCCAAGAGGGGGGGATACAATCTGCCCAACTACCAGAGTCTCTTTGCAGATCGGGCCACCGAACAAAACAGCAAAATGAGCCGTGATTCCGTGATTCTGTTTGATCAATTATAATCAGAGCGGTTGTAGAAGTGACATGTAGAGGCGAGGATGGGAAGAGGGGAGGGGAGAGAGAGAGAGAGAAAGGGCTGGAGAGGCGGGGCCTCGTAGGCTAGGCGGTGGTGCCCAGATGTCTGAACAGATTAATAGACCCAGGTTTTCTAATTCCTTGGAGGCAGCCGAGCACGTGTGCTACTAGGATATCCTTACCTACTTCTCTTAATTATTTCTGCCACTCCCGAAGGAATCTATTGAGCGCCTCTCCTTCCCGGGGAAGCAAACATTTCTCTCCATCACTCTGCAACCACAGCGAGTTCCAGGGCACCCCCTGCAGGCCCGGGCTGCTCTAGAGTGGGCCTTCATCAGCCCTAGCCAGGGAGCCTACGGTTTCCTGGGGGAAGACCTGTACCTTCCTGTCCTCAGACCGCCTCGCCTCCCATCCACACTTCTTCCTTGGGTGATCCCATCTGTCCCCGTGCCTTCAAGCAACTGTCTATATCAAATTTGTATCTCCTGCACAGACCTCCCTTCCTGAGTGCCAGGTTACACAGCCAACCTCAGTCTCCACTTGGCAATCTGATAGCATCTCAAACCTGACATATCCAAACACTGAATTCCTTATGTTCTGTGCAAAACCTGCTCCTCGAACAGCCTTTCCCATCTTGGTTGATGGGGCCAAACATCTGGAGTCATTCTTGACATCCCTTTGGTTCTACCTTCAGATAGGTCCAGAAAGTGTCCACATCTCAGTTTCTCCCCTGGTGCCCCCTACCCCCCAGGTCTAAGCCAACATCATCCTTCACCTGAGTTTCTGCAGTAGCTGATCTTGCTGGTGTGCCTTCCCCTCCCCACCTTTGGTATATTCCTGATACAGTAGTCACAGTGATCCATTTAAAACGTCACATCACTACACTCCTCTGCTCAAAATCCTCCAGGGGTTCCCATTTCACTTAGTAAAAGCCAAGGTCCTTAGAGTAGCCTACAAGGACCCACATGAACAGCAGTGTGCACCTTTCATCTCCTACTGCTTTCCCAGCCATACCGGCCTGCTTGGTATTCCCCAAGCACTGCAGGAATGATCTCTCCCACACCTCCTTCCTCCTGCCCCCGGCCCCTGTGTCTTCACTTTCTCTCTCTCTCTCTCTCTCTCTCTCTCTCTCACACACACACACACACACACACACACACACACACACTGAGCCCTTTGCTCAAGCTGCCCCACAGAGGAACACTCTTTCCTCAGATGTCCTCTTGGTGAACTCCCTCACTTCCTTCAAGACTTTGGGCAAATGTCACTTTCTCAATGAGGCTCATCCTAACCACCATATTTAATACTGCAACCTGCCCAACACCTCCCCCCACTGCTAATCTCCCCCTTTCTCTACTTTTTCCATGGTATTTAATCCGTATCTAACATACTGTATAGCCTACTTATTCATTAATTGTATTGTTCATTGTCTGTATGCCCCACTAAAATGTGAAACCCATGAGGACAGGGATCTTTGTCTATTCTGTTAACCATTGTATCTCAAGTGCATACAACAATGTCTGGCAGACAACAGTTACTTAATAAATAGGTGTCGAATGAATGAATGAATGAGTACCTGAGATGGTTTAGCAGTGCTACAATTCACTGCATCAAAATGCCTCCCGCTGTCCCCTGCTTGATAGCTGAAACCTCACCACTCCAGCTTCGATCCTCTGGCCAAGGTTTTTGGCCCCACTGGAAAATGCAAATGCTCCTGGGAAAGGCATTAAGCTTTATCAGTCATCTGCATCCTACTGTGAACAGTCTAGATTATACAAGTGCCTACTTTTAGAAAAGCAGTCTAGATTTTGTTGGTTACAAGAGAAATCTGACTTATTTACTGTTCTGGTGTTTTCATATTCAATTTTCGATCTAATAGAAAAAATTAGAAATGACAGAAATCCAAATATCTCTTTTGTTTAGCTTTCAGATGCATTATAGTCCTATGTTTCAGAGGCCTACGTACCTGGTTATTTGTTTGATACTGAAATTGATTTGCATCCCCCATACACACTGTATTACAGCAATAATAGTAGCTAACACCACTGAGCAATGTGTACTGCGCTACTGTGTGCTGTGGTAAGGCTTCACAGGCCTTACTCGGGTAATCCTCATTGCAGCCCCATTAAGTAGCTGTTATTATTAGCATCCCCAGTTTATAGATGTGGCAACTGAGACTTAGAGACTTAAGTTAGATGTCCAGGGTCACCCAGCAGGAAAACTGTGGAGCCTGGGTTTAGCCCAGGAGTGTCTGACTCCAAACATCCACTCTTGCACCAGGTGATGTATGGAAGTGTTGAAAGACTGTATTGTACACCTGAAACTAATATTACACTGTATGTTAACTAACTGGAATTAAAATGAAAATAAGATTAAATTTCAAAAAATTCAAATACTCCTGTTTGAGGGTGATCTGCGGTGGGTAGAAGGATGAAGAGTTTAAAATGACAGTAAAAATGCCCTCAAAATGTGCTTCAGAGAATTCAGATAACAGAACAGAGTGTATGTGTGTTGGGGGAGGGGCACATGCTGGATTTATAGCCAGGCTTTTCTAAAGGTAGGCACTGTATAAATCTAGCAAGTAAATATTACCTTCATGCTTCTTTAGTTTCATTTTTCACTTCTCTTTTCAGCTGTGAAATGTGTTCTTTCCTTTCCAGAAAAAGGTATTTCCTAAATATTTGGTCTTGCATTGTACACCCATATCTTGGCTCCCAACTTTGGAACACGGCCTTGGTGCTCTCTTTGGAGGTAACAAATTCTCAACATGACAAACAGAAACCATTCTGAATTCTGATTTGGGGATTTGGGAGGCGGTAGGAGCAGCGGATGAAGTCTTTCTTTCTCTTTGATTGCATGATCTGATTCTCCAGCAAAAGGTGTTCTCCTCTCCCAGAGTTCTTCATTTGTGCCACTCTGTCTACGTGCTGGTATGTTTCTACACAGTATTATATTTGTATATGAATGTGCCTTGCTCTAACCCCCACTACCTTTTAAAAGTCTTAAGGAAGAGAACTGTGTTCATTTATCTTTGTTATAGCATAACGCTTTGTACATATGGACGCTCAGTGTACATTGAGTGTGTTGATTCACTCTGGAAAAGATTTCCCTAATGTGACCACAAATATTTCCTTTGGAAGGAATTCAGAGTGCGCTAAATTTGTTAATTGTGGTGTATATGTAAAAGTGAAAAGCTTGGAAACAATCTAAATATTCCATTGAAAAGATTGGTTAAATAATATCATTGGGAGGTTATCCTCATATACAAAGTCATCTTTTCTTCAGAACAACCCTACGAGGGAAGCCCTATTAGCCCCATTTTACAGGTGAGGAAACTAAGAGCACAGAGGGCTAACTCATTTGCCCGTTTTCACAGCTAGTTAAGGTTGGAAGACTTGGGATTTGAACCCCAGCAGTCTGTCTTCAGAGTCTATGCTATTAGCCACTTTATAGATAAACTAGGTACATTCATGCCATGAAATCCTTACACAGATGTGAATAATATTAAGGAAGAATGCTAGTGACATGGAAAAAGACTATTTACACTAAAAGAAAAACAGGTTACAAAATATCATGGATGCTATGATTCCATTTTTCTTTTAAAGACAGGTGTATATTTGAACTAGGAAAAAGACGACATAGGGTTCACACCAAAATGTTGACAAAAGCTTTCTTTGGGAGGTAGGATCATAGGTAAATTTCTCTTTTTTTCTGTCTGACCCAAGGCTTCAAAAGCGAGGTTGCCAGGGGAGAGGTGAGTCAGAAGGCTCTGCTTCAGTGTGCCTTCCAAAGTTTACCCTCTTTCCCTTGACAGGGCCGTTTACAGCAGTGCGGTGGAAACCACTGGAACATCAGTGCAGTGGCTTTGTATTGGGCCACCTTGACCAAGCTGGAACTGTATTTCCCAGAATTACCTTCCCTGTGTGGTTCCAGGTCAGGATTGTCCACAAAAGATATTCGTGGAGCACCTGGGAGGTAGAAGTGAAGCAGCAACTCTCATGCCGTCAAGGTCAGCCCATGGCAATGACAGCTGCTTCAAACTTGCAACACCTTGTGGCCCATCTGGGCGCTTTCCCTGTTGGTGTGGGCCCACAGCTTCCCCAGCTCCTGCCAGATCTTCCCCCTCAGCTATTCTGAGCCTGGAGCAAAGCTACATCTGGGTCTGTGGTACAGAGTACCAGCTTTCGGTTTCAAAGTCAAGGTTGGAATTGGCCAGAGAAAAATAAAAGTTGCAGTCGTCTTTGGTGGTTTACCTTGGCCTCACTCTCTCCCACCTCACATCTGACTTTTCTTCCAGACTTCTGGCCCTGCTGATCTACAGCGACTTCAGACCCATCACTGGGTAAGGTCTCGGCCCTGCGACCAATCCCTTGCCCCCTGTCACTCATGGGGGTACTTCCTCAATCAAACCTAACTGATGCATCCTGGTATTTCCCAGGTCACTTGCCTGGATGTGCTCTTGAGCAAATAAGAGATAGTGCCTGGCACATAGGTGCCCTTGATATATATGGTTGAATTCATACTAATTACCATCACTTAATAACAGTGAGTGTCAGGTACCACTTAACCACAGTTAAGTACTTAATCTTTGGAGACTGGCCAAGCACAGAACCAGGCTCTCCCTCTATAAGCTGTGGGAATGTGGACACCTGGTTTACCCCCTAATGCCTAGTTTCTACAAAATGGAACTAACAATGGTACCTACCTCTCTAGGGAGCTTGGGAGAATTAAAAATCCAGGTAAGTCGTGTACAATGTGCTCATTTAATGTTTTCTGTTATCATCCTTCATCCCCATAAGAAAGACTTGCCAAGTGTCCAATATGTGACTTTACCACAGCCCTGCCAAAGAGATTTAACCACCCCCATTTAAAAATATAAAACAATAGCTAAGAGATTAACTTTCTTGCCCAAGATTTCTTGGTCGGTAAGTGGTAAAATTGAGATTTGAACCCAAGTCCATGCAAATCCAGAAGCTGTGCATAGTCCACTCTACTACACAAGACAATTCAGGTACTGGAACTAAAATGGAAGGCTTCAGGAAAACTTGCCCCACTCACAACTCAGAGAGCAGAGCCGAAGAGGGTACAGAGTGACCCCTTCCTTCCTTCTGAGAGACCCATAATAACCCTGCTGCCTTCATAACCCATGTCAGTATTGAAGAACCTCTAGTGGCAGAGTTCTTCCCTATATCACATTGAAATTCCTCCTCCTCGCCTACTTGTCTAGAAGCTACAGGACAGAACAGATCCCAGCTAACCCGCTGGGTTGTCTTTATACATTGCATTTAAGGAGACCTCTCCTGACAGCTCAGCCCAAAATTTCAATCCCAAGGGGAGGCCAGAGTGTATGGAGTATAGGGGAAATTCAATCCTCATCCTACAGCAGCTTCATATAGCAGGGATAACATTGTGGTAACATACCTACCCTCGTGACTTTCAAAAATACTTAACCCCCAAAGGCAGAAAGCAGCAAGATGGTTGATGGCCTGACCCTGAGGACTAGCTATCCTTGGCAGAGAATTCATACATCACGCATGAGTTCAAATTATGGCACTTGCTTTCTACCTCAGCAAGTCACATCAGCAGACTGTTCCCCTGTTTGCCCCATTTGTAAAATGGGGCCTACTGGCCTCTTCTCTCATGGCTCTTTTCAATGAAAAGCTGATACCAAAAGAAAAGCTAAGTCAGTAAATGATTTTCCTAATTACTTATCAAGGCTCTGAGGAAGTTAGTTTCATATGGATGACCTGCTGACCCTTGGAAGGAACCCCCCTGACTCAAGTCTCAGAACCAGTCCAATATTGTGTCCATGTTTGATGTGGACATCAAGGACCATCACAGGGTGGAAGCCATTCCTGCATGTATTAATGTCCTAGGGCTGCCATAAAAAATTACCACTAGATGGGTGGTTTAAAACAACAGAAATTTATTCTCTCAGATTTGAAGGCTAGAAGTCAAAAAAATCCAGCGGGGTCATGCTCCCTTCCGGGTCTCCAGGGGACCATCCATTCTTTGCTTCTTCCAACTTCTGGTGGTTGTTGGCATTCCCTGACTTGTGACCACATCACTCCAATCTCTGTCTCTGTGGTCACATTGTCTCCCCTTTCCTGGCAGCAAATCTTCCTCTGCCTCACACTTATGAGGACATTTGTCGTTGACTCACTGGATAATCCAGGATGATGTCTTCATCTTAAGATCCTCCAGTTAATTACATCAACAAAGGCATTTTTCCAAATAACATTCACAGTTTCTGGGGATTAAGACATAGGCATATATCTTGAGGGGCCACCATTCAACTCATATACTACCTTAACTTAAACTAAATCCCTGCACCCATTCTCATTTCAGTCTCAAGTCCAACATTTAGTAGTTACTGAAACTTGGGCAACCCCTCTCTCTCCTCCCCCCGCCCCACTCAATTCTTCATTTATAAAGTGAAAATTATGGGCATATGCTAAGATTTAAATAAGTGGCAAATAAATCCAGCACAGTTGCTGGACTACAGACGGCACTCCTTTCCCTCAATGTTCAACCTCACACTTATAACAACTCTATGGGTTAAACATTATCTCCAGTTTTTATATTAAAGAAATTGAACACTTAGAGAAGTAACTTGGCCACACCAACTCAGCTGGGTAGGACTGGACCTGACTTTAAACCCCACAGCTCATTCTGCTACCCAGCCTCCCTACCTCTTTGCCTTCTTAACTGTTCCAGGCCAATTCCAAAAGTATTTCCTGGTGCTAGATAAAAAATGTTTTCCTTTTCTTTTAGAATTTTTTGAAATTTAATCTTATTTTCATTTTAATTCCAGTTAATTAACATACAGTGTAATATTAGTTTCAGGTGTACAATACAGTCTTTCAACACTTCCATACATCACCTGGTGCTTATCACAAGTGCCCTCCTTCATCCCCATCACCTACTTCACCCATCCCCCTGCCCACCTCTCCTGTGGTCACCATCAGTTTGTTCTCTGTAGTTAAGAGTCTGTTTCTTGTTTTGTCTCTCTCTTTTTTCCCTTTGCTCATTTGTTTTGCTTCTTAAATGCCACATATGAGTAAAATCATATGCTATTTGTCTTTCTCTTATTTCACTTAGCTTAATACTCTCTAGTTCCATACATGTCTCCACAATGGCAAGATTTCATCCTTTTTATAGCTGAATAATATTCCATTATTTATATAAATACCACATCTTCTTTATCCATTCGTCAATCAATGGACACTTGGGCTGCTTCCATATCTTGGCTATTGTAAATAATGCTGCTATAAACATAAGGGTGCAGGTATCCCTTTGAATTAGTGGTTTTGTGGTTTTTGGGTAAATACCTAGTAGTGCAATTCCTGGATCATAGGGCAGTTCTATTTTTTTTTTTTAAGATTTTATTTATTTGACAGTGAGAGATACAGCGAGAGAGGGAACACAAGCAGGGGGAGTGGGAGAGGGAGAAGCAGGCTTCCCGCCGAGCAGGGAGCCCGATGCGGGGCTCGATCCCAGAACCCCGGGATCATGACCCGAGCCGAAGGCAGACGCTCAACGACTGAGCCACCCAGGCGCCCCGGGCAGTTCTATTTTTAACTTTTCATCTATCCCTCTTGTAATTCCATGGCATTAAGTTCCACCTTGCTTCCCTACAAGATCAGAAATCATGTTAGACTAGAATTCTCAAAGCCTTGAAAACTTTTGGTTCTTGACCTGACATAGGTCAGGTAACACTTTGCCTGACATTTGGGGGAAAGGTACCTTATTACAGCAAAAAAAAAAAAAAAAGAACAATGATGTTTGTTCCCTAAGACATCTTTTTGAAGATGGCCCTCTATTGTGACTATAGTTCTAGGGATCTTTTATAGGTATACACGTGGGTCAACCCGTGGCAGTCCCATCCCTGAACTAAATCTAAAAGAATACTAGTATAAGCTATACAGATAGGAATAATCCCAAATTCTCAGAAAGTAAACCCAAATTTCCTATAACTAATTATGCTTGATAGTAGATCTGGCTTAGTCACTTTATCTTCTAAATTCTTGAAAAGTGCTTTTCAATCCCAGGAGATGGAGAAGTTATAGCTGAACATTCTCACCATTACAGCGAGGTCAATGCCCCATAACACATCTAGGTAACAATTTAGACAAAGCAAAGTTGAAGGGCTTTCATGGTCCACAAAAAGGGTATCTTCTTTTTTTTTTTTTTTTTACGATTTTATTTATATATTTATTTGACAGAGACACAGCCAGAGAGGGAACACAAGCGGGGGGAGTGGGAGAGGGAGAAGCAGGCTTCCCGCTGAGCAGGGAGCCCGATGCGGGGCCCGATGCAGGGCTCGATCCCAGGACCCTGGGATCATGACCTGAGCCGAAGGCAGAGGCTTAACGACTGAGCCACCCAGGCGCCCCCAAAAAGGGTATCTTCTTAATGGTGACTATCATGAACTTGCCAAATGACTTCCATTCAGCAACCAGGTGGAGCCAGGTAGAATCAAGAACTTGGCAGAGTTTTCAAGTGTGACAGGACACTCACAACCATCTCTTCATAAGACCCTGAAGAACTAACCTTACCTACTAGAGAGGTTTTAGGTCAAAGTCATATTTGAAGACAAGTTTCGTTCTTTCACAGTTTGCCAGTTTTGCCTTTTTCCATATCAGATTCAAATTTTCTGTTCTTCTCATGTTCAGTCCTGTTTCTATAATCATTTTTTGCAATGAATGTGACTGTATTGTTTTATTATTCATCACCAACCCTTGGTAATCATTTTTTTTCCAAGATGACTAATGCTGCTTATGAAGTGACACCTATATCAAATTCTACTATGGTTTAATTCCAATAATATTCTGTTTTTCTCCACTTCTGTGCACATGGAAGAGTGTACTTCTCAACTACTCTGTATTTGGACACACTATTGGACTAGTTCTGACCAATAAATGTAAGTAGAAATGACATGTGTCACTTCAAGGTTGAGGTGATGAAAGACCCATTGTGATGTTCCTGTTCCTCTCTTCTGACACATAATCCAGATGGTGCAGCTACAAGATGGAGAAGCATCCAACAGCCAAGATCCCTGAGTGACTTTGTGTACCTCTCCCACAAACCTCCTCTGGACAGTAGTATAAGCAATAAATAAACCTTTATTGTATTAAGCCCCCCAAATTTGGAAGTCATCCCCAACATATGACATTGCCTGTCCTGACTAACAGACTAGTATAAATCAACATCTGTGTGTGTGTGTGTGTGTGTGTGTGTGTGACCCATGTGTGTTAGGATTTTGCCAAGTTCTGATTAGTGGAGTTGGTTTCCATTCCAATCAGCATAAAATCAGTCAATGATTCTAATTCATAAGAGGGTAGGTTGTGGGCACCTGGGTGGCTCAGATGGTTAAGCGTCTGCCTTCAGCTCAGGTCATGATCTCAGGGTCCTGGGATCGAGTCCCGCATCGGGCTCCCTGCTCCTTGGGAGCCTGCTTCTCCCTCTGCCTCTCTCTCTCTCTCTGTCTGTCTGTCATGAATAAAAAAAATTAAAAAAAAAAAAGAGGGTAGGTTGTAACCATAATGATCTTGTGATGGAGTAATATCGAGAGCATTTATAATTTATGTAGCATATAATAGCTTTTATTTGTTCTAGATAAATCAATGACAGTATCCGTTTCAACTGATTCTGTAGATGAAATACCCCCAAATCATATTTCTCTCTTAAAATCTGCTGAAGTAATGCCTGCATTATAGTGAATAGTTTATGCAAACTACTGTTGTCTAGATGCATCAAGAAATGCTAACAATTTCCTAAGCAGGTTTGGAAAGTGTTTGGAGTAGCTTATGGTTATCTTCAAACTGATGTATGGATTACCCTTGTGGTACATGGAATCACTTTCCAGATCCTCAACTTTCATATACACTCAATCTTAACACTGGTTCAAGGACAATGTGGGGCAGAGGCTGGAGGCTGCCTACCACTTTCCCTTTCTCTTCTGACTTTTCACAGCCATCCTTTTCTCATACCACAAAAGAAAGGCACACCTTCACACACACACACACACACACACACACACACACACCACACACCACACATCCTTCCATGGTCCATTTTCCTGAGATATGAGTACCACCACGGAACCAAAGGAGATATTTGCAATACTGGTATCCAGAAAGCCTCTTTAATCAGACACCATACCCCTTCAGCCATCCATCTTCATAAGAGATATATTTGGGATGATATTTAATTTTTATATTAATCATTACTTTATTCATTTATTACTTCATTTAGGGGTTAATAGCCAAAATTTATAAAGAACTTTTACAACCAAACACCAAAAAAACAAACAATGCAATTAAAAATGGGTAGAGGACCTGAATACACATTTTTCCAAAGATGACATATAGATGCCCAACAGACACATGAAAAGATGCTCAATGTCACTAATCATCAGAGAAGTGCAAATTAAAACCACGATAAGATATCATTTGCATGCATCAGAATGGCTAAAATAAAAAAACACAACAAATAAGTGTTGACGAGGATGTGGAGGAAAAGAAATCCTCTTGCACTGTCAGTGGGAACACAAACTGGTGCAGCCACTGTGGAGGCTTTTGAAGGTTCCTCAAAAAATTAAAAATAGAATTACCATATGATCTAGTAATTCTACTACGGGGTATTTACCCAAAGAAAACGAAACCCTAATTCAAAAAGATAGATGTCCCCCTATGTTTATTGCAGCAGTATTTACAGTAGGCAAGATATGGAAGCCATCCAAGTGTCCATCCATAGATGAATGGATAAGGATGTGGTACATATATACAATGGAATATCAGCCATTAGAAGAATGAAATCTTGCCATTTGCAACAATGTGGATGGAGCTAGAGGATATAATACTAAGTGTAATGAGTCAGTCAGCAAAAGAAAAACACCATATTGTTTCACTCATGTGGAATTTAAGAAACAAATGAACAAACAAAGGAAAAAAGAGACAAATAAAAAAACAGACTCTTAAATATAGAAAAACAAGTGGTATTTGCCAGAGGGGAAGGGGGTAAGGGGGATGGGTGGAATAGATAAAGGAAATAAAGAGTACACTTCTCTTGATGAACACTGAGAAATGTAAAGACCTGTTGAATCACTATATCATGCACCTGAAACTAATGTAACACTGTATGTTAATTACACCTGAATTTTTAAAAAAGCTCATAATGTACTTACATTGTTTTGCTCAATTGTATATTAATAATATTTGTGATGATAGTTCAACCCAGAAGAAACTTGTAGCACCGAAACTTATAGTCACAGGAAATTTTAAATTTAAATTTAGATTTATATACCTCTTTTTGTTGCAGAGTACTATGATTGTGTAATCAATGAAAGACTTTTCAGCAAATCAATCAATGTGATACAAAACATTAACAAAAGAAAGAACAAGAATCATATGATCCTCTCAATAGATGCAGAAAAAGCATTTGACAAAGTACAGCATCCTTTCTTGATCAAAACTCTTCAGAGTATAGGGATAGAGGGTACATACCTCAGTATCATAAAAGCCATCTATGAAAAACCCACAGTGAATATTATTCTCAATGGGGAAAAACTGAGAGCTTTCCCTCTAAGGTCAGGAACGTGGCAGAGATGTCCACTATCACCACTGCTATTCAACATAGTATTAGAAGTCCTAGCCACAGCAATCAGACAACAAAAAGAAATAAAAGGCATCCAAATCAGCAAAGAAGAAGTCAAACTCTCACTCTTTGCAGATGATATGATACTTTATGTGGAAAACCCAAAAGACTCCACCCCAAAACCACTAGAACTCATACAGGAATTCAGTAAAGTGGCAGGATATAAAATCAATGCACAGAAATCAGTGGCATTCCTATACACTAACAACAAGACAGAAGAAAGAGAAATTAAGGAGTCGATCCCATTTACAATTGCACCCAAAACCGTAAGATACCTAGGAATAAATCTAACCAAAGAGGCAAAGGATCTGTACTCAGAAAACTAGAAAATACTCATGAAAGAAATTGAGGAAGACACAAAGAAATGGAAAAACGTTCCATGCTCATGGATTGGAAGAACAAATATTGTGAAGATGTCAATGCTACCTAGAGCAATCTACACATTTAATGCAATCCCTATCAAAATACCATCCACTTTTTTCAAAGAAATGGAACAAATAATCCTAAAATTTGTATGGAACCAGAAAAGACCCCGCATAGCCAGAGGAATGTTGAAAAAGAAAAGCAAAGCTGGTGGCATCACAATTCCAGACTTCCAGCTCTATTACAAAGCTGTCATCATCAAGACAGTATGGTACTGGCACAAAAACAGACACATAGATCAATGGAACAGAATAGAGAGCCCAGAAATGGACCTTCAACTCTATGGTCAACTCATCTTCGACAAAGCAGGAAAGAATGTCCAATGGAAAAAAGACAGTCTCTTCAACAAATGGTGTTGGGAAAATTGGACAGCCACATGCAGAAGAATGAAACTGGACCGTTTCCTTACACCACACACAAAAATAGACTCCAAATGCTTGAAAGACCTAAATGTGAGACAGGAATCCATCAAAATCCTAGAGGAGAACACAGGCAGCAACCTCTTTGACCTCAGCTGCAGCAACTTCTTCCTAGAAACATCGCCAAAGGCAAGGGAAGCAAGGGCAAAAATGAACTATTGGGACTTCATCAAGATAAAAAGCTTTTGCACAGCAAAAGAAACAGTCAACAAAACCAAAAGACAACCGACAGAATGGGAGAAGATATTTGCAAATGACATATCAGACAAAGGGCTAGTATCCAAAATCTATAAAGAACTTATCAAACTCAACACCCAAAGAACAAATGGTCCAATCAAGAAATGGGCAGAAAACATGAACAGACATTTTTCCAAAGAAGACATCCAAATGGCCAACAGACACACGAAAAAGTGCTCAACATCGCTCGGCATCAGGGAAATCCAAATCAAAACCTCAATGAGATACCACCTCACACCAGTCAGAATGGCTAAAATTAACAAGTCGGGAAATGACAGACATTGGCGGGGATGTGGAGAAAGGGGAACCCTCTTACACTGTTGGTGGGAATGCAAGCTGGTGCAACCACTCTGGAAAACAGTATGGAGGTTCCTCAGAAAGTTGAAAATAGAGCTACCCTACAATCCAGCAATTGCACTACTGGGTATTTACCCCAAAGATACAAATGTAGGGATCGAAAGGGGTACGTGCACCCTGATGTTTATAGCAGCAATGTCCACAATAGCCAAACTATAGAAAGAGCCAAGATGTCCATCAACAGATGAATGGATAAAGAAGATATGGTGTATATATACATGGAATATTATGCAGCCATCAAAAGGGATGAGATCTTGCCATTTGCAATGACGTGGATGGAACTGGAGGGTGTTATGCTGAGCAAAGTAAGTCAATCAGAGAAAGACATGTATCATATGACCTCACTGACATGAGGAATTCTTAATCTCAGGAAACAAACTGAGGGTTGCTGAAGTGGGGGTTGGGGTGGGAGGGATGGGGTGGCTGGGTGATAGACACTGGGGAGGGTATTTGCTATGGTGAGTGCTGTGAATTGTGCAAGACTGTTGAATCACAGATCTGTACCTCTGAAACAAATAATGCAATATATGTTAAGAAAAAAACAAAAAGAAGAAGAAGATAGCAGGAGGGGAAGAATGAAGGGGGAGAAATCAGAGGGGGAGGCAAACCATGAGAGACGATGGACTCTGAAAAACAAACTGAGGGTTCTAGAGGGGAGGGGGGTGGGAGGATGGGTTAGCCTGGTGATGGGTATTAAAGAGGGCACGTTCAGCATGAAGCACTGGGTGTTATGCACAAACAATGAATCGTGGAACACTACATCTAAAACTAATGATGTAATGTATGGTGATGGCCATAACAATAACAAAATTTTTTAAAAAAGAAAGACTTTTCAGCATAAAAATATATTACATCAGGGTAAACTTTTATGGAGGAAATGGGATGGAAATAGGTTTCTAAGGTGAAAAAGAAATGAAGCAAAATCTTTGTTTAAAAAAAGCTTTTATATAATATTTTTGAATGGATAATAGAAGGTTTCAAATAGCAATGGTGTTTATATATCATTGGAAACTTTTTAAAGAGGGATGCAACAGTTTTATTTTATTTTAAACTGTCAAGATCTACAAAGCACCAGAGATTGCATCATTTACAACCATTTAAACTTATCGTGACAATTTTTGGATATGAACTTGAAAATGTATAATGAGGCACATACATTTTCAGAACGCTTTTTGGGGGATATGCAAGCAAAACAGCGTAGGGACTCCTCTTTCAGCACAGGCTGAGACCCTGGGAGGCCCAAGCGGGGCGGCCAGTTGAAGGGCTGGCCCTGCTTCTGAACACTGGCGCTCACTGCTTTCCAGAAGGAGAGGCAGGCTACCAATCCCAGGCGCTCACTCATGTGTAAGCACGTGTTTGTGAAACAAATGAACATCTCTGATTTCTCACTCTCACTCTGTCATCCATCCCCAACATGATCTTGAGCAATTTGCCTCCCTTCTCAAGGTTTTTAATCTTGAGATGCTTAGAGAAAGAAATGCTAAGTGTCATGCGGTCATGTCTTTGGTTATCCCAGAGAGTACAGAGAACATCCTTTGGAATATGGCAATCCAAACACTCTCGAGTCCTTTTGACCCCAGATTACTTGTATTTTATTCCATGACAGAATTGTTCAATTTTCAAGTATGTTTTTAATCCATAAAGGTCCAACAGAGCAGACCCTGGAACTTCACTGCCTGTGTCTACCCTTTACACAACCTGAGATTGGATTTTCTCAGCCTCAGAAGAAATTCTCTCAGTTCTGGCCGTCAGTCAGGATTTATTGAACAGATCTGAATCTGCCATATTTTCATTTACAGTCTAGGAGCCAAAAGGGTTAGGTATTATAATGAACTCTGGGTTCAAAGCTTGTTATGTATTCCCACCTGGCTGTGTAACTTTAGCCACATCTCTTATGTTCTTTGAGTATCGGTTCCCTCAACCACAAACTGGGAAACCCCCAAGGAGAGGATTTTCAGTATAAAACAAAACATTAATATGAAAATGTGTGGTGAGTAAAAGCAGAAAAGTAATGGGGTATTGATTACTAGGAAAATGGAATTATTTTATTTAATTTATTTATTTGTTTGTTTGTTTTAAGTAGACTCCATGCCTAGTGTGGAGCCCAACACAGGACTTGAACTCGAGACCCCAAGATCAAGGCCTGAGCTGTGATCAAAAGTCAGACACTCAACCGACTGAGCCACCCAGCACCCCGGGAAGATGGAATTTTATATCATTTTTGACAATCTGTGGTGGCACCAAGTAATCACTTCTGGTCCAACCTAAGTATCACTAAGCACAATTCCAGTCCTTTCTTTTTGTCTTTTAACCCTTTTTTGGAAAAAGGAAACAGTTGGCCACCACCTCTTATGTAAGATCTTGTTCATTATCTATCTGAAGAGAAGATAATTTGAAACCAATTCTTCAGCAGCAGAAGTCAAGAGTATTCAACATCTCCGCACTACTCAGCCTACACTTGGACCTTGATAACCAAATTCTTCCAAATTTCTCATGAAAGACAAATTAAATTTCAACGGTTTTATCCCAGTAACCATTTTCTGCTTGAAAATTTCCCTTAAAACTCTGAAAGCAAATCCTGTAAGGGGAGTAGTTAAATTAACTAAATTATTTGCTGTCAAGTTTATGCATTTAGCTAAGGTCCCATCAAGATGGATTGTTGTGCAGATGGCAGAGCAAGCCCCATTTCCTGGGACTGATGAATGTTACAGAAGTTTAGTAAGCATGGAGCTTAGAACATTTCCCATTACACAAAGAACTCATTTAAGCCATATTCAATAGTTTTTTAAATGCCCAAATGATAAATGTTAAAAAATAAAAATAAAAAGATGGAGTATCCAACCTCAAAAAACAAAACAAAACAAAACAAAAATCTGCCAGTTAACCCTCTCATTGCTGAAGTCATGCAGTGAGACTCCACGGGATAGGAAAGCAGCATGTGAGTGGCAAAAAGTTAAATGAAGAGGGGATGACTTGAAAGAGAAATCTGGTGCTATCATGCCTTCAACACTAAGTAGACAAATTGGTCTCTGCAATTCTCCATCTCTGGGCATAAATCCTGCCATATCCCCCCTTCCCCATCTCCAGAAGCACTCTCTGAATGCATGGGCATCCAACACCTAGATGATGTTCCATAGGAACCCAAGGTCTATATTCTCCTACCTAGATACAGGGATGCTCCCTCCCACTTACAAGGCTTCATGGTCCAAAACCATCCCCTATACCTTCTCTCCCACATCCAAGTTGCCATCCCCCATCCTTGGCATCTGCTGACACTTGTCTGGCATCTGTCTGGCATCCTTTGCATCCTATAAGACTTAGCTAAAGAGTCATGTCCTGAAGCCTCCCCAGACCTGTTCAGGTGGGTGAGACTCCTCTTCCTCTGTCCCCCATAAAACCTTGCAGTTACCTCTATCAGAGCACCAGTTATATTGCTAATTATGATTTGTTTATTTGAGTTATTTGTTTACCTCCTGTCCCTTTGACTAGACTTTGAGCATCTCAAGGGCAAGAGCCATGTTCTACTTGCCTTTAAATTTCCATTCCCAAGAATGGCTCATAGTAAGTGCTTAAGAAACATTTGATGAATGAATGAATGATTGTTTTATCAATCTCTGGATATGGTAGGGAGTTCATCCAAAGGAATATATTGCTAATGGTGCAATTTCAGGCATGTTGCAGGCTGGTAGAGGAGATATTTTGGGACCAGGAGACCTGCCCTACTTCCCTCAATCATTTCACAAAAGTATCTACTTGAAAGGCTGGCCTTGAGCTGGTAGCTAATGTTCCTGACAAAGCTCCCTGGTAGGTTACCCACAGAGATTAGTTTAAAGAGAAATTGCTTCACTTGTCCTCTCATCATTGTTTAATGGGCTACCTAGCTAAAAAAGACCCTCTTCTAAGGATCTGGGACTCTGCGTGCAAATTTTGGCTCTTATTTTTCTAGTACGAGGCCCCTGTTACATGCAAGGGGCTGACTGTTGACCCCAGAAACCTTCACTCGCAGCATCTGTCTTTTGCAATTTCCTACCTATAAAAGCTGTATTTACTTACATAACATTTGCAATCCTTGTATTTGCCAGTGTCCCATCTGTAACGCCTGGACTTATCCATTTCCTTTTCCCAGCATCTGTCTTTTACCAGCACACATTGACAAAATTCATGTTTAGGGATTTCACCTCTGAAAACGTTTGAGCCCAGGACAGTCAGGGAGCTGCTGTGATGTTGGAATCCATCTCCAGAATGTGACTTAAATGAGAGAAAAATCAGATCAAGCAATAAAAAGGGAGAATATCATGCAAGTCAGATCTGTTCCTACAGTAACTGGAAAGAAAAGGGACACCAAAACATATTAAAAGTCATCACATGTCAAAGCTGTCTGGCAAACCACTAGCACCCTGAAAAGCATGGGTCCAGCTAGCTCCAGGAATCATAGCTCAATAATTCTCTTCTTTTTTCTTTTTTCATTTTTTTAAAAGTCAGCTCTAGGCCCATTGGAGCTCGAGCTCACAACCCCAAGATCAAAATCGCATGCTCTACCAACTGAGCCAGCCAGGCACCCTAAGAATTCTCTTATGTTTCTTTGGCTTAACAAAACCCTCCTAACATCCATTGCTGTATTTTTTATCTTAAGTGGCCAAGTACATCAAAATAATACAGATAGGACAGAAGTATCTGAGATGCAGCACTAAGAACTTAGTGTCTGTGAGCAATAATGAGGACTTACCGGTCTGAGAAGCCCTAGAGGTCATCCTTTCAGTAAGAGTCAGTCTGTTATGTAGTTAAGTGGTTGCCCACAAAGGTTCAAATGAGTGATTAAGAAAGTCACCCTATCCCCCAGATATCTATAGTCTCCATCAGAGTGCCACAGTGACTCAATTTCTACAAACAGAAATACAATCTTTAGGTTAAATAATGATTTGTTAAATATCTTATTTTATTTTAATTTTTTTTTTTTAGAGAAAAGAGAGAGCACATGCACACATGTGCACACTGAGCCACCCGGCACCCCAAGTATCAAGCATTTTAGAGTACAGTATCCCAATGAAAAAGAACTCTTCCAGGTGCCTGAGTGGCTCAGTTGGTTAAGTGATGGACTCTCGATTTTGGCTCAGGTTATGATCTCAGTGTCATGAGATGGAGCCCATGTCAGGCTCTGCGCTCAGCAGGGAGTCTAACTGTATTCTCTCTCTCCCTCTCCCTTTGCTTCTCCCCACTAAAATAAATCAATAAATCTTAAAAAAAAAAAAAGAACTCTTCAAGTTTCAAAGTCACTAATAATTTAATGTGAATTATCTTTTCATGTCTCTTTTGTCTTGTATGTAAGGGACCTGGGTCATACTGAGTGTACAGTCTTTGTTATTCTATGTCCCTCTGTCTGGGTTTTTTGGGGGGAGGGGTTCCAGGAAGGAGGGGATGAGAGTGGAAGGGAACAGAGGGAGAAGGAAACTTCAATGAGAGAAAAGACTATCAAAAAAGTAGACTGGCAGACCCAAAGAAGAACTGCTTCACAATTTTGCCTGGGATCAATGTGCTGAGAATCCACCTGGAAGCACCCTATTTTCTAGTGCTCCTCAAATTTTAATATGCATAGGAATCAACTAGGGATCTTGTTAAAATACAGACTGATTCCATAGATCTGGGGTGGAGCCTGAGACTCTGCATTTTTCTTACAAGCTCCTAAGGGAGGCTGATGCTGCCAGTCCCTGAGCTTTGAGAAACGGAAGGCTATATAGAAGGCTCAGGTATTTTCAAAACTCTGTGCTATTCATCGGGTGGGGAATGGTTAGCATCTTGAGCTAATTTAAATTCTTCCCTGACTTTTCTGCACAACAGTAAGAACCAGTTCTGCAATACACACCCACCTAATCTGCACACGCCCCGTCCCAGGAGACTCAAATTCAGGTAGGACCATCCTGCCCTTTCTCTCCCCCTCAGAGGCCCAAGGCACATTTTTGTGTGCTCAATGACTTTGTTTATTGTTATTTTGTTTTGTTTTACTTTGTTTTGTTTTGTTTTTTTAGAGAGGTTTTAGGTTTACTGTAAAATTAAGAGGAAGGAACACAGATTTTTTTTTCCCATATACCAACCCCCTCACTCATGCACTATTTCCCCCATCACCAACATCCTTCACCAGAGTGGTATATTTTTTACCAAGGATGAACCTATATTGACACAGCATAATTACCCCAACTCCATAGTTTACGTGAAAGGTCATTCTCAGTATTGTAGATTCAGTGGGTTTGGACAAATGTATAATGACTATATCCATCATTATAATATCATACGGAGTATTTCCACAGTATTTCCTCAAAATCCTCTTTGTTCACCTGTTGATCTCTTCCCCACCCCAAACACTGATCTTTTTACTGTCTCTATAGTTTTGCCTTTCCAGATGTTATATGGTTGGAATCATACAGTACGTAGCTGCCTAAGTACCCTACAACTTTTAACAAACAATTTCAAGACTGAGTTGGGTCTTTGATATACTTTAACTCCCAGCTAACTCTGAAATACTAATACAAGAATGGCTGTCGGCAGACAGTGAGTCCAGTGCCATGTTTGATGATACTAGTAATAAAAGCAAGAGAAATTCTACAATCTCATATTTACATTTGCAGAAGATTAAAATTCCTCGCATGCCTACCCAACAACGAATTCTTTATTTCTGTATCCTTTTAAAGAGCTTGAGGAGGTAAGAGTATACTAGTGAATGGCAGGTTAATCTGTCTCATGATGTGATCCACTCATTGGCCGAAGCTGCGTTCACTCCTATGGACCAACAGTCCCCAACTTGAGATGGTTCAACTTATGATTTTTTGACTTTAGGAAGGTGCAAAAGTGATATGCATCCAGTAGAAACTGTACTTTGAATTTTGGATTTTGAATTTTGAATTTTGGATCTTTTCTTGGGCTAGCAATATGCGATATGATCCTGTCTCTCGTGATGCCAGGTGGCAGCAATGAGCCTCAGCTCCCAGCCAGCCCCGTGATCACAGGATAAACCACTGATACACTTATAACCATTCTGTACCCTTACAACCATCCTGGTTTTCACTTTCAGTACCGTTTTCAATATATTACATGAGATACTCAACACCTTATTATAAATTAGGCTTTGTATTAGATAACTTTGCCCAACTGTAGGCTAATGTTAGTGTTCTGAGCATGTTTAAGTTAGGCTAGGCTAAGCTATGATGTTTGGGAGGTTGAGTGTATTAAATGCATTTTTGACTTATGGTATTTTCACCTTACAATTGATTTATCAGGACATAGCCCCATCATAAGTTGAGGAAGATCTGTACGGATGAGGCCAGAAGCTGAGCAAGCTTAGTTGATGGAACTTTGCCTGGGATAAACTGCGCCTGACAACTCTTCCCTAAAGTGAGCTAACTAATACCAGCCTTAAGCAAGCTGTCCTCTGGACATGCATACCAAAGATAGCAGACAAGAACGTTGGGGAAAAAAATGGGAAATAAGTAAACTTTGTCTTCAGCATCCTCTTGCTTTCTGTGTGGGAGCCTTTGTCTTTGTGCTTGGCAAACCTCCATCCTCAGGCATCCTGAATCCTCCCATACTAACCGTTGCCTCTCTGCACCAAACAGAGTCGGTGACAGCTCCTTTCTCAGATCAGTAGAGTTACACGATAATGGCTTAAGGTATTATCCTTCCTAGAGCATTGATTTTTTAGATAAGAAGGGGTAGGCAGGGTGAAAATCTAGCCTACTATACAACTGCCCTCCTCGGGTGTTCATTTTTCTCAGCTGTCAGGGGCTAGAGGCTGGCGCAACACCCACAAAATGTAACTATGGGTGACTGGGTTGCTTACCCTGCAGTGACCATGAATGGTCCAACTTTGAGTGGCGGCAGCCCCTCCGTTGTTCATTCCTTCCTATAGTCCCACTCTATGTCACTAATGGAAAGATGGCTTTCTGGACTCGGTCTATGTGGCATCATTTCAAATTTCAGCTACAAGCTCTTCATGCAACAAAGCATTATTTTTTCCACAGAGTATTAAATCACATGGGATACCTGTGCAGCACTTTTAGTTTGAGATGTCACAGCTTTTAGAGGTAGAAGACTCCTTGGGAATCAGCCCTATCTCAACCCTCATGTTTATGAATAAAAAATAAATAAGCCCCAAAGAAGGGTGTTAAAATAGAATGGATGATTCCCAAGGCTGCAAAATTAGGACCAGAATCCTCCCCTCTCCTAAAGCAGAAGATCCACAGCATCTACCCTCAAGGAACAAGACTTAAATCACAACCAAAGAGATTTAGATGCAGCATAAAGGAGAACTCGCTGGTAATGAAGATGATTAAATACTAGAACAGACAGCCACGGGGAATTGTGAAATCGTCCTCCCCAGAGATCTTTTAAAATAGGACAGTTAACCATCTGCCTGAGATGGTTTAAGTACAGTCCTGCCTTGGAGGTAGGAAAATAATGAGATGGTCCCCTCACCTGTCACATTTTGGGGTTCTATAATCACACCTGGAAATAGAGGCACACATCATGGGGATCCCAGGTTGAATCTGGGCTGTGTCCCCCACTGGGATTCAGATGTGTCCAAGTTGTTGAGAGGGTAGAAGGCCCACAGTGCTCTGTCTACATGAGGTGGAAGGTGTCTTCATGGAAAAGATTTGGGCTGGGGTTTCTGGGGAGAAAGAAGGGAGTTGGGAGACATAGAGATGTCAATTTCCAAGTTCTCCCCCTCCTCCCCTCCGGCCCCCTATAACATCACCCTGCCCACTCCCTGCCATAAGAGTCTAATGAACTTCAGCTGATACCAGCAGAACCAAGGGACTCCAAGAAACACAGGGACACAAGCAGCCCTGCTTTGTTTCCCAGTGACAAAGCATAAGAAAGAATGGTCCTCCCACTTCTGTGGAAAAATTCAGAATGGCTCCGGCCTAGTGAAAATTTCAGAGCAAACAGCCCCTTGGCAGGACTTTAACGTGCAAGTTTCGGACCAGCAGGAGACACTGGAAGGCTGTTGGAACAGACCTGAGCGTCCTCTCCAGCAGGTCGCCAGCACCCGCCCGGCCAGCGGAGACCCGACCTTGCAAGGGCGCAGAGATCCATCTGGACCAGCAGGGGGCGCTCGCACCTGAAGTGCACGACTGGGCTTGGAGTTCCTGATCCAGGCCATAGTTTCTCAAGCCTCCAGGGCTTTTACAGGTGCTGTTTTCTCTGCCTAGACCTCTTTCTCTTCTTCACCCCTTCCCCTTGCTAGTTCCTGAGTTGTTTCCACTTAGTTGCGTTTGGTATCCCTCAGCATCCTGTAATTCCCTAATTATACTTATACATAGAATTAAAAGCACCTGTTTTACACGTCTCCCTGACTTTGTGGTCTAGAGACTCCTTGAGGAGAGGGACTCTGTGTTATTCACGACCATATATCTATCTAGGGCCTGGCACATAGTAGGGGCTCAGAAAAATATGTGTTGAGTAAGTGAATGAATGAATGAATGAGTGAGTGAGTGAATGAGAAACTACAAGCTTTAATAACACTAGATGGCACAATTAGTCCTTGAATTATTTCTAAGTAATTGGCTATTGGTCCAGCATATTACACTGACCTTCTATTTTAGCTTGTGTGTCTGGGGGGTTTACATTACGCAGACTAATACAGTAAGAAGGCTCATTAGGGGTCATCTGGTGACTCCTTATAACATTAAATACACTTCACGGTACCCTCAACATCACCCCTCAGCCTGTGACTGAAGACCTCTGAGCAACCAGAAACTCAGGTGCAGCTGGGTCATCTATTTCATCTCTGGACACCTCTGACTCTGAGAAAGTCCTTCCTAATGTCGAGTTGAACTTCTGTTGCTCTTGTGGGTTCTGTGTGGCTCTGGCAGCGTACTATCTCTGACATACCAGGGAGACATGGAAAAATGGGACCTGGCCTTTGGAGACAGAAGGACTTGGGCGTGAATCTTAGCTTTGCTACTTACGAGGTGTGGGAGTTTGAGTAAGTCCTTTACCCTCTCCAGTTTTATCATCCGTACCCAACAGGGCTGTCATGAGGGCTGAGACTAGTCACCACATTCCAAGGGTCTGAGACATAGCAGATATTCCTAACGTGATCCTATTATTATTAATAAATATTAGAATATAGATCATTAACATAGAGAGATAATAGAGATAATATATTAACTAATATGTAAAATCTTCCTCCCTTCTCCGTCAATCTTTTGTTCTCTAGGCCAAAACATAAGCTACTTTCGCATCCTCTGCCATCCTTATCTCCTTCTCTATCAGTGTTCCTCCCAAAACAGGCCACAGGATTGAGCTGTCACCCAGGGCGGGGACTAGGGAAGCACAAGCCATAACCGCCTTCGTGTTGGACATCACACTTCTCTTCGTGGTGCCAATGCTTCCTTTAGCTTCTTTGGCAACTGCATCTTCCAGAGTTCCTGGACATTTCGGCCATGTTACTCTCCTCTCTGTGGTAAAATGCTTGCTGGAAATCTGACTGGGGGGCGACGGGTCCGATACAATGCGGGGTGGGCTGTAATGTTGTTTTCCTCATCTGTTTTAGCATGAGATTGCTAGAAAACGTTTACCCTGAGAATTACAGTATGAGTAACACTCGAGGCCCTGGAGCTAATGCCCCTGACCTCTCAAGGACAGTAAGATCCCAGGAGACATTTAGCGTTGAAGGGTGGGAATAAAGCTCAAATTTCCAGGAAAGAGGGTATAGTCAGATTTTTGTATTTTTTAAGGTATAAAGTAGCCTGGACTTGGAGGGGAAAGGGGATCCACGTTCTGGGTTCCAGAGGGGTCAGGGGCCTGAGCCCCACGCAGAATTCCAGGACAGATGTGCTGCCCAGACAGCGTCTGCTTGTGTGAGCAGGCTAACAGGGCGCGAGTGGGCATAACGCGGCCCCTGTGTCAAGAGCCAGAAGGAGGAGTCAGCTGGACACAGAGATGAGGCTCCACTTGTGGGAGGGGCAGCCCACATATGCCCCAGGCTTCCTCATAAGTCAAAGACTGGGGATCCCATGCACCCCCTCTCTAGAGGCAGGATACACTCAGGGACAGTTCAGCACCATGCCAACCCGATACTCCTATCGGTGCCACAGGGCTGGCTTGGCATTTTCTTCCACCACCCCATCTTCAGTTCAAAACCCTTTTGATCAGATTAGCCAACCCTTAATTTGTCATAAGGAGGACCCCCCCAAAAGCAAACACTGTCGGCAGGGGCCGGGGGGAGGTGTTTTATCTGGAGGGAGATTCTCTCCCTTTCCTGATTTGTGTTATTATTTCCAGCACAAGGGCTTCAGCTACTGTTAAATCAGAACCTAGTTCTATAAATACTTCTGATTTGAAAAGCCACATTCACTTTCTCTACTTCAGAATCCAAGCCCGAGATGGCAGCAACATCTCGTGGATATAGAATACACAGAAAACAGGGCAATTGTTAGCACCACTTCCTGATGTTCTGAGCTGCCTGTCCATAATTCAGAGGACAAGACAAGGTCACTAATAAGCACCACTGAACTGTGTCTCCTTTCACAGCTCCTGCATAAAAATATTACAGCCCCAATGAACACCGAAACAAATGTAATGGATCGGTTTAATTCACATCTGAACACCTACAAACACATCCGCCTAATCACCTTGCTGTTTCCAGCAGGTTTGCATGCTTGTCAATTATTCTGAAACACCAATGGTCCTAACTTTGACTTCATTTAAAGATGCTAGGTTGAGTTAGTAAAGAAAGAAAAACCAAGATGCTAAGTCCATTTAAAAAAAAATCTTTTTCAAGAGCATCAGAGTCCATTCTCAATGTGTACAGCTGATAAGAATGAGCTTGAGCCTCCTGCCTGGAGGAGGCCCAAGAAGTGGAAGGTGACAGGTTGATGTTCATGTTAGGGACAGTGTGTGACACTGAGGTCAATGGGAGTCATTATGATATAGAGACCCAGATGAAACCTAACGCCGGGAAAAACTCACACGAGAGGGATGGGTGTTAGGGACCACAGGAACTTCCCCCTGGTGGTGCCCCAAAGCATGCCCTCCATCTGCAGTTTCCAGGACTCCACCACACAGTTCTCCTCGCTCACAGACCTTGCAGCGAGGAGGAGGTCCAGATGGGAGCTAGGGGCTATACTTTCTTACCCCACAAAACACACACACATACAGAGAGAGAGAGAGAGAGAGGGAGAACCCATTTGTCTCCAGGATAAAGAAAAAGCAAACAAACATGTCGATTACATATTCATGGTGAGACTAAACACAAGTGCCTTCTCTCCCCCTGAGCCTGACATTGTTCACTCTCAGGGCCTCTCAGGAAGGGTTGAGCAGGACTTGAACTCTTCAAGGGAATTAAAAAAAAAAAGAAGAAGAAGAAGATAGGAAAAGAAAATCACTGAGCCATCTATAGTCCAAATGGTACCAAATTTTTTTTTAGCTATTTAAGAAAATCCAAGGAGATATTAAAGCTTGTCTACCACAGAGATAGAATTAACTTTCACACTCTGGAACCTTCAGAATGTAGGAGAGATAAGGGGCGTCCAGATGGCTCAGTCGGCTAAGCATCTGACTCTTGATTTAAGCTCAGGTCATGATCTCAGGGTCATGGGATCCAGCCCTGCATTGGGCTCCCAGCTCACGGGGGATTGGAGGGTCCTGCTTGAGGATTCTCTCTTTCCCTCCCCCTCTGCCCCTCCCCCTCTCTAAAATAAATGAATCTTTAAAAAGAAAAGATGTAGGAGAGAATGAAGGAGGGGGCACTTTGTCTTTGATAAGGAAATTGACATGAGGACAAAAGAGAAACCACCAAGAAGTAAGGTTTATGTCCAACAATAAAGTTTTATGAAAACAAATCTTTCTATAAAAGATAATAATACTTATTTAGCACCTCTATGGGACATGCTTCTTTAAACCTTTTATGTACTCAGAGAATCCTCTCAACCACCCTACATGGCCTGGACAGCTACCAGCCCCAGGTCCTAGGTGAGGAAACAGCACAGTAAGTGACAGTCGGGATTGCGAGCGAGGCGACTTAGGTCTAGAAGCCAAGCTCTGCATGGTTGTGCTGCCTCAGATGCTGAACTGAGCCTGCAGTAAAGCCTGATGTCCTGCTGATTCTGTCCAGAAAGGGAAAGCAGAGCCATGCCTGGGTTGACCAAGACCGCCCTGGCCAAGCCACTATCATGAAGTTTCGCTAGGGTTTGGGTTCCCAACTGCGCCTGCCTACTGGGAGAGCATAAGCAGCTTATGCCTGGACCCACTCCAGAGGTGCTGATTAAATCAGTTAGGAGAGGGGTGCCTGGGTGGCTCAGTTGTTAAGCGTCTGCCTTCGGCTCAGGTCATAATCCCAACGTCCTGGGATCGAGCCCCGCATCGGGCTCCCTGCTGCGCGGGAAGCCTGCTTCTCCCTCTCCCTCTGCTTGTGTTCCTTCTCTCTCTGTCACTCTGTCAAATAAATAAAAATTTAAAAATCTTTAATAAATAAATAAGTTAGGAGACCAGCCTGGGCATCGGGATTTATAAGTCTCCCAGGGATTCTGTTTTGCATTCAGAACCTTTGCTCTGGAGGAAGGGGAAGCAGGAGAGGAAAAGAGACAGAGGTTCAAACAGACTTATTTTCAAACACTATTTCCATAGAAAATAAGGGTGGAGGGGCGCCTGGGTGGCTCTGTCCATTAAGTGTCTGCCTTCGGCTCAGGTCAAGATCTCCAGTGGAGCATCAGGCTCCCTGCTCAGCAGGGAGTCTGCTTCTCCCTCTGCCCCTCCCCCTGCTCATGCCCTCTCTCCACCTCTGTCTCTCAAATAAATAAATAAATAAATAAAATCTTAAAAAAAGAGAGAGAGAAAAGAAAAGAAGGGTGGAAATAAAAAGAAACTTATTCTTCAATCCTCTTCTGCCCAAAGACATGGGACAGGGAAGGAAGGAGAGGAGACAAGAAAGCACTGTCTTCCCAATGGTTTAGCCTGGAGAACTCAGCCCAACTCCATATTCACCAGCTGTCCACGTATGTGCTAAGGAACCTGGCCCACCATTTAGCCCGCTCAAGCTCACCCGGACACCAGAAGTCTCAGGGAAGGGAAAGCATGGAGAAGCTCTTGAGTTCCCCCCTACTGAGATCATAGTGATGAGAAAGAATCCAGGTTGGACCCCCAAGAGAGTGAAGAGGTGTCCGACCCTTTGGATATTCCCAGTTTTGATGACAAGGAGAGGGTCTGCCTGGTGGGTGGGCCAGGAATGGTTATGGGTAGTTATACAGCAAGGTCTCCAGATCCCTTGGCCACAACAGAACAAAATCTCATTAAAAATCATGTTAGGAGACCTATGACAAGTTCTAGGCCTCTCTGTCCATCCTTAATCAGGGACAAGTTTCACCTGTGGAGACCTGTCTTGCCATCCAGCAGCAAGCACACAACTGTGGGTTCTTGCCCATCACAGGGAACAAATGAGAAGGTCAAAGAGGTCAGGATAAATCTTGCTTCTGCTTTGGAACCTAAACTCACGGGCCGGGTCCCAACCTGCTGTTGGTCCTCTTGCTGGCTACCTAACTCACCTGTGGTATAAAAGTCCACATTTGATCCTTTCTGCCTCGGCCACACTGAGTTCAACTTCTCTGAGTGGTGCCTGGGCCTATAGGTCGGCTTGCCCACGGCTTCGGACCTGTGGAGCGTGGCCTTGTGCCTGCTTGCACTCTGTTGCTCACCAGATCTCTGGCCACCTGCCCTGACCCCTTCCAGGCAGCTCTGCCCTGCTGTGGCCCGTGCCTGTCCTCTGGAAAGATGAGCGCAAGTCATTCCATCAACAAGACAGGCACAACTTCACAAGCACCTAAGGAAACAGGACACAGGCCCCAGCACGCAGGCAGAAGGCAGACCCCAGGGCCAACCTGAGATTCACGGAGAAGGACCAGAGCAGGACAGCTAACCAGCATGGGATCAGGAAAAGGAGGCTGCTGCTTTCCTCACCTCAGCCCAAATAAAGACTGGAGCCATAAAATCTGGCTCAGAAAATACGTTTTTGGCAAAATAATCTATGAAGTTCTTGGTTTATGAGAGTAAGGAAATGAAAACAAAAGACATCTATGTTGGGCAAGATTTTATCTTGACAATGTTCCTTTAACTGATGTAAAATGTGATGAAATTGACTGTAATTGATTCCAAGGAAGGATGCCAGAGATTCTTCAGTGTTAGATCCAACCTTAAAATAGGAATTATTGGGCCTGATTAGTATGGTGATGTTGTTTTTTAAATCTCTCCTCTTGAGTTCAGATGTTCATCCTTACAGACAAGGAACTCATCTAGTTAACAAGTAGAACACCTCAACATCATGAAATGACACTGACTTATTGCTCTGGTAACCTGCATATGGCACTGTTGCCAAGAACCAATGGGTCCACGTGTTAGCCGGTTCCTCTTTCAGGCCGGGACAATAAGCGGGCAGAGCCAGCACTGATGAGGGGGGAGCCTCTCCCAGGCCATGTGGGTTTTGTACAGAGCCTCAGTATCATCCAGGGGGCTGAATTGTCCAGCCTCTGAAGTCTGTTCCTTCTTTATGGTAGAACTGCCACCCTGGTCCTCAGAGTTCACAAATACCTGGGCACAAGCACGTGTCCAAATATCAGGCAGGGGCATCTCACAGATAGACTCTAGATAGGCTAGCAGGTGGTGGGTGCCTGGGGGACTCAGCCGGTTAAGCGTCAGCCTTCGGCTCAGGTCATGATCCCAGGGTCCTGAGATCAAGTCCTGCATCGGGCTCCCTGCTTGGCGGAGAGTCTGCTTCTCTGCCCCTCCCCTGGCTTGTGCTCTCACTCTCTCTCTCTCTCTCAAATAAATAAATAAAACCTTAAAAAATAAAATAAATAATTTTTTAAAAAGGATAGCCAGGGGGCGCCTGGGTGGCTCAGTCGTTAAGCGTCTGCCTTCGGCTCAGGTCATGATCCCAGAGTCCTGGGATCGAGCCCCGCATCGGGCTCCCTGCTCCGCGGGAAGCCTGCTTCTCCCTCTCCCACTCCCCCTGCTTGTGTTCCTGCTCTCGCTGTCTCTCTCTCTGTCAAATAAATAAATCTTTAAAAAAAAGGATAGCCGGTGGTGAGCTTTCTCTGCCCTTGGGCTCCTGTCCTGAGAAACTAGGGACAGGTTGGTAGTAAGAAAGGCACCACAGTGTAATGTCTTATCAATGATGGAGGTTTGGAGTGGAAGGGAAAAAACAGAAAACTGTGTTTCCTTCACTTAGCCTCACTTCAGGGGGATGCTAGGAAATGAAAGGAAGAATGGGATCCTTTTACCAAAATGCAATATAAAAATCACAGAAAAGAATGAAATACTGATGCATGCTACAATGTGGCTGAACCTTTAAAGCATTAGGCTGAGTGAAATTAGCCAGATATAAAAGTTCACATATTGTATGATTCCATTTATCTGAAAAATCCAGAATAGGTAAATCTATAAAGACAGAAAGTAGGTTAGCGGTTGACAGGGGCTGGGAGGAGGGAAGAATGGGTAAAGACTGCTCAGTGGGTACGGGGTTTACTTTGGGAGTGATGAAAATGCTTGGTGTCCAGATAGAAGTGTTGGTTGCTCAACACTGGGAACGTATGTAATGCTCCTGAATGGTACACTATAAACTGGCTGATTTTATGTTAAGTGAATTTTACCTCAATAAAAAACAATTTTTCTAACGCAACATAAACATAGTGATGCAAAGAATAAGAAGTGGTTTTAGGGTAGACTGCAGGCTCCCCAGGATTGTGTCAGATGTCACAATTTGGAAAATTCCAGAAGACTGAGCGAGTCATTTCTGATCATGGGGGCCTCAGCTCTCACTCAGTTACCTATAGCAAAAGACAAGCTTCCAGTCCAACTAGCCTACGATCCTATCACTCCTCCCGCCCCACGATAATGGCTTTAACCCCGGGAGGGAACACACACCCACAAACGAGGTCATCCTCAGCTCCAAATGTAATAGGATCGACAGGTTACAATGCATCCCAGGGCAAGTTACAGAAAGCCCAGGATTCAGAGAGCCAGTGATACAAACTTTTAAATAACAGCTAACATTTATTGAGTTTCTACTCCTTGCCACGTGCTGTTAGCAGTACTTGTGTGCGCACTGACTTACTTCACCTGCACAACAGCTGCTTTCCATCAGAGGAAGCAGAGCACGAGGGAGGCTAAGGAGCTTAACATGAGGTCATATAGCTAACAAGGGTGGAGGAGAGATGCAAGCCCAGACAGTCCAAATCCAGCGCCTACATGTTTAACCTCTGTGCTCTACGGCCCCTCCGTGGGCAGAATCTAATTTCTTTTAGGTTCTGGTTTAGCCCTAAGGTTGGTGCTAAGAGGCCCACACTGGTCCCAGCTGTGCTGAGGAATCCAAGAGTCATTAGGAAAAGTAAAGCGCACTGGACTGGTAGACAGGAGATCAATGTTTCAGATCCACCTTGGTCATTGCTTTTGTGGCTGTGGGCAGATTTTACAATCTCTCTGGCCCTCAGGATCCTCTTCTGTAAAACTGAGAAGTTGGGCTAGGTCAAGTTTTCCAATTATTTAAGCAGCAGAACTCATTCTTAGAATGAAACTTACTTAGAAGGCCAATATACAAAGCAGATAAGAGTGGAGCTATCCTGAATGAACATGGCAGAGGAAGAATGCAGAACCTCTCTCCATGCCTCAAGCAGTTCCTGAGACACTTTCTTGGAATCCCTGTGACCCTGTGGAACACATTTTGAGATCCACTTGAATAGAAACTCAAGCAGTTCTTTTGCAAATAAAACCTAAAAATCTTAATTTCAATACCGAATCCTTAGGCATTGTTTAACTCTGTGGGGAAGCAATATTCTAGTCACTTTGCTCGAAGATATTTGTTTGAATTGGTGTCCTCGTAGAGAGTTGGTGAAGATTTCAGGTAAGAGGTGCAAGTGGGATCCCTCCAAGGATGTAACCCCAGGCCAATATAAAAATGTTCAAAATCTCAGCCTTCTGAGAAGCTCCGCGTCCCTTTAAACTAACTGCTAAATGTTACCAGCCCAACGGATCCCTCTAGGGAGACAAGCTGTTCAATTCGGAATCTGTGGGTTTTGTCTAAATAGTCTCAAATTATGAAGCTAGATCATTTATTAGAGTTTTACATCAATCAAGACAGTACCGCTTCATTCTTCATAAAACTTCATCCTGACATCTTGCTGAATCCCTGAAATTAAACTTGGTCAGTGAATAATCGGGCAAGAAATGCCAGGAGAGTCTGAGTCTCTCATAATCATTCTGTAAAGATCAGCTGACAGAGACCTCCAGGGAAGGGGACTTCTGCTGCAAATGTCCATGCTCAAGTCAGCCCCTCTCACTCCACAGGCATTTATAAATCCAAATTTGCTGCAGTGCTTGGAAGAGGTTATACAACTGGTATGGTGCAGTGTTCAAGGCAGACGGCTACCCATAACTCAGAGGCCAAGACAAATGGGAATTTATTAATAGCAGCCAAAACATAAAGATAATTTATTTTCAGTGTCTGGGAGCTAAGGGGATCAGCAGATACACTGTTAAGTATCTAGGCATTAGAGCACAGGAGCTTAACAAATGAGGGGGGAAGCAGGAGAGGGATGGAGAGGAGAAAGATGGATCTCCTTCGGAAACAATGCAGCATCTGAACCAATTAAGTTAAAAACAATTATGTGGTTATGGGCAACACCAGACGAAAAGGAAAAGACACATTCCTAAACCCCCTCGCTCTGCCATTTGGGTGGCGTATACCACCCCAGGGACAAAGCATTTCTTAGTACCAGAAGAGAGATTATACCAGGAAACATTTTCCTTTTCTTAACCCCCCTCCTCCCCCCAACATCATGGTTCAGATTGCTGGCCTGACAGCAGGAAACAAACAAACAAAACCCCACTGTTTGAATTTAATAAAACATCACAGTACCTTTCTTTGGGGAATGGCAGGAAAGAATTAGAAGGCTATTTCTCTACTTTTTTTTTAGACCCATAAAACCTGAAGTAAAAGAAATATTTTGCAGTTTTTGTTTTTCTTTTAAAACATAGCAGGGAACACATTTTGATTATGTACTCCCAGAATGTATACTGTGCACTCCCCAAGATGTCACAAAGGCTACTTTTTTTTTTTTATTACAGAGGGTACTTAATAAGAAAACAGTCTGACCACCAAATAGGCTGATCATCAACATCACAAAATCTTGTACTTATGCAGTAAGCTCACATGAAAGGCTTATAATCAACTTTTAAAAATAATATCAATATTGTTTAAATCTTAGGCGTTAACGTCAAAAATTAAATGTTCACAAAAGTATACATCGCTTGTGGGCAGTGTTTAAAAAGTCAGTTGATATTTACCAGCTACGAGGTAAGACATGGCTTCCGTAGAGACATGGAGGCTTCTGGCGCCTGTGGCTTCCTCCACATCCAGCGAGTCATCCTCACGGCTCGCAGATGTGCTCCCTTCATTCATGCCTAGTCTCTCCTCACCCCTTCTTGCTGATGCTGTCCTCCAGCAGGAATTTGTATCAAACAGATCCATCTGTCCCCGGTCTTCCTCCCCACCCCAATCAGTTTTTCACGCTGAATCCTACATCATCATTCCAGTATACAGATGTGACCATGCCACTCCCCTCCTTAAGAGCTTCCGGGGTCCCCATTCCCTATGGGAGAATCCAAACGCTTTAGCAGAGCCCATAAGTACTTCACCATCTTGCCCACCATCTTGCCCACCTCACCTTTTTAGCATTTTCTCCTGCTCATCTTCCCTTTGCCCACGCAAGCACGCACAGACCTCCAACTCCCACCTCCCTCAAATGGTGGAACATAGTCAGTCACACTCGTGTGTCGCTCAGCCAGCGAGTGCTACTCCTCTTCCCTCTGATAGGCCATTAGAAATGTCAGCTCCTTCATGAGACTTTCCAGCATTCCTAGGCCATTGGTTTTCTCATCTTTCAAAGCATTTGCACATATGTCTTCTAGTAAGTAATCATTTGTTCTGTTGTTGTTTCCAGGAACTGCCTCCCCTCCTGAGTTTTCTTTTTTCTTTCTTTTTAAGATTTTATTTATTTGACAGAGAGAGAGAGGGCGAGAGCACAAGCAGGGGGCGGCAGGCAGAGGGAGAAGCAGACTCCCCGCCGAGCAGGGAGCCCGATGCGGGGCTCGATCCAAGGACCCCAGGATCATGACCTGAGCCAAAGGCAGATGCTTAACCCACTGAGCCCCGCAGGCGCCCCCTCCTGAGTTTTCTCATGCAGGTGCTAGGAGGGGGACTGTTTGTCTTTGCATAACTGGTGCCTTGCACAGTACCAGGCCCCAATAAATGACTACTAAACGACTGTTAAATACAGAAGTAAAAGAATTCAAGTGTTCACAACGTACATGAGAAAGGAAGACAAATATGTGTAAAGTTTAAATACTTAATGATGGGGTTCAGGGGCGCCTGGATGGCTCAGTCGGTTAAGCGGCTGCCTTCGGCTCAGGTCATGATCCCGGGGTCCTGGGATGGAGCCCCGCATAGGGTTCCCCGCTCAGCGGGAAGCCTGCTTCTCACTCCCCCACTCCCCCTGCTTGTGTTCTCTCTCTGTCAAATAAATAAATAAAATATTTTTAAAAAATGGGGTTCAGTGATAGTTCAAGTCAAGTGATACAAGAAATATGAGGGAAAAACAAACAAGGGTCAAAACAACTCAGAGGCTGGTATTTTGCCAGAGGGCTTCTCCAAGAGGAGGTATTTGAGTCTCCCGTGGATGAAGAGGACTTGAATCAGAATACAGAAGACCGAACTGCCTTCTAGGAGGCTGGAATGTGAGAGAAAAAAAGAAAAGCAGGAAGAAGGCTCAGCCTTGTTTGGAGGCTAAAAATAAAGCAATCCAAGAACCATTTTGGAGACTTCAAGTAAACTAGTCCTCCACAAGAAAATGCCCGCCCCTCCGCTGTGCTGAACGCACAGAGCTAGGATGGGAAAAGCATACAGCCACATCCACTTCTAGAGCCCCTGTGCACCCCACAATGCCCCTTGTCGCTCGCCTACCAGCTGTTGGCCTGGGGCAGGGGGTCACACAGAACTGCCCCTGCTCTGCTGAGACACCACTACCTGGGGTCAGCATCCACAGCTGTTGCCAGAACACGGACCCACAGAACATGTCATGTTTCCTCTCTGACTGTAAGTAGGAAGTAACTCTTCCCACCAAAAGGGGCCCGTGTCCCTTCCCCATAGTCACAGAAACACAAATCCCACAGAGATGCAACAAGTACAGCATCAGAGTGCTTTGTACAGGCAAATGGGCTGGTCAGGAGAAAATTCCACGGGGGGTTGCCTTCCAGACCTCAGAAAAGATGTCTTCGTTGATGGAAAGCCTATGTATGCGCTTTGAGCCAGGAGAAGGAAACGCAAGCTCAAAGTCTGTCCATTGCCCAAATATGAAGCCTTATAAAAGTCCTGGGCTGGATAGGAAGAGCCAGACTTGGCAATAGCTTACAGCAACCCCCTCACCGAATCGGGACAGGTAAAAGTGGGCAGAAACCCAGCTTTCATAACTCTCAATGAGGGCTCTCAATACCTTCCCGCCACTTTGAAGGAATCCACAGTCTAAATGAAGACTAATGAGCAGCGAAATAGGTATCAGGCAACCGATGTTATAAAGAAGGTGTTGGGCGGATGTGTGTTATTACCTGTTGTTGGTCCTTCTTCTTAATTGGCAGTCATGGGCTGAGCCACATTCACCTAGGCACATTTTTGTTAAACTGGATTTTCTTTTTCTTTTTTTTTTTTTTTAAAGATTTTATTTATTTATTCATGAGAGACAGAGAGAGAGGCAGAGGGAGAAGCAGGCTCCCAAGGAGCAGGGAGCCCGATGCGGGACTCGATCCCAGGACCCTGGGATCATGACCTGAGCCGAAGGCAGATGCTTAACCATTTGAGCCACCCAGGCGCCCCAAAACTGGATTTTCTAAGACAACTGAAAGCAGACATCCGAGGAGCGCTGACTTGACCACTTCCAGCTGACTTTTCCTGGAACAGTAACTGAAAGATCCAGCTGCAATTCACATCCCACCTCTGCCGCGTCCTGTGAAGTCTGCCTCCTTGGCATTTACAGCAGGCTGAAGAAGGAATGAGGAGAGCTTCCACATTAGCCAAAAGGAGGAAGCTCTCACTCAGCAGGTGGAAGTTTCTCCCAGGGAAATCCTGGAGGTTTGTTGTTCCTGTCAACCACTATAATGTGCCCATAAATTTCATTTGACAGAAAACACAATGTCAAAGGAGTAGAAAGTAACAAAAACCAGAAATGTAAAGGCAGCCTGGCCAGAATTCAGCCCATCCTCCATGCATAGCTTTAAAGCCACAAGGAAAGAAACCATCTCTACACTCGCACCCAGACCCCTGCAGCTGCAGTGGGGCTGTCCAGGGCGCTGTGATCAGGGCAGAATGGGGAATGGGATCTCCCGGTTACTCCAAAACATACTAACCTGCAGAACTACAGAACACCAGATGCACCATACCGCCAAAAAAAAAAGTGGTTTATTTGTCAGCTTGATTTCAATGGTGGGCTCAGAACCAGTTAATTTTCTGGGCTCAGGGTAAAATGATATTGCAGGGCTCCCTGTTCCCAATATATTAGGATTGTTTTTAGGATTTATTTATTTATTTTAGAGAGAGAGTGTGCAGGCGCATGCACACAAGTGTGGAAGGGGCAGAAGGAGAGGGAAAGAGAGAATCCTAAGCAGTCTCCACACCTAGCTAGGAGCCCGATGCAGGCTCGATCTCACATCCCCGAGACCATGACCTAAGCTGAAATCAAGAGTCGGAGGCTCAACTGACTGAGCCCCCCAGGTGCCCCTTAATATACTAGGAATTTTAAGACAAGGACAGTAGAGCATTAAACCAAGCTCAGATCCCTTCTAAGGGAGAAGGTACAAGTTGCACATCGATGAAGCCAGACCTGGGTAGACCCTACTTTCCATAACATTCTCTTTTTATACCAGGCAGAGTGGTTTATTTATTGGGTATTCTAGATCGGGGTCCAAACTGCCTGTATGCAAATCCCAACTCCTCTGTCTGTAAGCTGGGTGACCCTGAGCCAGTTATTCAGGCTCTCTGAGCCTCAACTTCCTCAGCTATAAGATAGAAACAATAGCATAGGAAATGATATATATAAAGTTCCTGGCATATAAACACCCAATCAGTTATTATCAGCTATGATGATTATTATTATTATTACCTAGGAGGAAGCCAGTTGATTGAGAAATGATCTGAATGATAAACAGTGGTTAGGGAGGATCTGTGAACTCAGTATCTAGGAATAATTTTACTACTGGGAAAAAAGTAGTCAATGGGTGGATATTTCTGTGTTTCCCTAGGGACTATTCTGAGACTTGTGTATTGCCCTAAGAAGTCAGTTCCTGGCCACTGAGGAGAAATTATTGGGTTTCACACAAGGCATCTGTGGGTTTCGCAGAAGGAAAAACTTTCTAATACACCACCTGTTGAGACTGTCTAATGAGTTCTCCATCTTCAAGGGCATTCAATGAGGCTTAACAACCATCTTGTCAAGACGCAGAGCAAATTTATGTATTAGGCAGATGGCATTCAAGTTCTCTTCCATTCCTGAGATGCTGTAGATTCAGTGTAGTTGCAGTGTTTCTATTCTGTAACTACAATGTCTAATTTTATTCTTCCATGGCCTTCCACCAAATCAGCCCTTCTGTCTTCCCTTCTTTCCCCTTCAACCATTTCATTCCAGCCAAGTGTACTTATAGACTCGGGGAGCTTAAAGCATCTAGAATTTTTCTTCTCCTTTTCTACTGTATGTCTTAAGGAGTCTACCTTTCCCCATCCCCCAGTGCCTTCTATTTTTATTCCTTCATTCTGAAGTTAACTCCATGTAAATAGACTTCAGGATACCTACCCTGACTAATGAGTTGGGAAGAAAGTTACGAGGAAGTAAAGGTGCAGAGCAGAGATGTGGAGAACAGCAGTCCTAGGCACCCCAACCAGCTCTCCCAACTACAGTGAGTGACTCGGGGCAACTTACTTAATATTCCTGATCCTCATTAATTTATCTGAAAAATCTGGATAGTATTAGTACCCACTCCACAGAGTTATTCTGAAATTTAAATGATGTAACGCATGTAAAGTGCTTAGCATGGTATCTGACACACAGAGAGTCCTCAGTGAAGGAAGTATTTTTATTGATGTCCATCAAAGGGCGTTTGCTGATGGGATTCTTTTCCTGCCTTTCCTTCCACTTCCAAGAGAAGTGTGTGTGTGTGTGTGTGTGTGTGTGTGTGTGTGTGTGTGTGAGAGAGAGAGAGAGAGAGAGAGAAGCTCTCAGAAAGAATCATATACCTTTTAATGTTTGTCTTTAACACTATTTTAAAGATTGCCCACCAGGTTCATGCCATGATGTTGTATAGTAAGAAACATAAGAAGAAATTTAACAAATGCTTCCTCCCTACAGAGAGTTAAAGAACATGAGAAATCAATAGAAATGTAAAACCATCTACCATTGGTATCTTAAGGATACCATTAGGTGGTAAATATTAAATATGTGTAGTTACATAGTTTGTTTTAAATACTATTTAACATAGTATGGGCACAAAACTGAATCGATCTGTGAACAACTCTAACAGTGTTGTCGTTAACAGTACCTCCTCCCCAAAATAATATGTTACATTAGAGGCCATCTGGATTCTACTTTCCATCCTCAAGCATCTCAACCTCTGCCTTTCTCCTTCCTCCTTCCTTCCTACCAACCCATCCATTCTGCACCATTCTGGGGCAGTTAAAGACTCACACAGCTTAGAGCCCAAGTAATGACTCAGGGAGCCACCCAGTTTGACGTCTACTTTTTTCCCTCCAGCAGCATCCACAGAAATCAGGAATTCCATCTCTCACTGGAGAGTGACAAATTTTACTCCCTCATCAGGCAATGTTTAAAGGAGGGTTGTTATTATTATTATTATTATTATTATTATTATTATTATTATTATTATTATTTTTAGTTAGGGACTTGGGACTGCTGCTTTAGCTGGTTTCAGTACATGTGCATGTTTGTAAGAAAGCTGGGTTGGGAGAGGAAACCCAACATGATGGTAAGGGAAAAGCTCGATCTTTTGTTTTACCATCATAGTTTTACTCACATGTAAATTCACGTACTGTGTTTTTTAAATCAGATTTGCTGTGTATTAAATCGAGTTCTGTCTCTGCCAGGTATTGGTCAAACTGAACTGAGTTTTCCTCCCAAATTAGTTGAGTCATTCTTATTAAGACAGAGAGGCCAAATTAGCTCTGTAAAATCAGCTACTGTCTTGTGCAATGCCCAAGTTTGGCTACATCTCAATCGATGGATCAAGTGTTTGCCCACAGCCTTGAATTTCATCTTTCCTCACTCCTTCACTTTTACCCCAGCCATTTCTCAACACTCTACCTTCCCTTTTCCTACTAGTGGTGTGCAGGAGCCAGCTTGTACCAGCTGGTGAGAGAAGATTGTTAAATTTTCAGAAATTTTGTGAACCAATTGTTAAACATAGCAGGTATCAAATTATGTAAACTTACAATTAAATAAGTTACATCAAAAACAAAGGGGAGAAACAGTCAAAACCTCATTACTTCCTAACTACTTTACTACATTTTACCATTATCTTTGTTCTTGGAGTTACTTACGTCTGTTGAATGGTAGAAAACCATGGGCTACTGAGCATCTCTTCCCTACTCTGCAGCCGGTGACATTAGTGTTGCTATGTGAAATCAAGTCAGAGTAAGATATCTACAGCAGGGAAATCAGCAAATGCTACGTATCAGTCTTCAATGTGTTGTTTTGAGCACTGTTTAGACCAGGGGTCTGTAAACTCTGGCCAGGGGCTTGATTTTGTATGACTCTTGAGCAAAGAATGATTTTTTATATTTTAGAGGGCTGTGAAAAATATTCAGAATGTCACTTTGTTTGAGACATTAATATTGTGTTGTGTCAGTCTAGAAGGCAATCAAAGGTCTTTCTGATCTGTTGTGCTATGTCTTCCAGCCAAGATGCAAGTCTCCTGCTGGGCTCTTCTTGCTTTCTTCGACCTCCTTCCTGAGAGTGATGAGTCTGGCATTAAGACTTGACTGACAACTGAATTTCATGAAGCACAAGGCAAATGAACCCAATCATCTTGCCACCAGAGTCACATTAGCTCCACAGACCCAACGACAGTAAAAATACGTTTTGATTACAAGAAGCATTAGATAAGGCACACACATACACACACACAAATCCTCACATCATAATAGTAAGTGGATATTTGGCAATTATCCAGGTAATTGGATCAATGTAAGTAGCCAGACCATTCCCCATCCCCCTCCAAAAAGTCTGTTTGGGAGCTTAATGATCTACTTTGCCAAGATTAACTGGGTAATTACAGAATCTGCATCCTTTTATTTTTTAAGGGTGAAAATCCATCTCTGTATCATTCTGAAATCCATAAATGTTTGAGAGTTCTTGAAGGAGCTGTCATCATTTAAAGACCAACCTATGAAGTATCAGTTGAATTCTTTAGATGTTTACCAAGATGGTAATTCAATTTCAAAGCTGAAAACCAGCAGAAGCAAAATATTTCCGTTGCTCCGACCCCTTTTCCTTTCCCCTGTGTGCCCAGGGTTTTGATACCTGGTATCAGAGTCCCACCATCCCAGTGTAATTTAGGCCCTCGATGTCATCTCCTCCCCTCAGTGGGTTATCCTGTCTCCAGCCTTACCAGTTTTCTACACTGTAGCCAGAATTATCTTTCTGCAAATCAGATGTCACCTCTCTCTTCAATTGCAGCCTGTTGCCTAGAGAATAAACTCCCAAGCCCAAAGTCTGGCACGTCCAGAAGCCTCCTAAGCATGCAGCTCCAGTCTATCTAGAGTTGTATCCTTGATGAATAGGAATCTCCTAAATCAGTGATTCCCAAACTTTAACATACATTAACATCATCTGGGAGCTTTTAAAAATCCTGATGCTCAGGTCACATACCTATCAATTGAATCAGAATGTCTTGGGCTGAAGCTATCATCTGATACCTTAAGTAATGTCAAAACTGTAATAGTATTTTGGTCACCCAGATTGCCTGGAGGACCAGAAACTGTTTTTAGAAATGTTACTTATTTATTTTTATAAATCTATTGTCATAGTAAAGACAGTGTACAGTGATTTGTCTTTGTGTATCTCGTGCATCAAACTTTAAGCTCCTGGAAAGCAGGGTCTGTTTTTAATTTTTTGTCATATTGATGATATTTAGATAGTACTTGGCAGCCTAATAGGAACACAACAAATGTTTGTCAAATCAAAGAACAAATGGATGGACAAATAAATAAATTATACCAAGAGGGAGACATTAAACAGAACGAGGTTTAAGAAGCTTAAAATAAGGAATACTCTTCCTTATTTGAGAAACAAGGCCATTCATGTCATTTTTTAATAAAGTGAATCATTTTAAAGGATGGAGCAGCCCATTTGCCGCTGAACTGATCACCACAGGCCTTCATAAATGATCACGGTGGACAGAGCATTGCCTGGTCTAGTCCTGTTCTGTCATTACCCTTTTTATTATGCACTTGATAGATTTCAGATGTTTTACTCGTATTTAATCCTCAACAACAATCCTACAAAGTCAGATTCATTAGAAACCTCGTTTTATAGAGAAGGAAACTGAGGTTGACATGGGATAAGGAATGGCCCACACTAGCTGAGCCACATTCAAACCCAGGAAGCTTGTCCTTGCCACGAGGCTGCCAACCAGGCTGTCCAGTGGCTCTCCACCCAGCAGCAGTTAGACTCATTTTAAGGAGATTTACCAGGGCCCAACCTGAGAGTTTGATTAACTTGTCTGGATGAGCCCTGGCCATTGGTATGTCTTTTCAAAGGCCTTCCAGCAATTATAATGTGTAGCCAGGGTTGAGAACGTCTGCTCTAGGCTCTCTCTACTCTTAACTGATGTAACCTCAGAAAAGCCACTTTCTTAGCTTTCTTCCCTACAAAGAAGTGGCTGAAACTACTTATCTTGCTGATAATTCAAGCTGGAATGCCTAGGAATTATCCCTGCCCCTCATCCATCTTTAACCTCAGGCAGGGCAAAGAGGGTCTCCTGGGATCCCCATATGTGGACTTCCAGCCAGCCTTCTCCTGGATTTTTTAGCCCCTACTGAAGGGAAGCTGGGGCTCTGACAAGCCAGCACTATAGTTTACTTCATGAAATGCAGTGAAGGAGTAAAAGCTGTGTAGCTCCTAAGGAAGAATAAGAAAGAATAAATGTAGCCCAAGGAGTACCCCTTGCTAGCCCTACTTGAAGATGGGTTGTTTAGCCCTGGGGAGAAGGGCAGGGTATAGGAGAGGCTACTGACTAGTAAACAAGCCCTTTCCTAGCTGACAGCGGGTCCTCTGCCCTGCCTCAGGGTGACAAGTGTGAAGAAGTAGAGAATACAGTCTGTCCTCTCGGGAAGGGAAACGCCTAGCAGCAGAATGAGGGAGGGCCAAGCAGGCGAAAACCACTGGTAGTTTGAGTACTTCCTGTTCATACAGATGAATACCTGGCCAGGACTCGGTGGCCCCAAGGAGGAAGGGCTTGCCCTTGGGAAGGTCTTCCTTAGTCTGCTCTGCTCCAAGGCCAGAGGGGAGCAATGTGGCTTTAGGATATGTTGTCTGTGGCACTACTCAGACAAGTCTCTACTGCCCCTCGGAGACCAAAAGCTCGAACCACCCAAGAAAATTCATGGTGTCAGAATGATCAGGGCCCAGTCTCCGACTCTTAGGGCCATCCACCCTGGTCTGGGTCTAAAGAGAGGCTGTACAACACCTTCAGCTTGTTATTCTTGGCAATTCATTTAAAGAAACTGAAGCCTTTCTGGGGCTCCCATCATGTACTCCATAGCACCCTCAACTTTTGACATCGCGCCGCCCCCACCTGACTGTCATTACCTGTTCATGTGTCCATCCTCCCAGGTCGACTCTGCACTCCAGAGGGGCAGGCTATGCCTGTCCTGTTCACTGCAGTAATGTCTCAGCTCCCAGCCCTGTGCCTGTCCCATTATAAGAGCTTATTAAATGTTCACTGAGTGAATACATGATTAAATGCAAAGGCTATCTGACAAATGAATACAGCAATCCTTGCTACCTACTTCACAGGGACCTAGGAGACAGGAACTGCCCCACTTAGTACAAGAGCTCTCCCAGTTTAGACTAATTGTGGCTTATTTGGGTTAAATAAACGTGTTTGTTTTCCTGACATTTTCTTGTTTTCTTATAAAGCCCATATAATTCCTAACAAAAGCAACTAAAACCAAACAATGGATTCAGTGTTTACAGTTTTTTGGAAATGTATTAAAACTTAAGGCCCTCCGAGGCAGCAACCCCAGAACAGCGTGGGGCAGGCTGGCTGGGGTCATGGCCACTGCTCCTAGGAGTCTGTAGCAGCAGTGAAGGTCAAAGCCCTGTAGAAGGCCACTTATTACCAACAAGAAATGTAGAAAACACCCAGCCCTTTAATCTTCAAATTACTTCAAGGGAAACAAAAAGCAATGCTATCATCAGGCTTTATCCACAGAGGAAGCAGAGTCTTCTTCAGACACTCCTGATTTTAAAACCTCATATGTTATGATGACATCAAAATACTTAAAGTGTTTCAAAGAACTCTTTCAGGAATACTCACAGCAGTTACAAAACTAAACGTCATTATCCTCTATGACAAATAAGAAAAACTGGTCTGGTTTCTACATGATTTCTCCCATAATCACGGAAATAGGGGAAAACCTAGGGATCCTGATCCCCGATCCACAAGACTAGTACCACTGCCAACCTACCTCACCTCCAAAGGCAGTCAGTACAGACCTTGAAAGCACTCAAGACTCCTACAGTACACCAGAGTGTAGATCTGTATTTGCATGTTTTATATAGTGCTCCCTGTCCCCGAGTTCCCAAGGACATCCTAGAAATAAATCAGGGGACTGGCAATGGCGATAATGTTAAAAATTAAGAATCACAATCATTAGCAAACTAAAAAGGGGGAGAAATAATTCTGCACTTTGCATTAGTACATTTGTTTACCAAACGCAAGGTGCCTTTATGAATGATAAAGTACTAATTTTCGTTCCAGATGTAAGTGTGACTCTCTTGTCCAGGGCATAAATCTTGCCATTATCAAAAGCAATGGCCAATGATAAAACATTGATAGAGCCCCATCTTTGCACCAGGCACTTTATATTCTAATCACTTCTCATGCATTATTTGATTTAGCTCTCGCAACAACCTGAAGAGGTACGTGCTATTATTGTCCTTATTTTGTGGGTGAAGAAACTGAGGCCCAGAGCTTAACAGAACCCCCAAGATTACATAGCTAGGAGGAGATGAGACCAAGATTTTAGATCCGGGAGTCTCTGACTCCAAAACTCGTTCTTCGTCATTATACTATATTTTCTCCAAAAAAGAAAGACATTATGCTGCTATGACTGAATTAAATTCTCTGTAGTTTAGGGATATTGAAGGAATCCCAAATCCCAGAAAAATCAGTCAGTGAAAGTTACTCAGAAATTCTTCTGGTCATTAAGGTATCCCCAAAGCACAGGGCCAAAAATATCAGTGACTTAAATGATACTAGAGTAGAAATACAGGTCAAATCCAATTACAGAGGATCTCAAGGGAACATCCAAGCTCTTATGGTATTCTGGAATTTTATTATATTGAACAGTGCCTGTTCCAACTACTAGAGGACTCCTGGATCCTCCCTCCCTTTCTCCAAATTCTGGTACTTGTCTCTACATCACAATTTAACCTTTGATTATATATTATGTTTTATTGTTCACCATTTTTTCATGTATGCTTAGCTTTGTCTCCTCAATTAGATTTTAAGATCCTTAAGAATAAAACTGGGTTTCATACTTTGTTGCCCTTTCTAATTTATTATGTGCTGACAATGTGCACAAACTGGGTGCCTACTGATATAAGTTATTTACTGATTTGTTTAACAAATATACCAACGTTCAGCAAACTTCCTGAAAAAGAACTGAGAGTAAATATTTTAGGCTTCGCAGGTCATCTGGTTTCCACTGCAGCCACTCAACTGTGCTGTTTTAAGGTGCGAGCAGCCCTCTGGCTGTCTATCAATACATTGAGCCCCACTAAAACTTTATGAAACAGGCAAAGGGCCAGATTTGGCCTGTGGGCTATAGTTTGTCAACTCAATACAGAGTATATAAGATAGGCTTGAGGGTCCAGGCTGGGAGATGTTTTGAAATCTCAGCATTCTATCAGCAGCTTCTATGCTTCCCCTCTGGCCTCTAGCCCATTTTAGAGTCCTAGCTCCTGACCAAGCCAAGTGTCTTTCCAAAGCCTCTTACCTTGGACTTCAGTTTAGTTCAGCACAATATTTTGCTGTTCATTTTCTTTTGGGGCTTCACACATCAGTTTAAAAAGAGAAAAATCAATCACAAAGTGAAGAGCTGACATGGTAGCTTGCATTGATAATAAGTAATCATAAAATTCTTCAACTGTATTCCATCTAGGAGTCCCTGACACTTTTTTTCTGACCACTTCCTATAGACTACCATGTAAATCATCAAGGTAACTTGAAATATGCATTTCACTTGGATTAAAAATCTGCAGGGAGAGCTGATCACCCCTGGCAGTAGGCCACCTAAAGGGTAGTAAAGATAAACATCCCTTCCTCCCAACAGTGACTGCTTCCCTCTGAGAAGGAAAGAGCACAATGAATGAAGGAAGACACCCTTTCTCTTTCTTGATTAAAACATTCAGCCCTTAGTTTTGACATAATGTTATAAGTCCTTAACGGGCTGCTATTTTGACCTAATTTCAATGCACATCAAACAGATTGGTCATTATTGTTTCTGGGCTCATCTACGTGTTTGTAAAGAAAGCTGCATTTGAGATGAATGCAGGTGGTTCAATAGACAGCCATGCAATCTGGAATAGGGAAGCATCCTTCTAATTCAATCACTTTATCCACAGAGAAGTGAAATGGCTTGCCTAGAACAGTGGACTCTACCCAAATCAAATAATCCTGAGGTCATCCCTCTATGGTGTTGGTGCTACCACAGTGAACCGGCTAGCACCACACACACCTAGGTAACGTGAGAGCCAACTTTTGCTGTCCTAATGTGCAATCCACTAGCAACCCCCCACACCCCCACTCTGCCCCAGGACAAAACTCCTTTATGTGAAATCAGCCACATCCGATAACAGCTTCCTGAGTCACATGATGCAGAGCTGCCTGTGTTTGCAGAGCCAGGGCAGATGGTCTATGCAATGTCCATGGTCCCTTCTACAGTGCACTTGTAAACAGGGAGATTTGTCTTCTGCCATCCCAATGTGCCCTTTCCACATCTTGCTCTCCCTCCCTCTTAGCGCTCAGGTGCTGAGACTCACAGACTTTAGTTATCACAGTGGTCATTGTATTTTAAGCCTATAATCTCTTCATGTGGAATTAAAGGCACTTCCTCATGTTTTAGTATGTTCCAGGCATTGAGAAGCAACTGGAAAGACATGTTTCGTGTAGAGGTCCTTTACGCCCACTAAGCCTGACCCCTGACAATGAGGTAAAGTGAATAGGTTTAGTGGGACTGGCAGAGAGACAAAGTGAGATTAGAAAAGAATGTATATTTGCGGTCTCCCCAGTCCAAAGAGCTCCAATGACCCCAGGTCCACTCCAGGCCAGTTTAGCAGAGGCTTAATCCAGGCAGCAGCTGGGCCCAGATTGGAGAAATTCAGGCTTGAGCAAAGGCTTACCCAACAGACCCCTTTCTTCCCCACATCTGCCCCTTCTCATTCTGCTCCAAGGCTCTCTGATGGCTGTTTCACATCTTAACTGCTTTGCAATCTCATGGAACACAGACCTCTGTCTCCTATATTATTTCTTCCTCTGTGAAATTTCTGATAAGTATGTTTTAGCTCATATTTTCCATCTTATAAAAATTCTGGGAATGAACTGCCTTGGGAATTAATGAGCTCCTTGTCACACAGAACTTTGTTGAGGTGAACTGAGCATTGGCTAGGTAACTGGACAAGAAGGATCCTTCCGGGCTTCTATTAGAAATAATAGTACAGGGGTGCCTGGGTGGCTCAGTCAGTTGAGCATCCGACTCTTGGTTTTGGCTCAAGTCATAATCTCAGGATCCTGGGATAGAACCCCGCGTTGGGCTCTGCACTCAGCAGGGAGTCTGCTTGTCTCCCTCTCTCTCTCTGCACCACCCCCTGCCCCCATGCCCCCCCCCTCAAGCACACGCTCTCTCTCTAAAATAAATAAATAAATCTTTTTTTAAAAAAGAAATAATAATAACAATGATGAAAATGCTAATGATGATGTAGTTATAATAATAATAATAGTTTTTTTCATTTGCAAAACATTTGATAGATTGCAAATCTTTTTCAAGTTCGCTTTCTAACTTGATCTCATTGATCCCACAAAATTGGTAGGACAGATATTAGTTAGGATCCCCAACTTAAAGGTGAGGTCACTTGTTGAAGGTCACGTAGATAAAAAGAGGTTAAAGTGGTTTCCCTTTCTAAAGGGTGACTCTTCCACTGTATACTGCTGCCTACAAAAGAAATGAACCATGCACTGAAAACAACTGATAACAAGCTTCAAACCATTTTCTGCCACTAGGAGAAAAAATTCTTAATTTCTATCATCTTTTAGTACAAAATTCCTAGCAAAAAGGATGATTCATACAGGTAGCACAAGCAAACCATTAGAGGTTGTTTAAGTCATTTTAGAATCACAAACTCTTAGGGTGCATCCTGGAAGCTCCTCTTTCCCCTCCATTTTAACACATCCTACTCTAGGACAAATGCAAATCTTAGAGGTCATTTACACAACAAACAAAAGAGTACTAGTAAAGCAGACTGTGTATTTATGTTTCAGATTGTTATGCCATAAGAAGCCAGTTTATATTTGTATACAAGCATTCATACCTAGCTACAAAACCAAACATTTTTCAGTTATATCCCTAATTTCAAACAACTGAGGCATACTATGTTCCCACAATTACCTTGATGGATTAGGTGGTGAATTTTATCTTAGTCATTGTAATGGCATAAAAATCATAGACCTGGACATTATTTTTTTATCATACTACAAACTTGTTTTAAATTCTGGTATACAACTTTAAATACCAAGTGTTAGCACATGTTTTATCTCATAATGACAACTATAAAATCATCATGAAACCCCAAAGTCATGAATAGCTATTCAAGGTATCATAATGAGACTTCCAAAAACACAGTGGAAGTATGCCAACAATGTGGAAGCCAGTGGAAGTTAATGTGATGTGGATTAAATGAGAATTAGCCTATTGTAAATGGTCTTTTACTAACATAGAGCCTGCAATTTAGTATGTTTGGATAAGTAATAATGACGTGATTTTACACAGGTTATTCAAGTAGAAAGTAGGCAGAAGTCTGTCTTCATCCTAGAAGGATGGAGCTTTAAGAATTTGGGGAAAAATAATTTTTTAAAAAGACAACAAAGTTCTGTGGGCCAGGAGATGAACAATATGGCAATGCTGAAATCACTGTGACGTTATGTATCTTTTTTTCTGTGTGGTTTATAATCCTCAAAGTTTTTCCCTTTTTTTTTCCTTACAATATAGAAAGTTAAAAAAAAAAAAACTTTCCATTTTTTCCTACCTTCCTTAGAATGTAAATTCTGAAAGATCAGGACTTGCTATTGTATGCTCTTTTATCCCAACTTGGATTTCAGTATTCTGTCACAAGCTCTTAAAAAAAAAAAAAAAAAAAGACATTAAATGAGTAAATTCAACTAACTCATGGTGTAGTTCAACAGAATAAGCATTTACTAAATCTCTATTCACGAGAGAATACCTACACAAGAGTGGCTCCCTACCACATACTAGGGAGCCAACTAGGGTGTATCTATGTTTTCTGAAATATTGGGAAAGGTAGACTTTGCCCATAGGATCCAAGACTCAAAGGTAAATTCCTTTACAAAAGAAATGATAAACGTTTGCTAAAAGACTTTAACAAAAATGTACATCCAGTTATGCATGTTTTAGACTGACAACATTCCCATTCTCTGAAGGTTTAAAAACCAAATCCCTCATCACGGATCTGATCTCACTCAGAAAAGACTGAGTACTGAAAAGCTGTCCAACTCCTGGTAGTGGATACATGTTTTCTAAACTTCTATTTCTCACTTGAAAACTCAAAAATTATCATTGGCAACAATAATTGTCCTTGTTTTCCTGGAAGTGACAGATGCACATTATTTATTTTCGAAAAAATGTCTATCGAATACCTGTCCGAATAACCATAGTTTGTCCATCTTTCTTTCAAGTAAAAATAGTGTCCCGTGAAAATAAAAATACTAGTTCAGCTTGCAACTCAAGCACAGAAGTGTTTTCCTAGAGACAAATATATGGTACTCCGGTATTCAGCACATGTGCTTATTTTTTATTTTTTTTAATTTTTTCATTTTTTTCTTATATTTATCTTTTTATCTTCTCTTATATTTTTCTTATTTTTTTTTCACACAGAATTTAAAAAGTGTGGGGCCCCTGTGTGACTCAGTTGGTTGAGCCACCAACTCTTGGTTTCGGCTGAGGTCCTGATCTCAGGGTGGGGAGACCCAGGCAGGTCCGGCTCTGGGCTCCGCTCGGAGTCATGCTTCAGATTCTCTCCCTCTGTCCTTCCTCCACGCACACACGCACTCGCTCTCTCGCTCCCAAAAAATAAATCTTTAAAAAGTAACCAAAGAGTTGAACTCTAATAAAACTAATAATTTTTACTGCTTTGTGGAGAACACTCTCAAGTGACGCTGACTTTTACCGCGGTACCCCGCTTTGAATCACCCTAAGACGCCTGAACTTTTACTCACCATTGTTTTTGCACTATCAGTGCAAACATCAACACAGTGAAAGAGGCAAATAAATCTTAGCATTGTCATGAAAATGGTTTTGACAGGTAGACCCCTGAAAGGGTCTCAGGAATTCTCAGGGGGTTCGAGAACCACACTTTGAGAACCACTGGGTATTTGTACATACAGAAATCACGGTTTCCTTTCTCTTCAGTTAATTAATTCTTGAAGTTTATTTATTGTTATAGGTTTGACCACTGGGCGTCAAAGAAAAGACACTCCAAAGGGTCGAACACATCCAAGAGATAAACCCCGTCGCGCGTGCAGCTCCATGGCTCGCGTAGGAAGAAAACAGCGTTTGGGCAGGAGGACCCGGATTCAGACCTCCAGCCCGGGCTTGCGGTTGCCCCCGGCAACGATCGTCGGGGAGGGAGCGCGGCCATCGATTAGTAATGTCTGGCGTCCGTCACCGGACGTGGGGGCGGGGGCATGGCTGGAGAAGGAAGGCCTCCCCGGACTTGCGGTCGCCGCGTGTTTTCGGTTGCGAGGCGGCTCGTTCGTTCTGCGATCTATTGAGAGTGGCTTCCGACAGCCCTGGGTTGATGTCGGGGAGGGAGGGAAGATGGCGGCCGTGGCGGCGGGCGGCCTGGTGGGGAAGGGGCGCGACATCAGCCTGGCGGCCTTGCAGCGCCACGACCCCTATATCAACCGCATCGTGGACGTGGCCAGCCAGGTGGCTCTGTACACTTTCGGCCATCGGGCCAACGAGTGGGTGCGTGCGGACGCGACGGGGCCGTGCAGGCAGGGGGAGGGTGGGGACGGGGTCGTCAGACTCGGGGCTCCAGAACCCAGTGAGGGGGAGGAGACGCTGACGCCCTGGAGGTGGATGGAGGTGGATGGTGGTGGATCACGGCCTGAGGCCGAAGTTGTGGCAACTGGACCCCTGGGCCGGGGGTTTTGGGGAAGAGGGAGGCCGCTCTGAGAAGCCACCTGAAGTTGGGGAAAGGACTTAAATATCTACGATACCCCACGTGGGGAGACCGGACCGATCAGGGACGGGACCCGGAGAGCTGAAGGAAGGAGGGGGGCCTGATGATTTGAGGCCAGAAGACTGATGCACTCCGAGAAAGTAAAGCGGGATTCTGTTACAGTGAAACGTGGCTGCAGGGGAGGCGGGGTAGGGAGGAATGAAAAAGCCGAGTTATGGTTCTGGAACATCAGTCTTAGATGGGACGAAGAGAAGTCAAACCTTGATAGAAGGGGAGAAATTGAACTTGTGAACTCAGGAAATACACCAAGAAAAGAGCAAACATCGGGAAATAGAGGACAAAATGGGGGCTGGGTCTAACACTTTGAAGGGGGCTGACGCTCTTGGAAAGATCATTACACTACAGCCTACCAAGACCAAAATGAGTTTGAAATTTGAGTCCATTTGGGAGCCGAATTATTTAGTGCACTTCTCAAAACAGAAACCCAATAAATGGCAATGGGATGAAATTTAATTTTCCTCACAATTACAATGGGGTAGGAGCATAAGACACTTGAGTCCTTTGCAGGAATTACTGCGTGTGATTCTGTAACCCACCCACTTGAATAGAGAGAGATGTAATTTTTCTTTTCCTCGTTTATGATTTTTGTCCCAAATAATAATCCATCCATTATATAACCATCCATCATTTTAAAATAAGTTAGAAAACAATATAAAGAACGGGGCGTGGATGAATGGATTTCAGGTGATTTTTTTTTAATGTATTCTCCAAGACATCAAAATTCAATCAAGGAAAACATGCATATTGAACAAATTCATATATTTTTTAACATTTACATAGCCTGTTTCTCTAGTCTAGTGTGGACCTTGAGCAGTCTGTAATAAAAAATTCACCTGAAAATCATTAACAAAAATAAAAAGATTAAAAAGGAGGTCCTAAAATGGGAGAGAAGAAAATAGTTTTGCCCTAAGTTCTTAAGTGAGGAAATTTGCTGGAACAGAGCAAGGAATTTCGGCCTGTACTTCTAGTTGTCAAGCAGAAAAGGAAAACAGGGAGATATCTTCAATATTCACCATTATGTAATAGAAAGTATACCACTTGGGTCAGCAGAGAGGTTATTTCCTAATTTTCAGGGGAATTTGTCACCTGGGTCTTTATATAAAGGACATTGAGCAATGTACTGGATGATTTCATCAATGGCAATTTAGAAAAAATACAAAGATATTCTACATATTGTATTGCTATTATACTGCTCTACAAAAAAAAATGCCAAAGGCATAATGTGTTAATTCTGTCAAGGTAATCTTGTAGGAGATAAAGGATCAGGGATGTACAGTAATGTGAGCCTACTTGACAGTGGGATTAGAGTATGGAGAATCTTGAGAAATTGTTAACATGTAGAGGAAAGAATTCCTCTTGGAAAACAATTGTCTCCTATAAGCTTTTGACAGGATCTCTGTGATAGATACCTGTTCAAATAGTTAGAGGTTTATTAGATAGCCAGTGAAGTCCTTCTAAAGCCTCATCAAAAGGCAGAAGTGTCACAATGCATTATTTACAGGAGTTATGTTTTCCTGCTTCCTGGACTTGTTGCCTTCACACAGGGCATAATTCATTCAGTAAAAGGTCATTCTTTCAAAGTACTAATCTTCAAGGCTGTGGTAGCCAGAAAAAAAGAGACCTAGTTAGATGCAGAGCAGTTGCTGAGGGTAAACAGTCTGTCGCCACCGTCTCCATATGCCGTCACTCAGGGCCTCTGGATGTGAGCTTTTTGAACATAAACCTACTGAATTATAAAGAACATTCTTGAGATTGGTGGTGAAAGTATATGCAAGAAAGCAGATGGGAGGTAAAAGAGGGGAATTCTTACTACACTAAAATAGATGAAGAATGACTTCAGGCATTCAGTGCAGGAGGTATTAGGAATGAAGGGTAGACAGAAAATGAGGTGCTTGAAGGAAGGATTAAGAAAGATTATGTCATGACCGGAATAGGAATTTAAGATCTAGAACTACTTCCCATTCATTATCTGGAGACCTCTCCCCCAAAATACCTACATGTCATTTGAAGAATATATTTTCACTTCTTAGTCCTTAGAGTAGTGGTTCATAACTAGTTTTGATTTTGTCTCCAGAGAACTTTTGGCAGTATGACCAAAATTTTTGGTTGTCACACTAACAGGGAACATACCACTGGCATCCAAAGGATAGAGGCCAGGGATGCTGTAAAATATCCTACACACAGGATAAGCCCCCATGACAAAGATTTATCTGGTCCCAAATGTCAAAAGTGCTGAGCTTGAGAAACTGCCTTAGTGTGACTATTGTCCTGTTTCTAGCTAGTGTTCTAAGTTTCCTATGTATCAAAATCACTTGGGAGTTTTGAAAAGTGTAACCTGCCAGATCAGTATCTCTGGATGTGAAGTCCGGGCATTGCTGTTTGTTAAAGACTTCATATAAGTGACTTAGATGCTATGTGCATGATTGAGAGAGAAAGGTTTATGGGGATAAATGGAGACCTACTTCTTCATTGTATTAACATAGATAATTAGTAATATAGAACTTGCTTTGGGTTGTTTCAAAAGTGTCAAATACTGTGCCATCCCAATAATTTGCCAACTAGCACTATTTTATATTCCATCTTATTTTAAATTTTGAACTGCTTAATTTTTTAATACATGTTAGATTTTATAATAGAGTGTAATATTAAATCATTAAATTGTACTTTTAAAATTTTAGCTAAAATTCCGCAGAACTATAAACTAATAATTTAACAAAGAAGTCCTCCTTGGCTGGAGGACCTAAGGAGGATCTAATAAAATCTTGTTCTAACTATACCCCAGAACCTCAACCCTGAGTTTTGCCCAGAAAGAAAAAAAAAATCTGGTTACCCTTGGATCTGGAGGCACCAGGAAAATGCATGAATGTGAGCTGTTTCAGCCTTGATAGATCAGAATTTACATTTCCAAAGCCCCTTTTATCCATGTGTAATAGACCACTTAAAATATGTTTTTGTTTTTTTAATCGAAAGATCACAGTGGTATAAGCTAGTTATCTCTTTTCAGTGTAGAAACTGAGACATAGAATAATAAACTAGTTAGCCCAGTATGACCTGGCAAGAACCCACTCCAGGTATTCGTAATCAAGATTTAAGAAATCCCCTATACACTTTAGTGCTGATGACAATGCTCCTGGTGGGCAAAGTACGGAGTGGATTTTGTTTGGTGCAGACTTTCCCAGTTATGGGTCTGGATCCCAAGGAAAACTCTCCAAAGATGTTGCTTGATGTTCATTGTACAGGGAGACCGGGTTTGTGGTATTGGGCTGTGGGAGTCTGGCCCCTAGCTAGTCAGGGGAATTTCAAACTTTATTTAAAGACCTGTTGCAATTGAAGATGGCCACAAATTCTTTCACATTTTTCAATCAAGAAGTGGGGTCCATTACCTTGAGGGCACTATGCTAAGTGAAATAAGTCAGAGAAAGTTACCAATACTGTTTGAACTCACTAATATGTGGAATCAAAAAAAAAAAATGGCTTGTTACAAGTTGGAGAATTTCAGGAGAAACATGCCTTTTACATTTCTGATTCTAGATTTTTCAAAACTAAAATTGGGCACTAAGGTCTTTTTTTTTTTTTTTTTTTTTTTTTTAAGAAGTAATTTCCATTGCTACTTCATGGAGGAAGAAGGGAAACAGTCAAAAGCTATTAGCTATGTGTACTGATCCATAGAAGCACGTTTGGATCACTAAGATAAAACAGTCTAAGATCAAATACTGGAAGACAGGAAAGTGTTTTGGCCTTGGAGCAAGTGGTCCTCAACGATGCACCTAGACTCTTCTCCAGTTCCTTAATCTGTATCTCTGTTTCAGCTTCTTATCAGTGTAATAAATAATACCAAATATTTCATTTTTACACATTTTTTCTTGAAGGCTCTGTGGACTGTAAATACTTGCCAACTGTACCAGTTGAACTTTAGGAATGCCCACAAATTTTTAGACTTGTTTGGGTAGTATTTATTGTTCTATAGTGGCTATTTTCTCAATGATTAATATTGTGGAAGTTTTTAGGTAATTTTTAGCACTTAAAGTGCACCCAGGATATAGATTTCTCAACAGATAAGAATTAACCCTGTTTGTTTACACAAGAAAAGCTAAGTAATAATGTTTCTGTATTTTTTTTTTATTTTGACTCAGTATTTTTCAAAGCAGAGTGGAAAAGGGCCACATTTGAGAAGTAAGGATATTTTTCACAGGACGCTGTAGTGATTTATACGAACTTTATAATAAATCCATTTAGAGGATGAACTCTAACTTCCCAATGTTTATGTATTAGAGAAAAGACGGACTAAAATTGTTTTTAACTGTTAAAAATTCTTTATTTCTAATTGCATATTCTATGATGAGGATTAAAATCCTCATTGTTGCTAAGTAATTTACTCAATATCCATTTGCTCTTAAAAAACAATGTTTGGTGATGTTTGACACAATTTGGAACATCGTGGATTTTGACTTCAGGACTCCTAGTACAGTTCTCTGGGCAAAGGCAGCAGTTTTCACATAGCGTACATCAGAATCACCTGACAGCTTAGTGAACATGAGGTTGGGCATCACCCCCACAGTCTGAGTCTGTAGGTCTGGGAGGAGCCCAAGAATTTGCATTTCTATCAAGTTCCCAGGTGATGCTGATACTGCTGAATGGGGGACCATGCCTTAAGACCCACTGAAGTAAGGTGACCAGGAGAATTGCTGAAACTACTTGAGCATGTGAGAGGATCATGCTTCCAATGTTTTACGTGCCTTTAAAAAAATTACCATGTAATATTATACCCTTGTTCTTAAAGAGTGTATTTTCCCCAAAACTATAGAGTACTTAAATTTTGAATGATTTTGGTAATAGAGATTAATAATAAAATATTAGGAGGTTAGATAGAATGGTGAAACTAAAGCATGTAAGTAGCAAAAGTACCTTTTAAATTCCGAATTACAATAATCTGATTACTAGTTAAAACATTTTTTTTTTTAGTATGCATTGTACTGATGAACATTTTCATCAGGGCCTGGGCTCCTGTCTTCAGAGAGATGGAAGAGAGCCTTTCCAAATGAACTGAAATGATAGTTTATCACTTTCACTTTACCATTTAACCAGTTTCTCTCAGGCAGATTTCTTGAGTCCAAGCTTGGCAATGTTTCTAACTTGATTTCAGAGATGCAAAATAGACTCTAAATATTCCACACCAAGTTGGTGATTAATTTGTTTGAAAACTACAGCATTGTTGCTCTCTTGTGTTGTAGTCAAAGTAGGATTATTGACATCATCTGCTCTCCTAGGTGACAGGATATGGCAAGAGAAAATGAACCCAGACAATAAAGAGAGGGATAATGAAATGCGAACACCAGTGACTGCCGCAGCCACGTACCCAGGTCACAGGGTAGAGGAGAAGGCAGCACACTTAGCATCTCCTCTTTCAAAGGAAATCCATGGAGCGTACTTGTTTTTGTATTACTTTAGCCAGAGGTGTGTTGCTGTCTCTGTCTTTGGTAAAGAGAGATAATGATGGTTTATTTCGTGAATGACAAAAGGAGAATGGCTACTTCCTGCTGCCTAATCAGCGGAGCCACAACCTGGCTAAGAAACTGCTTTTTTCCTTTCCCTAAGAGTAATCCCTCCTGTTGCATGGATTGGCCTTACTTGAAACTGAATGTTCTCTAACCTCTGTGCAAGTTACTATTAATGAAGAGAATATACAGATTTTGCTGTTTGTTTGTTTTTGTTTTTTTTTAGGAAAAGACTGATGTGGAAGGAACCTTATTTGTTTACACAAGGTAAGAGTATTTACCTTCATGAAGAAACTGACAGTCTTTGAAAGAATATTTTAACTCAGTTGTGTTACTCTTCTTCAAATGTAGTTTTATTTCAAAGAGAAGTGAAAAATCCTGAATCTTAGTTTGAAGTTACTAGTGATATAAGGAAGGGAATACTAATAATGTCACCTGGTATAGTACGAGGAATACTAATTTCAGAGTGTAATTTAAACTCCAGTATTGGTGAGCTTAAATCTCTGTGTTCTTTTTAAAACAGTATTAAATATTTATCCTTTAATTCAAATGAATGGTAGAGTCCTTGAATATAATGCATTGGCAAGAAGCTAGAAGTACACTATTAAGAATATTAGATTTTTTAGTCACTCTTTGGAAAAAGGTCCTATTGGTCACCTCTCCACTCACCTGCCTTTGACCCTTGGAAGACGTGTGCTCCAAAACTAAAGATACCTTTGAGTCCTCCGTCATATAGCTACTATAGAATATGTTTCCGGATAAATGTAATAAATTCATGTTTTTTGTCATTTGTATCAGAAATTGTTAATATCACATAGTATGTATGTATATTGTCTTAATACTTAAGCATTTTATTCACATAAACATTCACATAAACTGTCCATCATTGTCACTGGGAGGACAAAGATAAAATACAAAGGCCTAGTACAAACCCTTCTAGAGCTGACAGCTTCACTGGGGAGACAGAAAATGCACACACACACACACACACACATTTTTAGACATTCACATTTAAAGATAAACCCCCCCCAAAATAAATAAAAATAATAAAAAAATAAAGATAAGTCCCAGTAGATAGCTTATCCTCAGGGCCAGTTGAAAAGTTATAAGCAATGAATGGGCTGCTATGATTATGGAAGGCTGTGTAGAATTGGTGCGGCCAGAGTAGGCCTCAGGAATAAGGTAGCACTTAACTTGCATAGAGGAGGGGAAGGGCTGTCTCCATAGGAAGAATGGCAGAAGCTGAGGCATAGGACCTAGTTTGGTGAAGGGACAGTAAGGAAAATTACTTTGGGCTGCAGAGAGTTTATACTGGTTTATATCAGTTAGAAGATCAGGGTAAAGAAATTTTGCTGGCTTAGAATGTCAGACCAAGGATTTTGAAATTTATTTTCTTAGCAGTAGGGAGTCACTGAAGGTTTATAAACAGGGAAGTAATAGAGTTATAGCAAAATGTGTGGGGAAAGTCAGTGTATTAGCATTATGAGGATGCACTGGTTCTAGAAGAAGTTGGGCTTAGAGAGGACAATGAGAAGATTATTGCAGGGGAGTAGGTATGAGATGATGGGAGTATGGGACTAGAATGGTAGAAGTTGAGATTGAAAAAATTTCTTGAAAGATTGCACGTATAGAGGAAATATTAATATTTAAAAAAAACTAAGATGTTTAAATAGACAAAGAATGACAGAATCTTGAGCAGTATGGAAGGATAGGAGGTGGAGAATCTGGTTTGAAGATAATTTTATTTTGAAATAATGATTTTGGAGTAATAGCAGGGCATTCAAATAAGATGTCAGGTCCCTCAGGACAGGTTAGGGATGGAGATACTGAGCTTGGAGTCATCTGCCTTAAACTGGTCATTGAAGCCATGAGAGTACAAGTGTTCTCTGAAGGAGAAGAAAGTGATGAGGGCTAGTGGTTGAGTTTTTGGGGCCCAGAGATACAGAGAAGAGTCAGCCATACAGATACAAGCAACACGAGAACCCAGTTGCAGGCCCAGTGCAAGCATGGCGGAAGAGTGTGTAGGTGGAGGCTGAAGCTACAGTGGGAGTGGAAAGAAAGGAATGGATGAGCAAGGCCATCGGAGTAGGTAGAGGAGATTGGTTTATTAGAAAAGTGGTGGGAGTGCCTAAGAGCCATTGGCTACTTTACATTATGTTCAAAAACATTTCTAAAAGCACCAGAGCATACTGCCAAGTGAGTATAAACTCCTCTTGAGAATTCTGAAGTGTGAAAAGAAAACCAAACAGATGACCTCTGACTTATTCCAAGCACACACAAAGAGTGCATTTCTCATTCATTTCGTACAAGTATTACTCTTTTGAGACGTGAAAGAAAAGATGTATTAATATATGCTAATGATTTGTTTTAGGGATTTTTAGTAGGCCCTCTCTCTCTCTTTTTTTTTTTTGACTGCAGAAGATTAACAAATTATACAAGTATTTTCTCTTTTGTGCCCAAACCAAATGTAGGTTTGCATTTTCAAGTATTTCTTAATATACTCTGAGTTCCAAATGGAACTGTCAGTTCAACATTAGGCTGAGAACAACTCTTTTCCCTGTTCCTTAATCTCTTCCCCAAATCTAACTCCTCAACAATAGGGGCTTTTCCCATCTCCCCCCACCCCCACCCCCGACCCTTCCCTGGGTGTGGGCCAGCCCCCCCCTCCCCAGTCAGATAGATGCCAGATTCTAGCATATTGAGGTCTTTTCCTCAGTAGAGAATGACAGAAAGCTCATAAAAGTCAGAAGGGAATTTTTAGTACAGGTAATGGAGCTGCTAGTGATAATATTTTGACTTCTGTTACAGATATTGCTTTAGAGGAACTGGCACATTCATCCCCTGAGCCTATTTTATAAATTATGAGATGGTATAGTAACCATACTATTAGAGAGGTAAGGTCCTGTTGTGATAATGAAATACTTGAAGAATCAAATTCTGATTCTGTATAAAAACACCTAATCCCATTTAAAAAATTATTTCTTTTCTTTATTTCCTCCCATGGCTTGCTTTCTGTAATAGAGAGTTCAGAGACACCCACTGGTGATTTTTGAACTTGACACTTCCAGAGGACCCTCTGTTAGAGATCTTGGGAACTCTTTTTCATTTTTCCTCAGAATTTAAGTTGAAATGATTATCATGATGCTTTCTAGTATTGATTATATGCCCACCACTGCTTTACCTTTTTGTAAAATAAGTTAGGCAAGGATTGCCTTCCATCAAGTTTAAAATTGGAGGTCTCAAAAGAAAATTCCGTAAGTAGTACTGTAGCTGTATTTTACTTCTTTAGTAGCATCAAAGGGTTAATGTGAAATAAAACTAACACAAACACCTTTTCTTCCTATCGCTCAGAACATTTCTGTGGGTTGGTTACCCTGCTGCCCTAGTTTAAAGTAAATAAATGAATTCTGCTTGCTTCAGTTTCAGCGTAGAAGCATTTGGTGTTTCATTTGTCACCAGAAGTTGCACAGTTGGATTACTATATGGCTGTCACCCAAGAGTAGACAAATGCACACGTAGTTGTTAGAGTTACACTCTGTGTAATTTGGGCTCTTTCTGCCTGACAGAGAGTAGGCACTGAAGGTTTATTCAATGAAACGAAAAATAAAAAGTCACTAAATGACACATTTTTATGGAGAAAAACTTTTATAGTAGTTTATCTTTGAAGTTGTTTCCTTTATGAGGAAAACAAAATAGCTGCTTTTTTTTTTTTTTTTTTAGATTTTATTTATTTATTTGACAGAGAGAGACACAGCGAGAGAAGGAACACAAGCAGGGGGAGTGGGAGAGAGAGAAGCAGGCTTCCTGCTGAGCAGGGAGCCTGATATGGGGCTTGATCCCAGGACCCTGAGATCATGACCTGAGTCGAAGGCGGACGCTTAACGACTGGGCCATTCAGGCACCCCATAAATAGCTGCTGCTTGAATTAAATTCTGTGATCTTTTAATTATACTGTATCTCATCACAGGTTCGTTGACCAGAGGGGCATCATTCTCTAAGAAATTTTACAACTTCAATTTCAAACCAACACTAATATTTTCTATGAAAAATTTCTTTGTATGATTGTGATGTGCACTCTATACTAACTATCAAGATTCTTTAAAAGTATCTGTTAGTAATTTTTTTTAAAGTGGTTAATATTTCTGCCTTAAAGGAATTTACAACCTAGATAGGGAAGCAAGATATCTATATACACATAGCTAAATAGGTAGGACTTGTGCAAAAGGGACAGCAAGGGCAGTCATGCTGGATGTATTACATATGAAGTAGTACATGAATTAGTACATTCGTACTGTTAGCCAATAGTAAAGAATCATTCCTTTGTATGTGTACAGTCTGCTTGCACAAAGCTCTCTATACATACAAAAAGGTTGAGAGACACGTTCGAATAGTAGTTCTACTAAAGTGTACTTCTGTGGAATAATTTGTCTTTTGATATCCTCCCCACCCCTTGTGATTTTTAGGTCTGCTTCTCCAAAGCATGGGTTCACCATTATGAATAGGTTGAGCATGGAAAACAGGACAGAACCCATTACTAAAGACCTGGATTTCCAGCTCCAGGATCCTTTCCTTCTCTACAGAAATGCCAGATGTGAGTCTTTCTTAATGCATTGGGTAGTTTTATTTCTGCAGTTTGGCCAAGTGTTTAAAATTGTATAGTAGATGTCTTTGTGTTTGTGTTCAGTATCAGTGACTCTTAGTGTCAGCGTCAGTTAACTTGGGAAATACGCATGTCCAGTTGAGGGAATCGCTTCTTCCTCGTGAAAGTTTCAATGAAAATGATGTCAATATGGTAATGTAAGTATTTGAACCCTGTTTTCTGCTGCTAGACCTGTTCGTGTGAACCCATCGTAGATTTTAAACCTGGGTAGGGCTGGGTGAGGCGAATTCTTGGTCAGGAGACTGCAGAGGGACAGACACATGGGCAGGGCTACAGATACAGAATGAATGATTTAGCTAGTGGTACTTTTTCCTTGTGCATCACTTCAGACTGAGCATCCGCATAGGAAATTGGAGGAAGAAGGCCTATATTCTAGATTGCCATCTTTTGAACACATAGTAAATGAAAAACCAAAGTCCAAAGAGTTTTGGTCATTTAGAATTTCGTAAACTTTGTAATGTTGAAGTTATATTAGGTAACTAAATAGTCCTTGCCTGATTTGAAATGAGGTGTAGCAGTTGTCTATCCAATATTCTGTCCCCATTTTACTCTTGTGATTATCTGACCACTTGTGTTGGACTACTGGGCAGCACAGAGAAAAATTGATGAAAAATATATGAACTGCAAGAGCATCTCCATACACAGAAAATGAGAGCATACTTAAATATAAATTGTATGTGTGTGCACGTGATCTGTGCTTTGTGCATAACTTTAAGAAAGACCTGGCAGTTAAGAAATGTTTTCCATACATTTTCCACCTTGCTTTTGAGATCAAGATACAAGAATTTGCCAACTCTATACTATTCAGTGTAATTTTAATAATGAATGTAATACAAATAATATTTAATGTTTTAACTCCAGTGAATTTTTTGTTTTGAGATAAATATAGCATTTTAACTTATAATTATAGTCACATATAATCAAGTTGTCACAATAGGTGGTCATCTGTTATTTAGAGAATACAGTTAAGTTTTTATGAGAAAAAAGCCATTAAAACTGTAACATGATTTACCAGTGCTAAGTCCTGTGAAATAAAAATTTAGTAATATAGGGAAATATTTTGTTCTTTTCCTATTTCTTTGCTAGGAGTGTAGTTAAATCAGTTGTTAGTTTTTGAATTATTTGTGTGCTTATAGTTATGTCAGGTTTATTTATTTTTTTAGATTATTAGAGTCTATGTCAAATTAATATATAATTCAAACCCTAATAATATAAAATAAATGAATATTAGTGACTTATAATAGTCATTTTTGGTTGTTCTTATTTTGGTTAAATACTTGGTCTAGTCAGTATAGATAGTATTTTATTTTAAATTCTTATCACAATATTACATATTATATATCATATCACATACTATATCAAAAATATAAAAATACAAACTTTCTTTAATGTGGTTGATTTTAAAAAATAGCTTTCTACGCCCCACAGGGTTTATCTGGTAGGAAATAGCGTTTGGGTGTAGTAAACATATCAAGCCTCGCCTTGGCTCCAGGCCTCGCCTGTCTAATATGGTAGCCCCTAGCTGCAAGTGGCCATGGAGTGCTGGACGTGTGGCCAGTCTGAATTGATCTCTGCTGTGAGTGTAAAATACATACTGATCTGCAAAGACTTAGTACCAAAAAAGAATGTAAAAAAAAAAGTCTCATTAATAATTTTATATTGATTGATCTGTTGAAATGATAATATTTTGAATCTATTGAGTTAAATAAAATATATTATTAAAATTAATTTCACCTGCTTCTTTTAATTTTTTTATTTAAAATTACATGTGTGGTCACATTTGTGGTTCACTTTATATTTCCATCGAACAGCACTGTTCTAGGCATTTTCATTTATTTTACCATATTTCATAATCACAACTTTGTAGGGCAGACATTTTCACTGTCATTTTGCAGATGAGAAAAGTAGGCTCAATGAGATGACAGACCTGACAGAAACCTGTAAATTCTGCTTTTTTTTTTTTTTTTTTTTGCTTTTTCTACATCATCTGTACTATTCTCTGCACTATTAAACATGAATGCAAATTGAAAGCAGCCTTTTGGATGCATAACAAAATATTTCTAATGAATTTCCATAAGAAAGAAGTGAAATCAGTTGAACAGCGAAGAGTGGAAGGGAATGGATCTATTTACCTTTCTGGGTTTATTTGCTTTTGATTTTCTCCTTAATATCTGGTACTAATTGCCTTTGCAGCCATAGTCTTTGGTTTTAGTTTATTTGTAAAAGCCTTTTCAGTCTCTGTCATCAAAGGTTCACAGGAGAGTTTACCCCAGGTTGCTTTCAGAGTCTCAGATATTTCTCAGATGTTTATAAAGAATTCAAATACTTTATGTAATAATCCTATATGGTTTACATATTCTCTAATAACATATAGATTGTCCTTTGAACAATGAAGCCAGCTTTATTCAAGAATGGCTTTTAAGACTCCGTACCCCTCAAGACCTGTATAATTAAGAACCTCTCTATATAGCGTTGGCATTTCACTTGGCCTAGGTATGTCATAGGCCATATTTGGACATGTCAACAGGTAGAGTTGATTTAGGTTTGTGGTGAGTTTTCTCATGGAGTGTTTTAGATTTACTAAGTTAAAAAAAAAATTAGTACCTAGGGAGTCAATTATCCCAGTCTTGATTGGATGAATTTAGAAAAACAAAATCAAGGAGTAAAAATCTTAAAATTTCTTCATTTAATTATAAAAAAAGATGTTTAATAAATAAGTAACTTTGAACTTGACCAAACACAAAATATATGGTTTTATTACATTAAAGGATTTATAGTTTTTAAGCTTGGTTATAATTGGACTTGGCTTATATAAACTTTAAATATAAGATAGCTGTTAATTAAGGACAGAAATTCATTTATTCAACAAACATTTACTGAGCATTTACTGTCCGCCTGGCACTATGTCAAGGCTTTATATGGGTGATTTAACTTTTGTAACTTTTTCTTGGAAATGCTGTTATTCTTGTTTTATAAATGAGGAACTGAGATTAAAGAGATTTAAATCATTTACCAGGGTCCATGACAATTTTGAGGTGGAAATAGCATTGGAACTGGGAAAGCCTAACTCTGTTTTTTATTTTATTTATTTTAAGATTTTATTTATATATTTGAGAGAGCATGCAAGAGCAGGGGGAGGGGCAAAGAGAGAGGGAGAATCAGACTCCCCACTGAGCAGGGAGCCCAATGCTGGGCTCCATCCCAGGACCCTGAGATCGTGACCTGAGCTGAAGGCAGACACTTAACTGACTGAGCCACCCAGGCACCCTGAGAAAGCCTAACTTTAAAAGCCCAGGCCCAAGCAGTGATAGTACTAACACATATGAATGATGCATTTGAGCAAGGTTTACCTTTTAAGAAATACTTAATCTTTTTACTGCACACTCCAAAATTTAAAAAGCAAGTTTTTCTTTAAGTTGAAAATCTCTTATATCTCAGTTATTAGGAGAATATCAAATAAAAACTAATGTAATAAAAAGCTGAATTTGACCATTTCTTTTCTATTAGAGCCCTTTAGCAACCATTTTCTGTATTTTCCATTTCATAACTAAATAAGATTGTATTTTCCCAAATATAAGATTTAAGATAAGTTACAGACAGCAGAGGCAGGTAGATTTCAGAGTTAGACCAACATGTTGAATATACCATTGTCTGTGGCTACAGGAGTAGAATGAAATTCTTTTAAGCTGCTTGATTTCATTGCAGACATAAACCTGGAGCTTAGAGGAAATGATAAAAGGCAAAATCAAGATATTCAAGATCAAAGTTGTTTTAGAAACTCCGCCTCAGTTTTAAAGTGAATTTACCATATTGGATAGTTTTGTATTCAGAAGGAAATACAGTTTAAATCCTTTATTGACATTTGTAGGATCTGGGAAGAACTGCTATAAATAATGGAATATGGGACACTAAATGAAAACGATAATTACAGACAGCCCTCTTCTTTCAAATAGGCCATGTCCTAGCAGTCCCTTTTAAAGTAATTGGTGGACTTTGGTTAAACATGGCATATTGGATACATTCCTGTTGTTCTCCTAAAACTGTTGAAATGACAATAAAGGAATAAAAAGAGACATAAACCTACAAGGGTGGAGGATGCATTTCATGAAAAAGATGGAATAAACAAGAAAGAGGAAGGCATGCCATGATAGCTTTATTATTCATAATGTATTAACTTTGCCTCCCTGCAGAAGATTATATATCTCTGCTCTGTTGATGTCAGACTTGACTACATGATTTGGTTCCTCCTCCCACTGATCCACCCTCCAGGAGGATATGTAGGATATATACCCTGTTGAACTCAAGTATGGCTGTGTGAATTGCTTTGGCCAGTAAAATGTGGGTAGAAGTGTTTTGTGTCATTTCTGAGCAGATACTTTAAGAACTAGTTCATGATTCACCATTCTCTTTTCCTTCTGCTATGATGACCAGCAGTGTTCTAGGCAGAGGCTGCTCTGTCAGCCTGGGTCCTGGAATGAAGATAACATGACACAGAGGTAAAAGTGACCTATGATGGACATGTAATGTGTACAAGAAATAAATCTTTATCACTGAAAGCCATTGAGATTTTGGGGGTCATCTGTTACTGAAGCATAATTGGGCCTGTTATGATGGATACATAGCCATCCAGGAAAAAGGGGATCCAAATACTGGATGGAGGTAAAGGAATTCTGAGAACAGTGGTCAAGAGGAATCCCATAATGACCCCTGTGCAATGGAAGATCATTCAGTCTAAGTTAAAGTATAAGGATAAAGGGCTTCAGGAAGGGTGTCCAAGAAAAACTTTACAACTAATACCTTGAGTCTATTGGGACATTTATAGTTTCTTGTTAAGAAAGTTTGGTGATTCTATAGAAACATTGAAAACTGAGAGAGGGGATGGAAAAGTACAACAAAAGGAGGCAATTCTTAATTCCTGGGAAAACAAAATATTGTAAAAGAAAGGAAATATAATTATAGTACACTATATGGCTCTGCAGATTATAATAATTATATGAATAGTATATGACTAAATTATGTACATGTATTATTTTGATAATTAAAAATTTAAAAATTGGATAGCAGAATACATTCATAGAAAAAATATTTTAGTTGGTGGTGAGTCAACATCTCCGTGAGTCAACTCACGAGTCTTTTAGCCCATTGTGCACATACTGAAGAGTTGCACAGTAACATTATAATGATGCATGTATGAAATACAGAACTAGCATGTATAGCATTATTTCTGTAGGAAAATTCACTCAAGAGTGAAACTTACGTATATCCCCAAAAGTATAACTTCCTTAGCTGCAGGGCAGAGGTGTTGTAGTGCTCATTTGTAGTAACAGATTATTTGTAAGGCTAAATATTCATATAAATTATATTTTAGCATGTTTGGTAATAGTAAAGTTAACTGAAGTTTTCTCAGACAATTGCTAAGTCCTAGTTCAGTAGTGGTTCTGCTGCTCTCTCCTTATGACAAAAAGGGATTAAGCTTCCAGCACCAGCCAAAATGCAGTAAGTTCACTATCAGACATCTCTCACTGTTTAAAACTAAAAGTTCTAAATACAAAAAGCAACTAAGTGAAGATTCTGAAGGTAAACGAAAGGTATATTGGGAAGGGAAATCAAAACCTGAAGAACAACCAGTATGGTGGTGAATTTCTGCATTTTATTCTTTTCTTATCTGCTGATGGTGACTCAAGAGTGGGCCAAGTTGCAGAACCATGGACAAGAACAACAAAAACTAAGAGAAACCTCTCTTTTTAGTTTGGGAATTGGAGAAACGGACTCCTGTGAACTACAGAGTATGAAAAGAATCTCCCCGTTTCCCCCTTTTTTCTCTCCTAGCCCTACCCTGAAGCCAGTTGCAGTGCATAGCTGAATTGCCACTATGTCAATGATGGTGGTGGCACAGTCACCTAAAGATCCCAAGAAACAGCTTGTCTCTGCCACAGTAACTGGAAACCAGGGCCCCTGTGGTCTAAAGACTTGCAGGGACAGCAGGGAGTTCCCATTATATATTTTATCTTTCCTTTGTTTCACCCTGTGAGCAGCCCAAACTATGCAGATTGCCTGACTCTGATAAGCCAAAACTCAGAGACATGCTGACTTTATAACCAGAGGTCTGGGGAAAAGGGCCCCTGAGTCAAGCTGGAGAGTTGGGGAGATTATAGAGGAGAAAGCTGAATAAGATCTCCTAATTCTGATTATGAACTGACACAAGTCCTGGTCTCACCTGTGAGGTTCACATACATGTAACAAAGACAAACATAACAAAGGCTTTGAGAACTCACCTACAAAATAAACCATCATCCTAAGTGGTATATATGTAGGGCAGACACAGCTTTGAAATGGAACTGACATGGGAACCATTTCCCGTGAAAGGCAAGAGAGAATTTCCTATCTAAATCTAAATGAATTGGACACCTTCTCAAACAAAATAAACATTCTTTGGAAAGTTTTAAGAGTACTTGGATTCTCACAACGTAACCAAAATGTTGGGCATTTGGTACAATCCAAAATTGCTAATTATGCAAAGAACCAGGAAAATCTGATCAACTCTCAAGGGAAAAGCCAGTCAATATTGGCTACCCTGAGATGATCTAGGTGTTGGCATTATAAGACAGTGGCTTTAAAACAGTTATTATAACTATGCTCCATGAGGTAAAACTGAATACTCTTAAAATTAATGTAAAGAGAAATTCTCAGCAGAGAAATAGGTATGAAAAGAACCAAATGAATACTTTGGAACTGAATAATACAGTATTCACTGGATAGCCTATTTAATAGAATAGAGATGACAGAGGAATGAAGAGTCAGCAAATTCAAAGATCAGTAGAAATTATCCAACCTGCAGAATATAGAGGAAACAGATCAAAACAAAACAGAACAAGCAAACAAAAACAGGGCCTCAGTAACCTGTAGGACAATATCAAAAGGTCTGAATTTGTGTCACTGGAGTACAACAAAAGGAGAAAAAGACTTGTTTAGAAAATATTTTGAAGAAATAATGGCTGAAAACTTTCCAAACTTGGTGAGACACAAATATATGGAGTCAAGAAACTCTATGAACCCCAAACAGGATAAACCCAAAGAAAACCATGCCGCTTTAAACATCATAATCAAACTGCCAAAAAAACCAATTAAAAAAAATTATGAAAGCAACCAGAGGAAAATGATACATATGGAGGAACAATGTTTTGAATCACCACAGATTTCTCTTCAGAAACCATAAAGCCTGGAAGACAGTGGGGCAACATTTCAAAGTGCTGAAATAAAAGAACTGCCAACTTATAATTCTATCTCCAGTGAAAATATCTCTCAAGAATGAAGGTGAAATTAAAGACATCCTCAGAGAAAGAAAAATTAAAAGAACTCTTTGTTAACTGACCTGCTCTAAAATCAATGCTAAAAGAAGTTCTTCAGACTGAAGGGAAATGATACCAAAGGGGAAATTGGAACTGCAGGATTCCTTAGGAAGAGCAACATAAATAGTAAATATATAGGTAAATAAAAGTTATTTTTCCTCCTCTCAATATCTTTAAAATGCACAGGATTATTGAAAGCAAAAGTTGTAATGTTGTTAGGAGGTGAGTTAGTGTATGTAGATGTGATATGTGTGACAACTATAATAAAAGGGGGCGGGTAAGGGGAGCTATATAGGTGTAAAGCCTTTACATTTACTTGAAGTAGTAAAATGAAAACTAGTAGACTCTGAAAAGTTAGGTATATATATATATATATATATATATATAGTGATTCCTAGAGCAACTACTAAAAAAAAGAAAATACAAAGAGATATAGGGGGGCGCATGGGTGGCTCAGTTGGTTAAGCGACTGCCTTCAGCTCAGGTCATGATCCTGGAGTCCCAGGATCGAGTCCCACATGGGGCTCCCTGCTCGGCGGGGTGTCTGCTTCTCCTTCTGACCCTCTTCCCTCTCGTGCTCTCTGTCTCTCATTCTCTCTCTCTCAAATAAATAAATAAAATCTTAAAAAAAAAGAGAGATATAGGTACCAATAGATAAATTAAAATAGAATATTAAAAACATTTCAAATAATACATAAGTAGGCAAGAAATGAGGGAACAGCAGAGCCAAACGTAGGAAAGACAAACATAAAACAGTAGATCTAAATCTAACCATATTAGATATATTAAATGTAAATGGTCTAAACATACCAATTAAGACAGAGAGTGCTGGATTGGATAAAAAATCATGACCCAACAATATGCTGTTTATTTTTTTTTTTTTAAGATTTTATTTATTTGTGAAAGAGAATGAGAGAGACAGAGCACATGAGAGGGGGGAGGGTCAGAGGGAGAAGCAGACTCTCTGCTGAGCAGGGAGCCTGATGCGGGACTCGATCCTGGGACTCCAGGATCATGACCCGAGCCAAAGGCAGTCGCCCAACGAACTGAGCCACCCAGGCACCTTATGCTGTTTATTTAAAAACCCACTTTAAATGTAATGATAGAGATAGGTTAAAGGTAAAAGGATGGAGAAAGATATACCATGCAATTACTAATTAAAAGAAAGCTGGAATGACTACATTAATATCAGACAAACATTAGAACAAAGAAAACTGTCAGCGATAAAGAGGGACATGATGTAATGATAAAAAGGTTAGTTTATCCAAAATACATAACAATCATTAATATGCACCTAATAACAGAGTTTCCAAAAATGTGAAGCAAGAAGTAATAGAAGTAAAAGGAGAAATGAAAACAGCAAGGATATAGAAACCCAAACAACACTATCAACTCACTTGATGTAACTGACATATATATAACATTCCATCCAACAAGAGCAGAATGCACATTCTTCTCAAGTGCACATAGAACATTCCCCAAGATAAACTTCATCATGTGTCATAAAGCAAACCTTAAAATTTTTGAAGAAATTGAAATCATACAAAGTACACACTCTGACCACAAAGCATTTGAACTCAGAAATCAATAACAGAAAGATATGTGGAACATCCCCCAAATGACTGAAAATTAAACAACACACTTCTAAATAACTCATGTGTCAAAGAGGGAGACAAATTAGAAAATATATGAGCTGAATAAAAATGAAAATATAATATGTCAGATGTAACTGAGGTTGGGCTTAGAGGGAAATTTATGGCATCAAATACTTAGGTTAAAAAAGAAAGCTCTCAAATGAATACTTCATGCTTTCACTTTAAGAAATTTGAAGAGAAGAGCAAATTAAACCCAAAGGAAGCAGAAAGAAGGAAAAAATCAAAATAAGCCCAGGAATCAGTGAAACAAAAAACAAAAACAATAGAAAAAAATCAGTGAAACAAAGAGCTGGTTCTTTGAGAAGAGTCAATAAAACTAATAAAACCTAAGCCAGACTGATGGGGGGGCGGGGGGAAGACTCAAATGAGCAGTATTAAGAATGAAAGAGTAGGTCTCTACAGACATTAAAGGAATAATAAGGGAAATACAGTGATCTACTCCATGTCCATCAATTTGACAGGTTAGTGAAATGGACTAATTCCTAGAAAAACACAAATCACCAAAATGTACTCAAGAATAACCCAAATAATCCCATATCTATTAAATAAGTGGACTTTGTAGTTTAAAACCTTCTAACAAAGAAAACTCCAGGTCCAGATGGTTTCACTGGTAAATACTACCAAACATTCAAAAAAGAAATAATACTAATTTTACACAATCTCTTCCAGAAAAAGAAGAAGAAATACTTCCCAACTTATTTTATGAGCAACATTCTCCTGATACCAAAACAAGACAAATACATTACAAGAAAAGAAAATTATAGACCAATATCTCACATAAATATAGATATAAGAAATCATGAACAAAATAATGTTTATAGCAACATTATTCACAATAACCAAAATGTGGAAACAACCCAAATGTCCAGTGGTGGCTGAATGGATAAACAATATGTGGTATATACATACACTGGAATATTATTCAACCAGAATGAAATTCTGTTATATGCTATAACATGAACCTTGAAGACTTTACGCTAAGTGAAATAAACCAGACACAAAAGGACAAATGTATGATTCCACTTGCATGAAGTACCTAGAATAGTTAAATTCATAGGGACAGAAAGTAGAATAGTGATGACCAGGGGCTGGAGAGAGGAGGGAATGGAGAGTTAGTGTTTAATGGATACAGCGGTTTAGTGTGGGATGACGAAAAAATTCTGGAGATGGATGGTACTGACGGTTGCACAACATCATGGATGTACTTAATCACTGAACTGTACACTTAAATGTGGTTAAAATAGTAAGTTTCATGTTGTTTGTATTTTACCACATACACAAAATACTGGCAAATTGAGCCCAGAAACATAAAAAGGATGATATAGCATTAGCCTTATAATTTGCTTATCCCCAGCTTATCCCCTCCATCCAAAAACCATTAGATTTATCTTCCTAAAGCATAAGTCTGATCAAGTCATTTTCCTGCTCAAAATCTTAAATGCCTACCAAGTAAACATTTTCACCAGGTGTTTAAAGCTTGCTATAGTCAGGTCCCAGTTTACCTATCTGGCCTAATCCACCATTACTTTTACACACTTGTCTTCTGTTCTAACCAGACAGAACTATATGCTTTCCCAGAATACTCTTTAATTTCTTATCTCCATGCTTTTAAACATGCTTCTCATTTTTCCTCCTTGAATTCTCTCCCTCACCCTGACTAATCTCTACCATATAAATTCTCATATTTCAAAACCCAACTGAAACTGGACCTCTCCCTAATGTTTTTATAATTCCTCTATTTAGCTGTGATTTCTTGCTGCAACATATACTCTCTTACCTTGACTTTTGTTAGTATTTATTGAGCACTTGTCTATTGATAGTGATTCTGTGCTAAGTTTCGAGGTTCAATAATGAATAAGACACATTCCTTCCCTCTTAGAGTTTACTATCCTAGCACACAAGACAGAAAAATAAATATAAATATCCAAAATAATCTAAATGCTGAGCTGGAAATATACAACAGGCACTTAATAGTACTTATACTTTATCTTATATATATGCCTTAGTTTCTCTATTAGAGTGTAAGCTCCTACAAGGCAAGGTATCCTACTCGCCTGCAACACTTAATTCTTTGCATTAAATGTGTACCATTAAATATTTGCAATGAGTTCTGGACTGTTTTTATTAGATTTCTTTATTCAAGGTAACCTATAAAGCTTAACCAACAATTTCACAACTATTTCTTCAATCTTTTTTTCTTTTGGGACATTATCTAGCAGACAGTAAACATAACTTAAAGCTCTGGGTGGTTCCCGGATAGAAACTGAAAATACTAAACAATTTCAGCAGCTTACATAGGAATTCCTCTGTTCCTCAAGGTTGATTTTATATAGATAATAGTAGCATTTACCTAAAAGTTCCTAGAAATTATTGCAAGTTGTAAGAATTCATATATCCTCATCTTGAGAGATTTAATAATTCTAAGAGATATATAATGTGGGAAAATGTTAATTTAATCTTATGTGAAAGTTCTTCATGAAACTTTAAGTTTTAAAAAACATTTTATAGAATGTTTCCTTCAAATTGTTTTACTTTTATTGAGACATTCTGATTTGATATTTAAGTTTATTCACTATGCCAAAGTTGGTATTTTAATTATGATACATGAAAACAGATCATGTTCCTATTTTCCAATGGCCCTATTAAACCATGATCATATGGCTTAAACAGTAAGGTTTATACTATAGATATACCTGAGAGTTAAATAAGAAATCCTTTTTTCCATGTTTATAGAAGCAACCAAATCTATAACACTTTATCAAAAAATGGTAAAAAAAAAAAAAACAGGTAGTATTACCAAACACTAGATTTAAATTGAATCTTATAAGCATTTACCATAAAAGAAAAAAATGATAAGTTGTACCCCATCAAAAGGAAAAATTTCATCAAATCAAAAACTTCTCTTCTTCTAAAGATACCTTTTAGAAAATGAAAAGGCAAGCCACAGACTGGGAAAAAATATTCACACTGCATGTATCTTTCATAGTACTTAGATCCAGAATATATAAGTAACTCTTAAAACTCAATAATAGGAAGACAGACAACCCAATTTAAAAATTGGCAAAATATTTGGGGTGCCTGGTTGGCTCAGTCAGTTAAGTGTCCAACTCTTGACTTCAGCTCAAGTCATGATCTCAAGGTCCTGAGACCGAGGCTCACATCAGGCTCTGTGCTCAGTGGAGTCTGTTTCTCTCCCTCTCCCTCTGCCCCTCCCTTTGCATTCTCTTTGTCTCTCTCTCAAATAAATAAATAAATCTTTTTAAAAATTCGGCAAAATATTTAACACTTTACAAAAGAAAGTATATGAATAGCCAATAAAGAGATACTCAACAATAATCATCAGGAACTTATAAATTATTATTTGTAGCAATAGCTTATTCCTTTTTATTGCTGTGTAGTATTACAGTAGCATCAGAATAGTGCAATCTATTAACCTAGTCTCCTAATGGTGGGTATCTGAATTATTGCTAGTTGTGAACTATTGTGAGTAAAGTTGCCATGAAGATTCTGGCCTATGGTTTTTAGGTAGATATATGCACTTATTTGTTTTGAGTATTTACCAACCACTTTATATATAGTATAAAAATATTTAGCTTTAATAGATACTGCTGAACAGTTTTCTAAAGTTGTGTGCCTATTTATTTTCTTTCCAATAATGCTTCATATCCTTGTCAACACTTGACATTGTTCCTTTTAACTTGAGCTATTCCAGGAGTTCTGAAGTGATATCTCATTGTGGTTTTAATCTGCATATTGTCATAACTAATTGTGTTGAGCAATTTTTCATATGCTTATCGCACATTGGATGGATATGCAAATTAAAACTTGCATGAGGATACCACATAACTTAGTAGAGTGGCCAAAATTTTAAAAACTGACATTATCCTAGTGTTAATGTGAATGTGGAACAACTGAAACTGTCATACATTGATGGTGGGAGGGTAACATGGTCAACTACTAGAGAATGGATTGGCAATTTCTTACAAACTTAAACATAATTATCATATAATCCAACAGGTTCCACTTATAGGTATTTACTTAAAAGAAATGAAAACATGTCCACACAAAGACTTTTACTCAAATGTTCATAACAATTTTATTTATAATAGCCAAAACAAAACAAAAAGCCCTGGAAATAACCCAGATGTCCATTCATCAATAAGTGAATGGACAAGCAAATTCAGTGTATCCATATAAGGGAATACTACTTAGCAATAAAAAGGAATGAACTACCAATTGGTTCAACAACATGGATGAATTTCAAAAATATCCTGAGCAAAAGAAGCCATCTACAAAAGAGTATATACTGTATGATCCCATTTATATGAAGTCTAAGAACAGGCAAAACCAGTCTATGGTGACAGAAGGCAGAAAACGATTGTGTCTGCTGGGTTAGTGGTGGAAGTGCTGTAGTTGTTGCCTGAAAAGGAGGGATGACAGTGTTTTAGGTCTTGTTTTGGGTGGTTGATTACCTGAGAGTGTATTATTGCCAAAATTCTTCAAACAAAACACTTTAAGTTCTGTGCCTTTTATCATATATAAAATATTGTTCAATTTTTAAAAGTAGAAATAATTGAACCTTATCAAAGAAGACATTTTTTAGTCATTTTTTTAAAGTCAATTTTCTGGCAGAGAGAAGCCCTAGCATTTCTTCTGCAGTCCTAATATATAGTAAACCATTAATATATGGTGAGCAATTAGTAAGGTTTTTCTTGATGGCTATTAGAAAGCATATAACGAGGTGTGGGCTTTAATTTTTTCCAAAGCTCCAGTTGAAATGTACTTGGGCATAGCCATCATAAATAATAGCAGTAAGAAAGCCAAATTTGCAAACAGAGGTAGGTCATAATTTGGAAACAACATTGCTCACTATACTTTGATGCATGTTGTGAAATGTTTTCTCTTTCACTATACTGGCATTAATTGGTTGATTATTGATTATCTAGGCTATCAAGAAAGCAGTGGCATGAGTAATAAATTACAGAGGGCAGAGGCTACATCTTAATATTTTGTTCTGTGGTACCAAATAACCACCAAAAATGAACAGATCTAGATAAGAAATAGACACATACAATGTACTTAAGGTAATTCCCAAATCATTTATATTCTAGAATTGTCCCCTATGGACATATGTCTAATTTTTTGTCCAGGTTTGAAGACGTTATGCTTGGGGTAATTGAGAAAGAGCCAAAAAGTAGCTCAGCTTTCTGAAATTCCTCCCTGTTGGCCATTTTATGGTAGAGACTGAAAATCCCACCTACTGGGTGGCTCAGTAGGTTAAGTGTCCGACTCTTGATCTCAGCTCAGGTCTTGACCTCAGGGCTCAAGCCCCAGGTTGGGCACACTGGGCATGGAGCCTACTTAAAAAAAGAAAGAAAGAAAGAAAGAAAATCCCACCTCTCAAGCTAATAATGCGAAACAGTAGCGGAAGCTGAACTGTGTGGTTCACCCTTGCTGTGGCTGAGGATGTGAAGTCTCCTTTTTAAGCCCTCTCCTAGACTTCAGGCCTCGTGGAGGAATAAAAGGTCTTACAACTTAACAAATTCTAAGACCTCAAGACTTTATCATCTATTTTCTTAACCTTGGAATCAGTTCAGGCAATTACTACAAAAGCAATTTGAAAGGTTAAAAGTGAACTCTATGTAAATTTATTACTAAGAAAATGAAAGTCACATTATCTCTCCACAGATAATTGAGAGTTTCTTTTTCCATTCTAAGGTATTTAGTGGTGTATTGATCCTCAAATAGTAGTTCTTAACCTTCTTTGGGTCACAAATCCCTTTGAGAATCTGAGGAATTTCCTTCCTGCCTGCCCCTGCAATATTTTTTAATTGCCTGTTATGTGCCAGGCATTGTTCTGGGGGGGTCTATGCTTTGTACTTCCCTACCTCCAAACATGTCTATTTGCATATTTACACATCATTTTGCATGCATACAACTTTAGGGATTTTACTGAACTCCTGAAGCCCTCTAGAGTCAAGAAACATCTTTAATTATATGGCCAAAAATACTTGACATTCTTGCTAGGCAGATCTTAGTATTCACAGGAATAAGAAGAGAATGTTCTATTAAGGATCTGTCCAGTGATATAAGATCCTTAAAGTAAATTCATTCAAATCATGTGCAATATGGGATGGGAGACAAGGAATTTGACATTTCATATGCAATTAGAATAGGTAACTTATACAGTCTTGTCTTCTACTGTACATGAGAGCACCATTGGTTGCACTAGAGAACCAAGGATTCTTTCTACCAGCTGGAAGCTTCTTAGTGAGAAAGAAAGACCACCAAAATTTAAAAATTATAATGTGGTCACTGAATCTTACTGTGTCTGTATAAGTCTCCTTTGCCATTCTAACTGAAAAATTGATCTATTTATTATGCATCATTGCTCAGAAAGCTAATGTGTTTTAATATATGATTAAGGGTTATACATCTACTGTGACTTGAGTAATGAAACTTGTCACTCTGACCTTAACCCAGAATCACTCTTTTGTTCTGTCAATGCTCAGTTCATGCTGAAAGGAAAAGATCTAAACTCTAAAGGAGACTATTAATCTAAATAACTGGCATCCTATCAATTAAAGAAGGCTCTGAAAAGCCTCACGTAAAGCAAAATTTCACTCGTGAGCCACATGGTACATCTGGGTTTCATGTTTTTGTTTTTTTACTGTGTTGTGTTGTGATACCTGGTAGCTCCTTGAAACCCACACACAAGCTAGATAAACAATACTTCTCTTCACCCTAACCACCCAATTTACACAGCCTCCAGACTTTCATCATTTATTATTAGGGGACTCACTGGATATAGGACCGTCACATGAATTTAATGGGAAACTGTATAAGCATTTCTAAACTTAATTGACTTAGCAATCTGGTGTGCTTAGATGAAGAACCCCTGTGGCAAAGGTGATACACAGATACTATGTGAGAATGAAATTGAAGTGAAGTCACTTTTATTATATCCTGAACCATAAACACTTTTTTTTTTAAGATTTTTATTTATTTATTTGACAGAGAGACACAGTGAGAGAGGGAACACAAGCAGAGGGAGTGGGGGAGGGAGAAGCAGGCTTCCCGCAGAGCAGGGAGCCCGATGCGGGGCTCGATGCAGGGCTCGATCCCAGGACCCTGGGATCATGACCTGAGCCAAAGGCAGACACTTAATGACTGAGCCACCCAGGCGCCCCATGAACCATAAGATTTTTAAGAACTTTTAAGATTCTCAACTTCTACCAAAGAAACATCTGCATAGTGATGCTATTTGGATTCATACACTACATTTGTGGCTTGGAGATAGACTGTATTTTATATTTTGTTTCTGAGAGCCCAGTTTGGCATGATAGAAGTCTAAATCTTGGCAGAGCAAAAACTGGATTCCAAAACACTTTCTGAAATGCTTAATGTGTGAAGCATCTTTCAGTTTTCCTACGCTAACACAGTGCTTTGCATATAGTAAGTGCTCATTATGGCTACACTGAGTGTTCATATCTGTTCTTTTAGAGTCTATCTTTTATATTACTGATTTTTGTCCAAAAATCATTTAGAAAATAGTTTCAAATAACTAATTTGAAACTATTGGATTAATTTTCTTCTTAACCACAGAAGGAAAAATTGCAAATCTTCATGTTCTTATGGGTTTTGGAAAAAGAAAACAATTTTAGCCAAGAATTTATGTTAGAATTATCCTATATACAGCCTTAGAACTCTAATTTAAGTGGGACCAAAACATGATTCAACTGTGTATAACATAAAGGGCTTTGGGAAAAGTAGTATCTCCTATATCCGTAATTATAGATTAAGGTCAAATTGGAAAAAGTACAGAAACTCTGGCTCACTTTCCTTCAATGAAGAAGTAATATTCAGCTCCTCTTGGTAGGCCACGGCTATATAAAATCTTAGAAATTTTTCATTGATCATATACTTTATAGGTAGGGTATTTTCAGTAAAGCTATTACTATAATTATTAAACAGTTGGTTAAATAATCTGATTCAAATATGAAGAAGTCTGCTTTTCATTGGAACAAGTTCTGACTTGTAGAAATACTCTTATGTTTAGGTTAAACATGTATTTTTTGCAAACTACAATTGTGTGAGATAAGACTTATTTTACTACATTGAGATTCACTTCAAATAGTATGTTTTCCGTGTGTTGCTGGAATAATTGACATTGCATATAAATATTATGTTTTTAAGATAATTTAGGTACTTGTATATGTAAGCTTCAGATTACTATTATCAGACATGACTGGAATTTGAATTCTTTTTTTCTGCTAGATCGAAGTACTATTAGTTATACTCTGAAGATAAATGTATGTGATTTTGCAGATTAATTGCATTCTTTGAGCTCTTAGTTGCCAGGACCTGACAGGTATTCAGTCAGGAAGACTGGTATATGGTAGAATTGTTGTAATAATAAATACACATAAAATGAATATATTAATGCTTGCATAGTGCTGGATCAATAGAAATATACAATCCTAGGGAGCTTGTCCCTTAATGACAAGATCCCATCAACATTACTGATGCCTAAGGTTACCAAATGTTTAAAGCTAAATAAACTCCAGTTACAAGGAGAAATAAAGGAGCACTGTGAGGAGAATCCCCATGCTGTAATCCCTGGTAGAGGTTGTGATGATTGAATACAGAGGATCTAGGACATCTAGTCTGTGATGTGTAATTAGCCAAGAATAGTGGTAACTATTAATATTAGCATTACAAGGCGTACTGATACTATAAGATCTTAAAGTCTGATTTCAGTTCAACTCAGCAAATATTTGTTGAATATCTACCACATGCTTGTCATTATGCTGGAGCTCATAGTCTAGTGGAGGAAACAGTTGTGTAAATACTTAATTATGATGTGTGCTCAATTTTTTTTCCTTTCTTTTTTTTGGCGCAAGGATATACAAAAAAACTATGGGAACAACAGAAAAGTTGAGGCTATTTATCCCTACAGGAATGGGGAAACCTGAGTCTTCAGGAGGACTGTTAGCTCAGAGAGGGGGAAAGACACTTTGGGGAACCCATGTTTGTAATTTGTGGTCTAGATTTTGAAATTTATCAGCAGGGTTATGAACAAAAAGAAAATACAAATTTAAATGACCAACAAAACAGAATAAGTTGTTCCTATTTATATTTATTGTTACTGAAGACTTTTTCTCTTCCTAATGTTTTTTAAAATGGTTATTTACTCTGTTAAATCTCTTAGATTAAAGGAACTTTACCCTGAAATAAATAAAATTAGGAAGTTAGTGTATCATGAAAAAGATTCCACCTGGCCTTTCATGAACTTGAGGCCAGCCGCAGACCTCTGGGGTCTCATTTTGGGAGGATAATGACCTCTATGGAGATTAGGAAGGCCTAATGACATAACATGCATTTGTTATAAATAAAAACTTCTTAAAAGATAAATCCATCCTTTTCTTTCAAAATAATAAATGCTAGTTTATAGTTGGAGATACATATTAATTTAACCCAAATTAGTTTAATGCTTTAGTTGAGAGATTGTTTTTGTCGTTGCTGTTTATAGCATTAACTTTCTAGTGAAGTTAACTTATTTAGAAGAAAGGTTGTTATACTTCACAGTATTTATTTAGGTTTTCTACTGTTTCTCCCAAAATGTTTCATGAGGATTAGTCACCCATAAAATAGAAACTGCTTCTCATCTATTGTGAACTTTCCAATATTTTGAGATCATGGGATCACTGATTTGTGAGGTGCAGTAAAACTATGTCATATGAAAAGAACCAGACCAGGGGCCAAAGATAACAGTGCTATGTAGATTCTCTCTGTGGCCAGTGAAGATTTTGTTTTACAAGATCGTGTCCGTGTTTGGTCAGTAGAGCTAAGGCAAGGTGAATGAAAGAACATTACTTTAAAGGCATTAAAGAACATGAGGAAGAAAAACATTTTTAGTGCAAAGCATTCCAAATGGGGTAGAAGTACAGAGTCAACATGGAGCCGCCAAACATAGCTTGTGTTTCCCATCTGTGGCTGCCAGGACAAGGGCAGTGTGATTGCTGTCCTAGCACTCACTGCCATCAAAGTAGGGCCAATACTAGAAATCTCGGATTCCTCTCTCTTTCCTCCCTCTCCTTTCCGTCCACACTCATCTCCTCCCTCCCTTCCCTCTCACCTTTTTTCCTCTTGAGATTCCATATGAAGCTTGGCTTTAGAAAAGGCTCATTTCCGTCTCTTATAACCAAGCCTACAACTCAGTCAAATGTAAAACTTGTTTCCGTCTTATTTATTTCATTTGTAAGGCTGGGGGAGGAGCATATTTCAGAGCAAACAGATGGAACCAGTCAAGATGTCATTGGCTAAGTCATTTCACCTTGTGAGACCACACATTCCTCATTAGTGAAATAGGCTATTGAACTACCCACATCTCAGCTGCCTTCCAGCTCTAAAACTTCACGGTTCTAAGTTTCTAATTTCTTAGCTACCTTGTGATCTTTCAGGGGGTAGTAGCTGTGTGTGCATGCTTACTACCAAATACCAGTAACCAGTCATCCTCAGTGTGGTCAATCTTACAGAAACTTGAAATAGATAAATGGTACCATAAATCAAGACATATGATATTTGAGCGAATCTCAAAAACAAGTGTTTACATCAAATGTATGTTTAGATGTTCTTGGTTCTTACATTGGGATTATTATTCCACTCATTTGGGAAAGACTTGATGAGACGAATGGGGTTTGAAGAAATTTTAAAATTTTGGTTTATCCTTAAGTGCGCAGAAGAGATTTGTGTAATTTACACTGCCACATTTCCATAGTTTTCCTAGTGAAAAAAAGAATTTAAATGCCTTCTTTGCTGCATTCTAAGAAATATATATCCCTATGCTTTTGAGTGAAATTATTATTAAAGAGAGAGAGAGAGAAAGGAGAGCATTGCCAAATCAGATATCCTTCTCATGCCTATTTAAACTTTACCTATGTAATTATGCATTATCTACTTCCTAACTGCATGGAAATATGCCTTATATTTTAAAGTTGCACAAATATTAGCATGAGTCCTTGTTAAAAGATTGCAAGCTACCATTCATGATTTGGAGTTGAAAGATATTTTGGGTAAAATATGGAACAAATGATAAATGTCTTAAAAGAACAGATTGTATAGAAATATTTGTTAGGAACATAAACTAGATGAGGTAAATCCCCAAAGAACATCCAGAATGAAGTAATGCTCCATGCTAAAAAGAATCCAAGAGTTCTAAATGAATGTGATTTAAGGACATTTTGATATTGCCTCTGATGACCTTTTAACTAGCCTCTTAACATTTTACCAGCTTTAGATTTTTCTGCTGAAGAAATTAAAAAAGAAGAAAATACCATTATCAGATACAATCAGCTTGCTCTGTCTGTCATCTGTGTGTACCTATGACATTCAGACATGAAATCTAATAGGGAGCTTTTGCTTTCCTTAATCATCCATGCAGACTTAAAAGGAAAAGGGAAGATTGATGCTTCAATAGCTATATAAAGGCAATATTATCTTGCCTGTTGCCCCAAACATTGGTTTTGTTTCTGACTGAGAATTTCCAAAGCATGAGATAGACCACCACAGTGCAATTTTAGGCAAAATTTCCCAACTGTGCTGCTGAAAAGTCCTGTATTAAATACGAAGAGGATTGCCAAAAAGATGAGTCCTTATGTCACACATTCTAGATGTCATTAGAATATTTTGGAGTACATTTCAACCTGTTCTTCCTATTCATTTTGGGGTTTCTTACCTCCAGGAGGGATGTAGAACCAGTTGAGTTGAGCTTCATGCACCAAAGTGCCCTTAAACTTCACCTCTGCTTCGGTGGCGGGGTGACTGGGAAGTGGCTGGTATGCAGGCGCAGAGGGCTGGCCAAAGGCTCGAAGCATGGTGAACCTCCAGATGTGTACTATTAGGTCACTGTTTTCAAGTAAATAAATAGCCTCCTCGCAAGCTTCCCTCCTTGTAATTTCTTAAAGCCCAGAGGTCATTCCCACAATAACATTTCAGCGTTCTGCAGGCCCACACGGCACGTCACCATCGCTGCAAATTCAGGTCACAGTGATTACTTTTTCAGGCTTAGAATTCGAAAAACCACACCTTCTTTTTGGGTTCTTCTCAACCGAGTTTTTTCTTCCTTGCCTGCCGCACTCACTGCCTCCCTCACCCAGTGGCTTTTACAGGAAAACTGGGATTGAAATGTGAAGTTAATTGTTTCTGTCAGCCTGTCAGCTCATCACCTCCCTGAGGCATGATGATCTCTGGTTTTTATATATCACCACGAGCTGCTTTGATATACCCTCTTGTGCGGGAAGTGATAGGTTTGTCCAAGGGTTGGGAGACCTTGGGCCTAAGAGGCAGAAAACTTCGGTTGGAATGTGCACGTTCATGGAACCGCGGCCCCTCTCCCACTGGAATGTAATGCAAGCCGCAAAACTATTTTAAGGAGAAAAAACTTAGGCCCAGTTCAACATTTTATCTTGGTGCTACCCTTCAGTAGCCAGGACTGTTGGTAAATCTGTTTTTTTCTCCCCTGACGAGTTACGTTTTACGTTCAAACCAAATATTAACTGGGATGAAAATGCTATTTCAAAATGAGCCCATTTTATGCTTGAAGTCATGTTGTTTTAATGATAAATGATCAGGTCCTAAAGAAATCTCCACAATGTCTCAAATAGTCATGACAAACCTGGTCTTCCCTTCATTCTGCGCTGACATCTGAAAGATGTTTTCATAGCATTTTTCCTCCCTAAATCTACATTTCATTTATCTCATGGTAATGACATTGTCAAACTGCTTTTCTGTTTGTATCAACAGTTTCCTTGGCATCCCGCTCTTCCGAAAACCGAATTCCTTATGTCAAATGCCACCAATGTGTAACATCAAACAAACAAACAAAATGACACTCAGAGCATTTCTACTAATATATCCTACAGATGAGGCACAAATGGCTGGTTCCCCACTGCGACTGGGCCTGCAAGTTCCTAGTCATGCTGTGTTTTTTCCCCCTGCTACCTACCACCTTTCTTTTCTGATAGTTTTGGAAAACCCAGTCTCCCAGGAAAGGAAGTTATCACTGTAACCAAAAAAGCACACTGAGCTGTTAGTTTTATAACTAAGATTAAAACCACCGTAAGACACAACCGTATTCAGATTTATTGTCTTTGAATGTCGGTGATCCAGGGTACTTGTGCTTCCAAGGACACTAGCTGAGATGGGTTAGTGTGTCACAGTGTGTGTAGGCAGTCAGAGTAGGACGTTAGTGTGGACGGGCTGCTAACAATCTTGAATGAAAAGTTTTAAGATACACATTTAATGACCTTGAGACGAAATAATTTCTTTTTGATAGTAAGGCTCTCTCAGCACATAGGCTTCAGAACTCAGATATTCTTTTTTCAAAAGATTGTCAGTGTAGTAAAGAGAAATATGTGTATGTATTTTTAAGAGGATAAGATGGTCCTATTCAAGAAAATGCTGGAGGGTTCTTTCCATTTCTTTCCCCCTCTTCACGTGTAGGTTGGTAAAATATCCTGGCACACTAATCATACAAAAAGTTTAAAACCCCGTTGCCACCTTTTGGAAGTCAGTAATTCAGATTTATGGGGTTCCTTTTAAAAATATCCGCCTAAAATAGCACTGAGAAGACATTTCCTGAAGCTTTTGTTATCTGAATCACTACTGACAAGAAGCAGAAATCTCACACTGAGGCATTGGTCAGGTGGGTGGGGAAAGAAGTTGTCAAAGCATCATAGCTGTTTTAATGACCAAATAATATTCAGATAATTAAATATTTTGAATGTTCAAATTTTAAAAAGTTTTTCCTTTAAAAAATATATTTTGTTGCTTTTCATTGCCCTATCGTAACATTGCTGCTGGTTTCAATGAAGCGTTTGAAAATGTATCTGTAGCTAGTGCATTATTTATATGATTACTACCAGCAGATCCTCAACTTGATCATTATAAATGTATTTTGGAACTGTCTAGCCTTTGCTATAAAAATGACATAGATAGGCACATACTAAAGTATACAATTTATTTTGAAACTTGTTAAATGAATCCATAGCTCCATTATACCACATTTTTCTTTCATTACTAAATGATTAAGTCATGGTCACATCTCATCTTTCAACAGTTATAAATTTTCCATACAGGCATTTTGAAGTCAGAGATTTGTTATTGAATTTTATTTTTTCCTGCACTGTGTCCTAACTTACAGCTTAGAAAGCCAGTTTTTTGGTGAACATATTCCTGGGAGGAAGTGGAGGGGGGAGAGAGGTTTCTAGGCTTAATTTCATGCATCAGGTTTCTGGATACTTCACAATAAAGATGAAATATGTGTATAAATGTGCAACTGGAGTCTGGACACAGTGACTTTTCTTTTTTCTTAAGATTTTATTTATTTATTTGACAGAGACACAGCGAGAGAGGGAACACAAGCAGGGGGAGTGGGAGAGGGAGAAGCAGGCTTCCCACCGAGCAGGGAGCCCGATGCAGGGCTCAATCCCAGGACCCTGGGATCATGACCTGAGCCAAAGGTAGAAGCTTAACGACTGAGCCACCCAGACTCCCTGGATACAGTGACATTTCAAAGCCTGGAGTTTAGAAATTCTGATTTCACTTCAATCTGTATTCATTCATTTAAGAAGCATTTGCCAAGTGCCTGTTACGTTCAGGTGCTATATTGTTAAGGATAGCACAGATTATTGGGGGGCATATGTGTCCCCACATATGCAGAAGACCACTCCAGAGTTCTCTGTGGGCTTAGACAATTCCAACACTAGGTTTTCAAGCTTAAACTCCAATGATTAGATTTGTTTATCCATAAGTATGTATTTTCTTCAAGTTGGAAAGGGAATTTCTTTCCATTTTGTAGTTTTAAAGGTGCTCATAATTTGTTTGATGTGTTTTTTGCAGTGTCCATATATGGGATTTGGTTTTACGATAAGGAAGAATGCCAAAGAATTGCAGAGCTTATGAAAAAGTAGGTGCTGAAAGGCTAAGTATTTTTCTGGACGTGATGCATTTGTTTGTGTTTCTCAAGAGTAACTCCACTATATTTTTAGCAGACTGTATCTCTTACAGCAGCCCTTTCCTCCATGGCTAGGAAAACATTTACTATTACTTAAATGAAAAATAAACATAGTCACAACTTTTTACATTTTCACTAGGTAAGGTTTATCATGTAGAATAGTTCACCTCATTTTTGTTCTTCATGGGTGAAATATCTATAATATGAATCGTTCCAGATGGCAGTTTTCTTCAATATTTTCCTCATTTGTAAATTAGCAGGCTTTTTTTCTCTGAAAAGTCATCAGTATAGCTTTCAGTAAAAAGAACATTCGGAATATTTTAAAGGCTGCTACACATTCTCTAAAATCTTTCATTTCCTTTCCACCCTAAACGCTTTCCTTTAACTGCATTTCCATGGTTGTGGAAGCTCAGAGTTCCCTCACATCTCAAATGCTGTGAGTACTTAGGATAGACTTTATTTTCAATCTTACTGGAAATTTTGGAGTTAATATTAGTTTAGTGATTGGTAGGCAGTCCCTTTTTTTTTTTTTGCTGCTAGTCTCTTTTTCTTTTAATCTCTTGATACCTTGTGGTTTGTCTCACCTGCGTTTTGGGAAACTTAAATCAGGGTCTGACTGTCCTACTCTTGGCCCCCTGACTGCATTGAAAGGGAGGCCCAGGTAAGCGTGCTGTTTCCTCTGTGACTGGTCAAATCCTTGATCAGTTCTTGAGCCCCAAGGCTGCTCCCTGTGACGCAGTATTTCCCTGCTTTATGGGGATGGTTTAGAGCCTCAGAATGAAATACGTTTCCTACACATGCTGTGTCCCGGCCGGTGACTGGGCTCCGCCAGACACACAGTATGGCTTCTGCCCACGCAAATCTGACAACACGTCTCCATCTGTGAAAGGACCGGTTTCCAATTTTAAATCCTGGGGCAATGAAATGACTAAAAAGTGACCCCCAAAAATGAAATGTGTGGGACACTTTTTTATAAACAGATTTCTGAAAATCTAGCTTGCGATAGCTAATTGTAGGTAACCAGCTCACGTTGCAGATGGTGATTAAGTGTGTTCAAAATGGTATTTACCCCCATAACAACTAGTTCCTAACACATTCATGTTATTGTAAACTGTACAACGGATAATAATAGCAGGATTTCATATAGATGAAAAAATACCCTGTGGCTCAGCCAAGAGACCGTGCTCAAATTGTTAGCATTCTGCAGTAATTACTTAACAGCTGGGGCAGGAAATTGATTGTTGACTAGCAATAAGCAGCTGATATGTGTGGATTCTGAGCCCTTCCTCAGTTAGAATTAAATCTCCCAGTAAGTTCTCAGATGTCTTTTACCATAAATGGCATGGCCGTTATAAAAATTTGAGCTGAAAGTCAAAGCACACAAAAGGAAAAAGTATTTTTCTTAATGTCCCCTGGCACCATATAGGAGCCATCTGGTCTCCCTCCTGTATTTTTTTCAGGAAAACAGAAGACACTCTTCATTGCTCCGTTTTTGGGTTTTTTTTGTTTGTTTGTTTGTTTTAATGCCCCCTCTTCTGGAATGGAATCTTCGTTGTTTATAAATTGCCAGAGGACTATAGGATTTGAGTTGCTGAGATCAATTTTGCTTTGACTACAAGGCACGTTGAAACAAGGAAGGGGGCAATCTCTGTTTGCCATGAGGTTTGCTCAATGTTTGAGAACTCTAAATTGGGTTTCCTTAGCAATTAATGAGTCCTTTCAAATGCTTTAAATGAGGAGTTGGCAAACTTTTTCTGAAAAAAAAAAAAAAAAAAAAAACACCAAAAAGTATTTCAGGCCTTGCGAGGCCATAGGTCTGTGTAACAGCTACTCAGCTCTGCAGTCATGGTGTGAAAGCCGGCCTTAAATGTAAATGATACAAAAACCAGTGAGTGTGGCTGTTTGTAACTTTCTTTACAAAAACACATGGTGTGCCGGATTTGGCCTGCAGAACATAGTTTGGCCACCCCTCCTCTGGGTTCATACATGTACTCACTATACTCAGGACCTCAACTCTTGTTTTTCTTCTTTCACTTCCTAAGCAGTCTTACTTCTACCATGACTATAACAAGATAAAAACAAGTGGGGACGCCTGGAGGCTCAGTCAGTTAAGCGTCTGCCTTCAACTCAGGTCATGATCCCAGGGTTCTGGGATCAAGCCCCACATCATCGGGCTCCTTGCTCAGCGGGGAGCCTGCTTCTCCCTCTTCCTCTGCCTGCCACTCTCTCTCTCTCTCCTTCTCTCTGTTTCTCTGACAAATAAATAAAATCTTTAAAAAAAAAAAAGATAAAATCAATTGGATGGGAATTAGATGGTTTTAAAAGCCATTTGTATTGAGTTTGTTTTTCTTGTGTGGATTTTCCCCTCTATTTTTCTAGCCTAACTCAATATGAACAGTTGAAAGCCCATCAGGGAGGTGGAGCAGGAAACTCCCCAATGATCCTCAATTCAGGAGAGGGCAAGGAAGTAGATATCTTACGAATGCTCACCAAGGCCAAAGATGAATACACCAAGGTGAGTTTTTGTCTTCCTTTGTGAAACATACTTAAATCCTACAGTGGTAATATGCTTGTGGAAAAAGAGTGAGTGCTATTCCTTCCACCAAACAAAATCGAATGAAAAATTAAATCTCTATTTGCTTTTAGCAGGCTAATGAAGACCATTTGTTTTAAGTGGATTAAAACGTAGCCTAAGAAATCAGCAGCCTTCCTATATACAAAGAATATCCAATCAGAAGGTTAAGTAGAAGACCCCATTTACAGTAGCAACTATTAATATAACATTCTTTGGAATAAAATTAGCAAGAAATGAGCAAAGCCTATATGAAGAAAACTTTTAAACACTCCTGACAGGCATAAAAATAGATTTGAACAAATGTCCTGATCTTAGATAAGAAGATAAAACTTAAAACTCTCACTTCTGTTTAATCTGCAAATTTAAGATGATTCCTAAACAAATACAGACTGGTTTCTTCTTTCCTGGAGCCACACAAGTTGAATATAAGGTTCATATGGAGAAATATACAAGAAAGAATAGCGGGGAAAACCTTGACGAACAAGAGCAATATTGGAAGGGAGAGAAGAGCGAGCAAGCTCTACATATCTGATATTAAGGCATTAAAGCCTAAGCACTTAGAACAGTATGGCTTTGATGGTATCAGTGCATAAGCAGCCAGACAGACCAATAGGACAGGTGGGAAGGTCCAAATGACACCCCAGGGTATATGAAATTTAGGATGTGATAAAGATGAAAGTCTCAAATCAGCTGTTTGAGTGGATCTTTAAATAAATGATATTGGGACAAGTGATAGCCATTTGGAAAAATAGAAAATTGGACTTGTACCTTATACCAGGATAAATTCCAAATGTATTAGAAATTTAAATATTAAAAATAAAACCAAATACCAGAAGAAAATTTATATGGATTTCTTTGTAATCTGGAAAGGGGAAATCTTCTAAACTCTGCCTTAAAACCCAAAAGCAATTAATTCAACTACATAATAATCAAAAACTAAGTGTTTTGCCTGGTTCAAAAAAAACACAAGCGAAGTGAAAAGATATATAAAACTGAGAAATATTTGTACTTAAGTAATAGGAGGAGGGTGAATTTCCCAATTTTATAAACTGCTGTTATAAGAATTGAGAAGTAAAAGATTAACACTCTCTGGAAATATGGGAAAAAAGAAAATTAAGGAAAAAAAGAAAATTAAAACCTAGAATTTATAAACTAGCTGAAATAAGTGTACATAACTGAATATCATTATGACATAATTACTTAGAAAAGAAATTGGGGAGTGACTTCAGAACCCCATATTTGGACTGAGCACCCTTAGAAAAAAAGAACTGCAAAGAAATTATAAATGTCATTCCGTGGTTTCATTGTTAATGGTAATATTGGCATTGTAAGTTTTCAGCTGTTGTGGATATAATAAATGAGTATGTTTATGCGGTCAGAACAAAACCTTCAGTGTAAGAGAAAAATATTAAGTTAAAGCCATTTAATGTTAAATTTTAAGTGGAAATGTTTCTTAAATACATAGTTACTGACTTTTTCTCTGAAGAGACCTAAGAAATAAGTGACAATGCAGCAGCAACAAGCACTTCTGGCTCCCAGATTATTATTATCCGCCCCGCAAAAGGTATCAGGGCTCTTTTTTTTTTTATGTTATGTTAATCACCATACGTTACACCATTAGTTTTTGATGTAGTGTTCCATGATTCATTGTTTGCATATAACACCCCGTGCTCCATGCAGTACGTGCCCTCTTTAATACCCATCACCAGGCTAACCCATCCCCCCACCCCCCTCCCCTCTAGAACTCTCAGTTTGTTTCTCAGAGTCCATAGTCTCTCATGGTTCGTCTCCCCCTCTGATTCCCCCCCTTCACTTTTCCCTTCCTGCTATCTTCTTTTTTTTTTTTTAACATATAATGTATTATTTGTTTCAGAGGTACAGGTCTGTGATTCAACAGTCTTACACAATTCACAGCACTCACCATAGCACATACCCTCCCCAATGTCTATCATCCAGCCACCACATCCCTCCCACCACCCCCACTCAAGCTACCCTCAGTTTTTTCCCTGAGATTAAGAATTCCTCATATCAGTGAGATCATATGATACATGTCTTTCTCTGATTGACTTATTTCGCTCAGCATAATACCCTCCAGTTCCATCCACATCGTTGCAAATGGCAAGATTTCATTCCTTTTGATGGCTGCATAATATTCCATTGTATATATATACCATATCTTCTTTATCCATTCATCTGTCGGTGGACATCTTGGCTCTTTCCATAGTTTGGCTATTGTGGACATTGCTGCTATAAACATCGGGGTGCATGTACCCCTTCGGATCCCTACATTTGTATCTTTGGGGTAAATACCCAGTAGTGCAATTGCTGGGTTGTAGGGTAGCTCTATTTTCAACTTTTTGAGGAACCTCCATACTGTTTTCCAGAGTGGCTGCACCAGCTTGCATTCCCACCAACAGTGTAGGAGGGTTCCCCTTTCTCCTCATCCCCACCAACATCTGTCGTTTCCTGACTTGTTAATTTTAGCCATTCTGACTGGTGTGAGGTGGTATCTCATTGAGGTTTTGATTTGGATTTCCCTGATGCCGAGCGATGTTGAGCACTTTTTCGTGTGTCTGTTGGCCATTTGGATGTCTTCTTTGGAAAAATGTCTGTTCATGTCTTCTGCCCATTTCTTGATTGGGTTCTTTGTTCTTTGGGTGTTGAGTTTGATAAGTTCTTTATAGATTTTGGATACTAGCCCTTTATCTGATATGTCATTTGCAAATATCTTCTCCCATTCTGTCGGTTGTCTTTTGGTTTTGTTGACTGTTTCTTTTGCTGTGCAAAAGCTTTTTATCTTGATGAAGTCCCAATAGTTCATTTTTGCCCTTGTTTCCCTTGCCTTTGGCAGTGTTTCTAGGAAGAAGTTGCTGCAGCTGAGGTCAAAGAGGTTGCTGCCTGTGTTCTCCTCTAGGATTTTGATGGACTCCTGTCTCACATTTAGGTCTTTCAAGCATTTGGAGTCTATTTTTGTGTGTGGTGTAAGGAAATGGTCCAGTTTCATTCTCTGCATGTGGCTGTCCAGTTTTCCCAACACAGCTTGTTGAAGAGACTGTCTTTTTTCCATTGGACATTCTTTTCTGCTTTGTCGAAGATGAGTTGACCATAGAGTTGAGGGTCCATTTCTGGGCTCTCTATTCTGTTCCATTGATCTATGTGTCTGTTTCTGTGCCAGTACCATGCTGTCTTGATGATGACAGCTTTGTAATAGAGCTGGAAGTCCGGAATTGTGATGCCGCCGGCTTTGCTTTTCTTTTTCAACATTCCTCTGGCTATGCGGGGTCTTTTCTGGTTCCATACAAATTTTAGGATTATTTGTTCCATTTCTTTGAAAAAAGTGGATGGTATTTTGATAGGGATTGCGTAAATGTGTAGATTGCTCTAGGTAGCATTGACATCTTCACAATATTTGTTCTTCCAATCCATGAGCATGGAACGTTTTTCCATTTCTTTGTGTCTTCCTCAATTTCTTTCATGAGTACTTTCTAGTTTTCTGAGTAAAGATTCTTTGCCTCTTTGGTTAGATTTATTCCTAGGTATCTTATGGTTTTGGGTGCAATTGTAAATGGGATCAACTCCTTAATTTCTCTTTCTTCTGTCTTGTTGTTGGTGTATAGGAATGCCACTGATTTCTATGCATTGGTTTTATATCCTGCCACTTTCCTGAATTCCTGTATGAGTTCTAGCAGTTTTGGGGTGGAGTCTTTTGGGTTTTCCACATAAAGTATCATATCCTCTGCAAAGAGTGAGAGTTTGACTTCTTCTTTGCCGGGTATCAGGGCTCTTTAAAGAAGTTCCCAATGCCATGTCTGGGATAGGAAAATCAAACAAACAGGGTCATGTGAATGGGGCACAGTAGTCAACTTTAAGGGACCACTGACTAAAACATCAAATTCTGACATCAACAAGAAAGACTACAGTGGATTGAAACACACTAAGCATATATAATATGTGAGTTCATGGTGATGAGTAAGCAAGCAGACCAAAAATATAAAAGAGAACAAAAAAGTAATTATTGGCTATGCTTAGAGGTACTAAGACACCAACTCCTTCCTCTGAAAATTAGTAGTTAATGGGAAGGAATTAAGCATTTATCCTGCCTGACCAGTAGAGACAATTTTTCAGAATAACCATATAATCCTGGTTGATGAGGGAAAGTTCTTCTCTACCGAAGAATTCCAGCCATTAAATATAGATGAAATGGTAGAACTTAAAGCCACACTAGTCAAATAAGTGATTCAAGCATTGATCATTAGTAATGTAAATGTTATGAGAAAGGATGATGGAAACTTGACCATGGAAGTCAGTCTACCACCACATGAGCCCACTGACCAGCACCATTAAAAGTTGGATAATCACACATCATGTGTCTCCTAATGTGATATAATGTGAACTATGTAGTTCCACCTTGAAATCTATATTGTTGATCCTGAATCTTTTTTAAATTTTTTTATCTAAATTCAGTTTAGTTAAGTGCTCATTACATCAAGTGCCCTCCTTAATACCCATCACCCAATTACCCCATCCCCCCACCCACCTCCCTTCCAGCAACTCTCAGTTTGTTTCCTAGAGTTAAGAGTCTTATGGTTTGCCTCCCTCTCTGTTTTCATCTTATTTTATTTTTCCTTCCCTTCCCCTATATTCATCTGTTTTGTTTCTTAAATTCCACCTATGTGTGAGATCATATGGTATTTGTCTTTCTCTAACTGACTTATTTCGCTTAGCATAATACCCTCTAGTTACGGGGCACCTGGGTGGCTCAGTTGGTTAAGCAACTGCCTTCGGCTTAGGTCATGATCCTGGAGTCCCGGGATCGAGTCCTGCATCGGGCTCCCTGCTCGGCGGGGAGTCTGCTTCTCCCTCTGACCCTCCTCCCTCTCATGCTCTCTGTCTCTCATTCTCTCTGTCTCAAATAAATAAATAAAATCTTAAAAAAAAAATAATACCCTCTAGTTCCATCCCCATTGTGAGCTTTCTTAAACTTAATAGTTTACAGAAAATGAAAGAGAAGAGGGGAGAAGGGCAGGCAGAAAACAAATTAAATGGCACCACAAGGAAGCAATCAGAAAAGTCCTGAATGAAGTGGGACATGCTAAAGGACAACTGGCCAAGTTTCTCCAACATGCCTTTGACCTGATGGTTGGCTTACCCTTGATTGGTAGACTGTGAGCTCCTTGAGCACAGAGAACACCCTGTATTCATCTTCATAAGCCTAGTCTCCAATGTTCCTGGCATATGTGTGCTAAATAAATGGTTGTTGATTGACTGAATGCATATGAATATGAATTAATCACAGTTTCATTGTCCTTCAATCAGAGGGCCTGGACAGAGACACTTTAATCCAAGATGCAGTCAGTAACAACGATTTCTGTATTAGTTTTCCATTTTGCTTAATTCTTCAGCAGCTGTTAAGAGACATCCTAATGACTTGGCAACTATCAATTAATTATACTTTACCTAACTGTACTATGTTAGGCGCCCTAAAGATCAATCTTAAATGGTGACATTTTTGCTCTCCAGGAGCTTAGGTTCTGTGAGGACAGCATAACAATGGCCAATAAATAATAAATGCAAATACTGAACAAAAATTATTTTCTTTCTTCTCCCTCCCTCCTCTCAGCACACACACATATTGTATTATTTTTATTTTATGATGTTTTGACATCTTAAAAGTCTTCTGGTTGGGGCCAGAATCCTCCTCCCTGGGCTAGCCAATTTTTTTTTTTTTTTTAATAAATAGGCTCCGCCCAGCATGGAGCCCAACACAGGGCCTGAACTCATGACCCTGAGATCAAGACCCAAGCTGAGATCAAGAGCTGAGTGCTTAACCAACAGAGTCATCCAGGTTCCCCTGGGCTAGTTAATTCTTAGAGCTAGCCAAGGTCCCAGCTAGAAGCTGCCCTTGCCATGCAAACTAGCCATCCAGAGCCATCCCTTCTCTATCTGGCCCCCAGGACTCCAGGAGGCAATACTCCTCTGCCTTAATCATCTCAGGTCGGGGACTAGGGACCACCCTGTAGTTTAAAGCCTACTGAAAATTATCCAAACTAGCCAATCCTAAAGTGCAGAAACCCCAATAGAGGTTCTAGCCTTGACTTACCCCTAGCTCCTGCTTTCTGTCTCCTGCCCATCCTGAGGCTTCCCCATCTGGCCTCCTGTTACTATAGGACCTTTGAGTATATTTGTTTCCTGAGCCCCTCCAGTGTCTCCCCTCTAGCTGCACCTGACTGTCTCATAAAAGAACACGGAATACACACACGTGCTCACACACGTGCACGCCCACACACACACGCACACGCACACACAGAAACACTCATATGTGGTTTCGGAGACTTAATTAAGCCATCACTTTATACTGTACCTACAACTTGCAGTGTTTCCCCCTCACTTTATTTGCCCTTCAGAATCTACATATTCTTCAAGCCCAGTTAAAATTCTACTTTTTACATGGAGTTTTCCCAGATCTCTTCATTCAGATTAATTATTCTTCCCACTGAACTCACCAGTCTGTTACTATTTGGAATTTATTTTGCTCTTCCTCATTTATTACAGTTAGGTCAACTTCTCCCACTATAAACTTGTTGAGGTCAAAACAGTGTTCTGTTCATCATTACCCCCCCCCAGATTGGTTGTTACAATGTTGACATGAAGTACAGATGTTTCATTGGTATATAGACTTGCTTTTCTATATAATCAAATACATGTTATATACATAATGTTAATTGCTCCAACTGTGTGATAAACAACAGAAGAAATTATCCCTTCTGCCATTAACAACCAGAGGATGTAACCTTCTAGGAGCACCTGTGTGATTCTGTTACTTCTCTGGTCTAAATTCTTCTTGGTTTCTCATTGCCTAGCATATGAACTTCGGACTCTTCAAGGATTATATAACGTAGCCCCAGTTTATTCTCTTAACGTCTCTACGTTCTCCCCACACTTCCCTCTACAAATATTTGAAACTCCTGCCAAATGGAATAACAGTGTTGCTTCCTCAAAGGGCCTTCATGGACTTCTTCCCTTGCTGTTCCCTTTCCTTCTTTACCTGTCAACGTATGATCAGCCATTCAGGGTCCATTTCAAATGTTCTTTGTCCATCCTGTAATTTCTGATCTACACAACCAGATGTATATGCTTCCCCATGAACTTCCACTGCATTGTGCAAACCTGCTTTATATTTGCCTGTGTTTGTGTTACCTCTTCTCCCACACACAGACATTTCAGAAGATGTGGAGATCATGAGTAAAATGGCTCTGAGGTACAGAAAGGGGGAACACAGACAGAAGCAAAAGAGAAGAAGACAAGATTTCCCTGGGAATTCTTGAGAGGAAGTGGCTGTCCCATCACCGGGAGTATTCAGGAAGAAACTGCATGAGGACATACTGGGGTATTAGGAAAAAAATCTCACTTCTCTGGGTAGGGACTAAACTCAGTGACTTCTGAGATTTTCCCAACTTTAAAATGCTTCAGTTTATGAAAATCCCAAAAAGTAAGAGGAGGAAAACTTTTCAGCTAGAAGTGACATATGGTGACATGATGTTGGTAAAGTGAAGCCTAGTGACATCAGATGCAACTGTTTACATGAAGTTAATAAAATAATCTGAAAACCTTATTTTGGCCAATATTTTATGTTTTTCCCCCCTAAGAAACAACTTTCTGTGAATCTGCTATAAAGTAGCATGATGTTAATTTGAACTTCACGTCCTTTTACCTCCTCCCTATTAGACTCATGGTTGAGATGCAAATGAACAATAAGACCACCAACTCTCACTAAGAGAAAGAACCAGGGCCAGAAAGGGTCTTTGGCTGCATAGTTGAGTTCTGAGTATGCAGAAGTGGATTATTTTGTGTTTTGTGGCTTAAGGCAAGAATTAATAGTTCTCTTTTAATATACTCTGATTTATTTATAAAATTAAAGAAATTAAGTGTCTTTTGATGCTTAGTGAGAAAATTCAAAAAAGTAGATGTCTACTTTTAATACTTTCAGTGTATTTTCTTCCAGACTTTTCTCTTGGCATGAGTACATATGTTTTTGTGTTTGTGTGTGAGAAAATGAGATCATGTGACATAATTTTTAAGGCTTTAAAGAAGTGCTTCGGGATCTCTATGGAGAATCCATTATACACTTTTTCCAACTCTGTGTTTTTTTCCAAGTATCTTAAAGTTACTTGGGTCAGTAGAAGCATAGAAAATTAAACAGCTGCGGGCACCTGGGTGGCTCAGTTGTTACGCGTCTGCCTTTGGCTCAGGTCATGATCCCAGGGTCCTGGGATCAAGCCCCATGTTAGGCTCCCTGCTCCGCAGGAAGCCTGCTTGTGTTCCCACCCCCTGCTTGTGTTCCCTCTCTCGCTCTCTCTTTCTCAGTCAAAAAATAAATAAAATCTTTAAAAAAAAATTTTTTTTTAAAGAAAATTAAACAGCGGAAAATGAGCTACAAACTATTGAGGTAGATGATATTTAATTCTGAGCAATTTGATAGAGAGCAATTTTTACATGAAAGCAAGGTTTCAGTGATAGATAGTGACACAGAAAACAGCTTCTAGCAATTTTACTTAGAAAGGCTATCTAGGGCTTATACATAGCAAGAGACAGAGCAGCCTCTCAGCCCAGGTAGATATGTGTATAGCGAAGGTGGGGGGAATCTGTTTTTCTTTGTTTGAAATTCAAGGTCTCTGAACATAGAGAGTGAAAAAGTAGGGGTGTGCCTGGGTGGCTCAGTCGGTTGGGCATCCAACTTCTGATTTCCGCTCAGGTCATGATCTCAGGGTTGGGATCTCAGGGTTGTGAGATCCAGCCCCGCATCAGGCTCCGTGCTCAGCACAGAGTCTGCTTGTCCCTCTTCCTCTGCTCCTCTCCCCACTTGTCCCTCTCCCTTTGCTTCTCCGCCCCCGCCCCCACACTTGCACTCTCTCTCTCTCTCTCTCATAAATGAATAAATAAAATCTTTAAAAAGAAAAAGAAAAAGTACAGACAGTGTCATTCAGCGAATGTAATCTGAGCTCCACTTTCTTTTACATAGCAAGCAGAAATTCATGCTAAAATTTTGTAAGTGACTCTGTCTTAGGCTGTCTTCTCGTCTTGTGTTGGTTATGGCCGTGGAAAGCCAGGCCAGTTGGTCCATGCATCCATACCATTAACCACCAGCATTCACCTAAGAATTAGAAATAGCATTTTATGACTCATAAAGGGATTTCACATCCCACTTAATCTAGTGCCAGATATCCAAATTACTGATAGAATTCTCAGTTGAAAATGATTAGTCTTTTGTACAATTAACTTTACAAACCCAAGTGAACATGGTGGTGATTGACCCCATACTCCTACATCCTCGAATTAGAAAATACAACCCGATAACTGTAAAATACATTGGAAGCCTTGCGTTCCTGGGGGACGAGATTGTGTTTATAGCTCATTCCATGTCAGGGACAGTGTGAAATATTTTCCTACCTGAGGCCTTGACAGTTGAAACTAGCAATGCTATAGAGAGTATAGAATAGAAGTAGTGGTTTTATATTCAGTTTTATTTGGTGTTTTAACAAAATAGATACTGCCATCATCGCTGTGTTCTTTGTGTTATGAATCCTACTGTGTTAGCAATTGTATGGTTGGTTAGATTAATGTATGATAATGATTCAGTATTTGAAATGATGAGTCTTGTCTCTCATCTCTTTCTCTGTGAGGTTCTAATTTGTAGTGAGTGGCTCAGAACACTCAAGATTTGAATTATCCTGTTTGTGTTAAAAGTCATTTATTAAATAAAGATGATGTTTGTAACTTTTACGTCAATGGTTTGAGTCAGCTTTACTTTTTGGTTTGTAGACCAAAAAGGGACAGTTGCTTTGGTGATGCAACTCTCCAATTTTAAGTCAACTGCTAATGGGTGAATAAAACTATACTGTAATCCAGACATGGCATTTAAAGAATTGTTTCTATCACTGTTTATCACTGAAAAGCATTAGACTCCATATTTTTAAAACAATTGCTTCTTAAGCGTATCTATAGCCTTTCAAATATCCAAGTATCTCAGAGCCTCTGGGTCTTACAGGCTGATGCTGTTGGTAATATTTTAGGGCACCAAAATTGTGCAACTAAGAAAAATTAAATTGGAATTTGATTTATACTCAAATATAGCTCATATCAGAGGAGAGTAAGTAATTTTCCTTTTTGCATGAAAGTCTATCAAAAAATAGCTACCAATTAGATAAAATAAAGAGCAAGAAGTTACATTCTTTTAAAAAGATTAAAGCTTCTTTTACACTAAAAATTAGGTTATTTTTTCCATTTCAGTGTAAAACCTGTTCTGAGCCAAAACAGATAACCAGTTCATCTGCCATCTATGACAACCCCAATCTCATCAAACCAATTCCAGTGAAGCCCAGTGAAAACCAGCAACAGCGCATACCTCGGCCCAGCCAGGTATGAAGTCCTCTGCTTTCCATTTGCAATGTCTCTATAGGATTGTTAAAGAAGTCTTACCCAGAGTATAGTCAAGGGAGAAACTGGTGCTGTTCAAGGATGCTTCAGGGTAAATCCAAGAAAGAGAGATTTCAACTTCAAGATTGTTTTCATTTTAATAATGTATTCTTCCTAGAAGGGGGTTGAAATTTTTAATTTTGGCATTTACCGTATTCTGTGTTCATCTCTTGTGGACTTGAACTTCTTAGAGGATAATGTATTTTTTAAAAACAGCAAACTCATAACATTGTCAGAGCTGACAGGAATATTACCTGCCAGGCCTGCATTCTTCTGCGGTAGGTGGCTGGTTTCCCAAGGCCTGGGAGAAGGACAGCCAAGGCAACACTCAGCTAAACATTTCTGAGCACTTCCTCCGTCCCAGGTACAGTGCTAGGTACGGTGTGTATAGAATGGGATTCCTGTTCTAAGGAGTGATATAAAATTCCCCTGTAGAGCTGCTGGGTTATCATTGTATTTGCATCTAAATATATGAAAATGATAGCATTTTTTGGTATGAGTATATGTATTTTCCAAAATAGTGCAGCATTAACAAAATTGTTCATCTGCAAAGCCCATTATTGACTGTCAATGTAGTATAGCTATTTCCACTTCCTATGGTTATTCCTCATTAAGGGTTTGGGTTTTTTTAAAGGAATTCATTTAAATCAATTTTGGAAATGAACATAGAGCCAAAAGACATAAAAGACTGCCTAATGAAAGTCTTGTATTGAATTTTTGAAAAAATAAGTCTTTTCTAATTATCTTTTAGCTTGCTTTTATTCTTTGCCTTCCATGGAAATTTTTTATTTTAATAAAGAAACTGGAATATGTTGATGTTAGAAGGAAGCTCATGTTTTCTTAGCCCAACAACACGGAAAGCCCCAGAAGGAGCAGGAGGGGCTATAGGGCAGGAAGGAGGTACCTTTGTGACTGACTAGGCCAGGGTAGATTGCATATGATGATTTTTTTTAAAGCTACTAGTATATAGTTGAAAGGATCAAGTTAGTTTAAATGACTTATCCTAAATTTCTCTAATTCTACGAAAAGCTACTGACATCCTCATATTCCTGTGTGTTCTCAGCATCTTCTTACACTCTGCAGGGGTAGGCGGACTTCCTGTTGAAGAGATCATTTCCCTTTCAGTATCTAGAACTTTACGCCACAGTGGTCCCTAGTCTGTGAACCCCAGGCCCATCAAGGGCTATTTCATCAATCAGCAGATGCTAAAATATAACTGTTGTCTTGGGAGTAGGAGTGAAGAATGCTGTGAAAATTTTTTACCTGGAAAGGAGGTCTTAAATTTGTAAAATTGATTAGAATTATAGGTTTTTCATCCTCTGTAATTGATCCTATGTAATAAAGAAATCATCAGTTAGGTTAGTAATGTTTCATAGCCTGCCATATAACCAAATTGTATGTAGACGCATTTTCAGACATTTTTATTTTTTCCAGACCTTAGACCCCGAACCCCAACACTTGTCCTTGACAGCTCTCTTTGGGAAGCAGGACAAATCTACATATCAGGAAACTGTGGGGTCCCCACAGACCATCCACCAGCAACAGCACCAGGAGCCACTTCCAATAAGGCAGGGGGTCGTACGCTCCCTCTCCTATGAGGAACCCAGAAGACACTCGCCCCCCATTGAGAAGCAGCTCTGTCCAGCCATTCAGAAACTCATGGTCCGGAGCGCAGACCTCCACCCCTTGTCAGAGCTGCCTGAAAACCGGCCCTGCAGAAACAGCAGTACCCATTCTGCTGGGGAAGTTTTTCTGGGACCTGTGCAGCCAGGGTCTCCCCATAGCTTTGGGACTTCTCAGCATGTACAGAGTGCTTCCAGAACTCAGAGCCTGCTGGAGAAGCTTCATAGTGCCCCGAGGCCAGCAAATAAGTATGACCCTAGCACACCAGCACCTGCCAGCTCAGCGGCCCCAAACCACAGCACCGCTCTCCCCACGGCCACCCCTGGTGCCCCAGTAAAGGGGCTGGCTCAGGCACAAGCGGGGTATTTCAATGGCTCCCTTCCAGCTCAGCCACTAGGACATCAGGCTCGCGGCAAAGAGCAGTCCACACACCTGAGACCCACGCTCCCCCTCTCTGGCAGTCAGACTAGCAGTTCTGGAGTGATCTCCCCTCAGGAGTTACTGAGGAAGCTTCAGATTGTACAGCAGGAACAGCAGCTGCACGCGTCTAACCGACCAGCCTTGGCAGCCAAGTTCCCCGCGGTAACTCAGAGCTCCGGGACGGGGAAAGTGCTGGAGTCCTGGATGCACAACACAGCCAGCGCAGAAAAGCAGACTCCTCTTTTTCAGGTAGATATCTTCGGGGGTGGGGGTGGGGAGTCGTATTGCTCTAGTACTTCGTGAGTACTCGGTGAGACCTAGAATCAGCTTCGGTGCTCTGGGGACCCTTCTGTGTAGAACGGGGCACCACAAGCCACATCTGCACATCTTATTATCCCCATAACTTTCCGCCTGGAGAGACCAGCCTTTCTTTGCTTAGCCATCTGGGGGCTTCCCTCCTTTTAGAGGTACTTTATTTGTCGAGTTAAATCGGCATGGTGTTCTAAGGTCTGAGACAAGCACATGGACACGGGAAACAACAGAGACATGAGGAAAACCCCCGAATCTTTGACCGAGAACACTTCCTGTCCACGTTGAAATCATTTGAGATACCAGACATCTGACTTCTTCTTATTATTTTAAAATCATTACTGTTTATTTATTCAGTACATATTTCTGAGCACTTACTCCATGCCAGGCGTTGTGCTACTTGAGGTTACATACCTCATTGTTCGTGAAGAGGCTCACATACTCACACCTCAGCAGGGCCCGTGGTCCCGAGGGTGCTTGAAGTCAACAGGAAAAACACATCAACTCCTCAAAGGTACAGGCTGTTTTTATTTCTATCAGCACTGTAGCTTAATGAAGAGTGAGAGAGGGGTAAGTAAGTATGCCATCTGAGTCCCCGCCCCCTACCCCCCACCACACACACAGAGTACCAGTCGGGAAAATACTGTGACTTTTAGAAACACTGTCCCTCAACGAAGGTGACTCTCTATGTATCAGTAACTTGGAACAGCGATGAAACCACAGCCATTTCATGGCCTGTGAGGAACATCTGGAGATCTGATTTTTTTTTCCCACTTGGATTGGTACAAATGCATTGAAAAGGCATTGGGTTTAATAATTAGAGGACATTCTCCCTGTTTATTACAGATGTCATCATTGGCCCTTTTGTCATGTTTTGGCAAGTAGCTTACAACAGGTCCTCAACAAGCCTTCACTTTTTTGAAAACAAAGATATTGGGCATGTAGCATAAGTCTTTGTGTATGTGAGAGCCTGAGTCCCAGCATTCTTGTTCATTATTTATTACAGTCACAGAGGAACGGTTGTTAGCCTCCCGCATCCCCATTTCAGTGCGTGTTGTCCCCTCTTTCATACCTGCTTTTTTTCTCTTGGTGGGATGGGACACCAGGGAAACTAGGACACTAGATGGGACACTGGGAAAACCGGGGTTAGTAGTTTGACATCGGCTTCTGCGGACACAATTCCCATTTCTCTTGAGCGCCCACAGGTGTGGACCATGCGCTCTTCCTCACGGCGGGTGCTGGGACCCCCACTGGGTGGCATCCGTTCTAGCTCCTCAGCTCCAAACGGCTCCAAACGGCAGACAGGGACACTTAAAGGAAACAAGCAACCTACCTTCCTCCAAGCTTCCTTCTGCCCACAAAGATACTGAGGGAGTGAAATCACAGCAGCTTCTAGACTGCGGGCCTTATGTCCCCCTTCTTGTGAGTTCTTTTGGGGCATTAGAAGGCTGATAAGTAACATTCTTTTTTCTCGCCTGCATTAGAAACAAATGAGAGCTAGCCGTAGGAGTCAGACGAAGATCAGAATGTCACTTGCATAACTGGAAAGGCTATTGGAAAACTTGGTTTTAGGTCTGTAGCCAAGCGAGGTAGACATACTCGTGAGGACAGACAAGTCACTGGCAGTGCTGAGCACGACCAGCCCTCCCTGCACCCAAAACTTGAGCCGGAGACGCCAGGAGTGTATGCTGTCTGCAAGCGGGCAGATCCTCTCAGGAAGGGGGACCCAAGATGGGTGACCCCGATAAGCTTGCCTCCGTCTCAGTGAGAAGTCAGTGAGCAGGCAGAGAGAGGCTGGGAAGCTTCCTCCATGTGGAGGAAATGTGTGTGTGCCCCCAGCAGGTGCAAGTGGAGAAGCGAACAGGAATCAGGCTCCCACAGGCTTTGCCCACCAAGAGAACTGGCAACAGTTCCTATTGAGCTTCACTTCCCTCCACGCTTGCAAGTGACGGGTGTCTCTCTCCCTCTCCCTCGGTGTTCGGTGAGCCGCTACTTACCACTGCCCTTTGTGTGTATTTGCCGTGAGCAGGGCACCTCGCCTCCGCGCGTCCCTGCCACATGGGCTCCTTCTCTGCTCATGTCCCCCATGGTGTTCACCCAACCCACCTGTGCCCCACCGAAGGAGAGGGATGCTGGGCTCTTGCCCCTGGGAAGCCAAGAACCAGTTGCCACTTCCGCCGGCCTCCTCCTGCCTCTGCGGACCCCGGAGCCGCCCGTGATCACCAGCAGCCCACTTACCAAGCTACAACTTCAGGAAGCACTGCTGTACCTCATTCAGGTAGGAGGGCTGTGTCATCTCCCTTCTTGCCCTTACCAGCTCTGCCGACCTGTGGGCTGTAGGAGAGGAAGCGTCAGTTAGCTAACGCCTGCTAAGTACTCCCCAAGAATAAGGAGACCACGTAACAGTTCGACCTAAACTAGGCCCATGGTTTCTGTGCTCGGTTAACTGGAGGAGATTCGGAAGACTAGCTGTGGCTTTGGGCGTGTCACGACACGAAGGATTTTGTAACATGGAGGACTGCCTGGGTCCTCCAGGCTGTCACCTGCCAGAAAAGAAAGAAGCATGCACTGTATCCTTAGCAGCCCCTGGGAGGAGTCCGGGTGCCGCGCGGCCACCCAGACAGCTCACCGTTGGGCAATAGAGGTCAGAGCCACGTTGAGCAAGCGGCGGCATTTCAGGGACGGCTCCAGCGGACTGCTGAAGGAGGAGGGAACAGGGAAGGAGTCATGACTGTGACTACGAAGGGCATATTTTACAAATAATTCTGAAACCTGCTAATTAGGACAGGATGGACTGACGGGACTTCTCTGTCAGCCATGTGTCTCACTCGGCTCTGGGAGGTGATCACAACGTAACAGCTGACGCTTGTGGAGACCTTTGTGCCAGGCGCTGTTTTAAATGCTTTACCTACATTAATTCATTTTATCCTTATACAACAACCCTATTTTTTTTTTTTTTTTCTGTTTTAGAGACAGAGAAACTGAGGCTAAGTGATGGGCCTGAGGTCACAGCTAGTAAATAGCAGAGCTAGGCTTCAACCCCAGTCTGGCTGCAGAATGCTCCTTCCCCTGCGCCAGACTGGGGGCTGCGGTAGTGACGGGAGTGGGAGGGCCAGGCCCCGGGAGGCCAATTGGCCATCCACCTAGCGAAGCACACCCCAAAAATAGATGCGAGGCCTTGAAAAGTGGGGCACTTCCAACCAGACAGACTTCAGGCACCTCAGTGAACAAAGCTAGGTGTCCTTTTGATACAATCTTTAAGAAAATTTTTGTAGAACTTCGCTTAAGCTTTAGCTGACTTTCAGAGTGCTGGCTAGCACTTTGCACTTGTCTTATCCTGGTTGAAAAGACAGTGGTCTCTATTATTAAAAACATTTTTTAAAGGTCACGTATTTTAGAGAGAAGGGAAGGAGAGGGGGCTGGAAACGAGCATCTGAGTGTGAAAGCAGATTAGCAGTCCAGTAAAGATCAACCACAAATGGGTGGCCATACTAATTCATGAACAAATATTAGGATAAAAGTATTCCTCACCATTCGTGATAAGTTTGTGAGGACTTAGGACATCTTAAGCTTCATTTTTCTATGAGCAATAAAGAAAAAATCCTCTGGTTCATTCCATTTAAAAAACATCGTTCCATAGATCTTTGTATAGGAGCCAAGACTCTGAAAGTCTAGAGCAGGCCCTGTCTATTGCTAGGTAGAAAATTACATTTATGTTCCCTCCATTCTCTGCATTCACTTTACTTTTCCCAGTGTTGCAGACATCGTCTTCCTGGTGAACTCTTGGAAGTCACTCATGCAATCTGTTTTTAGCCTTCGCCTGTTGGTAGGACACAATCTCATGCACAGGGACTTTGTGGGATAAGGAAAGACTGGGATAACATCGCTGTCTTTCATTGCATGAGAATAATGCTAGCTCTGTGCGTGGGGTGCCAAGAGGGAATGAAGGGGGAATGTGAAATGTGGGTGAATTGCTAAAGCTTTAAAGGATTTGAGTGGGAGGGAGAAGTCTCTAGAATTAAAAACCAAGAGCACCACTGTTTAGACCCGTGATTCTCCCTCAGCCCTTAGCCAGGCAGAGGAGCCCAGAGACTACCAGTCTCACGGCTGCCTGCTTGCCAAGACCAAAAACTTTCTGTGACTAATGGGAAAATTATGCTGGTTTTGATGATATAAATGCAGCATATTGCAAATAAATCTTAACTAATGCCAAAAGCAAAGTATACACATTGTGGGAGACTTCGGCGGACCCTTAAGAAGCACCAGCAATCTCCTAACCAAACTTCGAGAACCCCTGATCTGGATCATTGCCTCCCAATCCAGCCTTCTGTTAGGACCTGTGTCTTTTCACACAACAGACCCAGGCTTTTCTTGAGTGAACCTCATTCCATTCTGCCATGTGGTTAGGCCACCTATCTGGACTGTATGTAATGAGCACTTGCTGCTTCTATTGACTGTTGGAAACCAGCGGCTGACTCTGGCACTTGCCTCCAGTCCCACTTAACATTCACACATCCAGGGCGCCTGGGTGGCTCAGATGGTTAAGCGTCTGCCTTCAGCTCATGATCCCAGCTTCCTGGGATGGAGCACCGCGGCAGACTCCTGGCTCAGCGGGGAGTCTACCTCTCCCTCTGCCGCTGTTCTCCACTCACCCTCTCTCTCTCTCTCTCAAATGAATAAATAAAATCTTAAAAAAGAAAAAATTCACACATGCAGTGAAGAACTACCAGCCGTTGGAGCAGACAAGTAGAGATGAGTGTCCAGGGTCAGCACGCCAGTTCAGCAACTTTGGTTTCTGCCAACCAAATCACATTCCCTTGGGTCTTTTGATTTTGTTTTCCAGAACGATGACAACTTCTTAAATATCATCTATGAAGCTTATCTCTTCAGCATGACACAAGCAGCCATGAAAAAGACGATGTAAAGCAAAACATTTTAAGACTGATTTTCAAGGTCCTGTGGCTCAAGGCTCTTTCACGTCAATGGCATTACCCTAAATGTTTCTGCCTTTTTTTTAAAAAAAGAAAAAGTATATATAATATGAAGTAAAATGTTTCAGAATTTTCTTCAGTCAAGATGGTTTTTTTTAATCCTATCCTTCAATACACTTGGTACTAAGAATCCAGTGGATAGAAAAAGTCTTTTGCTCATATCACACAGTAAATCCCAAGCTTAAATTATTTTTTTTCCTTGCATGTATGGAGCCACTTCTACAAGAATTAGCCTCTCAGTAGGAAGGGCTGTTCCTGGAAACTGGGTTTCTTTTTTATTAATAGCTCTGGTTATTCTTTGAGCGCGGGAGTGGTTTCCCTGTTGCTGAGCTCCTCATGCCATAGTGCGTGTCAGCCACCAGGTGGCAGTGTCACCCCACAGACTAACCTACCCGGCCCTGCCCGAGCCTTCGAGCCTTCAAGCCTTCAAGCCTTCGAGCCTTTGGAAGTCAAGGTTTTCTTTGACCGGACAAAGTAAACCTTTCATTTGTAAAAATCCAGTTGGCATGTTTTCCCTGGGCCTTTGAAGGGAAATTATTTCTAAAGGTATTTATAGCTAGTTTCTAGAGGATAGTTGTTCTAGGAGTCCGCAGGTGGCCCAGATTTCCAGTAACACTTCATTTATCCCAGCTCCTGTTATTTCTTTTGGACCCGACCAGCAGAATACGCCTGTCTGTGCTTCCAAATGAACATTTTGTCATTTTCAGCCAAACATGCTGAGAGGAAGGTCACAGAAGATTTTAAAGCTTTTTCTTAGCCTCTGAAGAGAGGTAGTAGACTGTTTAGGGGCCTGATGGATAAGGACTCTTCAAGCTACATAGCAGATTGGTTTTTATGTTCCCAGAGATGAGGAGCTTAATCTTGGAGGGAGACAGAAGAGCCCTTGCCAAGTTGTTAAGGCCTCAAAGTGTCCATATGGGAATTAGTCCCTGCTGAGTATTAGTAATAAATAAAGCTTTGTGTTCCTATAACTCTTTTTATTCTTAGATCATAAAAAAATCTGTAGCTTACTGCACGGAAGACAGGTTTTATTCTCATTTTATAGGTCATCCAGGAGGCATGGGAAAAGTAGGTTTCCTCGCAGCTTCTGACTTGGGCTTCAAGCTTTGGCCCTTCGTGCAGGCACGCCATCAGCGGTGTTCCTCGGAATACCACCTCCAGCACCTCCCGCAGGAGCGTGCTTTTTCTTCTACAGAGAAAAGGTGGGCGGGAAAGGATTGGACTCTTACTGACCCTTCGTGATGTGCTGTCCACTAGGCTGAGGAGTCTGCTGTTACCCTCCTACGTTTAGGAAGGAACGACTTCTGTCATTTTTTTCCGTCATCTCCTCCATTGTCTCACACAGATGTAAACCCATGTGATGCTGTAACAAAATACTTGACACTAATAATTGCACATGTAATATCTCCACATTCTTATAAGGAGAATTGGCCAAGGAGAGACACACACGTGGATCTGTTATCCTGACATCAGTGATGGTGCTCACTTCTGCAACACACGTACTAAAACTGGAGCCAAATCAATGGTACACTTAACTGCTTGCCAACCTTTTCTTTAAAAACCTTTCTTTACTCCTAATTACATGTTTAGAATAACTTCTTGAACTAGGGAGAAATGAATTCCATTTTAAATGTTGCTAATATATCTGGGGGTAGAAAATGGCTAATTTCTGGAATACTTATTTTTGAACCTCAGCACTGAATAACCAGAATAGAGACCTCGGCTGCGGTCCCCCCATGCAAAGGTGCACTGCGCTATGTGACAGAAGGAAGAGCCTGAGCCCAGCATGGTCAGACCCGCACGGCAGGCTTCACTGGGGCCTTTTTAGGTCAACACCACAGTGATCTGTTTTGAAAAGTAATAAATTCTCCATCCTTTACTGGAATGAATCACTTTAAAAGTGACAGGCCCAATTCATTTCAACCAAAGACTAAGTCACCCTTTGAAAGGACACTTGGTGATTGAGTGCTTATCCCTTCTATGTGGCAAAGCAGAGGAGAGCTTCTTTGTACAAAGAGCTTTCTCTAGAGAGGCCAAGAAAGAGATAAAAAGGGTTATCTAAAGCACCCCAAATTAGATTTCATAGATAAATTCACTTTTCTTTTTCCCACTCTACACCCCAAATTCTGAGACCATCACAGATGCCACTCCTAGGGGTCACTGGCTCCCAAGCAGCAGTTTTAAGCTAATTGAATTTCAGATGGAACCCTGAGATAATTTTCCTAAGCCAGTGTCATCCGAAGCAGTGGATCTCAACCTTGAAGAAGTTATGGAAGTCAGTTCTGCCTGGTGTAGGGGACAGAACACATAGCCTTTGTCAGACAGACTTGCCTTTGGTTCCTGCACACGTGAACATCTCCGAGATGAAATGTTTTCATTTGTAAAATGAAAGGAATACCCACCCCAGAGGGTCCTTAGATGGAAGCAATTTATGGAAGATAGTTCCTCTGTGCCACACACTCTAGAAGTAATGAGTTCCTTCCTGCCCCCTCCGTGTCATTTGCTCTGTCTCAGTCCCCCGGTTGTTGGGATGAGGCCTGCAGCTGCTGGAGGGAAGTTCATCTGCCATCATTTGTCATCCACTGTGACCTAAGTATTGAGTCTTACATTGCTGCTTATGTATCTGTGGTCACTTTACTCTCTTCTCACCTTCTCACCTTTTATCAATAAAATGAAAACAGTAACACTTGCCCCTTCCAAAGGAAGTGTCATGAGCTCTCTAAGACAAAGATGTCAGTGTAACCCACGATAGTAGTGTTCCTGCCCCTGCATTTATGGGCAAAGCGACCTTTTAATTGTAAAGCCGGAGAAGACAGTGCTGTTAATAGAATTTGTAGTCCCTGGACTTACGAAAAGACACACATTGCTCAGTTTCCCTATTTAGAAAGCCAGGCATGGAGGTAATTACAAAGTGAGAGAAACCTTCTTCAGCATCTTTAAGAATTTCCTAGTCTCCGTACCCAATCCAGCTGATACCCACAACCGGCTTCTTCCAAACCTTTCAAAAGGTAGGCCCAAGGCAAAAAATTCTAGGCTGAAGGCTCTCCCATAAAGGCACAGGTTGTTTGCCTCTGGTAAGTTCATTCTTCCCTCAAACACTGTTAGCCCACAAACATTTCTTATGTCCTGGCAGACAGGACTCTAATTGCTTCCTTTTGAATGAGAAGTGTGCTAATCAGAGAAGAAGGTGCCTGTCCTCCTAAAGACACCCCAACTATTGGAGAGCATTAGCCTTCTTCAATTCTCTTGGGTGTTAAAACCAACAGTTGACACCAGTTAGAGCCTACACCCCTGGGTGTGTAAAACTAAACATGGGAGGTGTCACATCAAAGACCTCTAAATACCAGGCTTCACTTGGGTTCAACTGAATTGAACTGTGAAGGCAGTTCTTTGTTCTGCTGAGCAGGGCAGGGCGGGGCAGGGCAGGGGCAGCGCTGGGGGATGGGGGTGGAGGCAGAGGGTGCAGGGTTAGGAGTGATGTCTCCAGACTGTGGACAAATTGGCAGCTCGCTCCTCCTAGCTCCTGCTCTATTCAGACGTGTGCCTCCTTCTCCCTGTGCAAAGCAGTCAGCTTGCTTCCTAGGCTTTGGAACATTGAGCCATCTTTCAGGCTAAATTTATCATTTGCAGCCAGCAGGTTGTAGCAACACTTCGACATGTAAAGTTGCCTGGCTGCACAGATTGGTGGGTCTCCCCAGCATTTTGCTGAATACTTGATTTCAGGTTTCAAAGCCTTGGCATCCCCCTCCCTCTTATAATTAGGATAGTGAGAGAGGCAGTTACAAATACTTGGTATATTTAACTCAACCTTGAGTATCTAGATAGATATTCCCCAAATTGAGTTATGAGTAATGCCTTCCAACAACTTAGAGCCTTGAGAAAAGTACACAAATAAAAACTGCATGTGCAGACTGTGGTCTTAAAACCTCAGCAGGGAGATGGCAGGCAGAGCACTGTTGGTAATGTTCCCCAGGGGCTGGGCAGTGCAGACAGGCACCGTGGCTCTGAGCCAGCTAGCACAGCCCAAACCATGCAGCCGGGTAAGGATAAGTTAACTAAGGGCACATCAGGAAGGACGTAAAGAGGCAAGAGAAAGGGCGGGAGACCCAACCGTTATAAGTCAAAATCTGAGAATTTCTCTGCAAGTCTAAGGACCAAGACGGAAGGCACTAACTATCTAGGTGAAAGTCAAGGTAGAAAGAACACAAGGAGGCCGGCAGGAGCTGAAACAGACGCTCAAGAGAGGTGGTGGGTGTTCCCAGCTTAGCAGTGCCGAGCAACAATAAGACCACTGGTCTAGAAGACTGCATATTGTTTGTGGCCCCATGATGGAAGCTGCGGGTCCCATCCAGCTGTGTCCAAGCATGATTCTATGGAAGACACACCCAGTGAAAGAAGCTACAGCTCCTTCGAGAGATTTGTTCTCACTTCCTGCCACCAGGCTGATAGGTAATGCCAACCATGTCTTTTCTCAGCACAGCTAGAACTGCACAATCAACTTAAGGGCTCAAAAGACTGACATGGCACTCCCAACATTTAGGCTGCCATGAACATCTTATCCCATATGGCAAAGTGCAAAGAACATATAGTTGGAACCAAATAGTTCTGGATTCGAATCCCACCACCTCCTGTCTCTTTCCTCAACCAAGAGAGTAACGGGGAAAAATTCATGTTCTGTGTGTTTATTGTGGGAATATAGAAGTTGTCACTTTGGGTCAGAGCCACCCATGCTCCACAGTGTCATTTTCTGTTGGACAGCAGGCCCAGGGAACGTGCCAAGAGAGGAGCTTACTCTTCACTCCCATCAGCCTCAAAGGTTAGGTGTATCCCAGCTTCTCTTTTTCGCCATTTATGGCTCCATCATAGATCTGTCCAGAATTCTTTTTGATGCTTTCATATTTCCTGCCCATAGCACTTCCCCAGGGTTGTGAGTTCCTCAAGTTTTATTCCCTGCTGTGTGCATAGGAGCTCACCCAGTGTGCCCAGAGGCTGAGAAACTGTGGCTTGACAGAAAATCCATAAATCTCCGACCCTGATAGGGTGAGGGGCTCTGTTCTGTGGTGAAATGCCCAGCCTATGTGTGAACGTCCGTCATCTGTCAGATGCCTCTGTCGTTCCCAGGCCAAACACAGTAACGGCAGCTAAAAAGACAGCTACACCTAATTTCGGATTCCTGAAAAACATCATCCTCCCCAGCGCTTTCCCTTCCCTCTTAGCCTTCTTTCCCTGGGAGATGTCCGATGAATGTGCCTCATTCAGCTTCATATATCCAGAAAGCATGTCCATCTTTCCTATCCTTTGGAGATGAGCTGCTCTTCTCCAAACTCTTTTCCACATGCCAACTTTGGGGCCACTTCATTCATGCATGCTTGCATTCATTCACTCAGTAAACATGGACTGAGCTCTCTGTGTGGGGAGACACAAAGGCGAGTAAGATCTAGTCCTGCCCCCAGGGATCTCACAGTGCACATTGGGGGAGACTAATTACAAGACGTGGTCAGGGTAGTCATTGACAGCATGGGATATTCCAGCACACCTAAAGCAAATGGGAAGTGTAGAGAAGGCTTCCAGCCTGAGCTGGCTCACAAAGGACTGGTAAGGGTTGACAAAATGGGGGGAGGCAGGTGTTCAGGGCAAAAAAAGAGGGTGTAAGATATAAAGGCCAGAAGCAGCAATGGTGTGTAGCTGGATGGGAAGAAGGGAGGTAGAATACAAGCCACTTGGTGTTGCTGGAATTTCAGTGAAGAGCTAGAGAGATGTGGCTAGAGAAAGCCCAGGCTGGACTCTGTGGACAATAGGGAGTCTCGGTGATTCGGGCAGGAAGGGCCATGGTCAGATCTTCATTTTCCACGCATCCCTGGCAGCTGAGGGGGCGTGGGTTGTGCAGGAAAGATAGGATGAGCAATGGGGATGCTGCTGGGAGCCGTGGCCATGGTCCAGGTGGGAAAAGATGATGACCTGATCCGAGGCAGGGGGAGTCGAGATTTTTTTTTAAAAGTAGGGACAGTTATAAGAAATATTTAGGAAACAAAATCAGTGAGACTTAGTAATAACTAAGATGATTAATAACTCAGCTGTAGAGAGTAGAGGAGAAGAAATCAGGTTTCCAGCTTGGCTGACTAGGTGGATGATAATGAGACTGAATGAGGAAATGCTGGCTAGAGTTAATAATAGTAGTAGTAGCAATAATAATACTAATACTAGCAGATAGCACCTATTAAGTTCTTCATCTGTGCCAAACACTTTTCTCAGCACTTAGGACATTATTTTATTTGTCCTGCACTGAATCCTGCAAAGTATCCCCGATTTTATGGCTAAGGAAACTGAAATTCAAAGAAGTTGAATTTCTTCTTTCTTGGATCATTTTACTGAATCCATTTAGAGGCAGAACTGCGCTTCCCCACTGTCCCAAGCTGAACACGGCCATGGGAGGCAGGAGGCGGGACGGTCGTGTGGGCAGGCTAGCCCAGGCTCAGGGAAAGGAGAAGCCACGGCATGTACGTCCCCAAACCCAGATTCCCTCCTGGAGCTGATGGCTGCAGAGCAGGGAGGGCCGGTCACAGGAATGAGGGCATCTGGGTCCCCTGGGCCCAGACTGACCATCTCCCAGGGGCTGACCCCGAATTCTGTCCCAGGGCGTTAGCAAAGGGCCCCCACAGCCTCCCTGTGGTCTGTGGCTCTCAGCATAGTCTCCCCTGACAGCTTCCCACCTCCCTTGGCAGAGGGGGCTGTGTCTCTGGCAGTGGTTCCCGGGTGGGCCTCTCAGGAGCCCAGGGAGGCTCTCGTCCTCCCACTCCAGCCATCACTCCCTCCTGGAGAACCTGGGGGAGACAACAGCCGCTCTGCACTGGCACCTGAAGCTATTCACCTGGTTTAATGGGCTGAAATGGGATGCTGAGGGGACTGCTCCCCTCTCCCCACCACTGCCCAGGCCTGGCTGCCCCACGTGTACGCCAACAGCCAGGGCATGCAGAAGAGAGAGCGAGGCCCAGGAGACCTGGGCTCTAGTTCATGCTTCGCTATGAACTTGCTCCATGACTCTTTCCCCTCTCTGGATGTCAGTTTCTCTTATTTATAAAATAAGATGATTGGACGTGATAAAAAAAAATGCCTCACATTTGAGGAGCTCTTTGCAGTTCCAGACTCAGCAACCCCGTATTTCTGTGGCCGTTCCGTGCCTGAGGACTTTGGGCAACTGGTAAGCCAGTGGGGACTGCCTCTGATTTGGGGGTTTACTCAGATACTGGGGTACCTTCATTTATTCCACCACACTCTGCTGCAGTGGGAGAAAGTCAAGAATGGATCTCCATAACAGCCCCAAGCCTGCAGAACCTCTTGGAGAGATTTTGTGTTGAACGGAGGTCCTTTCTGGCCTAAAGGCCAAGGATTCCACAGATTCAAGTCCTTTCTCTTCTTTAGTGTCACCCAGTGGTCAGGGAACTATTAATAATCACACCAAACCATAGGCAGGAACTGCACCATCCTGGGGACAAATGATCCCCACGTGTATCGCCAGAGATCCCCTAGTTCGGCCACGCCATTAGCGCCAGCCTTAGACTAAACCTCAAAGATATCAGACTGCAGACAAGCAGCCCTGGAGTCAGGAGGCTGAGTTCTGGGCCCGGCCCTGTCATTAATTTGCTGTGTGGCACGAAAGCCGGGTGATGTCAGCTGCCTCTGTCAAACGAAGGGTTTGAACTAAACGTGGTTTCCTCCAGCTTCAGCAGCCGGCTCCCTTGCTCCTTCTGGGTCCTTCCTTTTTGGTAAAGATGGAAATTCAGGGGAGGTCCTAAGGGTAGAATGGCCATCACTTCCCTCCTCCACTACCACCCGGAGACAGGTCCCCTCCATGCCCAGGGTGGGGATGCTCTGAAATGTGGACGGATGGCCTTGCTGTCCCATTTTTGGCTCTGCCATTGACTAGATCTGAGGCGCTGGGCAAGTTATGTAGCTTTTCTGAGCATCCCTTCAAGAACCCTGGGGGTGGTCCTGCTTGCATCTCTCAAATGCACTCTGTGACCTTGGCCAAGGGCGCTCACTGGTTACAAATGTGAGCATGAGAAAGGACCTCATAAGATCATAATCCGACGCGCTCATTTTACTGATGAAGATGGGGCCCAGAGACGCATTCTGCCCTGCCCAAGGATGGCCAAAGCAGGACCACAATGTTGGCCGCTCTGCTGGGGCTGTCCCCTTGACTGCACTTGCCTCTGCCCCAGCACAGCACAGCTCTCTCCTCCCCCTAAGGACTCAGGCCCTCCTCAACCTTTAGAAGTCTGTGTTTATTTATAAAGCTGTGCTCTCCTTCCAGCATCTGAGAGCATTTTACAGGCATTAATTAAGGAAGGTTCACAGCAAGCCCAGGAGGGAAGGAAGGGTTTGTGGGGGACTCTTTAAAGAACCAGTTTCTCCTGCTGGGTGCCTCTCCCTGTTTTTTCTTTACTTCTCACTCTCCTCAGTACACACTCACACACACACACACACACACCGGTGTGCACACATACACACACATACATAAAGATACACACACGTGTGTGCACTCATATAAACACACATATGCGCACACACGCGCATCCTCACACATACACACACCTAGCCCACTGCCAGAAGCTTTCTAGCATCCTCCACTGCAAGCCTCTGCTAACTCCGTCACTGATTGCATCTCTGATGCCTCCGAGCCTTTTCCCTTGTGGTCTCCCCCAACCAGCGGTACCCAGTGGGTGCTCCATGGTAAGAGAGTCCCTTCACCCCATAGGACCCTCACCCCACACCCCTCCTCTTCCCAAAATCCACTCCTAAACGTTCCGCACACTTCAGCTCCTCTCCCACGCTGTGCAGAAATAATCCTTTCCCCCTCCCATTAAAGTAGGAGGGGTTCGGAGAGGAAGGCCAGGACCAAGAAGGAAGGCACTCCAGTATTGGCCACTGTATCAGCTTCCAAAGTCCCACAGCCTGGGGCCTGTAACAACAGAAAGGTATTCATCACAGTCTGGAGGAGAGAGGGCTGAGATCCAGGTGTCAGCAGGGTTGGTTCCTTCCAGCCTGAGGGCCTTGAGGGAGGATCCATTCCAGGCCCCCCGCTTCCCTTCTGATGGTTGGCTGGCGGTCTTTGTCATTCTTTGGTGCCCTGAGCTCTGCCTTCATCTTCACATGATGTTCTCCTCCCTGTGTGCATGTCTGCCTCCGAGGGTCCACTTTTCATAGGGACACCAGTCACATTGAATTAGGGCCCCCCACCCTCCTCCAGCATCACCCTGTCTTAACTAATTATCTGCAATGACTCTATTTACAAATAAGGTCCCATTCTGAGGTACTAGGTACTAAGACTTCAACATACGAATTTGAGGAACACACAGTTCAACCCAAAACAACCATAGCACTGAAACCAGGGGTCCTCCTAGGCTAATTAGTGTCTGTCACTGCGACCTGAGTGACTCGCATGAGAAATGTTCCTGTTCAGACACGGAGCTTATGACCCAGTGACGAGTGGCTGAGGCTCCTTACATAGCTTTGTATGAGTTTCTTCTAAACTGGCCTTGGTGTATATGCACTCATTGCTAAACACACAGCTCAGGGTTGGTCTGGTTTAACTGCCAGAGAGGACATTGGATGTGGGAAGTTTTGCCCTGAGTGACCAGAGACGCGGACTCTGCCTTGCTTGCACCTGTCACCGTCTTGGATTCCACTCTTGACGTTGATCAGGCTAGGCGGCCTGCTCTTGGCAATGAGCCCAGACAGAGACGGTGTCCACAGCGGCCCACTGCCTGCTGACTGCAAAGACTCCCAGGGCCCACTTAGGTTCAAGTTTCTAAAGCTCACCTGCCTCCACTACACGGCTACTGTTGCTCTCTTGTTTCCACCTTTTCTGTCCACTTCTGTCTCTTTCTACCTTGGGCACACAGAAAAATTGAATTAATCATACTCTTTCTTGTTTTATTCATTTCTTTCCTCCTATATCCAAACCACACTCCAGTCCCTTCCTTCCTAACGGGCCCCCACAACCATCCTCTTGAGTCCATATGGACTCAACACCTTTAATTATGAGGGAAATGCAGACTAAACCCACAGTGTGACTCCACACACACCCACCAAAGTGGCTGAAAATAAAAGGCTGACAATATCTTGAGTTGGCAAGGGTGGGTATCCATTAGAACTCACATATGCTGTCGAAGGGAGTGTCAAACGACATGTAGGGGACCGTGCCTACTATCCTATGACCCACTCTTGGGTGTATACCCGAAAGAAAGAAATCAAAAGACATGCACAAGAATGTGCATGGTAGCTTTATTCAGAAGAGTCAAAAAACTGGAAACACTCGAAGGTCTATCAATAGGGTCCAACAACTCCAAAGTTCACATGACTGAATGTCATACGGAGATTTTAAATGAACATAATGATGAGTGGAAGAAGACAGATAAAAACGTCTGGGAAGACTGCATACTGCATAACTCCATTTATATGAAGTTCAAGAAAGGAATCTGTGACGGTGGGAGTCAGAATGATGGTCTTTCTGGGCTCCATGAGAGACCCATGCTAATGTTTTTATATCTTAGTCTGGGTGGGGGATCCAGACACACTTACACAGTTATTTATAAAACTCACTAAGTTGTACTCCTAGAGTTTATTTAATGTGTGTCTGTCATACTTCAATTAAAAAATAAATGCATGCATACAAAACTACACATTTTGTGAGGACACATACAAACAAAAAGGCCATAGGATTGTAGGCTGTCCCCTCTGTGACATGGTGGGTGTGTGTCGTGTCATATTGTGGTTTTCATCTGCATTTCTCAATAGTGAAGGGGATTAGGTACATATGCCATGCATGTGGTTATTGGCTAGTCATATATGTTCTTCTGTGAAGTGCCTGATCAGGTTTCTTGCCCATTTTTTAATTGGCCTGTTTGCATTTCCATATTGATTTGTCTTTGTTCTTTGTATATTCTCATATAAGTCACTTATGTGCTCCCATACTTTGTTCACACAACCCCCCACTGCTCTGTGCATTCCCTCCTGTGTCCTATGACTGCACTGCGGGGGCTGGAAGACACTTGATCCAGGACACTTGCGTTCTCACACTTGATAACATGCAAATCGTCCTACAGAATCTCTGTCTCTCCACACTCCACTGATGCTAGGATGTGTTAACCTTTACTCCTTTGTGCTTAAATATTTCTTTTTTTCTTTTAAGATTTTGTTTATTTATTTGACAGAGAGAGACACAGCGAGAGAAGGAACACAAGCAGGGGGATTGGGAGAGCGAGAAGGAGAAGGAGAAGCAGGCTCCCTGCTGAGCAGGGAGCCTGATGTGGGGCTCCATCCCAGGACCCCAGGATCATGACTTGAGCCGAAGGCAGACGCTTAACGACTGAGCCACCCAGGCGCCCCTATGCTTAAGTATTTCTGTCCTGAAGCTGAGCTCTCTTGTATCAATGCAGGAGAGCCAGGGGGAACAGCTCCCAAACTCCAGACAACGCACTGGGGCCCCCTAAGGAGACTCAGGGCCTCCCACCCCAGACAGTTGGATTCAGAGCCTAGGAGCCTTCATTTCCCACAAACTCCCTAGATGATTCTGTATACACCCAGGTTTCATTTACTCAAGAAGTATTTATTGAGCATTTACTAATGCCAGGTACTGATTTAGGCACTGGGAATAAAGCAGTGAACAAAGCAAACAAATGTTCCCTCCTTCAAGGAGAAAATGGATAAAAAGCAAGAGAGACAAGTAAAATCTTCAGAATATTTGAGAGAGAGACACACACCAAGGAGGAAAATTAAGCAGAGGAGGAGAATAGCAGGTTCCGAACGAGGATTGCAGTCTTTGACAGGGCTGCTGGAGGGTCTTGGTGAGAACCAAGCGTTGAATAAGGACCTGAAGGAGCTTCAGGAGTGAGCCCCGGGGGACTCTAGGTGAAGAGCAACCAGGCGAGGACACAGCTGCTGCTCCATTACTTGTTAAGTCTTGGCGGCCTCTCACCCGCTGGCTGCACCCGGAGCATGCCTCGCCAGACCAGTAGCCCTCAAACCTGTGCGGAGGCCTCCCGCCAGCTGGAGGCAGGCCCCGCCGCCCACGCTCAGCACCCACACCTCGCTGGTTGATCACGCAATACCTGTCCACCACTCCCTTCCCACATCCTATCAGACCTCAGTGTTTTGCGTATCCTTCGGGTGGCCACATTCCTCTGGGGAGGTGGGTCCCAGCCCCAGCGGGGAAGGGAGCCAAGATTGCTTTAAGCTAGTTGTAGCAGTCCCCGTTCCCTTGCCCATTGCTCCTTCAGGGCCTGAGCCTGGAATGCAGCCTGGCTGTTGAAAAATAAAAGCCTGCTGGATGATTTCTGCAGCAAATGTGCCTCGCAGGTAAGAGATGCCAGGTAAAACCAGTCCTTCATCTCCTTTAAGATGTTATCATGTCTGAGCGTCATGCCTTAAACAATGGCTGCCATCTTGTGACCATGAAGGGAGCTTAGATTGAGAACATTCCAAAAAACAGGATGACAGGGAAGAATGATGGAAAGAACTTGGATCTTTGGTGACATCTTTGAGCCGCTGCATTAACCAACTCTGGAACCATCTAGAGTTCTTTTGTAAGATATTAAATTGTCATCATTTATGCCAGTTGAATAGGGGTTTTCTGTTACTTTTGGTCAAAAGCACTAACTGATGTCCACTCCATTCCCATACCCTGAGCATATTTAGGACATCCTTCTAATAGCTCCCTGAAGATAGGAGCTAGGCAGAGTCTACTCTCCGCTCTTAGGGCCTAGTAGACCACCAGCTATTTGGGATACACTTGGGCTTGCTCTTAGACTTCATCTGCCACCACAGCAGTATAAAGTGGGTTGTGTGGAACAAAGAGCAAAGATCCAGGGAGAGTTAGCTTCTCCAGTTCTGGGTCCCCACACTACCCTATTAGGTTGGAATTTTTTGTGTCTGCCTCCTCAGCAGCCTGTGAGCTTCCTCCGGAGCAAGAAATTACCATCATCCTCATGGCTCTGAGTCCTCAGGGCCCTGCATAGCGCCAGGTGCATACTAGGTGCTCAAGAAAGGTTTGCTGAGTGTTGGCAAGACACGAAGAGCCATTGAGAAAGAGGAAAAGAGGAGAAACAGAATGGGGAGGCAAAGAGAGGAAATCGAGGAGGGTTAGGGAAGTGGGAGAAAGTGAGGAGTGGGGTCCCAGAGGACCATTTGCAGAAAAAAAGTGTGTGTAGCATGGCTTCTTCGTGGGGACCATGAAGGAAGAAAGCAAGACTGTGAAACTAAAGGATGGAGACCCAAGAGACCCAGAGGCCAGTGGTCATGGACAAGTGAGCCTGAACACACACCTAATTATCAGCAAGCCCATCTGGTCCCTCTCCTCCCTCCCTCCCATCTGCCTCCCTTCCTCCCACTGCACCTCCTCTCTCTCTCTCTCAGAAATGAGAACATGGCTGATGCTTATAGGGATGAACCTCTAGCTGTGCGTAGCTCTAGCTAAGGTCCCCCAAAATGCTTCGGGGATTCATCAGAACCAATAACTGCCTTTTGTTTCCTCACCCCCAGCGCTCATTCCGCCGCTCCAGAATAGTTGCTGACGCCAGCAGAGGAAAGACTGCACAGATGTCACCCACCCCCACCCCAGGGATGTGCTGCAGGCTTCCCGTGAGACCGCCTACCTGCATCATGGGTGACTGAGCAAGGACTGTGGCCAGGGGTACGGGGATTGTGACAATGACATGGAGCACCGTGGTGACCACAGGACTCAGAGAGCGCTTGCCAGGCAGCGCATCATCTCACATCCTCCCAACACCTGCAGGGCAAGTATCACTACCTTTCATTCTACTGAGGAGGAAATTTAGGGCTCCCCCTCCCCCCGAATGAGAGCAGTTCCAACTCTCATTTGCCGCTTGACCTTCTGTGGCTTTGTTTCCCCAATGTAGAGGCAGAAGCCCCTTCCCCGATCCTGTGGGGTATTCCCAAGGGTGCTGTGAATTGGAACATGAGCTCCACAAGGCAAGGCACGGGACTGGCCCTCTGGAGGATGGCTGGCCAGTGGAGCGAGAACCCATTAATGAGGGCAAGTTACTCTTCACTGAGCATTGGCACTTCATTCAGTTTCTTGACCCGAGTAAATTGACAAAGCTTTGCCTGACTCATGAGTTCTCCCCACTCAGAATGGAGTAGATGAGAACTGCCTAAGGTCAATGGGTTCATCTCAATCCCACAGCGGTGCCCCTGGTGAGCCATACTTTCCTTGCAGAATGCTTTAAGAAAGCCCTGGACAGCAGGCCTGGCTCCTGCAGGGTCTCCTCGCTTTGCTTTGCCGTGGAGAGCGCCGACCCTGGGTGTTGGCCACCAGTGGGCCCTGACAGGCCCTGTCTGGCCTTTCTGGAATGCCGTCCCTGGGAAGCTCCGCGCTGCAATTTCTGAGCAAACTTCCAGCCTGGACCAGGTGTTTGTCACAGCACCCGGTCTGACTCTCTAAGGAAACACTGCACTCCCTGCCAGGAGCCGCGCTCACCACCCACCCTCACTGCTTTCCCCCCTCTCCCCCCGCCTGCGGCCACCCTAGGACTTAGCATCGGGGCTCCTAGCTGAACACAGCTATGTTTCGGCACCTGCTTCCAGAACCTTGCTCTAGCTGGCGCGGGCCCCGGTATTTTTAATGACAGGGCCAGGTTCTGAGACTCGCATTGCTGGAATACGGCCGAACAATTCTAAATTTAAGCTTCTGTAATTTTTCGGAAATAAGTGGGACTTATTTCCACCCCCATCGTGGCTGCCAGGCCAGGTGCTCATTCTGACATTGCTGGGGTGGACGTGACCCAGGCAGGCTGCAGGCTGCCCCCACCTCTGCAGGTGAGGTAGACAGCGGACTTCTAAGGGACTCTCCCAGGATTCCTGCCCCCTCCATGAGAAGGCACCTAGAGGTCTCTCCCTGGAGTGCTGCCCAGGGCCCCTCTGCTCCCCACCCCCTTTTCTCTTCAGCCTGGTCTCACTGCTTGGGGCCAGCTTCCTGCCTGTCCTGGAAGAAGTAG